>NC_083594.1:47823336-48453336 GCF_027579695.1 Neoarius graeffei | reverse complement strand
TGTACGGGTTGGCAGCAACTCCTCCAGCACCATCACACTGAACACGGGGGCCCCCCAAGGATGTGTGCTAAGCCCCCTCCTCTTCACTCTGCTGACCCACGACTGCACACCAACATCCAGCTCAAATCTCTTCATTAAGTTTGTGGATGACACGACTGTGGTGGGTCTCATCAACAATGGCAATGAGACAATCTACAGGAGTGAGGTTAGCCGCTTGGCCATGTGTTGCAAGGACAACAATCTCCGTCTGAACGTGGAGAAGACAAAGGAGATTGTTGTGGACTTCAGGAGAGAGCACACCCAGCATGCTCCACTATCTATCGACGGTGCTGCAGTGGAGAGGGTGAGCAGCACCAAGTTTCTGGGTATGCACATCTCTGAAGACCTGTCCTGGAGCAACAACACCGCATCACTGGCCAAAAAAGCCCAACAGCGTCTGTACTTCCTCCGCAAACTGAGGAGAGCAAGAGCCCCGGCCCCCATCATGCACACTTTCTACAGAGGCACCATTGAGAACATTCTGACCAGCTGCATCACCGTGTGGTACGGCGCCTGCACCGTATCCTGCTGCAAGTCTCTGCAGCGCATCGTGAGAGGAGCTGAGAGGATCATTGGTGTCTCTCTCCCTTCTCTAATGGATATTTATAACTCCCGCCTCACCCGCAAAGCCATCAGGATTGCAGGTGACCCCACCCACCCATCTCACAGCCTCTTCAGTCTGCTGCCGTCGGGGAGGAGACTGCGGAGTCTCCGGGCCAAAACCAGCAGGCTCAAGAACAGTTTCTTTCACCAGGCAGTCAGGAGGCTCAACTCCCTCCCTGTTCTGCCCCTCCTCCCCCCTCTGCCCCCTGCCACAGATTCTGCTCGCACACCCCCCTGCCCCCCCTTCAGCATCTGAAATATCATCCTCACAGTTTCCCCCCCCCAAACACACACATACATACATACATACACGGCACGGTGGTGTAGTGGTTAGCACTGTCTCCTCACAGCAAGAAGGTTCCGGGTTCGAACCTCACGGCCGACAGGGGCCTTTCTGTGTGGAGTTTGCATGTTCTCCCTGTGTCCGCGTGGGTTTCCTCCAGGTGCTCCGGTTTCCCCCACAGTTTAAAGACAAGCTGTTGTGGTTTCCCATGCCATGATGTATGTACATATATATATATATATATATATATATATAGAGAGAGAGAGAGATCTTCCTATGGCAAAAGCTAAATAAATAAATAAATAAATACATCGTTCATTAACACACTGAACTCAGGGACCGCACATCTCACTTTACCTTGCTCATTTGCACTATTCCGCACTACCTCACCTTAACAGCTGCTAGTTTGTTTATAGTGCTTATTTCATGTTTACCTGCTATACCTCAAGTGCCCTTGACTGTTTGTTTATTTGCACCAATTCATGTGTGTGTGTGTGTGTATGTATCTGAGTGTTTAGTCTACGTCTAGTTCTTATCTAGAGTGTTTTATACTGTTTATATTGTTTGTTTTTTAAATTATTCTATTTTTACTTTTATTTATTGCATTGCCTGTTTGCACCATGGGTCAGAGAGGACTGAAATTTCATCTGTGCTGTATGTCGAGCATGTATAGCATATTTGACAATAAAATTGACTTGACTTGACTTGACTTCTTAACAGAAGTAATCTTTGGTGGACATCTTGAGAACCTGATTGATAATATTCGTCTTCTAATTTCTTTATTTCTGTTTCTAATGATTTTGTTTTCTTGTAAGTTTCTTTGGCCTTAGAGCTAGTCATGTTAATTATTTGTCCCCTAATAAAGGCCTTAAACGCTTCCCATCTAATACCTCCTGAGGTTTCTATTGTATTTGTTTCAAAATAGTATTTAATCTGTTCATCTAGAAAAGAAACAAAGCCAGTATCTGCCATCCATTTTGTTTTAAATCTCCATTTGGGAATATCACTAGTCAATTTGGAATCATAATAGACTAAAGAGTTTGGAGCATGGTCTGACAGGAGTATGGCTTCATAGGAAACCTCTTTTATTTTATATTTTAGTAATGCTGAGACCAGAAAGAAATCTATGCGGGAATATGACTGATGTGTACTGGAGTAGCATGAATATTTTTTCCCATTGGGATTATCTTCCCTCCAAACATCAATTAGACTCATTTCTTTCATGAAATGAAGAATTACACCCCTGCTCCTCGGATGTGATTGGTCCACTCCTGAACTTTTGTCCTACCGTGGATCTAAGGTGCAATTAAAATCACCTGCCATAATACAAGCACCAGGCAAAGAAGCAATGGTAAGAAATATGTTTTGGAAAAACTTGGGTTCGTCTGTGTTTGGAGCATAAATATTTATCAGAATTAATTGTTCCCTAAGAATTCTTCCCTGAATAATCAGGTATCGCCCTGCCTTATCTTTGATAACTTTATGAATTTGTAGTGGAATAGAATCATGGATCAAAATCATGACACCCCTTGCCTGAGAGGTAAAGGGAGCTGACAGAATTTTACCCTTCCACCTCCTCACTTTAAGCTCGTCTTCATGTGTTAGGTGGGTTTCTTGAAGAAATACTATATTAGACTGTAATATTTTAATCCTGTTCATAACTTGTTTGACCTTGTTTGTATTTTGTAGCCCTCTGCAATTCCAGGATGTAATTCTAACCTTTAGATCAACAGACATATGGACAAGTAGTATTGCATTTTCCCAACACTTTGAGTAATTTCAGACTAAACAAAGAAAAAAATGAACAAAAAACTAAATTATTTCCTTTGGCCATTACCCATCCACCTGAATATTACCCCGTCAGGTGTTCCCCCACCTTCATATGCTGGACCTCCAGAAAGCAAAGAGCTGGTCCACACAGCATGAGGATCAGTATAGCTATACTGCTGTAAAAAAAAAAATCAAAGCAAAAAGAAAAAACAGAGTAAGCGTAACTACTCTGCTACTATGATTCAGAAAATTCCTTTACAACAGCCCAGCAAACAAAAAACGCATCCCTATTTGCTTAATTAAACCGTTCATATTAAATCAGAGAATTGTTCCTTATCAATAGGCTGGAGAGGCAGAGAGAGATCAGACCTCAGTGTAACAACTTAACTTTCACTCTGCACTCCGCTCCTGTCCCTACGCTGTATCAAGATATCAAAATAATGTTCCATCAGCAGTTTTGGATGACATTTGTTACGGTGTCATCTGCTCATCAATACCTCAGTCTGGATGAATATCCAACTGGATCTTCTTAATGAAGCGCTCGGCTTCGTCAGCGCACCTGAAGATGTGTGAGCACTCCTTGTAGGTGACTATAAGTCGGGCAGGAGGGATCATACCGTACCGGAGCCCCAGTGAACGGAGTTGTCGCCTCGCCTCCCCGAACTCTTTCAGCTTCTTGTGCGTCTCTGCCGCCATGTCCTGATAGAACCTCACCGTCTGGTTCTTGTAGAGGATCTGTTTTTTCGCCCTAGCCACTCTCATCACTGCTTCCTTGTCGCTGTAATTTAGAAACTTCATTATGAGGGTTCTAGGTGCGGAGTTAGTATTATCTGGTCTTCTTGGTCCAAGCCTGTGTGCTCTTTCCACCGTAATTTTCCCCTGGAGCGGCGCTAGCTCCAGCGCCTCCGGTATCCAGCTCTCCAGGAATCCACAGGTGTCTTCACCCTCCACGCCCTCAGGTAGATTAACAAGCCGTACTTTGGAACGACACGAGCGAGCTTCTAGGTCCAGTACTTTCTCTTCCAAGTCTTTATTTTTCCCCTCTAAATTTTTCACCTTCTCTTGGAGCGCAGTAACATTGTCTTCTGTTGTTGAGATTCTCGTCTCTGCCTGTGTGACTCTTTCTGAGCAGTCTGTAATGTCTCTCTTTACACTTTCAATCGCAGACAGGATGCCATCAAATTTGGATGAGAACTCAGTTTTCATGGTGTTAATAGCTGCCAGTATTGTTGTCAAAGATGTACTGGACTCCCCCTCGGCAGTAGTAATGTCTCCCTCTGACTGTTTCTCGGGGTTAACGGTAGTGGCAAGGCCGGCGCCAACTCTAGCTTGTGTAGCCTCGCCGCTAGTGGCCATCTTGGCTTTGGCAGTTGGTGTTGCAAAATTCGTTAGGTCGGTTTGGTTTGTCCGGCCGCGATTTGTCTTCCTTTGACTCATCGGTTTTCCTTAAATCTTCGTGTTGTAGTTGGGCTGAATGATGCACAAAATTGAGCTTTTTAGAAAGGATTTGAAGATTGGAGTAGCAGAGCAGTCTTGCACGCGTCTGTTCAGCAAGCTGCCATAACCGGAAGTCCCTCTAAGGACTTCTTAATTGTTTTCATTGTAACAGCAACCATATGTGGCCACTCTTTGGTAACTCCTCTGATGTAGAAATCAGTGAGCTGACCTCTGCGAGGAATTTCTAGGTCTAGTTTTCCCAAGCCGGCATTCCCAGAGCAGAGTCGTGCAGAGCAGTCGCTCTCAAGCAGTTATCAGGCAGGAATTTTGAGGCATGCTCTGCTGGGAGGTCCTGGGAGAGATCAAGCTAAAGCATTGTCTAAAATAACAGCTTGCACCATGGCCCTGTCACAGTATTTCATTTAACTGTATATCTATGTGGATGAGATATGGCTCGTTCATTTTATTCATTTGGCTGACATTTTAAGTCAAAATGACTAAAGCAGAATGTGAGACCAATTTAGTCATAGAGCTGAGGAGGTAAGGGCCTTTCTAAAATCCAACGCCAACACCACCATCAAGGGTTATCTTGTAGTTCTTTGGCTGAACTTGTCACCTTCTGGGTGCTAGAACAGAATCCTAACCACTGTGTTCCCACTGGCCCAAAGCTTTGTTTTGCTTTGTGGTGCCTTTAGTCACCGTGAGCCTCTCTACCCAAGGTGTGGTTGCTGAAGAAAGATTTCCAATGAATTTTGTACACGTCCTATGAAAAGGTGTCATTTTTCATTCCAAGACATCTGTTCCCCGATACACTGCAAGCCTCGGCATGCATGCAGCCTTACAACCTTTCAAGCTCACCTCACACCATGGTTGAGTTTTCCAACCCTCCTCTTGTTCAGGCACAGTGGGGAAAGCATCGTCAGCTCTCAGTGCCTCGCTTAGCTCCGAGTTCACCGTGGGCTGGTTGTCTTGGCAACAGGAGCAGACACTTTCCATATGGACTAAAACAGTTGCTATGGAAACAAAGTTTTATTTTCTATTAATAATCTTGCAGATGAATGTGTGAGCATTTGTGAGGTTCGGTTTAATGATTTCTTGCTGAAATGATTTTTTTTTCTCGGTCATGGTTTTTGCTCACTACTTTCAGAAAGGGGCAGTTTCCAGGAACCCTGTCTGAGATTTTACACCCTCATATGTAGTTTCTCATTCACAGGAACCTTTATAGTTCCTGGTTTCAAATTTACTTGTACTACTTCATTTTTATTTATAGATAATTACATGAAATGGAGCACGTTATTAAAGTGGGAACTCAGTGGTGCGGCCTTACAGAAGGTTGAGTCCAAAACCCAAATTGTTTGTTTCGGATAAAACATTGACCAAATGAATAATTGTAAATGATATTTTGAGCTCAGAGAACTATTTGTTGTCCTTTCTTTCTAAGTATTTGCTCAAAAAATCTATTAAACTGGGGTTTCAAGATACAAATACGTGCCACTTGGGTGGTACCACAAGTGTATGCCTTTTAGGCATTTAATTCGAGGATTATAAAAGCAGAGCTTTATTAAAAAGTACATAAATTGACATTTACTTTTTTCTTCTTACTGTGTATGAAGCAGACTTAAACAAAAGTCTGTCCTATTCTGTCTTCTCATGTCTGCTCATCTCCAAAACAATGGTCCTTGGTGTTGTAAGGCTCCATGTTTCCTCTGTTGTTCTCTAATTCATATTAATGTGGAGCACAATCCCTGTACACATTCATTAAATTTCAAATGGAGTCTCTTGTTCATCCCACACTGCTTTCATTACAGAAACAAGCATTAGCTTTCAGGTGACATGATATGACTGGCTGTATATGACTTTCCATTTCTCCAGAAGAACACTTTGCACAGAGCAAAGCATAGTGTTCTGTGATAAAGTTTGCAAATTTACCTAAAGGGAAAGGTGTGTGTGTGTCAAGGCTAGCAAGAAAATTGCTTCAGGTGACTTGGTTGGTCTCATGACTTTTATGTTCAGTTTATCGGTGGTTCCTGTATACCATCCTATTAAAGTGCACTTAGATAAACTTCACTCGATCATAAAATGTAAACTCATATATTTGATGTGTTCTATTTCTACAACATCCTCCTAACTCCAGTTCCTGGCTAGAGTTATGACACCGTGATTAAACGAACTTGGTAGGATCATGATGATTCTCTTGAGTCAATGTTTGGGTAAGTAAGTAAGTATTGTGGATGTCAAACAGACTTTATTTTTTTTCGCCCCCGGAGTTGTTTCGAGATAACTTAACAAATGTGCTTTTGTCCTTTAGGGACTGCAGTGTCCAAAGGCAGTGGGCTGTGTAGCTCTGTTTCTGGGTTTCTTGACTCCCAGCTCCTGTAATTAAAACAGAAAATAATTAATGAGTGCCAGCATTGCTTCAGAGTTGCAAATTTCTCTGTTTTCTCTCTCTGTCATTTATGTAGACTGGTTTGGTTTTCATCAGCACCATTAGAGAAACAAAATGACCGATTCCAGCTCTTACTGATCCCATATTCCACTGCATACTTAATGTTATGTATGAGTATTAAGAAAGATGGCATTCGAAACACTCGCCCATAACACTGAGTCTAAAAATGTCTTCAGATAATTCCTTTTATTTTAACTGTTTTAAAGTTTTAAAGAGACTTATCATTGTTTTAAAGAGATATATTATTATTTGGCTTTCGCCCGTAGTCAGCTGGGATAGGCTCCAGCTTGCCTGCGACCCTGTAGAAGGATAAAGCGGCTAGAGATAATGAGATGAGATGAGATGAGATTATTATTTGGATGAGGCCAAGGAATGACAAAAGTTCGTTTTTCCAGTTTGACTGATTTAACTGTAATCATGATGCAAGATTGTGTAAGACTTGGACTGAAACACTGCTGCATGACCTGTCAAGCTACCTCAGAATATCTGAGATTTCTTTACAGTCCTGTGCAAAAGTCTTAGGCACATGTAAAGAAATGCTGGAGAGCAAAAATGACTTAAAAATAATGAAATGAAATGTTTCAACATAAATAAACACTATAAACAGTAATCAGTAAGCCATAATAAAATAAACAAAGTCAATATTTGGCGTGAGACGACCCTTTGCTTTTTAAAAAAAAAAGAAAAAAGTAGTCTCAGGTACAATGAGTGCAGTTTTATAAGGAAATGAGCTGTAGGTTTTACTGAGCATCTTACAGAACCAGCCACAGTTCTTCTGGACACGCTGACTGTCACACTCGCTCCTTAATTTTGCACCAAAACCCAGCAGCCTTCATTGTGTTTTCTTTTTTAATCTGAAAAGTGCTCTCTTGTAATGTATTATACTGCTCAGATACGAACTTTTTTTTTCCTGTAACATTTAATTTTGTGCTGGAAAATGAACATTTGGAACTCTAAAATGTTTTTGGACTGACTCGATAATGTAGAAGTCATAAAAGCAAAATCTATAACAAAGTTTGTATGGAGAAAAAAACCCCCCAAACAATAGGGTGCCTAAGACTTTTACACAGTACTGTAGTCTCCTCAAACTGAAATGAAATAAGATTCAAGGCTGTTGTTCAGGAACCAGATTGATTCAGGCACAACATGTCTATGCTGTGCGCTATTGATTTTGCTGGTGTGACCAGCAGATTGCTTTTCTTCTCTGGGTCACGCTGGTCTGGATCGGCTAATAAACTCTCTAGAGTAACACAGTGACACAGCGTGATCCATGACAATTCCCAGCATGCTTTGCGGATGATGGTTGGTGGGGTTCAGGACTGGAATTATTTGAAAATCAATATGGAGTATGGATCTGCTCCTTTCTGCATGGCTGTTGTTATACTGTGCTGTGCTGGTGATATTGGTGTGACCTGTTTTCCATGTCACAAAGCTAAGTATGGTAGTCCTTTTCATTTTGAGTGATTGAGGTGGTGTGCCACCCATTTGTCTGATCAGTGTTGCCTTGATGGAGGAGTTTCTTGCCTTCTTAATGCATTTGACACCACCAAACAGTAATTAATAATACAGTAAATAGCTCTATTCGACAATTTTTTAGCAATCCATATTCGTCAAGAACCACTCAACTAAGTGAAAAGAAACGCAGTCCATCATTACTTAGACATGAAGAAGTGTCTTTTAATTAATAAAATACTTAATTTAAGAAAAAAAATACTGAATTAGAAGGTAGGTGTGTCCAAACTTTTGACTGGTGCTGTAAGTTTCTCGGATTTTGCAATGGCCAAATGCAATGTAGTAGTACTGCGAGAATTGTTTAATTTACTGTGAAGGGATTTGACCCTATGACATGTATGCAATTCCTCAATGAACCATTAATCTTTTCGATCTTAATGGTCCCCTTCCCTGCCACAAATAAATAAATACAGAACAAGTTGTGCTTTTGAGTCTTTTTGTGACTGAGAAGCTTGAGACCATTTTTTTTGGAAATTTGCACAAAATTTAGGAAAATATTTAGTTGTAAATATACTTCAAAACAAATTTCCCAGTACCATGTCATGAAACTCCAGCTCACAAACATCTCACCTTGTTGGTGTTGCTATCTGCAACCTTTTCTCCACATCTATAACACCCAGTGAAGTGTCAGAGGCTGTAAACTCTTCTGTCTGCTCGGAAATGGGGTTTCCTTACTTCCTGGTAAGTATCCACAGCTTTTATTGCCTTAAATATAAATTTAAGAGTTGATGTGGTTAGCCCTGAGCGAAGCGTAGGGTAGCATACATGCTGTTTTTACTCAGCGGTTTTCTTTTCTTTATTTGTAATCATACCACTGCCTTTACTGAGCAGTTGTGTGACCTAATGTAGCCGTCATGTGTAAGTCCGTGGAGGTGTAAGGTTGAGGGCTATTTAGTTTCAAGACTGAAAGGTGTACTGTTTTGTTCTTTTTCATGGTGTTACTGCATACATGTCAACCTTTAGTAACCCATGCCCTTACAAAGGCTACGTTTACATTACGTCGAATCAGCGGATCATCAGATTAACGTTCTTAAAACGATTCGCGTTTACACTAAAACCGTTAGCCGTGCACACAGCAACGCCAATACGCGGATACGCTCGGCTCCGCAGGCATCCTGCGCTCCAAATCACTCCGCCCTGAACAGCGAGTGCCCTCTGGAGGGTGCGCACTCCGGCCCTGCGCAGCTCACACAGCACGCGAGTGAAGTGCACAAGCCACGATTCGGGACTGAGCCGCTGTGTGTGAGATCCCAGCGCATATCACTTACTACTTGCAAGTGGAAGGATGGCAAGCCTAAAGACAATCATAACTACACAATGGGCAGTATTTGCATCAGTATTTGCAGTATTTTCATACTTTTATACTCTTTAATGAAAGGTGATACAAGGCGGAAGTCCGCGCCATTTTTCAGCAGTCGCGTCACATGACCAACGCCAGCGAATCAGGAAGGTGGATGTCACAGTGACGTTGTCCAATGAGACGCCAGCTAGAGCTCAGCACAGCGTATCCGCGTATTTTGAATGTTTACACAGCAACGGAGCTGACACGATCTGGATTGAATACGTGGACGCTGGCGGATTCCCGTTTCCAGGCGGTTTAATGTAAACGGACAGTGCATCCGCGAAGAAAACGAGACAGATACGGTCTAGTGTAAACGTAGCCAAAATCTGTACTTTTTCCTTACATACACCCATGAGCCCTTATACACGAGAAAAAATTTCAATATATAATCCAAAGCACCGAATGTTTTATTCCACATTATACACTCCTATTGTAATAGGCATATTTATCACACTGCATCAAGTTAAAGGGATCAAATAAGCATGGACTGAATAAAAAGACATTTTAGATCCCAGAGAAAACAACTGAATTAAAAAGGACTATATGTACAGTCAAGTAAACAATTATCTACTAAAGAGAATAACTGAACTATAAACTTAATTATTTAATATACATTGTATCAGTAATGCCAGAATTATTGATGTAAATTTTTCAAATAAAATGTATTAATATTAAATAGTTCATAAAAATTACACAAAGTTCTATTTGACAAGTGTTGACATCACCTACAATATTACATTCCACCAAAGAAAATTACTTGAAATATAACAGCAGTACTAAGTAGGTATGTTAATTAAAATAGTAGGTTACATGTAATAAATTATATATAATCATGTCAAACAGTCAATGAAGGTTAGTAAAAGTTCAATTTGAGAAAAAAAAGTGTTGACACCACAAGCAGTGTTAGATCCAACTAAAGATGACTGAAGCACATCAAGTATATTATGTAAACAAGGATAAGTGAAAATATTAATAAATTATGAAGTTAAATTGAAAATCTTCCCAGTAATTTATAACAAGAATTTAAATCTTATTCCTTTTTGGAGTGTTCTTTGTTGTACAAAGATGTTGCAAATTTGGCACGAGCTATAATATCACTGCTTGGGTAGCAGTTGTAGCTCCTCATCACAGTTCATTTTAATTTCTGTTTTCAGTATGAATTTTCCTAACCAATGAAAAAGCCCTCTCACTATCTGCATTGCTCTGTGGGAGGCACAGCAAAGCAGTAAAAAGTTGTTTCAGCATTGGAAACCTGACAACACCCAGAGCAGTTTTTACATCGAAGACCTTTCCCCAATATACATCTATTATTTTCCTGGTCAATAAAAGAAAATCAGAGCACGGCAAACATGTAGATGGTGTTAAATTGCTTCCATCCCCTACTACACATTTTAGAGACAGGTTACCAACAGTCGTTACCACCATTACTCTTCATTCAATACTTTTCCAGTTTACTGACAACTGATGGTAGTAACGGGTGTTGGTCATCTGTGTCTACATATAATGTCTATCAGCAATTAAAATGTTTAGGGAAGCGAAACCAGAAAGCGCCGGGTAACTACAGTTGCCGTTGTATAAACGGCGACTCCCAGTATCACCTCCCTAAGTTATCATGATAATGGAGGAAGCTTTCCTACATGCAAACAGTAAAAACTTTTAAAAACAAAACAAAACACATGCTTACCTGTGCAGTCTTTGAGTCGGGAAACCTTTTTTTTCACTTGCTGTGAAAAATGGTCTGCCACAGTCAGGGGGGATGTTGTTCCATGAGAAATTGGCAGAACATAACTTCTGCAGCCGTCACAGAAGTCTGGGCAGTCCGAGCCGATGTACTTAAATGACCGAGAAAACCACGTGCAACTATAAAACCACATAAATCGAAAATAGTTCTGTTTCATTGGGCATGCGTGTTTGAAAAAATAAATGGTGCATGCTAAGAAAATTTTCTCAGAGTAACAGAAAAAATCTCTGATACAAAACGTAATTTTCCCGTATGAAAATCAGTGTACGCAGCATTAGCCAAAAAATTACATTTTCCTGTACAAAATACAGGGAAACCGTATAACTTGACATGCATGTTACTGACCTCATATCCTGAACTGGCCAGTTCATGAGAATAGAACTACTACAGTAAGGTTCAAAAAACACCACAAATAGAAATAACTGTTTGATGGTGCTTTATCTTAATGATTAGAGATATGAACTTTGTCTAGGTGTTTGTTAACTAAAACAGGTACTTGATTAAGGTGGATGTAATTATACAAGCAGCGGGACTGGGTGTTAATCATCTCTGAAGTCAAGGTAGTTTTCGATTAAACAGTGTTTGTGCTTTCTTTGAAAGTTGTGTATCAAGATTTGAATTTGAATGTGGTTGGGAAGATTTGAATTTGTTTGTTTGAAACTAAGCTTTAACATGGATCACATGTCCAAAACAATTCTGTTCGTCAGATTCAAATGTACGGTACCAGCCAAAAGTTTGGACACACTTTTTAATTCATTGTTTTTTCTTTATTTTTATTAATTGAGACACTTCATGCCAAAGTAATGATGGATGCCGTTTCTCTTTGCTTAGTTGAGTGGTTTATGACATAATATCAGAGGTGAACAAAGTATGTAGCTTCATTATTTAAGTCAAAGTACAGATCCTACTGGTCAAATGTTACTCCAATACAAGTGAAAGTTGTACAGTCAAATTTTTACTTAAGTACTGAAGTATTTTGCTTTTAAAAATACTTAAAGGAACAGTCCACCGTACTTCCATAATGAAATATGTTCTTCTCTGAATTAAGACGAGCTGATCCGTACCTCTCCGAGCTTTGTGCGACCTCCCAGTCAGTCAGACGCGCTGTTACTCCTGTTAGCAATGTAGCTAGGCTCAGCATGGCCAATGGTATTTTTTGGGGCTGTAGTTAGATGCGACCAAACTCTTCCACGTTTTTCCTGTTTACATAGGTTTATATGACCAGTGACATGAAACAAAGTTCAGTTACACAAATTGAAATGTGGCGATTTTCTATGCTATGGAAAGACCGCACTATAATGACAGGCGTACTAACACCTTCTGCGCGCTTCGACAGCGCATTGATACCTTCACTCAGGAGTGAAGGTATTATCTTGAGTACTGCACCTAAAAAAGTTACCACATTTTGCTGTGAATGTAATTCTGTTACCCTTTTATTCCGTGTCCGAAATCACTCTCTACTGTATAGTAGACTATATCGTGAGTTTGCCATTTTGTAGTGCAGTCCAAACGTATAGTGAGAATTATTACACCCTATATAGTGGACATAAGATCCCACAATGCATCGTGAAAAGTAGTGTCCAACTGATGGTCACTAACCAAGCAATATATGCCATCATGCATTGCAGTTGCACTGAAAGAAAAAAAAAAAGTGTGTTGGGGTGAATGGATGGAGGAAAAAACACATAATAAACAGACATTCAAGTACATTTAAAAACAGTGAGAGAATAGAAGAAAGCTAAAATAGAATAAGGCAGATAAAATACAAGAATAAAAGTGAAAGTGCAGAATGAGGAATTAAACAAAAGCCTCAAATTTGATTGAATAAAAGGCAGCGGCAAAGAAGAAAAAAGTATTCAGGCTTGATTTAAAAGAACTGAAAGATGCAGCAGACACACAGTACTTTGTATTTATTAATGTGGGAAATATGCTCAGTTTAATATGTATCTATCACAAAAATACACGCATTTATTATTTTGAAAACCCATCAGCCGACTGATCTGGCACGTTTTAATTGTGCAACAGTAATGACGTAAATAACGTCGCGGCAGAGTAGTGTCCGAAAGGTATTTATTTATTTATTTATTTATTGAGGATTTTTATCTTTTTATTTTACCAATGAGCTCACTATATAGTCCTCTATACAGAATTCCGTAGATAGTGAGTAGGGAGTAGTGAATAAGTGAGTGATTTTGGACTCCGCCATCGTCTCAACATCCAGAATAGTTTGAAACAGCGATGTTCTACAAGATGTGTACAAAAAACATTTTTCTATTTGAATGTATGAAAATTATTAGTGGAGGTTTCAGTGTCAGCACTTTAACAGTCAGTAAGTTTTCTCTCAGTTTGTATGTCTGAGCGAGGGGAAAAAAAAAGCCATCCTGGAGGAAACGACTGTTTGTAGCTGTTAACATATAAGTGAGAACAGGAACTAATTTGTTTCCGATGTTCCACAACATTTAAAAGTAACTCCAAAATGTGCTAGGAAATAATTAACTTTGGAGTGGTAACAATAACTCCGCTTCATATCAGTCTCATGACACCACTCGGTCACTGATTAATTTCCTATAAGACCTCCTGTCATGTTTTATGGCCTATTTTGGTGTAATTGTGCAATATTTTATTGTTATGACAGAACCTACACTGTAAATTCCCCTTCTAGATTCTGATCAAGACTCGTTTATAAGCGGAGGCTTAACCAGGCAGATTATAGTGTTGGAGTTAAGCAGGATGGGTGTGCTTGGCTGTGAAAGTCCTCTTGCGGTTAAAGTTTCTGAGCCTTTTAGTGTCTTTATTGTGGAAAAGGGGAGCACAAAGGAGTATTGTTACTCCCGTGGTGCAGAAGGTCTTATTTCACGCGGTTCTATGTGCTGGACAGGATAAGGGAAGTCCCAGCTTATGACTATTAAAAGAACATGATGGTTTATTTTTCAGTATGTATCACTTATGCATTAAACAGATTGTTAAATATTGAATGGAAGTGTTTGAAGGTGGAACGAACATGCCATTTAACTGCACCCTGTATATAATATAATATTAGTTTATCATGCACAAGTCCATGTGTAAGCAGAAGGTTGGTACTAGTGTGTGTTTGACTGTGTGGCTGTATGGATGGATGGTTAAATTATACATAGACACTTACTTGTGTTTACCAGACTGCTACAGACACCTGCTCCTTCCTCACTCATGCCTGTAAATGCACGCACGCATGCACACACACACGCACACGCGCACACACACACACGCGCCTACCTCCTGCTCACACTTCCACTAGAACAACAAATTAAAACAAATGAAACTTTTCACACACAAAAAAAAAACAACACCCCAGTGCATTGTACAAGATTACTTACATTTATCACTTTTAACTATTTTATCCTGGGATTTAAACCTACAACCTTATGTTGTGAAGCACAATCACTGAAATACCACATGCATGGTGCAAATGCACGCCAGCCAGGTTAGTTGTTGTTGTTGTTGTTGTTGAGTTTCTAACCATGCTGATCTGCTCGTTCAGTGTAGAACCTTAGAATGAATGTGATTTTTCGATATAACATTTAAAACAACATTGTGTATGCTTTTATGGACACAAATTCCACTAATACTGAGAAGCTTGTCATGTGAAACCTTAACATTATCTGATTTTAGATCAGATATGATTTGAGTTCACAGGAGTTATGAGACTCTTAGTTGTGACTTAAAGCCTGAAACTTAATTTTTTTTGCCTGAATTTCTGTAGAAACGCCTACAATCCTTTTGGGGATCAGCTTTTGTGGGTGGAAACACAGTTGGAGAAGCAGTTTATCCAGTGAAAATGTTACACACACACTTATATACTGTATATATTTTGTGTGTGTGTATGTATGTGACTGGTACCGGATGAGATTACTTGACCCCAGCTAGACAAGAGAAAAGGTGAATTTCAAATGGCTCTTGACTGAAGAGTAGTGCACTATTACAGTGTAATGCATTTGTTATTATACTTGCACTTGTCGTGCACTGCATAGCGTGTGGCTTTTTTTTTTAAATAGGTCTGATACGTGAAAACGCAGTTAATCATGCTCTCTGTGAAGTTTTGGCAAGTATTTGATTAGCTGTGTCTACAGTATTTACAGAGCAATATTCATGGTTTGCGACAGGATATGTCTTGAGGATTAGTTGGTTGAGCCCTTGTGTGATCATTCACAGACAAAACAATTACATACCAGAAGCAGATTTGTTTATTCCACAAGTATTTTGAAAAGTTATTCCATGAAATCGAGTCGTACATGAGCTGATACCCGATGAGACGTGCAGCATCGAGTTGGCTATAAGCCATGTACGATGAGCTTGAGTGGTAGAACCATTTTATTCTCTCCACATTCACCGGATTTTGAGAAACAGAGCGTTTTTTTATTTTTATTTTTGGCAAATTCGATAAAAACTTTATACAAAACGTTCAACAAAATAATTTCCGCTCAGAATCCAAACAACCTGGTGAAATGACAGTCGCAATTTGTGAAAAATGCTAGAATAATAATTCTTTAATTTTTTAAAAAAAGATACTTTTTATTCCATATTTTGTTGCTTTTTTTTTTTTTTTGTATTTTTGGGGTTTTGTTTTCGTCCTTGGTTGGTTCAGCAACACGTGCCACCATTTTGTTTTGCTCTACTCACGGTATATGAGCTGATATCCTAGTAGTAGATTAGCTAATCAGAGCGTGCAATTGCTCATATCCAGTGAATGTGGATCGAATAATTAATTAAATAATATTGGTTGGCTTTGAGTGGTCTATCAGATATAGTCCATTCAGCTAGTATGATATTGAATGAGTTGAAGATGAGTAGCTGAATGGACTATATCTGATAGACAATGAAAAAAAGCCAGCCAATATTATTATTATTATTATTATTATTATTATTATTATTATTATACACTCTCTTCATATCAGCATTCTCGAAGGCCAATGCTAGAATTCTGTAAATCTTATCAAATGGTTCTGAATTGGTTGTTTGTCCATTTGCTGGGGATATGCAGTTAGCAAGAATGCACAAATCTCACGGCACCATCTCTGAATGCTTCCTTTGTTGCATAGTGCAGTCCAAAACCGCCTCAGTGAATTATGTTCGTCAAACATCCGTTTGAAGTTGATGGCTCTCGTCCGGAGAAAATTTGGGAACGAATATTGCCCTGGTGGAATGGGGTTAACCACTGCCTTCATTTCTTCATCTGGTGAAAGAAAAGGCAAGTTTGAGTCCTCAAACTTTTGGACCATATACGGTATCTAGCTGGAATTACTACTGCAAAACTATCGAGAAACAATGTAGATATCAGAACAGTTGAAGAGCGGACTCTGAGTTTTGAGTGGGCACAATTTGAAAACTGGTCCCAAGTCAGTTCGAATATCACTGTCAAATTTGAAGAAAGGACATGTTTCTGAAGGCGTGAGGTGAAAAACCTGGACTGAAATCCCCAGCACATTTCATTCGAATGGTTACTGAGTGTATGCCCATGTGGGAGGTGATATCTGTTTATTGTATTACTGAATAGCTTGCCTTTACTTGTATAAATGTCCCGGCAACCAGATGACATTGGCTTCATAACTTCAAGTTCAAATACAGAATGCATTTTTGTTTGTCATTTTCTAATTTCATAGGAGTTTCATGGATTCCTTTCTGGCCCCCAAATGCTGTTTGAGCTTCTTCATGCATGCTTCGGCTTTGCTGGTGTTACAGCTGCTAAAAGGATCATGAATAGAAGATGAGATAGAATAATCATGCTAATCCTGTTCAGTTGAGACAACAGAAGCCAGAGGAAGAAGGATGGACAGGAAGAGGAAAGGGAGGAGAGGGAGAGATTTGGAGAAAGTATTTACTAATACAAGGATCTTCAAAAAGCTTCCACTATTTAGACCAGAAGGTTTTCTGGTGGATTTCTGTCTTCCTGTGTTTAACAGTCTCACATACAGGGAAAAAAAAAAGTGACTCCATTTTGTGCAGAGAACAAAATGGTCATCTCAGCTCCACTATCCTGATGGAAAGAACTAATCAGAGTTTGTGCAAACCAACTAAATTTATCCCGCTTATGCATCAGTCGTTTTTGGCAGTATAATCTCCACTCCTGCACGTCATTGCTGGCTGTAACCCTCATGGACAGAATTTATTCTGTTCACTGCTTTTAGTTTAGTCTGCAAGTTGTTCATGCTTTTTTGTATTCGATGATTAAACTTTCTCCTGTTTCTCTCACAAAAGGTGATCGAAAGAAGTTGAAATATTTTGTTTTCTTTCACAACAAATACATCCAATATATCTGTTCATTTCAGTTTATTTATATTAAGATATCGTGACATGTACCTCGGTCTCAATAAAGGCTTTATACAATTCTCACCAGTGTTAAAAATATTAGAGACTCCAAATATAATGACAGCTTTTTCACAATTCTGGATTGTCAATCAAATGTTATAAAAGGTTATAAAGAGCCCGTCCTGAAGTGTTTCACTTTTTCCATAACAATTCATTGTTGATTAAAACTTGTATTTATTAAAGAATGACACTTTGTACTTTTTATCTGTTTATAGTTACATTTAAAGCTAGACAGCCTTTTGATTTCATAAAATCAGTGAAATTTAGTTCCCTCTGAAATTTGGTCATTGTGATTTTCGTTTAGTTCTGTAATATCTAAAAAACACCAGGCCATTCTGTGGCTGGGAAGTTATTTAATTTGAGGGGATTCCTGAGCAAATAATGTGCATGAACTCGCTCGCTTCACGCAGTCAAGCAGACAGAGGAAGTCCGTGTGCGCATGCGCAGGTTTACCTTCTTCTTTTGGGTTTTACAGCAGCTGGCATCCACAGTGTTGCATTACTGCCATCTACTAGTTTACAGTACCTTTGACCGTGCACTGACAGTTCCATCATTCTGTCGCTAAACGAACAGCTGGTCACACCGAGGTGCTTGCTGACCGACGATATTTATTAGTTCGGTCCTGCGTTTCCTTTCCTTTGTATATAACATTAATGTCTTTTCTTCTCTCTTTCCAGTACTGTAGTTGGTCTTTCACATTTCATTTGCACACTCATGTCCTTCATTTTTTTTCTCCTGTTTCAAATTTGTATCCCACAATGCCTTGTGTGAACGGGGAAAGCCCACCATGTGATGCATGATGTAGTATCTTGAATTGGGTCATGGTGAAGCAGGAAAAAATAGTGGAGAATTTTGGGCCATGTGGCTCTAAATTATCGTCTCGTCTCGTCTTCATCCGCTTTATCCGGGGCCGGGTCACGGAGGCAGCAGTCTGAGCATGGAAGCCCAAACTTCCCTTTCCCCAGACACCTCGGCCAGCTCCTCGGGAAGAACACCGAGGTGTTCCCAGGCCAGCCGAGAGACATAGTCCCTCCAGTGTGTCCTGGGTCTTCCCCGGGGCCTCCTCCCGGGGGGACATGCCTGGAACACCTCCCCAGGGAGGCGTCCAGGAGGCATCCGAAAGAGATGCCCGAGCCACCTCAGCTGATTCCTCTCGATCACCAAAACCCTTATGAATAAAATAAAATCAAGGACTGTGACGTCGCCCGGTATGGCGCAGCCAGGGCCCCACCCTGGAGTCAGGCCCGGGGTTGGGGCTCATATGCGAGCGCTTGGTGGCCGGGCCTTTGCCCACGGGGCCCGGCCGGGCTCCGCCCGAAGTGGTGATGTGGGCCCGACCTCCTGTGGGTTCACCACCCGCAGAGGTAGCCGTAGGGGGCTGGTGCAGTGTGGATTAGGCGGCAGTCGAAGGCAAGGGCATCGAGGACCTGATCCCCGAACACAGCGGCTAGCTGTTGGGACATGGAATGTCTAAATTAATTAATTGTTCTATTTTTAAAAAAAAATCATAAAATTGGAAGTCTGTGATTCGAATTCGGTAGCTTTCGTTCCACTAAACCAAAAATAATTGGGTGTCTCGGAAAATTGTTTTTATAACGTGCACTTGAAAAATCTGAAAGGCAGTCTACCTTTAACAGTTAGTCTACAAAATCGAGTCATACATGAGCTGATAGACCACAAGGCGTGTAACAACGAATAATTGTTTTCTTCTTTCCACATTCACTAGATTTTGAGAAACAGAGCATTTTTATTTTTATTTATTGTAAATTTGATAAATAAAAACTTTATACAAAACATCCGACGAAATAATTTCTGCTTAGAATGTAAACAAACCTGCGAAATGACAGTAGCAATTTGTGAAAAGTGTGATTAATTAATAATAATAATTCTTGAAAAAAAAAGATATGTTCTTACCATCAAATACTTTTTATTCCATATTTTGTTGCTTTTTTTAATTTTGTATTTTTTGGGGTTTTGTTTTCAAGTAGAGTTTTTATTTTGTCCTCGGTTGGTTCAGCAAGACGCTCCGCCATTTTGTTTTCTCTACTCACGGTATATGAGCTGATAGCCTAGTAGTCGAGTCACTGACTACGTTTACATGCACATCCAAATCGAGCTGCTGTCGGTAATCGAGCTGAAGGTCCCAGCAAGGTGCCAGAGAAATCCAATCCTACATGCACACAATGAAATCGGGCTATTGTGTGAGGTGCATTGTGCACCCGAGCCACAGGTGGCGCAGCACGCCCCATCGTGTTGGTACACTTCTGGTTGTCGTCATGAAGAAGAGCTATTCAAGAGTGTAAACAAAGTTATCAGTTCCGTGTTCTCCATTGCGCGTTTTTCTCCCGTCCATGAATTTCAATATATTCAACTCCTTAAGCTGAATGAGCATGAACTCTGTCTCCTCATTGCTCCAGAAGTGCACGTTTCTGCTTGCCTGTGGCAGTGGGGGCGTGGTCAAGCGCCAGTCTGTGACAGGAGGGCGGAGCCAGGGAAGGTGAGTGGCAGAATCACTTCACCTGACGGTAATTAACCTGTGTTTGTGTGTCTTCCCAGTAACCGCGCCCTATTTAAGGAGGCAGAGGGAGAGCAGAGGGGACAGCTCATCCCGGGACTAGAACACAGCGCGCGCGCGCGTGTGTGTTTTTCTCTCAAGAATAAAAGTAGGCTGTTAAACTGAAAAGTCTGACAATAAAAAGCCTATTAGTACCAGAAGCTTTGTCCTGCCGTCCTCTGTGCTCCACCCACACTTCAGAGAGCTCTACATCGCCATTTTCTCTTCTTCGTTTGTTCCTCCTGACCTCTTCTGCTGCTCACTACTACTGTTGTCATGCCGACCGAGGCTGTTGTGTTTCCCGCTTGTGGTCTCGTCACTCGTCACTTCCGGAAGTAGCTCGACAACTAGCTCGATAGGGTATACATGCACAAAGTAGCTCGGCAGAAATCGCATAAACTAGGTCGTGTAGCTCGATTCCGAGAAATCAAGTTCGGTTCAATTTCAGCCGAATTAAGGTGTATACATGGCATTTTGAACTTCGATTTTAGTCGAGCAACGGCAGAAATTCAATTCTCTCTATGTGCATGTAAACATAGTGACTGATCAGAGCTCATATCCAGTGAATGTGGATAGAATAATTAATGTTATCTTGCTATAAAAAGTCATTCCCTCACCAGCCTGTTTATTTTCTCTCTTATTATAGAGCTAATAAAACAAACAAATAAACTTTCTGACTGTTGCAAAGTGCTGAAAAAGTTTAATACGAACAACACATTTGTAAAAATGTTTATAACTTGACTTAGATTCATATGCGGAGCGTCTGCTGTACAAGTCCGTGTGCAAGATGTTACTATAGAAGCGATATTAGAAAAAGAGCATTAATATAAACCTTGCACGACTGTTATAGAAAATTAATCAACATCTAACTAATCAAATTCAACAGCACTGTTGTGCCAATCAATCAGTCAATCAATTTGGTTATCCCTAATATAATCCATTGTGTGTGAGCAGTGAGCGCTTCTGGTAAGTGTAGGAAATGTCGTCACCTCCAGCAGCCATGGAAGATGGTCATACTGCATGTCCAGCTGCTCTGCTTCTGCTAAATGCCTCTTTCTTTCCACTTGTAACCTCTGTGGAATTTATAGCCTGGCTCTTTTCAGTCCCAGGAGCTGCATTCATCAGTTTCAGTGACAGAACTTGGCTTTTTTTCCATACGGTATATTAAATAATGTTTCAGGACTAAGTGGGAGTGTGGCTGATGCTTAAATCTAACTTCTGAAATCCAGTATAAAAAATAGTGTTATGAAGCCGATGATCCCCTCGACGCATTCCTAGGAATGTCGAGTGATTAGTGTTGGAAAGATCTGACCAGTTGCAGATGTTCATGTTAAGTGGTATATGAGAGGACTAATCCCAGGTGTCTGTGCAGCCTGAGAGACTCCAGGTGTTCCTGTTGATGGAGGAGCATGTGCAGTATCAACTAGACATAATTATTATTTGCAGGATTAAGTGGGTATCATTGTCATTCCACATCTCTCGTGTGTGTGTGTGTGTGTGTGTGTGTGTGTGTAATGCCTGGTGATGCAGTGCAGCTCGTTTAAGAGGTAATAAGAGTGCATCATGTTTGCCGGAGGTTGCTGTTAGCAACAGGGTCTGGACACCAACTCTGCACAAAAATAGGCATTAACCTTTTTCAAATGAAACTATTTTTTTTTTCAGCTCCTCTCAACACATTTTTCTTCTCCTGTTTGTGCTTCAGGATGTTCTCAATCCAGCACATCTGGTGATGTTATGTTTAGCTAAAACAGGCTTCTCTAGAGATTCCACCATGACACTCAAGAGACAATATACTTTCACTCGGTTTCTCCGGAGCTAAATACATGCACAGGGCACTCCTTAATTCACTCATACATACACACACAGTTTATTTGCTGAAAGGGGGCTCATTGACCTATTCTGAAGCCGTGTATATCTCAGAGGTGTGTGTATATACAGAAAGATTGTTATCAGGTAACAAAATATAAAGCTAAAACCGATCCGACTTTCTCTATCAGGATCGGAGTGATGTGAACTGGCCGATATCCAATAATGAGCCAAAACTGGCATCTAAAACTGACTGCACCGAGTTTTCTTTTGGCAGATTGATATATGAAAACAGACTTCAAACTTATGACGCAATGAAAACTTAAAAATGATCTCGAATAGAATTAAATATACATAGATATCTTTTAGTGCATGATTCACGTGACTGAAACTGACGACTGGTAGTAAGAGAATAAGCCTTTTCAAGGATTTTATAGCGTGTGTTTGTGTGTGTGTTCATGCATTCCTGTCTCTGAAGAGCAGACACCAAAAATAACTCCACAACCTTCAACCTGTTCCCAGAACGGGACTACTGTATTACCGTATTAACCAGATTATTATAACTAAACTTAAAAATATCAACTACGCACAAAGTAGATACAGTTTTTGATCCTCATGACTGAATTGGTTGGCTTCACTAACACACACACACACACACACACACACACACACACACACACACACACACACACACACCTTTGTCTTGTGTTTAGTCTGACCAGTGTGAGACTCTGTGTGTGTGTGTGTGTGTGTGTGTGTGTGTGTGTGTGTGTGTGTGTGTGTGTGGACAAAGTATAGTGTGTCTAGCCGGAGGTGGGTATGACAGTCATAATCATGTCCTGTTAACCAGTTCGGATAGTTCTCTCTCTCTCTCTCTCTCTCTCTCTCTCTCTCTCTCTCCCTCCCCTTGCTCTTACACACACACAGAGCCTGATCTCTGTCTGTTCCTTATTCAAATCGAGAGCAGGATGGGTCGTTTACTTAAGTTATCAGTGTTCAGATGAATTTTCCCAGAATGTTTGGTGTTCACATGTGTGATAAGCTGTGTTTGCTTGAACTGAACTTGAACACAGACTCTTTTGAAAGTGGATTAGATTAGATCAGATTCCACTTTATGATCACAGAACAAGTGCAATTACTTAAACAGCAAAGTGCAGTTGGCATTGAACCAGAAGTGTAACTTAGCATAAAAGTGCAATGCATGTAAGCTTATTGTGGTATGAATATGTAATTAGAGTAATAGGATAAATAAATATGTACAGATAGATACAGATATCTGCACACACATACATATATTAAAATATACAATATAATATATACTGTACATACGTACACATACATGTGCAAATACAGTGCAGTGTACTTATGCAGATAGAGTGCAACATATAGTACAATATGCAGTGTGCATGTGGATAAAGTGTGTTAGTGCAACAATTTGTGTGTGTTCAGTCGAGAAACAGCTGCAGGGAAAAAGCTGTTTCTCAGCCGGCTGGTATGAGTGCAGAAGATTCTGTATTGCCTTCCTGAGGGTAGGTTTTTTTTTTCTTTTTGAATCGTCTGTTGTTGGGGTATGAGCTGTTCTTGATGATGCTCTGTGCCCTCTAGAAGCACCGTTTCTGATGGGTGTCCTCAGTGCAGGGGAGATGGGTGCCAGTGGTGTATTGGGCGGTTTTCAGTACCCACTGAAAGCCCTTCCTATCAGCGACAGAGCAGTTCCCATCCCACACTGTCATGCAGTGGGTCAGCATGCCCTTTATAGAGCACCGATAGAAGCTCACCAAGATTTAGGCACAAGCTGAGCTTTTTAGTGCTCTCAGAAAGTCCAACTGCTGTTGTGAGTTCTTGATGAGCAGAGATGTGTTCATGGGCCAAGAGAGATCCTTCATCAGGAACTTAAAGCTTGAAACACACTCCCCTTCAGACCCGTAGATATAAATGGGTTTGTGTGCTGGCTCAAGTTCTCCTGTAGTCCACAATGAGCTCTCTTGGTTTTCTTGGTATTCAAGTCCAAATGGTTCACTGTGCACAAGGTATCCAGGTGATCAGTCTCCTCCCTGTAGGTGGATTCGTCGTTGTCAGCTATTTGTCCTACCATCGTGGTGTCGTTTGCAAAGTTGATGAGGATGATGCTGTTACTATCATGTAAAGCTTTGCAGTCGTAGGTGAAGAGGGCATAGAAGAGGGGACCGAGGACACAGCCATGTGGGACCCCAGTGCTCAGAGTTAGGATGGCCAAGGTTTATTTCTCCAGTCTGACTGTAGCTTGCTGGTCAGGAAGTCCAGGAGCCAGTTACATGTGGAGGGACTAAACCTGATCATCAAGAGATCATGAGCTTGAACCCTGAAGATACCACAGCCATCCGTGGGCGACGAGGTCAAGAGAGCAAAATTGTCCGTGCTCTCATGGAGGGAGGGGTCAGTATTCTTTTCTTTATCAATTACAGCGCAACTAGTCAGTCATGGATGGCTGTGAGTTCATGCATGCAGAAGTGGGCGGATAGCGCGTTCCTCCTTGTGTACATCAAGGAACCATGCAGTGTTAGATCTTAGTGAACAAATGCATAGCTTTTTTTTCTTGTTTTTTTCTTTTTTATGCAGTTAAATTTACAAATTAAAAAATAAAATTTGTCTTAAAGTTTCACAACTATTATTCTCAACTAAACAAGTCACTTCTTGTTTATTTAATGTTGTATTGTAATGCATCACATCACTCAACACTCCGCACAGCACAAACACCACTGCCATTCTACTTGAGAGTGGCACTTCCTGTTGCTCCAGTCTGCTCGTCTGCACATGTGCATTAATGTGTGAGCCTTGTCCGCACACGCATCTTTAAGTGATCCTTTATGTCTAAACAAACCCTTAAGGGGAAATTGAGAGAGAGAGAGAGAAACATATTATCTACGATCTGATGTTTCTCTGGAACTTCTCAGACATGCATAAACAAAGGAAGCAAATTCTTGGAAGTGGTTTAATCTTTCAGGTCAGGGGTTGTGCTCTCTGACAATTGCTGCTGAATCTGCATCAATTAGTTGAACTGCAAAGAGAAACCAGAGAGCTATTGCACTTCGGCTGAAAGATGAACTCTCAGAACAAAACTTTCAATAAACATGGAGTCTTTCAAATGTGTTGTAATTATTTTTAGTTTGTTGATCTGTTTATTAACTCTGAAACTTTGTGTGTGTCTGTGTATCTCTCTCTCTCTCTTTGTCCATGTGTGGTGTAGTGGTGCGTTCTCCGAGGTTGTCCTAGCCGAGGAGAAGCGAACATGCAAGTTGGTGGCGATAAAGTGCATTCCAAAGAAAGCACTGGAAGGGAAAGAGAACAGCATTGAGAACGAAATCGCCGTTCTTCACAAGTGAGTAACCGTTTTTCCATCATACTACTCTTACCCCCCCACACCACTATCACCACACACAAACACACACACACACAGATTTACACTTGTTTTCCAAAGAATCCTAACAGATCATGGAATTTCTGGAATGTCACGGAATTTTTAAAAGTCTACTCCAGACATGGAAAGTCAGGGGATTTGATCATTTTTTTGGGCCAAATCATGGAATATCAGGGAAATTTTAGTTGCCATTGACCAAAATGTAATTTAAAATACATGCAGGTATTTTTTTTAATCATGTTTACGCAATAAAAACGTTAAACTTTGTCCTGAAAACTAGTACATAAAGTTCGCAAATTGTTGGGTTTAAAATGCCGTGACTGGTTGTTGTGCGCTCAGCTCAAAGCCGGCTTGTTTTTCCCGTTCATTCGATTAATCTTTTTAAGGCATGAAATGTCTGGGAATATGACATTTGATTTTTGAGTGGGAACCCAGTTTCCATCCCACACTTGCATTGATTCCCACATCCTTTTACACACACAAACACGCACTCGCACTAAGACTCGGACACGTTCTCATCTCCTCATATGGTATGCCTCTGTGTTTGTCGTGTATTTGATTATTCAGAATCTGCTGCCAAACTTTAATTTCAATAAAAAAAAACCTGTTTATGCACTGCACGGTTACAGATGCTAATATTCACCGACTGAGATTACTGTTCACTTATTTAGTTATAGTTCAGTTAGTTACATTGCATCATAGGAGATCAGGGAGGAAAGGTGTCAGAAAGTGGTCAGCATTGTGGTGTATCACCAGACTCATTTGCTAAAACAACCAGCGAATGTGGGCGCATATGCATATATATATATATATATATATATATATATATATATATATATATATATATATATATATATATATATGCGCGCCCACATTCACTGATAGTCCCATAGTTAAAGGATTTCCCGTTTGAACCGCTGGATTCACCAGGCATTCTGGAAAACGACAGGCTCTGAAGGCGCTAAAGCTATTTTTAGGATGTGTGTCTCTGTGCACGTGTTGCCTGGGTTACTGCTGCCACACTGACCTGGAGATCAGAGAGGGATGTGAACTAATGTGTGATGCAGGAACAGGAACATCCCCCTTCCTTCTGCACATCGATACAAGAACATGCTTCATGGAGCATCCACTTAGTTCACAGTCTTTATTGCCGTTTTTATTGTTTTTAGCATCAACTTTCCAAATTGAAGCATCTCTTGAGGTGATGTTTCTGTTGGAACCTCGGAGTGATTCACAGTCGCATCTGATAGACGCATTTACTGTATGTTTGTATGCTTGTAGGGGCAAAAAAGTAGTTCAGTTTAGAAAACAGGCCTCGGATCTTTCAGTCTCTAGTTTCCAGCACCACATGCTTAACCATATCAGCGGGAGTTTAATTCCCAACAATGCCACAGCTATCCATGCCTGGGAGCTCAGGAAGTGAAACTGGCCCTGGGAGGGATAGCATACATACTTGAGCCCTTTTTATACAGAGATTCCATAATATTGACATAAATAAGACACCTTGGTATTCTGCCTTTGGTTGTTTCCACTGAACTAAATAAAGCCACACCAGTATTTGGTTTTACATTGCGAGCTGGAGTTCTGCAAACAGAGGCATGACGTGTCACAACAGAGTGTCGGCATTTAGGGTGAAGTATCTACCGGTACGTGTTGGATATTATGAATATCCAACCTTAGTCCCTAGAGATGGAGAATTTGCGCTGGTCTCAAAGATCATCAAAAACGTCACACCCCTGTCCCGCTGTACCGGCTGTCCCTTTTACACAAATATAAATTCCGGCTCTGTTATTACAAATCGTTCCAGGTCAGAGGCAGAACAGATACTCCCCGGTCCGCATTCGGCCTTGAACAGGTTGTGTCCAAGGGGCTTCTCAATCCCTGATCAATCACAGGCATCTGTGAGCTCATGGATGCAGAAGAGGGTGGAAAGCGGTTTCCTTTGTGTGTCTTACGCAGCCCTGTGATGCAGCATGAGCAGCAGTGCAAGAAGATGTCAACGTAGGCTGGCGTCATGTCTCTTGGAGGAAGCTGTTGGATGACAGGGATGAGCTTGTTGGTGGGTGGGAATTGACAGGTGACCTAATTGCAGAGGAAAATGAAAGGAAAATACATTGTAGAGTCATGTCTAATGTGACAATAATGCTATTTTGCACTTCTGTTTGATTTCCTTTCACTTGGCGGTTCCCAAATGAGTGTGGGTTTTGTTTTTTTAAGCCCAAGCCTTGACCAAATTACAGATTTATAATCCAAGACTATTGTAATATTTGAAACTTTTATATACAGTACTGTGCAAAAGTCTCAGGCACCCTGTTGTTTTTTTTTCATACAAACTTTGTTGTAGATTTCGATTTTATGACTTCTACTTTATCAGTACGAAAACAGATTGTTTTCCAGCACAACATTAAATGTTAAAGGAAAAAAAAGTTTGTATCTGAGCAGCATATTACATAGTAGAGCACTTTTCAGATGAAAAAAGAAAACATAATGAAGGCTACTGGGTTTTAGTGCAAAATTAAGAAGCGAGTGTGACAAAGTGTCCAGAAGAACTGTGGCTGGTTCTGTAAGATGCTCAGTAAAACCTACAGCTCATTTCCGCATAAAACTGCACTCACTGGACCTGAGACTACTATTTTTTTTTTAAAGCAAAAGGTCGTCTCACACCAAATATTGACTATTTCATTTATTATGGCTTACTGCTTATAGTATTTTTTTATGTTGAAACATTTCATTATTTTGGTCTTGTAGCATTTCTTTCCATGTGCCTAAGACTTTTGCACAGCACTATGTATAGGTCTGATACTTAAGCGGGGAAATTAACTTCCTCTTAATACCCAAACAGCTGAGTCATTTACAGTCTTCAGATGATGTCGAAAGACCGACCATTTTCTGAAGTACTTTTTTGGCAACATAACCTCCCCAACAGAAGTTTTTAGACTGATCATATTCTTAATCTGTGAACTAGAGAACTAGTATCAGGATGTTTTTTTTTTTTTTTAATAGAGATAAAGCACTTCTGCACTGATAAGGGCGTCTGCCACATGCCATACGGTAAATGTAATTATTCTATCCACATTCACTGGATATGAGCAGTCGCGCTCTCTGATTGGATTTTTCTTTCTTTCTTTCATTCAAAATGCCTGTATCTCCCTTCTTTCTTTGTCTTTCTTTCAAAATGCCTGTATCTTCTTTCTTTCTTTTTCTGTCTCTTTCTATCTTTCTTTCTTTCAAAATGCCTGTAGCTTCTTTCTGTCTCTTTCTATCTTTCTTTCTTTCAAAATGCCTGTAGCTTCTTTCTTTCTCTTTCTATCTTTCTTTCTTTCAAAATGCCTGTAGCTTCTTTCTTTCTTTCTTTCTTTCTTTCTTTCTTTCTTTCTTTCTTTCTTTCTTTCTTTCTTTCTTTCTTTCTTTCTTTCAAAATGCCTGTAGCTTCTTTCTTTCTTTCTTTCTTTCTTTCTTTCTTTCTTTCTTTCTTTCTTTCTTTCAAAATGCCTGTATCTCCTTTGTCTTTCTTTCTTTCAAAATACCTGCGTCTTTGTCTCTTTGTTTTGTCTGTCTTTCTTTTTCTGTCAGTCCATATTTTTTTCCTTTTTGTTGCTTTGTTATTTTGTCTCTTCTGTCTGTCTGCTTTTCTTTTTCTGAAATCTGTCTTTTTTTTCTCTCTCTCTCTCTCTGTCCCAATTTCCTGTCTTTCCTTCTCTGTTTTTCTCTGTCAGGCTTTCGGTTTCCTTTTTTTCCCTTCAGTCAGTCTCTCTGACATAAAAAAGAAGGAAAGGTAGAAAGGCAGTCTGTCTTTTTTCCTCTGTTATCTGTCTGTCCCTCTTTTTTCCTCTCTGTCTATCTTTTGTCTGTCTTTCTTTTGTCACGTCAGATGAGAAGCCTCTGCATGTATTAGAAGAGAACATTGTTTCAGTTCTTTAGTGCTGTGCCTCAAACCACCCACCACCTGTGGAGTCGACCCGGACCCCACGCACAGAGGAGGTGGAGAGTCAACGAGCAAGCGAGAGAAAGACAGGGGGAACTGACAGCATGTACAGGACGTGACCAGTGCCTGGGGAGAGAAAGTTAGAGAATGTGAGTGTGAGAGAGCAAGAGAAAGGAATGTAAAGCTCAGTAGGCATGGTGACTCACCTGCATGTGCCGGTCGTGTTCTGTGCCTCAGGCGTGTGTGGGAATCCACAAGGCAACATGGTGAGAACCCACACATCGTCCTCTGTCTGTCTCACACTTTTAACCCAGCAGGTAAAGAGAAAGTAAAAGAGAATAATTATTGACTGGAACTGAAGAGCGGGAGAAAGGAATGAAGAGGTGGACAGTGATGTCACACCTCTCGAGGTCATTAATACATTTAACACTTTATTAACCAAGACAGCACCTTACACTACAAAACATGGTAAATAATCCACTGAACGAGTCCGTCAATGATGGCGTAGCTCATTCGAGCCCCGTCTAGTCCAGAAGGAACGATCTAAAGTGGGCCACCTTGTGCAATAAATGTTGCAAGCTATATACACACTATATACAAGCTATATATAGAAGCTATATACACCCTAGGAATACTGACCTCTTTGCCAGAAAGAATCCAACATGGCGAGGAATTGACCGAGAAGAAGCGATTTTTGTTGAACTGCTCATAAAAGCTTAATTAGTCCATAAGTTCATTAATAATGGTAATTAAGCAAATCTGGGTAGAAGTTATATGCACCCTAGATACCCCTACCTTCACACCAGAAAAAATCAAAATCGGTGAAGAATTGAGGGAGAAGAAGCAATTTGTTTGGAAACTGCTCGTTAGGGATTGATTAATTACCCCATATCTTCATTATTAATTGCAGTTGTGCAAATTTGGGTGGAAGCTACAACCCCGATTCCAAAAAAGTTGGGACAAAGTACAAATTGTAAATAAAAATGGAATGCAATAATTTACAAATCTCAAAAACTGATATTGTATTCACAATAGAACATAGACAACATATCAAATGTCGAAAGTGAGACATTTTGAAATTTCATGCCAAATATTGGCTCATTTGAAATTTCATGACAGCAACACATCTCAAAAAAGTTGGGACAGGGGCAATAAGAGGCTGGAAAAGTTAAAGGTACAAAAAAAGGAACAGCTGGAGGACCAAATTGCAACTCATTAGGTCAATTGGCAATAGGTCATTAACATGACAGGGTATAAAAAGAGCATCTTGGAGTGGCAGCGGCTCTCAGAAGTAAAGATGGGAAGAGGATCACCAATCCCCCTAATTCTGCGCCAACAAATAGTGGAGCAATATCAGAAAGGAGTTCGATAGTGTAAAATTGCAAAGAGTTTGAACATATCATCATCTACAGTGCATAATATCATCAAAAGATTCAGAGAATCTGGAAGAATCTCTGTGCGTAAGGGTCAAGGCCGGAAAACCATACTGGGTGCCCGTGATCTTCGGCCCCTTAGATGGCACTGCATCACATACAGGCATGCTTCTGTATTGGAAATCGCAAAATGGGCTCAGGAATATTTCCAGAGAACATGATCTGTGAACACAATTCACCGTGCCATCCGCCGTTGCCAGCTAAAACTCTATAGTTCAAAGAAGAAGCCGTATCTAAACATGATCCAGAAGCGCAGACGTCTTCTCTGGGCCAAGGCTCATTTAAAATGGACTGTGGCAAAGTGGAAAACTGTTCTGTGGTCAGACGAATCAAAATTTGAAGTTCTTTATGGAAATCAGGGACGCCGTGTCATTCGGACTAAAGAGGAGAAGGACGACCCAAGTTCAGAAGCCTGCTCAGTTCAGAAGCCTGCATCTCTGATGGTATGGGGTTGCATTAGTGCATGTGACATGGGCAGCTTACACATCTGGAAAGACACCATCAATGCTGAAAGGTATATCCAGGATCTAGAGCAACATATGTTCCCATCCAGACGACGTCTCTTTCAGGGAAGACCTTGCATTTTCCAACATGACAATGCCAAACCACATACTGCATCAATTACCGCATCATGGCTGCGTAGAAGAAGGGTCCGGGTACTGAACTGGCCAGCCTGCAGTCCAGATCTTTCACCCATAGAAAACATTTGGCGCATCATAAAACGGAAGATACGACAAAAAAGACCTAAGACAGTTGAGCAACTAGAATCCTACATTAGACAAGAATGGGTTAACATTCCTATCCCTAAACTTGAGCAACTTGTCTCCTCAGTTCCCAGATGTTTATGGACTGTTGTAAAGAGAAAAGGGGATGTCTCACAGTGGTAAACATGGCCTTGTCCCAACTTTTTTGAGATGTGTTGTTGTCATGAAATTTAAAATCACCTAATTTTTCTCTTTAAATGATACATTTTCTCAGTTTAAACATTTGATGTGTCATCTATGTTCTATTCTGAATAAAATATGGAATTTTGAAACTTCCACATCATTGCATTCCGTTTTTATTTACAATTTGTACTTTGTCCCAACTTTTTTGGAATCGGGGTTGTATACGCACCCCAGACAGACCTACCTTCCTGCCAAATAAAATAAAAATCACTGAAGAATTGAAAGAGAAGAAGCGATTTTCGTGGAATGTGGATGACGTCAGATGGACGACGGACAACACACGATGGCATAAACTCATCACCTGTCGGCCGGATGAACTAATAATTGGAGTGAAAATGAAACGGTCATGATGGCCTGGTTGCTTTGGGAATATTATTAAAAATGCAGTACATGGTGGATCAGAATCACGGTGGAGCCACAGCATCAACCACAAACACTGTCTGTGAGATGTACAGTAAATCTACTCTGGATGGGGTGCCAATCAAACCCAGTAACCAGACACGAGTTTTTAGTTATTATTCATTATTAATGATTTTCTTCTCCCTTTTGTTTTCTCCTTGCATGCAGTATACTGTCGTGTGTACTCTATCTGAAGCCACATTTACAAAGAATCTGGTCTTACCACGAAGACTTCTCTAGAAATTTCTTAATGGTCATTAATGTAATGGCCCTTAAGACATCTTCATGAAATTGTGAGGAAATATTAAGGTGTGGTTGCTATTATTGTCTCAAATGACTGATTAATGTCAACAAGTGAAACCTGCTGAAGAACAAAACAGGACATTAAATATTTCAGACACAATTATTGCATTATTATCCACGGGAGGCTGCCATTATGTATTCCTAATCCCCTCTTAGTGACAGGAATTATGCAATCTAGGAGCTGATTTTACCTTTAGACTGAAAATTTGCTCAGCAGTTCAGATAAACACCCATTTTCAAGAGTTTTGCTTTAATTTTTCTTGCGGTGGATTAGATATGCAGTGTTAAAAGCGGTCTGGTGTGGTCTTTTAGAGTGAGTCAGTCACTCTTTTCAATCAGAATGAGGACAAAACTCGTGCGGGTTCTCTTACCTCATGGGTATTGTTTCATATTGCTACCATTTCACCATTATGTCATCCTCAGCTTGGGAGTATTTGCGTCTACATTGGATGAATCATCTGTTCACTCGAAACAAATGAAGCATTGATTCATAGGTGGCCATAAAAACAAATGCATTATGACTAAATAACCTTTGGTCTCTTCAAATGTTGTGGGTTGCGGCTCATTTTCATACGGATCCCACCTGTACTGATGCAAATGCCCTTTAACCTCATAGTCCATTGTTTAAATGCAAATGTCCATTGTGCTGTAGTGAAGTGCATAAAAGCACAAAATAAAAAGTTGTTGCCATCCAGTCACATATGAACTACACTGCGTGTCCTGGGTTAGTTGGCCTTTAAAACATGAATAAACAGGAACAGGACCTGGTTTATTTGCAGAAAAATTGTTTACTTAGGGTTCTGAAGGGTGCTAAGAGGAATTAAATTACTCAGCATTTTATTTTTTTCTTCTGTAAAGCTTGTGGGACTCATCAACTAACAAAAATAGTCAAGTTAATAATTAGCTGGATCAGGTGCCCTAGCATGGGAAATATTATCATCCTGACTAGTAGTCTGCATCTCGAGAAATCGACACACTACATGGACCTCTACTTAGTCATTAGGCATCATGTGATGATAAACTGTGGCACAAATTTATGACAATAATCGATCAAAAAACGAATTGTGATTATTATCAGGCTGCATAATCTTTTAGGTTTTTCTAGTTGTAATTGTGTTCTTTAGACAGTAGAGGGCACGATAATCAGACAATAGCAGGAATGCACATGACTTCACCCTAGGTGGAAGTAACACAGCTCTAATGCCAGGAAAAACCACTGAGCTCTGTATAAAATCTGGAGACTCACAGGCTTGTCAGATTGAGCCCATCTGGCCGCCATCTTACCACTCGCATCGCGTGTATTTGGCTGATGTGTGAAACCGTCAAATTTGCCCCAAGAAAAGTATCTCCTGACTTCTTCTTTTCCCTTTCATTTCCTCCTCTTATTTTCTCAGTTTCACCCCATTTGTTACATATCTTTATAGCGCTCCCCTTCACTGTTTTTTTCCTTTTCCAGTCCAGTCTCTGATCATTTTTTAAACTTTTACTACTATAATTCTTTTTACAGAGATTATTTCAGTTTTTCTCTTATACAGTGTATCTTTCTCTTTCATATAGTTCTATCTATCTATCTATCTATCTATCTATCTATCTATCTATCTATCTATCTATCTATCTATCTATCTATCTATCTATCTATCATCATTATTATACCAACACAAAGGCTGTACAATTCTTCCTTTCTGTTTAGGACAGTTGTTGAAAAGGATTATTTTCTCATGTTATTTGCCATTTACACTTCATTCTCACAGTCATGTCTTAACAGTATTTATTGGTCACATAATTCACTGTCAATATTCATGCAGCTGACGACTGTGAGAATGAAGTGAAAATGGCAAATAACATGAGAAAATAATCCTGTTTCAACAGCTGACCTAAGCAGAAAGGAAGAATTGTACAGCCTTTGTGTTGGTGAGATAGATAGATAGATAGATAGATAGATAGATAGATAGATAGATAGATAGATAGATAGATAGAAGAAATATACGAAAGAGAAAGATACACTGTATATGAGAAAAACTGAAATAATCTCCGTTGAAATAATTATAGTAGTAAAAGAGCCATTCAAAAAAATGACCAGAGACTGGACTGGAAAAGAAAAACAATAACAGTGAAGGGAAGCACCATAAAGATATGTAAGGAATGTAGGTAAAGTTGAGAAAATAAGAGGAGGTAATGAAAGGGGAAAAAATCAGGAGATACTTTTCTTGGGGCAAATTTGATCAGATATGACGGTTTAACACATCAGCCAAATACACGCGATGTGAGTGGTAAGATGGCGGCCAGATGGCTTCACTCATCATTCATTTTATTAAGAGCTCAGTGCATGAAAACACTGCTGAAAGCAAAAGAAAAGAGAAGCAAATGGAGGAAATACAAATGTTGATAAAAGTTTTTGAAGAAAAGGCCTATTTGTTATGATTTTTTTTTCATTTTTCATAAAAGGAAGATTTAAAATAATGGGTTAGTACGTGACTTCAGCCTTGAAAAATTGGGGTAAATAAGTATTGGTGATTTATTAAGAAAATTAAACAAAAGTTTATTTAACAAGTGGAATATTTAAGTTGATAAAGAATCGGAAAATAAATGTTGCATTTTTTTAATAAAAAAATTTCTTCATTTAATATTTTTTTCAAAAACATCATGGGAAAATCGAATTGTGAACCCGATCTTGTTAGTTGGGCGAATCGTTCTGTGCCTCGTTGTCAGGATAACGGTGCAGGAATATAATTTTGAGGTCAACTTGGTGCTTAGTACATCATGGAACATTCAGATACATTGTCATTACATACCAACTCTTGAATATTTCAAAATATGGTGATGTATATTAAGGTTATTTATCTCTTTCCCTCTTTTTTATTCTTTCCTATAGGATTAAACACGCCAACATTGTTTCTCTGGAGGACATCTATGAGAACAAGTCGCACCTCTACCTCGTCATGCAGCTGTAAGTGAAGTCTCTGTTTGGGCTGAATAGAGAGCGAGTGCGTGCCTGACTTCTAAAGAAGCAACTCGTGATCTAGTTCAGTTGCCTCTTTTAGCCCCCTATTTCAAACGACTTATGTTTTGAATCTTGACTGCATTTTTCACAGAAGACAGAATGGTGTGCATTTGTGGTTGATGATGCAGTCAAGAGAGTTTCCACAGTCAAATAGACTGGGGCATGATATACAATACAATACAACACGACACAACAACACAACACACAAGCTTTAGATACATGCTTTTGATTATAAAATATATGACAGTCTGTTTAAAGTGCAAATTTTAGTCAATATTTATTTTTATAAAAGAAAATGCGGCACGGTGGTGTAGTGGTTAGCGCTGTTGCCTCACAGCAAGAAGGTCCTGGGTTCGAGCCCCGGGGCCGGTGAGGGCCTTTCTGTGCGGAGTTTGCATGTTCTCCCCGTGTCCGCGTGGGTTTCCTCCGGGTGCTCCGGTTTCCCCCACAGTCCAAAGACATGCAGGTTAGGTTAACTGGTGACTCTAAATTGACCGTAGGTGTGAATGTGAGTGTGAATGGTTGTCTGTGTCTATGTGTCAGCCCTGTGATGACCTGGCGACTTGTCCAGGGTGTACCCCGCCTTTCGCCCGTAGTCAGCTGGGATAGGCTCCAGCTTGCCTGCGACCCTGTAGCACAGGATAAAGCGGCTAGAGATGATGAGATGAGAAAATGTGGCACGGTGGTGTAGTGGTTAGTGCTGTCGCCTCACAGCAAGAAGGTCCGGGTTCGAGCCCCGTGGCTGGCGAGGGCCTTTCTGTGCGGAGTTTGCATGTTCTCCCCGTGTCCGCGTGGGTTTCCTCCGGGTGCTCCGGTTTCTCCCACAGTCCAAAGACATGCAGGTTAGGTTAACTGGTGACTCTAAATTGACCGTAGGTGTGAATGTGAGTGTGAATGGTTGTCTGTGTCTATGTGTCAGCCCTGTGATGACCTGGCGACTTGTCCAGGGTGTACCCCGCCTTTCGCCCGTAGTCAGCTGGGATAGGCTCCAGCTTGCCTGCGACTCTGTAGAACAGGATAAAGCAGCTAGAGATGATGAGATGAGATAAAAGAAAATCTTATACCGGTAGATCCAGTTACTGATATCTGGACATCAACTGCACATTTGTTTGTTTTTGTTTATTTGACTCATTTTTTGGAGGCATTGTTTTTGTGTTTTTGAGGATTTAGTTGGTTGGTTGGTTTGTGCTTTGTTTGTTTTTTTAATTTGCTTGGCAGGTTTATTTTGTTTAAGTTGGTTGATTTTGGTTTGCTTCAGTCCTTTATGAAGTTTTATTTGTCAAATTCGGTAGACTCTGTAAACAGTTTAGCTTCACTTAAGCAAAGTAAATTAGTCGCGACAGAAATATTTCATCCAAATTATCCAATTAGCTTTTAGCTTCGGGAGACAAATCAGCAGTACAAGTTATTGCGAGCTACATTCTGCAAAGTAATAATAACAGCTTATGTGTTATTGCTCGAGGCACCCATCTGACACACTGCTCATTTATTTACTCATACTCTGATGGACCACGTGATGCTGTGACGTGAGCCTTGATGCTCACGTACTTTTCTGTACTAAGGAACATAATGACTGCGATCCTGAAGCATTTCCTGATTAATGGTGGAAATGAAATCAAAGCAGACTGCAAGCTATGCTGTGTGAAATATCAACAGGTGGAACTCTAACATCTTCCGACAATACAAGTAACCTGATAATAGAGAGCATGAGAGAAGCCAAATTAAAAATATCATCACCATTGGCTGGGGAGCTCGTCTTCATATTGACGAAGGCAATATTCCGATTAACAAAGAATAATTTGTACAGCCCGACTGCATAGCCTAATATTGCTTTGGAAGCACTATTGAAAGAAGCATAATAAACATGTGAACATGAACAGTTTTGATATTTAGCTCGAAGCTGGTGCCCGCAGAACACCATTACTGGATCAGGAACCCGTGACCTGATACTCTCAGTTAGGGATCAACTGTAAGCTGCACTTCATGTAATATTCTTCGCATGGCTCAGCACCATTAAGGAAGATGATAGTTGTCAGATAGTGTCTGAATTATGTCTCTGTCTAAGCAGTGTCCTCGTTCATAGCTGTACATCAGCAAGAGTGACTCCCAGACAGCACTTTCATCTCAAAAGAAAACACATTACACGGCCATGTGTCACCACTCGCCGGGATCTCTCCTGCTGGATATGAATCTTCCCTTCCGGCTTGGGCTTTACTTTTCCAGCCCTCTTTTATGAAGCACATCTTTTTTCACAGTCAAAGTTGCATAAAGAAACTGATCAAGAGAACAAGATCCACATATGTGCTCTTGATAATCTGCCAGAAAGAATAATAGGCTACAGTTAACAATTGATTGTTTTATTCTATCTACATTCACTGGATTCTGAGAAACGGAGCATTTTTATTTTTTGCAAATTCAATAAATAAAACCTTTAGACAAAACGTCTGATAAAATCATCTCTGCTTAGGCAGACTTCTTAAAAACCTCTCAATGGCTGCATGAATTGACTTTAGTGTTGTTTTTTTTTGTAGAAAGTGCCATCGTGCCGAGGTATAGGTAGAATAGCTTTAGACATTTATTTAATTCTTCCTTGGACATTTCAGTTTTGTAATTTTCAAACTTTGAGCTTTCGAACCAGTCTAAAAAAATTTCAACAAATTTTAATGCTTAAAGATGAAGAATGTAAAAAAAAACAAAAACGAAATGACAGGAGCAATTTGTGAAAAATGCGATAATAATTCTTGAAAAATTAAAAAAGATACGTTCTTACCAGGGGCGGCACGGTGGTGTAGTGGTTAGCGCTGTCGCCTCACAGCAAGAAGGTCCTGGGTTCGAGCCCAGCGGCCGGCGAGGGCCTTTCTGTGCGGAGTTTGCATGTTCTCCCTGTGTCCGCGTGGGTTTCCTCCGAGTGCTCTGGTTTCCCCCACAGTCCAAAGACATGCAGGTTAGGTTAACTGGTGACTCTAAATTGACCGTAGGTGTGAATGTGAGTGTGAATGGTTGTCTGTGTCTATGTGTCAGCCCTGTGATGACCTGGCGACTTGTCCAGGGTGTACCCCGCCTTTCGCCCGTAGTCAGCTGGGATAGGCTCCAGCTTGCCTGCGACCCTGTAGAACAGGATAAAGCGGCTACAGATAATGAGATGAGATGAGACGTTCTTACCATCAAATACTTTTATTTCATATTTTGTTGCTTTGGGTGTTTTTTGGGGTTTTGTTTTCAAGTAGAGTTTTTATTTCGTCCTCGGTTGGTTCAGCAACACGCTTCGTCATTTTGTTTTTCTCTACTTATGTATATTGCTGGGTTTCACGTGACGTCACATCCGCCTCATTAGTTATTCAATACTTTAGCTGGTGGTCTACCAAAGCTCAGTTGACAAAGTGTTTGTACAGAGAAGGTGCATCGCTTGCATGAAAAATGCCTTACGCTTGCATTGTTTTAGGTTGTTCGAATCGATCAAATCGTGAAACTGATAAAAGTTTCTTCAGGGTTCTTCGTGAACTAATAAAAAAGGGTGAACACAGGATTTCACAAAAAGATGTCAAGAAAGGCAGCTTTTGAACCTCTCGCTGAAATCGAAGGGAGCCGAGTCAAAGCATGCTCGAGTTTGCAGTGATCACTTGGTGAAAGGTTTGTATTTCCCTCTCAGCTCTGTCCTTAGTGTTTTCCAAGTACTTTTCTTGCTTGTGTCGTTATTTGACGGTACTTTTTTTTAGTCACGAAGCGCTAAAGTTCCCAGCTGTTTCTTTGTTTACTCCTCACTCCTCACAAAGTCCATATGCATGAAGGTCGCGACAAAATTTTTCCCCAGCCGTACAGTTACAATGCGCCGTGATCACTTCTCCGTCTTGTTTAACTAAGATCCAGGTCTTTAAAGGGGTTTCTGATGATCTTTGTGAATGATTTACCTGAGAGATAAGTGAACTGTTGTTTGTTGACACTTCAACTTGCAGCGCTTGATTGTAAAGACGTGAATGAAAAGCTTAAAAAAAAAATAAAATACTTACACAGGCAAAAACAATCCAGGATTCATTCGGCAGCGACTTGATAGCGAGGTCCTTTACCCAGCCACATACAAAAAAGTTGTAAGTCTCCATACTTTTCCACGCTTTCATCTGTTTTGCGGTGTAGAAGGACGTCTGCAACACCAGATAGTTGGAGATGTCGGGGAACTCAACTGAAGGGTAGTTTTCGAGATCGGATGACAAATCCTTCTTTCCCAGACTGTAGGGGTCGATTCCATTGTGCATAGCAATCTTCTGAATATATCTAAAGCCAGCAGTAGCTTCTAGATTACGAGTGTACTCTGATAAGTTATCGCTAGTTGCTTGCACTAGGGCAGAAGTTTTGCCAGCTATTTCACTTCTGGTAAAACCGCTAAGAAAAGTCAGGTGACTGAAACCCAGCAATATGAGCTGATAGCCTAGTAGTAGAGTAGCTAATCAGAGTGCGCAATTGCTCATATCCCGTGAACGTGGATAGAATAATATTGATTATACAGTCTCTGGATTGCATATAAAGGGTGTTGCCACCTCACAGCTCCAGAGTCCCAGGTTCAATCTGGCCTTTAAATAAGTGTAAATGTGCCTGGAATTGTTTATTTGTGATACCAACAGTTAAATCAAATTATAAGTGAATCCTTTCCAGTGTATAGAATCAACTCCAAAGCTTTGATTCAGGGAGTTGACTCTTTTTGAGATTCATAACATCGACCAACTAATCAATAACAGCATTTATTATTCAACTATTTTTATTCTATGCGTCTGTCACTTCTCGCCATGCTTTCTCTCTCTCTCTCTCTCCCCTCTGTGCAATGTCAGTGCCCTTTAATTACATACATGCCTTGGAGACTCTCTTATGTCTCGTCTACTGAGAAATCAAGGTAAAGTCTGACAAACACACTGACATACACGTGCATGAGTACACATCCACCATACACACACACACTACCCGCCCACTGAGAAGCCCAGGGAACATGTGCCCACACCTGTGTCCTCCCACCCGCCAGCTGAAATGTCACAAAAGAAGAACAGGGGAGATAAATGAGGGAAGAGAAAGAGAGCGAGCATTAACCAGAACATGGCCAGGTTTCGATTACAATAGAGAGCAGGGATGATAATAATTAGGACATCTGGGAAAAGGAGGTTGGTGAAAAAGGAGGGCTGGGTGGAGGAAGGAAGACAAGGATGGAGAATAGCCTTGGAGGGAGGGGTAGAAGGTTAGTAAAAAATAGTGATGGATGAAAGGGATGATGAAAGTGAGCGATTATAAAGGGAAAGGAAGGTGGATGGAGGGAATGACAAGAATTGAGGGAGAATGAGTAAGAAAGAGAGGAATAGCATGATGGGGTGGGGAAAGGAGGATCAACAGAGAAAGCAATGAACGGAAGTTTTGAGAAGGAGATTGAGGTGGATTGTTGTAATAAATGGACATGGATGGAGAAAGAGAGATAAAGAGATGGATAGTGAGAGAGATGAATGGGGAAAGGATGGATGGAGAGAGAAAGGGAGGTGATGGAATGGTGGAATAGACAGGTTTGGAGAGATGGAGGGATGAAGAGAGGGATGGGGAAAGTGATCAATAGAAGGATGGAGAGAATGGTCAAGAGATGGAAGGAGAAGGGGTAGAAGGTGGGTTGGAGAGAGAAAGTGATCAAAGGAAGGATGGAGAAGGTGGTCAAGAGATGGAAGGAGAAGGGGTAGAAGGTGGGTTGGAGAGAGAAAGTGATCAAAGGAAGGATGGAGAAGGTGGTCAAGAGATGGGGCGAGGAATGGAGAGATGGATGGAGTTTAGTGGGACAAGGAGGGATTAACACACAAGCTGGAAAGTGCTGAGTCTGCCAGGTCTTTCATCTCAGCTAGAGATCAAGTGTGTGTGTGTGTGTGTGTGTGTGTGTGTGTATGTGTCGTATCACTCGCTAGGAGTTGGTTGTTTTTCTATTCCGCTGTACCTTCACTCGAGCAGATTGAAACAGGGGAAACAGATTGCACACATAATGACGCTTGATTTACAGCAAAGCAAAATGTTTCTCTGATTTGACACTGGAGTCGACTTTAACCTGCGTGAGTGGAGAGTAGGAGGTGGAAAACAGGCTTAAGAGTGCCTCCTGCTGGTGAAGGAGGGCTGGAACACCACCAGCTGGCCACAAGGATCCATGCTGTGATACAGTCTGTCTGAAGTGGAAGAGTGTGTGTGTGTGTGTGTGTGTGTGTGTGTGTGTGTGTGTGTGTGTGTGTGTGTGTGTGCAGCTTCCACAGCATATTTCTCTCTTTGCAGGGTGTCTGGCGGCGAGCTCTTTGACAGGATTGTGGAAAAAGGTTTTTACACAGAGAAAGACGCCAGCAAGCTCATCCAGCAGATCCTGGATGCTGTGAAGTATCTGCACGACATGGGCATAGTGCACCGAGACCTGAAGGTGGGACCAGAAGGAAGCGTGTGTGTGTGTGTGTGTGTGTGTGTGTGTGTGTGTGTGTGAGAGAGAGAGAGAGAGAGAGAGAGAGAATCAAAATAAGCACAGTTCTGAAAGTGTAATAAATTCAGTTTAATTTAATTAACCGGTTTTTCTCCCTGATATTCAACCTTTCCTATTTTATGTTGCAATCCCGTCTTCTTCCTTTCCTGCTCCAGTTTGAGAAGCCTGTGTGCACTGTAACTAATTTACATGACGTTTATTTTCTTCTCCGGTTTCTGAGGTCACAGTTATTAGTCTTGTTAGTCTGTGAGCTAAACAAGCTCATTTGCTTACATGCAGTGACGTGAAGGACGTACAGATTAATTCTTGTGCATGGCTGAACTAATTAAGCCTCTCATTGAACATGATTCAGATCAGTGAGAGTGAGGGAGAGAGAGGGAGGGGTTGACTGTGTTTGCATTTTTTTTTTTTATTCAGCCAGAGAACCTGCTATATTACAGCATGGACGAGGACTCGAAGATCATGATCAGTGATTTTGGCTTGTCAAAGATCGAGGGCTCGGGCAGTGTGATGAGCACAGCATGCGGAACTCCTGGATACGTAGGTAAGAGGCGCACTTGCGTACATCACCTCTATCCACTCGTCATATCCTTCCTCATGGGTAGGGAAGTCATTCGTCGAATAGAAAGTTTATACACCCATTTGTCAAATCTATATGATTTAGTCTTAAATTATGTGGAGCGTCCAATACACAAGTCCCTGTGCAAGTTGTTACTATAGGAACAGTCACTGTAAGATGACCTCATACATGCGTGAAGTGTTAATAAGTTGTTTTGTTGCTTGGCAGCTCCAGAAGTTTTGGCCCAGAAGCCATACAGTAAAGCAGTGGATTGCTGGTCCATCGGTGTCATCGCGTACATCCTGTAAGTATTATATACACGAGACTGATATCCTGAGTGAGTGTCAGACACTCTGCACGCTGTGTCTGAATAGTATGATAAATAGTATAATAGCACATTATTCTATAGTAATCACGTGATTTGATTATATTTTGAATACACAATGATACATTGTGCAACAATAAATTGCAATAAAATTTTATGATTTGAATCAGTCAACTAAAAAATGAATCATGATTATCATCAGACTTGGCTTTTCCTAGCTGGCATTGTGTGATTTAGACAGCTGAAGGTGAAAAGTGGCAATACACGTGACTTCACCTCAACCTAGGCGGAAGTAACCCAGCTCTAATGCCGCAAACTCACAAAAAAAACCAGATCTAAAATGAGAGAGCGGTTGTTATGCAATTAACTGTGCAAATAGATTAAACAAGAAATCAGAGCTCTTTTTTTACAGACAGGAGAGGGCACAATGACATGACTTCATCCTAGGTGGAAGTAACACAGCTCTAATGCTGCAACAACACACTGCTGAAAGCTAAAGAAAAGAGAAGCAAATGGAGGAAATACAAACATTTATAAAAGTTTATTCAGAAAAGACCTAGTTGTTATTCATTTTACTAAAAATGGAAGTTGGCTATTTAACAGTTATTACATGAGATCGAGTCGTACATGAGCTGATAGCCAACGAGGCACGTAGCTCTGAGTTGGCTATAAGCCATGTATGATGAGATTGAGTGGAATAGCTGTTTTATTCTATCCACATTCACTGGATTTTGAGAAACAGAGCATTTTTATTTTTTGCAAATTGATCAATAAAAACTATACAAAACGTCCGACAAAATCATTTCCGCTTAGAATGTAAACAAACAGGCGAAATGACAGTAGCAATTTGTGAAAAATACTATAATAATAATTCTTGAAAAATAAAATCGATGTTCTTCCCATCAAATACTTTTATTCCATATTTTGTTGCTTTTTTTTTTGGGGGGGGTTCTTCCTCTTCTTCTTCAGGGTTTCTTGGTGGTTGGCAAATCAACTTAAAGGTGCATTACCGCCACCGACTGGGTTGGAGTGTGGAACAGGAGATATTGGGGGTGGGGGGGACTTTTTTTTAAAGCTATTTCTGTTTCTTTTAAATACTTGATATTTTTGGGGGGGTTTGTTTTCGAGTAGAGTTTTAATTTCATCCTTGGTTGGTTCAGCAACACACTCCTCCATTTTGTTTTTCTCTACTAACGGTATGTAAGCTGATATCCTTGTAGTAGAGTAGCCAATCAGAGCGCGCGATTGCTCATATCCAGTGAATGTGGATAGAATAATGTATTTTACTCCAACCTTTACAAAAGTGGGTAAATAATTATTGTTGGCTATTTAGAAAATGAACAAGGTTTTTTTTAATTTAACAAAAGGAATATTGAAGTTGATAAAGAATAGGAAAATCGAATCATGAATTGGGTGAATCATTAAATGCCTAATTTTGAGTAATAGAACATCCTGAAGTGTTTTGTTTCCATTATACCAACTACAAACTACAGTTTGCCAACACTAGCATTGAAGAATGACATGTCATATTGTTTATCTGTTTCTAATTAAATTTAATCTCATGGAACATCCAAAATCAGCCATGATGCAAGTTTTAGACCTAAATATACCTGTAATATAAAATGTCCATCATACATATTCTCCTTAGAATTCTCCTGCATTACATGCTGTCTCTCAGTCCTTGGTCTCATTTCATAAGAGCCAACATCTTAAATCCTCCCTCTCTGTCTCGTTCTCAGTTTGTGTGGTTATCCACCATTTTACGATGAGAACGATTCCAAGCTGTTTGAGCAGATCCTGAAGGCCGAGTATGAGTTTGACTCGCCATACTGGGACGACATCTCCGATTCAGGTAGCACTTTCTCCATCTTTTCATAACTCCCCTGCTTTACTTCAGGCCTGGATTATTTCTGTCCAGATTTTGGTGTGTCCCATTGAACACGTGCCAAACTGCTTGTTAATAATAATAATAAAAATACTCTTGAACTCTTGAGTTTATGACTACATCAGGCCCTGGGAGAGCAGCTAATCAAATTTTGACGGATGTTGAAATCAGGCCAGCTTTTTTTCCATCCTGAGCCTGTTCTGTGTTACCAGATGACCTTATGGAATGAAAAAAAAAAAAAGGTGTCCAGCACTCATGTCATGCACTGAACCGTAACTGTAATTTTATTCTCAGCCAAGGACTTCATCATACATCTGATGGAGAGAGACCCCAATCTGCGCTACACGTGTGATCAAGCACTGCAGCATCCATGGTATGAAATACGTGCATTTTAGTCTAAATGTTAATTGTTCTTATTGTAAATGTACCAAATTTTCATGTTTTTTTTTCTCATTTTTGAACCTAATTTTGTTCATATTTCGCATTTAAACTCAGCACTAAATGCGAATAAAGAGCATAAAAGACAATAAATGTATGTCAGCATTAAAAATTACAATATTAAAGATGCAGTTTGTAATTTTTCCACGTGGGTTTCCTCCGGGTGCTCCGGTTTCCCCCACAGTCCAAAGACATGCAGGTTAGGTTAACTGGTGACTCTAAATTGACCGTAGGTGTGAATGTGAGTGTGAATGGTTGTCTGTGTCTATGTGTCAGCCCTGTGATGACCTGGCGACTTGTCCAGGGTGTACCCCACCTTTTGCCCGTAGTCAGCTGGGATAGGCTCCAGCTTGCCTGCGACCCTGTAGAACAGGATAAAGCGGCTACAGATAATGAGATGAGATGAGTTTGTAATTTTTAGTGCCCTCTGCTGGCCATGCGAACATGTCCAAACTTCTCACTCCCATCAGGTCCTAATTGTCATTTAAATAGACATATGGCCCTTTTCCACTACCCTTTTTCAGCTCACTTCAGCTCGCCTCAGCTCACTTCAGCCCGACACGGCTCGCGTTTCGACTACCAAAAAACAGCACGACTCAGCTCGCTTCAGCCCTGCTTAGCCCCTAAAACTCGCACCGTTTTGGAGTGGGGCTGAAGCGAGCCAAAGCGAGCCGAGTGAGGCTGGGGGCGTGAGCAGACACTCCCCTGTGCACTGATTGGTGAGGAGGAGTGTCCTCACATGCCCACACACGCCCCGCGAGCGCGCTGGGATCTGTAAACACCGCAAACCCGGAAGGAGAAGAATTACGAGAATTTCTGAAGCCTTATGCGCCTCGCCTCATCTATACGCTCTTGCTAGTATCTGTCCGCGTTGTCGGTGACAACAAGCCACAGCACCAAGACCAGCAACACTAACGACTCCATGTCCTCCATGTTTATTGTTTACTATTCGGGTCGTGAGACTACCACTTAAAAGATCACTGAATCAGTGACATACAGAGCATCGTGGACGAGTTCGCGGAGCGCAAGGCTCGTCGTATGCCCTTCAAATAATGCGCGCAGTAGGCTATTGATGTTTTATTATGAGCCATGTACAGTATGTCGCCTAATGTTTTTTTGTTTCTGAGTTACATGTTCGTTTGAAGGACTTAATGTACAAAATAACATAGTTGCACCCCGTAGTGTTGAAATTGGTAAACACAGTGCATTCAGTGAGGTTTGCACCGCCCTCCTTTTATTTCTGACTCTTCCTGTCACCGTTGCAACCTCTGAGCGCTCATTCGTATGCCCTTCAAATAATGTGCGCAGTATAGGCTATTGATGTTTTATTATGAGCCATGTACAGTATCCTAATGTTTTTTGTTTCTGAGTTACATGTTCGTTTGAAGGACTTAATGTACTAAATAACATAGTTGCACCCGGTAGTGTTGAAATTGGTAAACACCGCAGTTGTGGACATTTTGTAGCCTAAAATGATGTTATGATAAGCTTTAATAAAGGGCCCGGTCATTTGCCCCGCCCCCGGCCCGGCTCTGACTTGTTCCGCCACTGTCGCTGATGTCACTGTTTGCGCTGCTTAACGACATCACGTGACGTCCACCCACTTTCGCTAACTCCACCCAATGTGTCCACCCACTTCCAGCCAGCACGGTTCAGCGCGGTTGTAGTCGAAATGCAGCTCCAACAGCCCCGCTCAGCTCGACTCAGCTCGACTCAGCACGGCACGGCTCAGCCGCGTTTGTAGTGGAAAAGCGGCAATAGTCATAGGTAGACCTGAGAAACTGTTCTGGTTGTGTAGGTAGAGGGGAGAAAAAATTTCAACAGAAGCCTTAAAGCTAGACGGCCTTTCGATTTCATAAAATCTGTGAAATTTAGTTTTCTCTGAAATTTGGTCATTGTGATATGCTTATTTCTGTAATCTCTCTCAAAAAAAAAAAAACCCAGGCCATTCTGTGGCTGGGAAGTTATTTAATTTGAAGGGATTCCTGAGCAAATAATGCGCATGAAATCACTTGCTTTGCACAGTCAACCAGACAGAGGAAATCCGTGTGCGCATGCGCAGGTTTACCTTCTTTTGGGTTTTACAGCAGCTGGCATCCACAGTGTTGCATTACTGCCAGGTTTAACTTTGACCGTGCACTGACAGTTCCATCATTCTGACGCTAAACGAACAGCTGATCACACCGAGGTGCTCGCTGACTGCCGATATTTATTAGTTTGGTCCTGCGTTTCCTTTCCTTCGTATATAACATAACATCTTTTCTTTTTTGGTTTCTGTTACTGTAGTTGGTCTTTCACGTTTCATTCGCACACTCATGTCCTCCATTTTTTTCTCCTGTTTCAAATTTCTATCCCACAATGCCTTGCACGAATGGGGAAAGCCCACCATGTGATGCATGACGTAGTATCTTGAATTGGGTCATGGTGAAGCAGGAAAAAAATAGCGGAGAATTTAGGGCCATGTGGCCCTAAATTCATTAACTGTTCTATTTTAAAAAAAACTAATAAACTTGGAAGTTTGTGATTCGAATTCAGTAGCTTTGGGTCCACTAAACAAAAATAATTGGGTGTCAGGGAAAATTCTTTTTATGACCTACACTTGAAAAACCTGAAAAGGCAGTCTACCTTTAAATGGAAAAATAATATTGAGGTCAATTACAGGGCGGTACTGAAAATCAGTTTTTTGATCAGGTGTCTTTGAAACGGAGTGATTATTACTGATTGAGATGCACCTTTAGAAATACAAAAACAGCCTCTTTAAGCAAAAATAAATATTTTGGCATGATCATGTACCCAAGTTCAGTTTTTTGAGTTTCTATTTCATTGAGAGCAAAATGCTGTCAGTTACACTTGCATCACTGGAGAAAATAATTGTTCTGCTCAACATGAGTTTAATGTTTTCTCATGACAGAACGCATTGCTAATCCGGCTCGATCCAGTTCTGTTTTGGCTCCTTCCAAACGGCTTTAAAGCCTTTGCTTTCCTTGGCAAAAATGCAGCCAGATGACTAACTTGGATCTCATTGGAAGGAAATGAACGATTTATTTCTGTTGTTTTTTCTTGTTATTTTTGCCAGGATTGCCGGCGATACAGCACTGGACAAGAACATCCATGAGTCTGTGAGCGCTCAGATCAAGAAGAACTTTGCCAAGAGCAAGTGGAAGGTCAGTATTGTTGATCATCACATAGCCTGCTTTTTAAACACTATGTTTGAAAGCTAAATGGCATGATCTGTCCAAAATAATGCCTGATTTCTCACATGATAGAATGAAATAATCATGTGAAGCATGTCTAAATGTAATCCTATCAGATTAAGAAAACTTCTCCACAAGCACAGGTTTATATTTTCAAGCTTTCTTTCGTCTGTCTCTCTCAGCAAGCGTTTAATGCCACAGCAGTGGTCCGACACATGCGTCGCCTCCAACTGGGCACCAGTCAAGAAGGGCAGAGCCAGCTGTCGCCCCACAGCCCCTGCAGCGAGCGTCTCCTGCTGCCCGAGGGAACTGAGGAGGAAGAGGACGAACAAAGCAGTCAGTTCCCAAAAATTCACTTTATTAAAATCCCGTTTGCTGGGGGAAAAAAAAAATCATGTTTACTTACCCAAATATAAGTATAGTCAGTCTGCCAAGATGATGTCAGTCTGCTTCTTTAGTTTTGCCCTGGACTGATGATGTGTTAGTGGAGTGAACAAATAATCATGCTCAAAATCTCTTCCCAAATATTTCGACATTTCTGGATGGAAACATGGCACAGTCTAGAATAGGTCATATTGAGAAATCCAACATTGTACTCGAGACATTGGTGCAAAAGTTTATTTGGACTCAGAGTTCCAGAATGCAGTGCAGCTGTACGATGCAGTCGGTTCGAGCATAGAAAAAAATGAAGCTTTGGAAACTGATCTGTTTCCTGAGAAGCCATGACCTAAAGTTTGGGACCAAAAGGTTGCCGGTTAGATTTCCTGGACCAGCAGGAATGGCTGCAGTGAATGTCTTGAGCAAGGCACCTAACCCCCAACTGCTCCCCAGACTGCATGTTGTATGTTGCTCTGGATAAGAGCATCTGCTAAATGCCATTAATGTAATGTAATTTAATGTAAAGTGCTGCTGCATTGCTGGCTTTATGTACCGATGAAGCAAAGCACAACTATCAGCAGGAAGTTGCACTGCATTGTGGGTAACATAGAAAAACGTTAACCAAAGTGAAATGTCAATTCAAGAATCCAATAGTTATGAGGTGCATTATCTCTGTCTCCGTAGCCTCTCAGAGGGACAATAACGGCTGCTCCGAAAGCGCTGGTGAAGGGGCGGGGCACGACGGCATCCAGAACTGCGCCTTCCGCCTGCACCCAGCCAGCCGGGTCTGAGCCTGTCAATCGTCCTGCTGCAACCAATGACTTGACTGTGCCGTGTTTCTACTGGAGTCCTGCCACACCCCCAGTCTGGCCAGGAATACTGAGTAACTCCAGCGCTTGGCCACTAGGTGGCGCTGCAGTGTAAAGAATTCCAGGTGGGAAAGGGGGTCGCTATGCCAACTGAGGGATTCTGTTTCCAAGAGAGATGAGCTTTGTTAGAGGAAGGACAGAGAGAGACACAGCTGACAGAGAGAGCTGCATTATGAGTAATGGACTAAGATTGGACAGTGTTTTTAACTTCTGTTTTACAAACGACATCATGGTTCATCATCTTTGGAAAAGTGGGTTTAGATGTGTTTTCAGTTGTAAAATGGGTCCAAAAATGAGATCTTTTCAGCCTGTTCACTAAACAATTTCATGTGCGATCAGCACATATTTAAACACACACACATACACACACACACTTGTCTAACCACCGTGATTACCTTCCATTGACATTAATGCAGCCATTTAATGTTGTGCTGCACCTAAATCTACCCTGAACTGAACCTCATCCTCAGTAACCAAAACTAAACTTTAACATGCTTGTTGTTCTTTTTTATTTTTTCATAAAGCAGCCAGATGTCCCCACAAAATTACAATGGTCAGAAATTCCGATCTAAAATATTTCTTGTAGTTTTATGAACCAAAAGTGAAGCTGAAACTCTTAACTAGGTAATGAACATACAGTACATGGAAGCGTTATGGTACTACCCCACACACACACACACAGTCTAATTAACATGAACATTATTTCAATCATTTATACAGCATATACTTGCAAACATTTGATCCATATTTGACTGATCAATAACTTAATTTATTCATGTGCTGCAACAAATCATTGTTTCATGGACCTGTGGGTTTTTTTTTTCCCATGTATCACACAGTCTTCAGTGCCTTCGTGGTTGCAGTTTGTTCAGGTTCTCAATGCTTCATTTTTACATCTCGTCATCGTCATCGTGATCTGTCTGAGTGCTGGATGCTTTCAATGTATAAACCGTACTATTTAGGGAAAACACTGCAGTTGTGCCCTGTGTGTGGGTGGTTGAGGGGGGGTGCACTTTTATACATCGAAAACTATTACCATTTATGTAAATGTTTTTATATAAAACTGTTTCTCTTAACTGATGGTTTTACTCAGGGGATGATGGCGTGTTCAGGATTTGGGATGGTACAGGATTCATTATTTTACAGATAAATATAATATATTAACGTGGTAGCCTGGGAAAACGTCACGCTATGGCTGAAACCATAAATCCTGTATATTTCACAAAAATGGAACAGAAACTATTATTATTATTATTATTATTATTATTATTATTATTATTAAGTTCACAGCCTCCGTGTAATTGACTGGTCTGTTCGTACTGTTGCATGTCCGTGAGGTCCCCATGACCTCAGAGCGACAGCACCTTCCACAAGATATTCATGGTTCCAAGCAATGCAGATTTTTGAAAGACCCTTACGTTGTACTTGATCTTTAACTGGTCCAAGAAATATGGAAGTTTGTGAGGAATTGACCCCAGTGCTCCTATTATTATTATTATTATTAACTTTCTAATCTTGCCTTGGCTAGATTAGAAAGTAAATAATCTTGTCCTGCAAAGATCACGTTGAGTGAAAAGAGAGAGAGAGAACATTCAGAAAACTTTGAGTTAACCTAAAGAGACGTTCAATAGTGAAGGTCACGCTTTAATCAAGTTGTTGAATAGTTCACATGTCATAGTGACATAATGTAATATCATCCTAATTAATTCGGTTTGTAATCAGCTGTTAAAATGTCTCCGATACAATCTTAGAAAGTAATGTCCTTCTTTTACACCTCATTTATGGTAACCAAACCCTTTCACTGCAAGAACTTAACTTCTGATATGGGTTGTAAGAGCATCATGGTTTCACGTTTACAGTTAGTCACGTTGTACAATCGAGCCATTGAACTTTTTTCTGAAACGCAGATTAAAATGCAGTTCTGTTCATTTAGGGTACGTGATCAATACTGACAGTGAGACTTTATTCTTCAGTCAGTCTGAAAAACAAATCCACAAGGAAGTCCAGTTAATTTATTTGTATGACTTTTTTTTTTATTTCTTAAAGATCCATTAATACTGTGAAACCATGATATTTCTGAAGTAGATTGTAATACTGTGAAAATGTCAAACATTAAAAAAAAAAAAAGAGAAAAATATTTAAATTCTGGAAATTTTTCAGAAACTCAGCACTGTGTGAAGGGTTGTCCCAGGCTGCCACATATATTTAGACAGAGGAAATAATATTTGCCCTTGACATATGGGGTGGGGGGGTGTTTGGGTCTGTTGTAATATTTCTAACATTCGGTATTGCACCACTGAAGCTATCCACAAGTGAAAGGCATTAAAGGCATTTTGTTGTACCTCATGCGTCTCATTTGATTTGTTTCCATACACCATTTTCTGTGATGCACTCATCTGCTTTCTGTATACTGGACCACTTTTTTTTTTCCTTACCATGCTCAGTTTTGCAATACTATTCCCAATTACTTTCTGTGCTACATGAAATCATCTTGTTCAAACATTTTATGAAATTCAACTGAGATGCAAAACTCATAAAAAAACAAACAAACTACAAGGTCTATATTTGGAACCAAGGAACAACAGGGAGTACTCGATCATTCATTCATCTTTATTTATTTTAGTTTTTTTATTTGAGTAGAGTAATTTCATGCATCATGCTCACTTTTGAAACATCTGCCATTCAAGCAGGTCAAACCTCATGCTCCATTTCCATTTTGAATCAGAGCCATGACCTTGGCTCTTTATTCTGGGTCAGACTGGGTCCACTAGAACCTCTCTGCATGTATCCATAAGTCAGATATATATATATATATAAGAACTTAAAGAAAAAAAGAGACTTGTATTCAAACGTAAGGTGTTTAATTTTGTCAATTTACAGAGTGACAAAGTTGATTTATTTTTGCTTATAGTCTGTATTTTTACTCTGGCCTAAAGAAATCGATTTTATGTAGTGTGAAATTGTTCACTTGTGAGAAATGAAGAGTTTCCTCTGTGTGGTCAGTCACTGGTGTAACCTGCACTGTTGCTTTTCAAACCGTTTTGACGTATCGGTCAAAACTTCCACTTGACTTAAAAAAGAGAATGACGTCTCATCGACTGAGCGCTTTTATACTGACTGCGCTGTACACTGGCATTTTCCAAAAATCTTCATAAACTTTGCTAAAATGATGAGTCTGTTTGCACAAAAAGAAATGAAAGATTTGCAATTTCTTTCTGTAATTCATAAGCTTTATTGTTAAGCTGAGGAGGAAGGAGGACAAAATTCAAATGAAGACTTTTTTTTTCTCTGAAACAGTGACGTGATCATGGTGAAAACGATGCTGCCTGTGATCCCCTGTACACTTGGATGTAAAAGTTGTTCAAGGCTTTGCTATGTATGATGCAGTGTTGAAAATGATTTCCTCCTAAATAAACATGTTTATTTGAAGGTATACACTAGAACAGGGGTTCTCGAACCTTTTTGCCACCAGGAATCCCTTTCACTCTTCAAAAAATAAAAATTGTAAATAATGCAATGTAAACAAATATTAGACCCATTATTTAAAAGTGATCAGTAATATTCTGGCTACTTTATTGGATGATTTTATTCCTGAACTTTTCACCAAAGAAACACCTCCAAAATCAATGTTATTTAATTTCAATTAATTTGACTTGTCACATTGGGTAAAAACTACAGGAACTCAGTCAGTACAATTTAGTGTTCCTGTATTACCCTGATGCCATTTTGAGAACCACTGCTCTAGAATATAACGGACATTATTTTATCCACATTCACTGGATATGAGCAATCGTGCACTCTGATTGGCTACTCTATTACTAGGCTATCAGCTCATATACTGTGAGTAGAGAAAAACAAAATGGCGGAGTGTATTGCTGAACCAACCAAGGACGAAATAAAAAATCTACTCGAAAACAAAACCCCAAAAAACACACAAAAAAGCAACAAAATATGGAATAAAAGTATTTGATGGTAAGAACATTTTTTTTCAAGTATTATAGCATTTTTCACAAATTGCTACTGTTCATTTTGCCGGTTTGTTTACATTCTAAGCAGAAATTTTGTCAGATGTTTTATATAAAGTTATCATCTATGGAATTTGCAAAAAATAAAAATACACTGTTTCTCAAAATCCAGTGAATGTGGATTGAATAAAACAGTTATTCCACTCGATCTTGTCGTACATGGCTTATAGCCAACTCGGTGCTACGCGCCTCGTCAGCCATCAGCTCATGTACGGCTTGATTTCGTGGAATAACTATTAATTAGACCTGATTGATAAAGAGTGGTTGTTTGTTTAATAGTTTCTGAACATGTTCCGATCATGACTTTGTTCCACTTGAGACAAATTGAGTGAACATGTAAGAATTGGACTTTTTATTATAGTTTTTTAAAATTATTATTTCAATGTTTATTCTTGACTTTTTCCTACTATTTCCCTGTAGACTTGCTGCAAGTTCTTCGACTTTCCTATTTGTAAAAGGACTAGACATATAAACTGGGACATTATTTATTTCGCAACTCAGGACAGTCTTTGAATCCGGACTGGTGTTGTCCAAGAATCAACCTCAATCCAAATCAGTGTTGAATGAGTGCACACCTTTAACAAACTGAGAAAATTTGGTAGCATTTGCTATCAGCACACTTTTATTGGCAAAAAGTTCTCTATTCAAAATGAAGTAAAAGGGCTTGATCATGAGGCCTTGTTAATAAGGCCTTGAGTGCTGCAACATTTAGAAAAAAAAACCCCTATGCTTAAATTTGAATATAATCAACCAGTTTGAGGTTTGTGTTCAAATTGTGTCTAAATACCTTCCTGTTTCTAAATTAGTTGTAACCACTGGCAACATATGTACTGTATTGTATGATAATACACACGCGCGCACACACACACACACACACACACACACACTATAACCATAGCAAAGCTGTATGTTAAGAACATTTTGTAAGACTCGTAAAAAGCTGTTTATTTGTATGGATGCAATGCATCATGGGTAATTGCTGGATATTCTCGTACGTAATGAAGTAACACTCGGTATTTAAGCTGATGATTTGTACTTTTGGAAAATTTGTAAATGTAAAGTGTATTAAAAACAACAACAACAACCACCACCTTGTCTATGCCTTGTGCGTCTGTCATATATGTGATGTAACAGCTCCTCCATTAAAGCACATGATGGAAGGTTGGGGTAAGAATCACTGCCTAGAAACTTTGGAGGAGTTTTGTCATTAGTTGCAAAGAAATAATTATTGGTACCCCGACAAGCATGAGTCATTTTGTGAGACTACATGTGAATAAAGATGGAAGAAAAACTATGAAGATTAACCCTTGCTCCTCTTCCTAACCGTTCATAGCTTCATATCTAAAGTGTCTCATGGTAATTCTGACAGTTTTGAAGTTGTGATATGGCTGAGAAATTGAGTTGTCAGATTATTAGATACACTTAAGTCCTCCAGAGTTAAGGAAAAATCCTAATCTGGGCTGATTGCCCTGTTTTTCCTAATGGCAGGCAACACACCAATTTCAGCCCAAGCTAATTATCAAGCACTTATGTTGGATCAGGTGTGTTTGAGAGCAGGGAACATTTGAAACTCTGCAGGGAAATAGGCCTCTTGGAACCTGATCTACAGTAGAAGTCACACATTGTGCATGAAAAAAAAAGTGACCAGAAACATTGATGTGCCTCATAACATAGACAAGAAGTGGATGTTCTGACAATAACTAAATTAAAAACACTATCTACTCCGAAAAACTGCACAGCAGCAATATTCAGGAGCAGTGTCTGCTAACTTTTCCATTAAAGTCCATTGGAAATTCAGAAAGCTCTGTTTGTTCAGTAAATCAGGACCTCATCAGGATGTGGTCAGAGAAGCAGATCCTGCAAGATATGCAATAAAGTCCAGTATACAAATGAATCAAGGTATCCCAAGTCTTTTACATTCAGCCAGATGGTGCCGTGAAAGAAAAAGTGGTACATGGTTTGTCTAACATTAAAGATGAAGGGTTTTTGATTATTATTAACACTAGTATTGCAAAGTAAATGTTGCCATCAACATGCAACCACTTTGGCTGTGTGTATATGATGGTAAACACGCCACACTGTGCTGTACTGCCATAGACTACAAGCAACATTTGGTCAGTGGTGGTCTTAGTGGTAATCCATGTCTATAGAGGACTTTCACTGACAGAGATTTTTGTTTTTCACGCAGCATCCGTCATATTGCTGGGCAAACAAAGAAACAGCCGCGTCAGTTAATAATGAAAATTGAGACGATTACAATCAGTATAATCTCTCTGAATCGATTAAAAATTGAGATTATACCAGCAGATTGTGTTACATCCAAAAACTGAAACATGCAGTCATCACAGATCCAGATAATTTACCCACAAATGTATTTATTTATTATTTATTCTGCACACTTCTCTCTCTCTCTCTCTCTCTCTGTGTTTACGACTTCAGAAGGCTTCTTCTTAATTTACACACAAATGTATTTATTCCACTTGAGAAGTGTTCGACAACCTGGCTACCGGATTTGGGACACGACATCCTGAACTATTTAGTATTTGGGACTTCTAAATACACCGGAGAGGCTAAAGGCTTACAAAAGTACACATGCCTACCAATATTTCGAGGCAGGTTTCACACATGCCGGAATGTTATGGGAAATCCCCGATAAAGAAAAATACCTTATTATGACATAGATAAGCTCAAACCTTCCTGATCCATCCTGATGCCCTACGTCTGGCTGGGGTCTCATCACATTGCTCCCACTTGAAAGATGGCTCTGGACACTTAAAGTAATGTCTGAGGACTACAGTTTATGTCTGAGGACTACAGTTGTCATGAACAGTTTTACACTCAAGTTTCCATCAATGAACAATTTATAACTTCAACAAAACAGACTTCATGTTAAAACTATAATTTTCCTGATTTCACAGTTATACTTTGTGACTCTATAGGACACAGTCATAGAAGCGAGTTATTTATAATCACACTATCTCTTATCACCCAAATGAGGATGGGTTCCCTTTTGAGTCTGGTTCCTCTTGAGGTTCCTTATGTTGTCTCAGGGAGTTTTTCCCTTGCCACTGTTGCCACAGGCTTGCTCATCGGGGATAAATTAGGGATAAAATTAGCTCATGTTTAAAGTCTTAAATTTTATGTTAAGCTGCTTTGCGACAATGTCTGTTGTTAAAAGCGCTATACAAATAAACTTGACTTGTCTACATTATCAGTACATAAACATGCTACGAGTCGAGCCAAACATGAGGTCTAATAAAATATATTGCGTCTAAAGCTCACATCCAGATATACATTTTAAGGCTGCACAGAAAAGCCACACACACACTGCAATGTTTTACTGGCGTCCAGTCTTCCTGCAGCTCTCCATTTTTCTCGTTTTTCTGGGTTGTCCAGGAAGTGGTGAAAAGTTAAACCAGGCTGATATCCACATCTGTTATTACATCCAAAAGCACTACAGGTCTCTGGCATTGTTCTTTTTGATGTAACTTCTACAAGTTTATCTGTAGATGTACTGAATTGGGCTTACAATCACTCGTGCATACTTGTGCCAGTCATCGTCAAACACAAAGCTCGCCAGGCAACATGGCTGTGTAAACAAATCCGCAGTTGCGATGACATTATGTGAAAGTCGTCCATTGATCAGGTATGAGTTTCCCAAAAGCACAAAAGACCATCGTTAAAAATGGTAGAGCAAACAGCACAGTAAATGCCCTCCCTCCTAGTTAAGACACTCTTGGGAAACACCACAGATCATTATGTGTGATCAGTTGCAATCTGGCAATATTATGGTTTCTATTACTATATAAAATGGTCACTGGGATCAGACTCAAAATCAAGAGGAATAAGCTCCGGGCTGTCTACGTTTATAGGTGCAATACATAAATGGCCCTTTTCCACTACCCTTTTTCAGCTCACTTCAGCCCGACACGGCTCGCGTTTCGACTACCAAAAACCAGCACGACTCAGCTCGCTTCAGCCCTGCTTAGCCCCTAAAACTCGCACCGTTTTGGAGTGGGGCTGAAGCGAACCAAAGCGAGCCGAGTGAGGCTGGGGGCGTGAGCAGACACTCCCCTCTGCACTGATTGGTGAGGAGGAGTGTCCTCACATGCCCACACACGCCCCGCGAGCGGGCTGGGATCTGTAAACACTGCAAACCCGGAAGGAGAAGAATTACGAATTACGAGAATTTTTGAAGCCTTATGCGCCTCACCTCATCTATACGCTCTTGCCAGTATCTGTTGGCGTTGTCGGTGACAACAAGCCACAGCACCAAGACCAGCAACACTAACGACTCCATGTCCTCCATGTTTATTGTTTACTATCCGGGTCGTGAGACTACCGCTTAAAAGCTCACTGATGTCACTGTTTGCGCTGCTTAACGACATCACCTGACGTCCACCCACTTTCGCTAACTCCACCCAATGTGTCCACCCACTTCCAGCCAGCACGGTTCAGCGCGGTTGTAGTCGAAATGCAACTCCAACAGCCCCGCTCAGCCCGACTCAGCACGGCACGGCTCAGCCCGACTCAGCCACGTTTGTAGTGGAAAAGCGGCATATGGGTAATTGCTTGATGATATTGTATGCAATGGAATTTGACTCCGTTAAGGCTAACTTTATCCAGTTGCTGCATACTTATGGAATGGAATCACCTTTTCTTTATTTAATGTAAAGGTCAGAGGTCTGTCATGACTTGGACCAATAACATGGTTGGGATTGTGTACTGTATACAAGTATACAGCAATCCCCACCTGTGTGGCATCCAATTCGTCTTTACTAGGAATGTTGATGCATGTTGACCTTTGACTCTTTCCAGCCTGATCCTTCACTGGTGTCTTTCATTGAAGAATGAGGACACTTAGCTTTGGCCACTGATGCAGAAAGGATTTAATTTAAGGTCAAGTAAGTGGCGGTAAAGTCAAGGTCTGAAGTTTCTGATGAATGGGCTGCTGAATGTCCACCACATATCAACTGTATAGAATGCTTATGGATAACAGCTTCAGAAAAGACATATTCATGTCAACTTGAGATTACATGATGACATGCTTTGAAGTGAATAGTGAGTGCGCTTTGGTCATGCATTTAGCATTTAGAATATTCATTCACAAAGATGGTTCTCAAGCCAGGCAGCACGGTGGTGTAGTGGTTAGCACTGTCACCTCACAGCAAGAAGGTCCTGGGTTTGAGCCCAGTGGCTGATGAGGGCCTTTTTGTGTGGAGTCTGCATGTTCTCCCCATGGGTCCTCCGGTTTCCCCCAAAGACATACAGGTTAGGCCAACTGGTGACTCTAAATTGACCATGGGTGTGAATGGTTGTTTGTGTCTATGTGTCAGCCCTGTGATGATCTGGTGACTTGTCCAGGGTGTACCCTGCCTCTTGCCCACAGTCAGCTGGGATAGGCTCCAGCTTGCCTGCAACCCTGTACAGGATAAGTGGATAGATAATGGATGGATGGGTTCTCAAGCCATAAGTGGAGATATGGGGGGCAATGAAGGGGTGGCATAATTCAAATGCGCTTCCCTTGTGATGTAGAAAGTGGAACCGAATCTGAACTGTTAGGACTAGGACTGTTTTGGCCTCTAGAGGCCGCTGTTATTTCCTTTTCATGTCGTGTTTATTTTGGCCTCTAGAGGCCGCCACTGTTCCTGTGTCTTGTGTTTGTGTTAATTGCCTAATTATCTTCACCTGTGTCCTTAATTAGTTTGTCTATTTATACCCCTGAGTTCAGTCCTCTTGTCACGGAGTCTTTGTGCTGTTATGTTTATCTCCAGTTTCCTTTGTACTGTGTTTTTTGATCTTCTTAGCTTTTGAATTTTTGCACTTTGCTTTTCTTTTGGATTATACTCTTTGGTTTTTTTTTGTCTTTTGTTTTGCCCTGTATATAGTGTATATAGTTTAAATAAACCTTTTGATTCTTTTTCTACTTCCGCCTCACGCCTCTGCATTTGAGTCATCCCCCTGGTGGCCTAGTGGGGGTTTGCTGGATTATCACACCAACGAACCAGGTTCGAATCCCAGCAAAACCCTAACAGAAAGACTCCGTCTGGGCACTACGAATACCAGGTGATGCCCTTCGGACTCACCAACGCACCAGCTGTTTTTCAGGCCCTAATCAACGACGTCTTAAGGGACATGATTAACCTATACGTTTTTGTCTACCTCGACGACATCCTTATCTTTTCCAAGACCGTGCAGGAGCACCGCCACCATGTCCGCCAGGTTCTCCAGAGGCTGCTACAGAACAATCTGTTCGCCAAGGCCCAGAAATGCGAATTTCATGTTCCCGAGGTCTCCTTTCTGGGATTTATTGTACGGACAGGCCAACTCCAAATGGACCCTGCCAAGACCCTGGCCGTCCGGGATTGGCCTACTCCCAAGTCCGTTAAGGAGGTTCAGCGGTTCTTAGGATTCGCTAACTTCTACCGCAAGTTCATCAGGAACTTCAGTTCTGTGGCAGCACCCATGTCAGACCTCACCAAAGGGACAGGTGGATCTTATGGCTGGTCTCCTCAGGCAGAAAAGGCGTTCAAAGACCTCAAGGACCGCTTCTGCACGGCACCCATTCTGGTTCTCCCGGACACCTCCCAACCATTCATCGTGGAGGTGGACGCCTCGGACAGTGGTGTCGGCGCGGTGCTCTCTCAACGTTCGGAAGGAAAGCTGCACCCCTGCGCTTACTTCTCCCACCGCCTGAGTCCTGCTGAGTCCCGGTACGATGTGGGGGATCGAGAACTGCTAGCGGTCAAACTGGCCCTTGAGGAGTGGAGGCACTGGCTGGAGGGAGCACAACATCCATTCCTGGTTTGGACTGACCACAAGAACCTGGAGTACCTCCAGCAAGCCAAGAGACTGAACCCTCGACAGGCTAGGTGGGCCCTGTTTTTCAGTCGGTTTGACTTCACCCTCTCATACCGCCCCGGCTCCAAGAACACCAAACCTGACGCACTGTCCAGACTGTTCTCTGCCACTAACAGGGAGAATGAAGTCGGGCCTATTATCCCTGTGTCCCGGATTGTGGCCCCTGTCCGCTGGGGTATTGAGGAGGCTGTCCGACGAGCCCAACGCCAGGACCCCGGTCCTGGGACGGGGCCACCAGGCCTCTTGTACGTCCCACATCAAGCCCGGGCCAAGGTTCTCCAGTGGGGTCACTCTTCCCCTCTCACCGCCCACCCGGGAGCTCGGAGGACCCTGGACTTCCTGAAAAGACGCTTCTGGTGGCCTAACATGGAGAAGGAAGTAAGGTCATTTGTCCTGTCCTGTGAGGTTTGCACCAGAACCAAGTACCCACGACAGCGTCCCCAGGGTCTCCTGCATCCTCTGACCATTCCCCGGCGTCCCTGGTCCCACGTGGCAGTCGACTTTATCACGGGTCTCCCTGAGTCACAAGGTAACACGGTCATTTTGGTCTTAGTTGACAGATTCTCCAAGGCCTGCCGCTTCATACCACTGTGCAAACTCCCCTCTGCTCTTGAAACTGCGAAACTTTTGTTTAATCATGTCTTCCGAGTCTTTGGTCTTCCACAGGACATCGTCTCAGACCGAGGGCCCCAGTTCTCCTCCCGAGTGTGGCACGGGTTCTGCAAGGTCATCGGAGCCACTGCCAGCCTCTCCTCTGGGTTTCACCCACAGTCCAATGGTCAGACGGAGAGGCTCAACCAGGACCTGGAAACCACCCTGCGAGGCCTGGCTATGGATAACCCGACATCGTGGAGCACCTGGCTGCCATGGGCGGAGTACGCCCACAACACCCTGCAGTCATCGGCCACCAAGCTGTCGCCATTCCAGTGCCAATTTGGGTTCCAGCCACCTCTGTTCCCGGACCAGGAGGAGGACGCGGGGGTGCCCTCGGTCAACCAATATGTGAGACGGTGTCGCAAGACCTGGAGCAAGGTCAGGAAGACCCTCATACAGACCTCCAGAACCAACCAGACTCAGGCCAACCGCCATAGAAGACCTGCACACGCTTTCCGCCCTGGGCAGCGTGTTTGGCTGTCCACTAAGGACCTTCCACTGCGGGTGGAGAACCGCAAGCTTGCTCCTCGCTACATTGGCCCCTTCAAGGTGGTGCGCAGGGTGAACCCTGTCTCCTACCGGCTCCAGTTGCCCCGGACTCTGAGGATCAACCCCACTTTCCATGTTTCCCTGTTACGGCCCGTACTGACGTCTACGTATGCCCCTGCCCCTAGGAACCCCCCACCCCCCCGCATCTTCCAGGGGCAGACTGTGTTCACTGTGAATCGCCTGCTTGACTCCCGCCGGGTCCGCGGCGGGTTGCAATATCTGGTGGACTGGGAGGGCTATGGTCCTGAGGAGCGCTGCTGGGTTCCTGCTCGGGATGTCCTTGATAAAGAACTATGTCGGGACTTCCATTCGGCCCATCCGGATCGCCCTGGGAACGTCAGGAGACGCTCCTAGAGGGGGGGGGGTCCTGTTAGGACTAGGACTGTTTTGGCCTCTAGAGGCCGCTGTTATTTCCTTTTCATGTCGTGTTTATTTTGGCCTCTAGAGGCCGCCACTGTTCCTGTGTCTTGTGTTTGTGTTAATTGCCTAATTATCTTCACCTGTGTCCTTAATTAGTTTGTCTATTTATACCCCTGAGTTCAGTCCTCTTGTCACGGAGTCTTTGTGCTGTTATGTTTATCTCCAGTTTCCTTTGTACTGTGTTTTTTGATCTTCTTAGCTTTTGAATTTTTGCACTTTGCTTTTCTTTTGGATTATACTCTTTGGTTTTTTTTTGTCTTTTGTTTTGCCCTGTATATAGTGTATATAGTTTAAATAAACCTTTTGATTCTTTTTCTACTTCCGCCTCACGCCTCTGCATTTGAGTCATCCCCCTGGTGGCCTAGTGGGGGTTTGCTGGATTATCACACCAACGAACCAGGTTCGAATCCCAGCAAAACCCTAACATGAACGGCTTGTTGAAGCATATGTTTTCTAAAATTGGCAGCCAAAAGAAACTTTTTTCTTTTGGGTTGTCTTATTTCAGAGTTTGTGGGTTGGTAGGCACTCCAGATACCCAAGTGTATGTGCACAAGTACTGAAAAAAAAGTGTCATAATATGCCCCCTTTAAACCATTTTTGATGGTCTAAGACTTATAGACCCAGTGCAGTCACACGACTTTGCATTGTTTACACCTCCATATTGGATGGCATAGCAGTCCACTTGAACTCATTGTGTCGTATACATTCACGTGAAGCAATTGGCAAAACAAAACAGCTAAATGAACAGCAGATGCGCTAATGTGTGCCTGTCCAGGTCCGTGGAGCACTTGAACGATGCTTTGAAAGACTGATATTTCACAAAATGTTTGATTATAGGGGTACAGGATCTGTACAACTCACCAGGAAAGTTGTTTCTTCCAAATCAGAACTGTCGGCTTTCTGACTTGCCAGCCTTCCTCTGCCATGACCTGTGTGAATATTTCATGACGGCTATCATTCTGTCTGAGAAAATCACTAAAGGCCCCGTCACACTTATTCAGAATTAGCAGGAATCAAGCAGAACCAGCCAGAATGAAAAATTTGTCAAAATTCGTGCCACATTCAGGCAGGAATTTCAAACTGACCAACATTCTTACAGCTTTGAATGCCATTCGAATACTTAGAATGTGCTTTGAGCCCGCCTCAAATGATTCTTGCAGATTCCGGGTATATTAGGTTTCAAATGCAGTTCAAATGTAGTTGGAACACAGTAGGAATACCTAGAATGCTGTTAGAATGCAGTAAGAATATTAAGAATGCACTTCGAATGCCGTACGAGTGCGGTTCGATTGCTGCCCGAATACCACTCGAAGTCTGGTTGGAAGGTGCCTCGAATGCTGTACGAATTCGCCTCGAATGCAGTCAGAACGCTCCCGGAATAGCCGCTGAATATGTTTCGAACGTCTAAGAATTCAAAGAGAATGCAGCTCGAATACTTAGGGCCCGTCCACACGAGTACGCGGCCTCACCCAATACGCTGTCATTTTGAAAAAAATCTCCGTAAACACAGCATCGTTTCCAGAAATATCTGCGTCCACACGGATTCACTAGAAACGACCCAAAACGCTGTAGTACATATGCCAGGCCTGTATGTGGCGCTGTGACGCCACCACACCAATACATTAAAACCGGAAGAGAAGCCATGGAGCATGCGTATAAAGGTCATGTGCTGTTTACAAACAAGCTCATAACATGAGAAGAGGACGCTCATGGCCAGCGCAACTCTGAGAGGAAGAGGAGAGTCTTTTGTGTGGACCAACAATGAAGTGGAACTATATGGTAGAAGCCTGTAGTCTGCCATTGTTGTTGTTATGATGCGTCTAGCGGCGGAGGCTGAGGTTAAAGGTTAGAGAGGCAGGGCTTATACGTCATCGTTTCTGAAAAAATCCGCATTCGCCGTTCAGACGACTCCAGGTCATCTGGTGTTTTAGGATTTTCCTACTCTGGGACCTGTTTTCAAAAAATACCGGTTTCACACCTTGAAAAAGCCAGATCCGTCTGGACGCAAGGCCGAAACGAGAAAGTATTTATGCGGATTCGACAAAAACGTACTCGTGTGGACGGGCCCTTAAAATGTACTTAGAATATCTCAGAATATACGAAGAATTTTCATTCTGATGGCATTCCAGCTCATTCAAGGCACATTCGGGAAATTCTGGCAGGATTTGAAGTGGCTTGCCATTTCGATTTTTCGCTCAAACGCGATCAGAATGTTTCGAATGCTGTTGGAATGCCGTAAGAATATTTAGAATGCAGTCAGAATGCAGTTAGAATACACTTCAAATGCCGTTCGATATTTCTCCTCTTTGAATGCACCTCGAATGTTTTGAGCATGAGCAAAACATTCGGGCCGGCCACAAGAATGGGCCTGAATGTTTGGAATGCACTCAGAATGCAGTCAGAATTTTTAGAATGCACTTTGAATATCCCGGAATATACAGTACTAAGAATTTTCATTCCGACGGCATTCCGGCTCATTCCGCCTCTAGCGTGACTACCCTAGAAAGGCTTATAAAAAAGTTCTGGAAACCTACAATTATTTGATTTCAGGATGGATAATGGGAATCCAAATTTGTAAAATACACAACAAGGCATACTATTTGGTGACCTTGAAGGTGAGTAGGCCCTGTACATGTATTTACTTTAGTCTACTCATTGTAATATATTACATTAGTAGTCGCCAAGTGAAGGGTAATTGAAACTTGTCAGTTGAAAGTCGACAACAAACAAATCCTACAGGCTCCATATCCTGCTGGGTTGCCAGTTCTCCCATTTCAAAACCTCAACCTGTTTGGCTCGTCTTTTTGATTCGTGCAGCTGTGTGCCACACATGAAATCACCATAATTACAGCAGTTTATGTGCTTTACAGACACCCATAAAATGTATTTAGACATGTTTTACCATTCAATATGTCACATTATCTGATGATGACAGCTGCATGAGGTCTATATTGGGTTACTGGTAACAGGCATACCATTTAATACCTTTCTCCAAGTTAGAGACATGAAATCACTTGTATTCGGCATACTTTCTCCTGCCGATAAACCAAGATGAAGTCTGAATTAAAACCAATAAGGGCTGACCTTCCCTTTTCCATGCAGGCATACCTCAGTTGTGTCATCGATTTTACTGGGACTCTAGAATTACAGCCACTAGTACATTGTTGGGGCGGCACGGTGGTGTAGTGGTTAGCGCTGTCGCCTTACAGCAAGAAGGTCCTGGGTTCGAGCCCCGGGGCCGGCGAGGGCCTTTCTGTGTGGAGTTTGCATGTTCTTCCCGTGTCCGCGTGGGTTTCCTCCGGGTGCTCCGGTTTCCCCCACAGTCCAAAGACATGCAGGTTAGGTTAACTGGTGACTCTAAATTGACCGTAGGTGTGAATGTGAGTGTGAATGGTTGTCTGTGTCTATGTGTCAGCCCTGTGATGACCTGGCGACTTGTCCAGGGTGTACCCCGCCTTTCGCCCGTAGTCAGCTGGGATAGGCTCCAGCTTGCCTGCGACCCTGTAGAAGGATAAAGTGGCTAGAGATAATGAGATGAGATGAGATGAGTACATTGTTGCTCGACTGATCCACAAAACAGACTATAAAATCCGTAAATGTCCAAGTGCATTTTATTGTCAAATATAGTTTCACAAAGGAAACAAGTTGGGGTAAAGTGAGGGTTTCTGGAAATACAGTTTTTCTTAGGTTGTGTAAGATTTAAAATGCTGGTCCAGCAGTTTGCTTCAGCACTGGCATATTGAGCGAGGAAAAATTTGCTCATTATTATGCATGTCTTCCTTTGCATGAAACATTTCCATCATCCTGCTATGAAATCCAAAGTGGCTACAAGTTATTGTGCTTGGGGTCCTTGGGGAGAAGTGTTAGAAATAATGGATAAACTGTTCCTCTCTGCACACAGCCCGAACTTCTATATTCTTTTTCTACATCTATACATCATTTATAGCCATCATATTAGCAGCATTGTTGAAATGTATTAATAGGGTTCTATTTATCGAAAATGTGATTAAGAATAATACAGTGCCTTGAAAAAGTATTCATACCCCTTGAACTTTTTCACATTTTTCCACCTTACAACCACGAACTTAAAAGTTTTTTATTGAGATTTTATGTGATAGACCAACACAGAGTAGCACATAATTGTGAAGTGAAACGAAAATGATAAATGGTCTTCAAAATTTTAAACAAATAAAAATCTGAAAAATGTGGTGTGCATTAGTATTCAGCCCCCCTGCGTCAATACTTTGTAGAGCCACCTTTTGCTGCAATTACAGCTGCAAGTCTTTTGTGGTATGTCTCTACCAGCTTTGCACATCTAGACACTGAATTTTTTGCCCATTCTTCTTTGCAAAATAGCTCAAGCTCAGCCAGATTGGATGGAGAGCATCTGTGAACAGCAATTTTCAAGTCTTGCCACAGATGCTCAATGGGATTTAGGTCTGGACTTTGACTGGGCCATTCTAACACATGAATATTCTTTGATCTAAACCATTCCATTGTAGCTCTGGCTGTATGTTTAGGGCCATTGTGTTGCTGGAAGGTGAATCTCCTTCCTAGTCTCAAGTCTTTTGCAGCCTCCAACAGGTTTTCTTCCAGGATTGCCCTGTATTTAGCTCCATCCATCTTCCCATCAACTCTGACCAGCTTCCCTGTCCCTGCTGAAGAAAAGCATCCCCATAGCATGATGCTGCCACCGCCATGTTTCACAGTGGGGACAGTGTGTGCAGGGTGATGAACAGTGTTAGTTTTCCGCCACACATAGCGCTTTGCATTTAGGCCAAAAAGTTCAACTTTGGTCTCATCTGACCAAAGCACCTTCTTCCACATGTTTGCTGTGTCCCCTACATGGCTTCTGGCAAACTGCAAAAGGGACTTCTTATGCCTCTCTTTCAACAATGGCTTTCTTCTTGGCACTCTTCCAAAAAGGCCAGATTTGTGGAGTGTACGACTTTATAGTTGTCCTGTGCACAGATTCTCCCACCTGAGCTGTGGATTTCTGCAGCTCCTCCAGAGTGATCATGGGCCTCTTGGCTGCTTCTCTGACCAGTGCTCTCCTTGCTCACTCTGTCAGTTTAGGTGGACGGCCATGTCTTGGTAGGTTTGCAGTTGTGCCATACTTTTTCCATTTTTGAATGATGGATTGAACAGTGCTTCTTGAGATGTTCAGAGCTTGGGATATTTTTTTTATAACCTAACCCTGCTTTAAACTTCTCCAGAACTTTATTCCTGACCTGTCTGGGGAGTTCTTTGGTCTTCATGATGCTGTTTGTTCTTCAGTGCTCTCTAACAAACCACTGAGGCCTTCACAGAACAAGTGTATTTATGCTGAGAGTAAATTACACACAGTAGGACTCTATTAACTAATTAGATTACTTCTGAAGGCAATTGATTGCACTGGATTGTATTTAGAGGTATCAGAGTACAGAGGGCTGAATACTAATGCACACCACATTTTTCAGATTTTTATTTGTTTAAAATTTTGAAGACCATTTATCATTTTCGTTTCACTTCACAATTATGTGCTACTCTGTGTTGGTCTATCACATAAAATCTCAATAAAAAACTTTTAAGTTCGTGGTTGTAAGGTGGAAAAATGTGAAAAAGTTCAAGGGGTATGAATACTTTTTCAAGGCACTGTACTGTACAAAGGGGTAGTTAGGAAGTGTGCCCAATTGATCAACTGAAAAAAGACAGAGAGGAAAAATCAGAGAATTTTAGTTAACAAACAAACAAACAAACAGACAAACAGACAAACAAAAAACCCTATTATTGCCTGCTGGATATTCTTAATTTTGTCAGTGTCGCCATATCTAGATGAAAAGCAAGCCATATTGCAGACACAAAAACAAATAGCAGTGTTGAAATGTTAGTGCTGGAACTATATTTAACAGTTATTTCACGAAACTGAATTGTACATGAGCGGATAGCCGACGAAGCACGTAGCAGCAAGTTGGCTATAAGCCGTGTACGACGAGATTGAGTGGAATAATCATTTTATTCTATCCACAATCACTGGATTTTGAGAAACAGAACAGTTTTATCTTTTTCAAATTCGATAAATAAAAACTTTATACAAAACATCTGACGAAATCATTTCTGCTTAGAACGTAAACAAACCGGCGAAATGACAGGAGCAATTTGTGAAAAATGCCATAATAATAATTCTTGAAAATTTTTTTCAAAAAAGATACGCTCTTACCATCAAATACTTTTTTTCCATATGTAATGTATTTTTTGGGCTTTTGTTTTCAAGTAGAGTTTTTGATAATAGTAGTTGATAATAGTTGAGAGTTATAGACTGGACATTAAAAAAATCTAAATATTGCTCTTGTCTTTTGAGCAAAGACATATTTTCCATGAAATAAACTTTTTTCATGACTCAATTTTTTATACCTTTATATGAGAGAGAGAGAGAGAGAGAGAGAGAGAGAGAGAGAGAGAGAGATGTAGTTTTGGCTCTGCAGAAACATTGTGCGGTTTCCTGGATTTGAGAGATGAAGTTAGGAAACACCGGGATCATCCTGTATTCTTGGCCAATTTGCAAATCACAGAGGAGTTATGTGGCATCCTGCCTTGATAAATACACATAGTACACGAGATGTTTCAGTGTTGTGTGTGTGTGTTTCCCGCATGATAACTGAACAACAAAAATTCTCATTCTGAGTTGTAGATCAGAATCCCACAAGTGTGGAATTACAGATACAAACCCCCCCCCCCCCACTAATTCTTACCTTAACCCTCATCAAATTTCATACGAACTGAGTCAGCCAAATTGTTAGGAATTTCTACTTTCTCCTCTCTAACTCTTCTCATTCTCCTTTGCTGCCCTCTCTTTTCTCACCTTCTCACCTAATTCTCTCCTGAGTAACAAGATGATTTGGTAGAATTTTCTTTCAAAACACTTGTTTCATCTTGTTTCTTGGTCTGTCCAATTCAGCTCTTCAAAGAGAGAAGACTGTTTGCCAAATCTCCAAAATCTGTGCCAAAAGTTTTTGTTCCTGTTTAGCAATAAGTTCACTCCATATTTGAACCACATGACCTCAAAGACAAACGAGCCAATTCCCTGTGGTTCACCACATCCATGTTACCCTGTGTCTCTGTACTCAGTTCCTTGTGAATCTATAATTATAACGTTGTAAAAATGTGGACAGAATGTGCAGGAGAGAGAGAGAGAGGCAGGATACAAGTATGGGGTTGAGCATGGGCAATATACTGTAAGAATTGTAGCTAGAGTTCAGAGCGGAATTGGGAGCACAGAGTAATTATCAACATATCCATAAACAAACTTTACAATAGCACTCAAGGGCAAACAAAGAACTGGCGAGGACGAGGCCAGTCACATGATGGAGGGAGAGGCAGGCGCAAAATCAGAAAAATCAAACCACATAGCACAACAAAGTGTAAGCAGTGGTCAATCATCATAGCTGACATTATATTAAAAATGTATTTTAATGGAAAAAACTGTATAGCTGAATATCCATGTAAGGATAGTCACACAGTATGAGAAGAAGACGACGACAACTTTATTTATCGATCACAGACTCAAGCACAGAGAAATTCCTCCTCTGCATTTAACCCATTTGAAGCAGTGAACACACACACACACACACACACACACACACACACACACACAGAACAGTGGGCAGTTGTGCTACAGTGCCCGGGGAACAGTTGGGGGTTAGGTGCCTTGCTCAAAGGCACTTCAGCCATGATACACAGGGAGGGGAAAGTACTATTCATTCACTCAACTACCCTCACATTTTTCCTATTGGTCCCAGAAATCGAAAAGGTGACCCTTTGGACTCAAGGCTGCTTCTTTAACCTTCAGGTTATGGCTGCCCCATTTAATATAACGTCCTGATTTAGAGGGCATATCTATCTATACTAATAAAGGAAGGCTGTCTGTCTCTGTCTCTCCATCTATTCACCTATGCAAATCGAAATGGCTGGACGCACATACAGTACGTCATACTTTGCACATGGATTGACACCCCAGAGTGGCACAGTATATTACATTACATTACATGGCATTTAGCAGATGCTCTTATTCAGATCGATGTACTATGAGTGCAAAAGTCAGGTACACAAAGTGCTGAACTTCTAGACAAGAAAGTTCTAGTGCTAAGTGAACAAGTGACAACAATATCTAGTGTAATATGATGTTGAAATCCCAATACTCAAACAGCCAAGGAAACAAACCAACCATATAAAGTATAACTAAAAAACTCAAAACAGCTAACCGTACACAGCCTGGGTTGGTCAAAACAGCTAGACCGTACACAGCCTGGGTTGGACAACATTTTTGATTTTCCAAAACATGGGATTAGTGCTAATCCAGCACACTATTCATTTCCCATAGGCTACATGCTCACGCTTAACACACTGTGTGCAGCTTCGGCAGGGAATCCGCTCCCCGACTCGCTTGAGAGTTTCGATTGTACGGGACCTCGAAGAGCACCATTCAGAGGAAATCAGGTTCACGGGCAATAATTGCTAGTCAGATATTAAACTGATAAGAATAGATGCGACACTATACTACTAGTGTAGACATGTGTGTATGTATAAAACACACGAATAGGATATAATAGTGTGTAACCTTTAACGTGTGCATCTAAGCCTTGATGCCCATGATCCATGTCTGAAACTACAAACATGAGAAAAAGATAACAACTTGACACCAAAAACAAACAAATATTAAAACCCAATTCATGTTTCTTTGGAACACCAGAGAATGCTTAAACTCACTTCCAAAAGTTGAGAATTTCCCCAGACTTTTCTCTTTTTTCGCTAAAGGGAAGGCGAAGCTAAAAATATCGCAAACTCACTTTACACTACAGAGACACTTGGGAGCCTTGCAATCCAGCTGAGCAGGAGTTGTGGTTTTTACCCAGATCGATGAACTGAGTGGGGATTCAGTCACAAATATTATGGTTTCACCGAGTCTCAATTTGAACCAAAAGGGGAAAAAAAGAAAAAAAGAAAAAGAAAGCTCTTCCAAAACCAACAAAAAAGATTTTAGGAAAAATAACCTCCCTTTTAGAAAGTGATTTGTAGACCATTTTCAGGGTGTTTATATAAATGATTTTTCCCCACTGCTCCATTCATTCATTAAATAAATAAATAAATAAATAAATAAACAGCATAAACTCATGCAAGCTGCTGATCTGGTTTTGATTTGAGATGGAGTTGCTGTTCCACAGTTGAGCAGTAAAACCTTGACTGTAAATCTATGCATAAATATTGCTCAAGTGCACATTTTGCTCCAATCTGTTTTTTTTTTTTGGTTTAAATATCTCCAGCTGTCTGAAAATGATCTCATTTCTGTGATCTAATTGGTTGATTAGATGAGCATGAGAACATTATTAACTTTTAATACCGATCAGGACTGGCTCTCACATCCAAGCCACATGATGGACAGCTGAATTACCATCTATAGGGTTGCTCAGGACGTCCACAAACAAGCGAAGTGGAAAACATGCGAGAGTAAATAACAGTTGGTCCGAGTCAGCAAATATGTTTCAATAGCAATTTCTGTACCACTAACAACAAACACATGGAAACATGGTGCTGGCGCTGGCATTGCGGCAACTGCCAACAGCCCACATCTGAAAAACAAACAGTCGTAAAAATGACAGAGAGACTACAATCATGGTAAGAAATGGCTGCCCCATTACAGACCAAGTGATAGGAATCTAAGAAGCAAGAAAATCATGGTAAACCCAGGACCAAATGCTTTATCTTTACATTGGTGTATATTATATGTTCAGCATCCGCTAATCAGCACTAACTACAGGGCTCAGTCGTACAATACATACTGGTGTCTTAGGAATATAGACCATGTATTTAGTTGATGGTTGTTGTATAACGGATGATTATGGGATTGTGGGAAAGGAAAGAACTTGGAAAACTTTGGCTGACGTTCTGGAAGACCTCAGTCACATTATGTCAAATCTCTGTCATTCCATACACATTCGCTGGGATGAAACATCGAACCTCCAAGATCTCTGATACCTGACCGGATGGTAGCGTATTGATCTATGAATAGAGTCCAATCAAAAGTTTGGACGCACCTTCTAATTCAATGTTTTTTATTCATTAAAAGACACTTCATGTCTTAAAGTAATGATGGACGTCGTTTCTGTTTCCTTAGTTGAGCGGTTCTTGATATAATATTGATTATTGCAGTTGAGGAATAGGGCTATTTACTGTATTTTTATTATTTACTATTTACTGTTTGAGCTCCAATGCATTACAAAGGCAAGAAACTCCACTAGATGTCTTCAGTATTGTTCTACAATGTAGAAAATAGTCAAAATACATAAAAAAGATGAATGAGTAGACGTGTCCAAACTTTTGACTGGTACTGTCACACTTTAAACAGCATTCATCATCACACCAGATCTTCACAGAATTTCTAATGAGTGAACCAAAGGCATGAGGGCAATCCAATTGAAATTCCTATCTGATCAAATGAGGTGGCTTGTTGAACATTCCATGTCAGATTTAGTCCCCCCTTGATTTAGTGTTGCAATAACTAGGCAAGGCACTAGATTTTGGAGTGCCGTTGCAGGGATTTGTGAGCATTCAACCATCAGAGCATTAGTGAGGTCAAATGCTGATGTCAGGTGAGAAGGCCTGGGGTATAGTTGGTGTTCCAGTTCATCCCAAAGGTGTTCACTGGGGTTAAGGTCAAGGATCTGAGCAGAACACTCAAGTTCTTCCATTCCAACTTTGGCAAACGTGTGTTCATGGAGTTCACTTTGTGCACAGGGACATTGTTATGCCATAGCTGGTCCCAAGCCCAGTTCGGAAAGAAGGAGAGTTGGGCAATGGGCTAGCAACCCATTTCTGTAAAACAGATGCTTGCTCCAGAAATGAGGGGCAGATTGAGATCAAACATGTTGACACATAGAAAGTGCTGCCATGGACAGACCAAGGTGGAAAGATCTGTGCCTTGCCTTTTGCTCCACAAGGAGCTAAAAAGGATGAAGAAGAAAACATCGTCATGCTGCAACATGTTTGGCCCTCTGAGTTCCAGTGAAAGGAAACTGTAATGACACAGCATACAGACACATTCTATACTATTGTTGGCTTCCAACTTTCTGGCAACAGTTTGGGGAACAACCACATATGGGTTTCATGGTCAGGCACCCACTTACTTTTGGCCATATAGTGCATGTGTCCATTTGAGCCAAAAGGATACAACAGAGCAGTTGAGGTTTAAGAAGCTTGCACAAGGACCTGGCACTGGGATCTTGGCAGTGCTGAGATTTGAGCTCTGAACTTTCAGATCACTCACCCAAAGCATTAAACACTGAAATACCACTTCCTTCATTCCTCCTCAATTTTGAGGCAGATGATGGACAGAAAGTGGGAAAACATGAATATTGGTAACACTGGAAAATTAGTAAGTGTATTATACTAATGATGAACAACTTTACTGTGGTCATGGACTCATACTTGGATATTTCTTAAAATGTTAATCGTACAAGCAACATACTGTATTTCAAATGTTGAATACACTGACTGGACTCATCTCACTCCTATGGTAATGTTGACCCCAACTTTTTGCTCAATGTGTACTCATAACTAATAACTCACACAAACACAGACAGTCGACAGAATGTCTAGGATTGTCCTAATTATAGGATAAATATAAATAGTTCATGAGGAATCTGCTATCAGAATTAATTCATTCAGACTGCTGAAAATCTTTGCATGGAAACAAAGCCAGTGGAAAACCTTTGGACATCCCTGAGAGAAACCAATGCAACAGATAAAGAACCATTTTCTAAACCACAAAGAGTCATTAGTAAACACTCAAATGATTGGAATTTGTCATAGTTCTCTCTTTATATATAAATATATATTTCAGTGCATGTTTTTGGCCAATCACAAAGCAGAGATGCACCAAAAAACAACTCGCGAAGCTCGGAGAACATTCGCTGTGCATCACACGATTGGTGGCAATGCTACTGATTTTTCATTGCCAAGTATGCGCAAACCCATCGCGAGTTGTCGTGTGACCAGGTACTGACTGCGTTGCTCTGATTCAGTATGTTTTTGAGTATAAAGTAAAAAATTATTTAATTTCAATCAGCATATCTTAGCTAATATTTAGGTTACAAATATAATATTCACCAAAAATGAATTAAATCATTTACACAGATGAGCAGAATGGATAACTCCTAAGTATAAATGAGCAACTCATGTCCAAGAGGCATTATTAAAAAGCCTTATATTGTTATATTCATTATGCTGCGACATTACACACACACACACACACACACACACACACACACACACACACACACACACACACACACACACACACGTGTGTGTGTTTAAATCAGGCCATAAAAAAGTTTATCCCACAATTTACTTAATGTGCACTGTGGTTAAACTGTTAACATAAAAGAATTTACAGGCTTCACTGAAAATTACAAATGACCTCCACAAAGTGGCTACAACTGCAAGACTGCAAGTTTAGAGCATTCTCATGTTAATGTTGCATTAAAACTTTTTGGGAGTTTGCTATTCTAAGATTTTTCAACACAAAGATGGAGTTTATGAGAATAAAAAATGTAATTGGTGATTTAGAATTACTAATATATCTGGGTCATTCTAGAATTTGGGGTCCATTTCGCGTATCTGAGATAAACCTTTTATTTTCCACAAAATAAATCTTTACTGAATCCGTTTTGGACAATAATGCAAATTATGACAAACTTACACCAATAGTAATGCTTGATGTACATTTGAGACCCAATCTATCCATAAAACATTGACTAACTGACTCCCACTCCTCCCACCACATTATTGGCCATCTTCAACTCCTGATTTATATGTTCAACTTGAAACATGAAGCGATTCAGTCGAACAATCTGTTCTTTGGGGCTTTTTCTATTAACTGTTATAAAATTAATTGCAGAGAAAGTCTATTTTCTGTATTATGTGAAATTTCAGTCATAAAAAATATATTTTTTATTTGTCCCAATATTCTTGTCAACTCTGTTAATTCCGTTATAAAACGGCATAAAATCCACAAAGACTTTTAATAATATGCATGACACCTGCACCGAGAGATGTCATTTCCTCTGGCGGGAAACTTCAGAAAGGCAGTGAGGTCTGTTATGTTTCTTCTCTCATTAATTTGAACAAAATGTTAAGGATACACCAATGGTAGATTAATTATTCATCAAATCTGTTATTGTGATATTGGAATGAATCTGTCACTCATTAAAAAAAAATGATTAAAATCCATAAAATTCTGTTTTGATACATGCCATGTGGTAGCTAGTTTGAGGTTAGCATTTGGAGTTAAGACACAAAATGGTGGAAAATGTCAACTCTGTTATCATCAATTCTGTGAACAGATTGCCCAGTTTAACGATAACAGAGTTGATGATGACTAACAGTCAACACTTGAAATGTACCCGCAATTATAGGATGGGCCACGCACACACAAATATACACACACACACACACACACACACACACACATATATATATATATATATATATATATATATATATATATATATATATATATACACACACACACAGAGGAAAGGATCCAAGACTTATAAAATCTGATTCTGATGCTGTGAGCTTGGTAACATTTTATAAAATATTGAGCTGATCAGCATTATAGGCCAGTGAAATGCTGGATGTTATTTTATTTTGATATTTGCCAAGTCAAGGAAGACACTCTGAATGAAATCTGACATCAACAGCCAAACAAACTGAGTGTGTGAATGAGCTTTAAATAGTCTGTAAACAGGAAGTTGGGTGCTGTTTCGAAGTGGTTAGTACTCACTTTTCATGGGAGGTCGCCCCCTGCAGGCCCAGAGGTCTAACATCTTGGGTAGACGTGACCTTTTGATTTTGTTCAGCATCTGATGTTCGGTGTTTTATTATTAAAACATCTGTATTAGATGTTACAATAGAAACTATTATAATGATCACATTACTATAAATTGTGAGTTGAATTACAGTTGGAACTATTGTCAAAGCATAGACAATTTGTCAACACCATCAGACCAATGAGAATCCAGAATTCGACAGCAATGTGGTTTTTAATGAGTTGATTTGGAAATAAAAGCTTATAGATCTTTATTATAATTATTATCAAGTGTTACTTGCTTCCCAATGAGGTGTGACGAGTGATGGAGTGAATTCAGTCCATCCCGATGTCTGCTCTTATTAAAGCTTACACGAAGAATAAAATCTGCAGCTTACATCAACCATTAGAGGCATGCTGTTGCATGCTATTGCTGGGACTCAGGAGAAGTCTGAGCTGTTTTGGACCAAAAAGCATTTGTGAATGCCAGGATCTCGGCGCACACACAGATTGTAATGTATTTTAAACAGAATACTAGTTTTATAGTTCATGACATATCAGCAATGCTGTGTGCTGTTCATTTCAAATCTGTTGCTGTCATGCACAGCATGCTATTGTTTCACATCATTAAATACCCTTCTGCCATGATCTTCTTTTGTTTGCTCTGTATTTGAAACATTTCACTGCTCTTCTTGGCCCTCAGTTCACTTTATTGTGTCTTGGATGGAGAATCGGGGGCTTGTGTTGTTACCACACTCTGTTTACTCAAAGCCGTCACCACAATCCCCTAAATAGCTTTTAATTACCCTGTAATATATTCAGACATTTTGTTCAAGCGATCCCAAATGGACTGGGCAGTGTAGTTACGAGCCTGAACTGCCACAAAAGCTTTTATAACATGCTTTCACAGGACTTTTTCATGGGAAAACATCAGAACCAAGAGTCACACCAAATAAAATCGCTGCAGGAGGGACAGAGAAACTCAGCCCTTGTTTGTTAGGATACTGTTGCCAATGTGAGGTGTGGGTTCATATACACCCTCATCCTTCCTTTTAATTCTGCGGACCTGGTTGGGATTTAGGGATTATTTTCACACAGTGTAACATCATGTACCGTACTAACTTACATGCATCAGTATTTTTTCCCACTTTATTCTGCTTATACAATATGCCCTGAATAGACAAACATGAAAAAATGGCATATACTTCTCATCTCATCTCATTATCTCTAGCCGCTTTATCCTTCTACAGGGTCGCAGGCAAGCTGGAGCCTATCCCAGCTGACTACGGGCGAAAGGCAGGGTACACCCTGGACAAGTCGCCAGGTCATCACAGGGCTGACACATAGACACAGACAACCATTCACACTCACATTCACACCTACGGTCAATTTAGAGTCACCAGTTAACCTAACCTGCATGTCTTTGGACTGTGGGGGAAACCGGAGCACCCGGAGGAAACCCACGCGGACACGGGGAGAACATGCAAACTCCGCACAGAAAGGCCCTCGCCGGCCATGGGGCTCGAACCCAGGACCTTCTTGCTGTGAGGCGACAGCGCTAACCACTACACCACCGTGCCGCCGGCATATACTTGTGTGCAAAATTATTAACACTACCACCCTTGAACATACAGGGATGCTGTTTTTTCAAACATAAAACATTTTTCCAAATTTTCTCTTATTAATTTAAATCAGACCTAGTTGTGCTTTGAGGTATACATAATTTTCTGTTTACATATTTCTCTTTTGTGTTAAAATATTATCATGTTTGTTGCACATATATATATATATATATATATATATATATATATATATATATATATATATATATATATATATATATATGTGTATGTACTGTATGTCATCTTCAGTAACCTCTTTATCCTAGTCAGATTTGGAGCTTATCCCAGGAACAATGAGGCAGGGATACACCCTGGCTGGGATGCCCATTTAGCATAGCCATTGACCCCAGAGAAAATTCCTCACAGACAGTAAGTTGAGCTCAGGAACCAAGTGGGAACCCTGCAGCTGTGAGGCGGATAAGTAGATTTTTCCAATCGTTCAAAAAGTTTTATTTCATTGGGTGAAATTTTTTGCTCATTTTCTTGAAGGGTGCCCAAGATTTTGTCACTGACAGTATTGTTGTGTGAATGAACTGCAACACACAATCCAGACTCATCATTATACCTCAATTGAATATTTTGAATCCAAACTATAGTGTCTAGATCCAGTCTGGCTCATTCTTCATTTTCATATTTTCCAATTTCCCCCCCAGTTTTCAAGATGTTGTTATAAAAATGCCAAAGCCCATAAACTGCTTCCATTTCAAGTGATTTTCCTTTGCCACTCTGCCTCCTGATGAATGACGAACAGACTATAGCCATCAGTGTTTCTCAGTTTTTCTGTCCAGTCAAAGTGTCAGCAGACTATAATTTTGAATAAGCACATATGCACTGCTTTATAGATACAGATCTCACCTTGGCAGGAATGGACATGGATTATTTTTCCTCCAATTTCCAGGTGGACAGACTGATTATGTTAGAAAGAGACATGGAAGAGTCATCAAGGGACGTCTGAAAAAACCTGCCTCGCCATTAAAATCAATTAACTAGGCTCCATAGATGCTACATGACCAAATTGCCTTTTGGCAAACCCCTGACTTTCCTCCATTCTTGACAGTTTGAACTTTTATATTATCATCAGCCATGTGTATCCATGCAAAAGGACCACATAATGCTTCACAGTCACCATGATACATTTACAGATCCATAAAATCTCACCATAAAACACAAAAGCCTGAAGCCATCTTGTAAGATGGAATGTGGGAAAATTACCCTGGTCACTCCGAGACAGACCAAAGCATATCTCCGCTTTTACAGGGCTGTTATTAATTGGAAAAACGTGTAGGAGCTGGAGCCCTGGATGCTGTTAGGAATTATGTAGCAATTATGGACAGAACCAGACAGGACATGGGCCTTTAAATATTTCTACAGGGCATAAATCTCAATGACTAATCTGCTGAACATCAGCGAATTTTGCAGGGTTAGATTTACGCCATGGTTTAGACAGCTAGTTTTTGCCAGAATGGGTGTTTTCCAGTCCCATCTCAAAACCCTGTCATGATTTGCAGAATGACAAATGGTAAAATATACCATCAGGGTGTCTTCTTTATAGAAATGCAGAAAAAAAAATCAGACAAGCGCAATACCTCCAATGGCCTCAGCAGGACAGACTTTGATATGTGAAACATCTGTTTTGGAGATTGTCTGTGACATTCTGTATCATTGTTGGAGGTGTGTTGGGTATATGGTGCTAAGTATGATGTACTGACTGAAAGAGAATGTAAGAGGGTATGTTATGTTATTCAAAGTCGGCGGACATCTTTGAAGGTCAGATTTGGTCTGTCATGGTCGATGGCAAGGAGAGAGTCTATAATCCTCCATGACAGTTTTTAATCCAGGGAGATCATACTTTAAAGACATTTTGGAGAAAGATATTTTCTGTTTTGGACAGAGGTTTTGGTTCAATATTGAGTATCAAAGAGCTTGTAGTTTGGCTTTGTTCAAAATTCTATACAAAGATAATGATACAGGATATAGAATGTTCATGCTTGAGAAAGCAGTTCCTACTTACTGTATATTCTTGGCACATGATCACTCTTCCTTATATACAGTATTAAGGCCAATATATTCCAATAGGTAAGGTTCAATAAGTTCATATCACTTTTATAATCCAATTTCCCATTAAACTCCATCTTCAACCAGCTCCAATTATCTGTGTTCTATAATCACAGAACATCTTCAAATCCACCAAACCCAAGGCCATCAAATTCCAGAACAGCATCTTTTGCGAGTGGTGATTATGCCCTCCTCACCAAACACCACCCTCGACACCAGTTTGTTGTGTGTTGTATTTATTGCATTGTCCCATTGTTTGTATTTATTGTTCTTTCCATTTTATTGTATTGTCTATTGTGCACTGAACTTTGTCTGCCTTAATTTTAAACTAAAGTCTAAAACTCTAAATCATAACAGATGGACATCAGGATGTCAATCAAATGTACTCCTGAAGTGTGATGTCTGTAAAAAGAAATGAGTTCCATTCCCCTAAGAAAGTATATACTACATTTATCAACATATATCAATGTAGAACTGAAAACAGCTTAAATCCAAATCACATATTTCAAAATAGTGGACCTTGAGTGAGTCTGGGATTTGACATTCCTGTCATCATACAGTTAACGACAGACAGATGGCTATATTTCTCATATTTCTAATATACAGTTGCAGTCAGAGGTTTACATACAGGGACATGAATGTCATCGTAATATTGGGCTTTCAGTGATTTCTTTGAAATGTTCTTTTTCTCTGGCAGAATGATTATACAACATTCATCTTCAACAGAAAAAAAAAACAAGAATTTGGTGGACAAGTTTGAATTTATTTTGGGTTCTGAAATCAACACAGGGTCAATATTGGACAAACCCAAATCAGAAAAAGTTGAGATGGTATGTTGAAATTTAAATTAAAACAGAAAACAATGATTTGTAAATAATCTTTGACCTGTATTACCTGCAAAATGATACAACAGCACATTATTTGATGTTTTATCTCATGAATTTTATTGTTTTTTCCACAATAAACACATTTCAATTTTGATTCTTGCAACACATTTAAAGAAAAAAAAACAGAAAGAAAAAAAAAGTTGGGATGGTACCGGTAAAGCATTAACAACTTTGTAATGTTGCCATTCTTTCTCACAACACTCAAAAGGTGTTTATGGCCTGAAGGCACCAAGTGATGAAGCATTTAAGGTGTTATTTTGTCCCATTAAACAGTATGCAGTTGTGGTTGTCATATTTCTTCTTTCAAAATTCACCACACATTCTCTACTGGGGACAGAGGGGACATGCGCCATCTTCTTCCACAGCCATGCCTTTGTAATGTGTATAGAATGTGCTTTTGCATTGTCTTGTTGAAATCTCCCTGGAAAAGATGTCGTCTTGAAGGCAGCATATGTTGCTCCAAAATCTCGATGTACTTTTCTGTATTAATGCTCCATCACAGAAGTGTAAGTTACCTTTGCCAAGGGCATTGACACAACCCCATATCATGACAGACCCTGGCTTTTGGACTTGTTGCTTGTAACAATCTGGATGGTCCTTTTCATCTTTGGTCTGAAGCACATGGCGTCCATTTCTTACAAAAAAGACCTGGAATACTGATTACTGAACACTGACAACAATACATGTTTCCACTGTGTGATGGTCCATCCCAGATGCCTCCGAGCCCAGAGAAGTCAATGGTGCTTCTGGACACAGGTAACATAAGGCTTCCTTTTTGCACAGTAAAGTTTTAACTGGAGTTTGTGGATGTAAATCAGTATTGTAGTACTTGACAAAGGTTTGCCAAAGTAATCCCGAGCCCATGTGATTATATCAACTATAGGTGAATGACAATGATTGATACAGTGCTGTCTGAGGGATCAGAGATCATGGGTGTTCAGCTTAGGCTTGAGCCCTTTCCCTTTACACATTGAAATTCTTCCAGATTCCTTGAATTGATATTAATGATATTATGCACCGTAGCGGGGGAGATATTCAAATCCCTTCCTGTCTTTCTTTGAGGAACATTATTGAAACATTTAAAAACAATTTTCTCATGTATTTGTTGACAAACTGGAGATCCTTGGCCCATCTTTGCTCCTCAAAACTAGGCCTTTCCTGGACACTGATTTTGTACCAAGTCATGATTACAATCACCTGTTGACATCACCTGTTTTGCATCACATCATTATTTAATTGTTCATTACTAGCCCTAAATTTCCCCATCCCAACTTTTTTTGGAATGTGTTGCAGGCCTGAAATGCAGGAATGGGTGTATATTAACAAATGAAATGAAGATGACCAGAAAAAAACATGACATATCTTGGCTTCATTCTGTCTGCAATTTAATACAAGTCAAAGTAAATTTAGAAATCGCTGCTTTCTTTTTTAATTTGCATTTTACATACCATCCCAACTTTTTCTGATTGGGGTTGTACGAGCTTTCTGCTGCTGAAAAAGAATTGTTCAAAGAAATAACTGAAAACCCAGTAGTGCCAAGACCCTTATGTCCATGAATGTAACCATTTGACTATGTGCTGCTGTTAACCTGATGATTATTTCCTTTTTGTTATCTCTTTTTTATTACAATCCCACTTCTGACAGACTGTATGGTAGTTAAATCAGGCATTTGACTTTCCATATGGCAAATGCCCTTGGAATTCCTTTGAAAATTTAGTTGGATTCCCTGGAATTGTGAGGCTATAACACTAACCACTGTGCCATCCTGAAAATTCAGGTTTAAAATGGAGATTATGGGCATGTCATGGATATTTTATGGCATCCTATGTCTTTAAGGGTGCCATATGCACTTCATGTGACATTGTCTTTTATGGCAGGCTAAGTGGGAATACCCAACCATCCATTATCTGTAGCCGTTTATCCTGTCCTACAGGGTCGCAGGCAAGCGATGGGCGAGCTATGGGCGAGAGGCGGGGTACACCCTGGACAAGTTGCCAGGCCATCGCAGGACTAACACATAGACACAGACAACCACTCACGCTCACATTCACACCTACGGTCAACTTAGAGCCACCAATTAGCCTAACCTGCATGCCTTCGGGGGAAACTGGAGCACCCGGAGGAAACCCACGAGAACACGGGGAGAGCATGCAAACTCCACACAGAAAGGCCCTCGCCAGCCGCTGGGCTTGAACCCAGGACCTTCTTGCTGTGAGGTGACAGTGCTAACCACTACACCACCGTGCCGCCCACTGGGAATACCTATGGGTGTTAATCAAGTTCCATGTACAACTAATGATTTCCAGAGCAGTAATGTCCACACCAATGCCTTAACCTCAGCAAAAAATAAAACCGATTAGCATAGTCTGTAAAAAATAAAACATGATAAGGAATGATGTTATATTTAAAAATAATCAATGACAGGTTGTGTTACCACCCCAGTCAAATAAAAGCACGTTTGTACTGGGTGTTTTATTCTTATTACCACATCTTTTAACTGTTTTATTTATTAAAGAATGGTCCGTCATCCTTTTTTTATCCATTTATAGTTATGTTTAATGTTGTGGAATGTTTGCAAAACAAGTTTCTGCTGGTGTGGTATAATTAACAGTTATTCCACGAAATCGAGTCATACATGAGCAGATAGCCGACGAGGCGCATAGCACTGAGTTGAATATAAGCCATGTACGACGACATTGAGTGGAATAACTGTTTTATTATAGCTACATTCACTGGATTTTGAGAAATAGACCATTTTTATTTTTGCAAATTTGATAAATAAAAACTTTGTACAAAATGTTTGACAAAATAATTTCCGCTTAGAATGTAAACAAACCAGCAAAATATATAATAATAATAATTCTTGAAAAATAAAAAAAGATACGTTCTTACCATCAAATACTTTTATTCCATATTTTGTTGCTTTTTTTTGTATTTTTAGGGGTTTTGTTTTCATTTCATCCTCGGTTGGTTCAGCAACATGCACCACCATTTTCTTCTTTAGGGTTTTTTGGCAGTTGGCAAAACCAACTTAAAGGTGCATTACTGCCACTGACTGGGCTAGAGTGTGGAACAGGAGATATTGGGTGTGGGGGCGGGAATTATATTCATTTAGCTATTTCTGTTTCTTTTAAATAATTGATCACAAAGTGATATATCAGACTTGATATGCTCTGCCATTTTGTTTTTCTCTACTCATGGTATATGAGCTGATATCCTAGTAGCAGAGTAGCCAATCAGAGTGCATGATTGAAAATGAAAACAGTGTTATCCAGTGAATGTGGTTAGAATAAAAGCTGTTAAGTCTACACAAGCCAATGAAGTAAAACTGAAAGTTTATTTCATTTTAATGGCATACATGAAAGCTTATATGTTAAAAATACATGAAAAAACAATGTAAACATTGTTTTCATTATTTTTTCGTAATAAAATCGCTGACCTTAATATAGCAAATTCTTATCGGTTCACTAAATACTGAAACGTGGCCATAAAGTAAGCCATACTGAGTAGTGGTTCTATTGATGGAGTGCTCAGCACCCTGATTGTATATTAAACAAAAAAAAAGAAAAGAAAACGAAAAGCGAAACACTATACAGACTGAAAGAAATGCTGAGAGACTTTTGGAAAGAGTTTAGTGCAACATTCCAGAGATGTCAAGTGCACCGTGTTTCGAGAAAATACAAAAATAGGTTTAACCTTAAATGGTCAAATATCGGAAATTTGACATTCTTTTATGCAGGACTAGAAGGTATAATATCAGTCTGATGACAGCCTACTGGCAAATGGCTGTAAGTGCTTCCAAATTTGAAATACAGGTATGTAAGGGAAGCTTCACAGCTTCAAAGGAAAGAGAAAGGCTTTCACAACTTTCCAAATGTTATACATGTCCTACATTCGAACAGGAGTGGATGCTCACTGAATTGAAACCAATTAATGGTGACTCCGTAATCAACTGGTTAACATTATAACTGATTTCCTGATACTGCATGACAAGGTGCTGACCTCTGACCATGATCTAATCTGTATATTTCTGACACTGTGATTGTATTATGGTAGTTTCCTGGTAAATGGTCTGCTATGTGAACTTGGAAAAAAATGGTTAAGGGAGAGTAAATATTCATTCGTTGAGACTTAATATTACTTCTCATGACGTACTTGCTCGTTGCATATGCATATTCTCTGGATCATTTCCTTTCTCTGTTAATCCTGAGCTGAAAGCCTACATACAAAGACCTTGATATACCTTCCATATTACAACCATTTTCATTTTAGTCTATGGTAATTTTATGGATACACAGACCTACAGCTGTGTAGCTGGTTCAACTCCCTGGCAGTACTTAGGCAAAATTCCCCAGTTTGGAAGCAATTAGGCTAAATTCCCTAGTTTTTCAGCTTCCGAGGCAGGATCTTTCCATTAACAGGTTTTTGGACCTGGGTGGTATCTTGCTGTGGATGTCGGAGCTCTGGTTCAGACTCATGAAGCTGCTTGAGAAGCACCGTCTGATCCTTGGTCTCGCGTTTGGCCAGCCTCAGCAAACGCTTCAGGTTCTTCACTTTGTCTCTTAGGTGGTTGTTGGCTTTCTCAAGGACCTTCACCTTCTGAGAAAGTGTTTTAACCTTCTCCTCTTCCTCAAAGAGAGCTTTCTGCACTGTGGAGCACAGGAGCTGTGAGACAGGAAGGAGAATAGATGTAAATAGGATAGAATGAATCAGCAAATTTGAACTGCACATGCTTAAATAAGCTTAAACTAACACTGCATAGGATTATGTATGCAAAACTGGATAATTTAAAAGTCAAAGATAAATGGCAGACGATGATGCAACTGAGATCCATGTCATGAATATAACACAGTGTACCTTTATAAAAAATATATTCAGTGATGAGGTGGTGCAATTCTGCCCAATGTGAAATGGAGTTACTAGTCCCACCCTGAAAACAATTGGCTTCCTTTAACAATACATGTGTCAAAGTGTTTGTTTTATTCCTCTTATACCACAACAATTTCTCAATGCAAGCAAAATTATATTGATTAAAGAACAACACATACTTTTTAATCCTTGTATCATCATCATTGTCATCATCATCTGACATTCGACAGGCTGGTGACTTGCAGAGATATCTTTGCCCAGGCCTGCCTGTCGGCCATAGCCACCTTAAGGTGGTCACTCGGAAGGCCTGTGTCCCTTTCAAATACCATCTTCAGAATGGTACGTAGCTATCCAGCCTTGTGCTTTGTGCCAGGCTCCCAGAGCAACACTTTCGCTACAGGTTGGTCGTGCTGCATAACGTAACTGCAAAAAAGCAAGGCGTCATTTCCTGATGATACAGGAGAGGCGGGGTAAGTTGACAAAGAGCTGATTACACCAGGATATGTTTAGGATTCTCTGTATCATATGAGTATCAGTACCATCCACGGATTTTTCCTGAGCTTTGGTCAAGGACCAAGATTCTGAGCCATACAACAGTATGGACTCAACTGATCTGAAAAGCCCTGATCTTAGGACTTGTGTCCCTTTCAGGTACCATCTTCAGGTGGCTGACCAACCTTGTGGTTTGTGTCAAGCTCCCAGAGCAACACTTTCGTGACAGGTTGGTAATGCCACATAACGTAACTGCAAAATGCAAGGCATTGTTTCTCAATGATACAGGAGAGGCGGGGTAAATTGCCATAGAGCTGATTGTGCCAGGATATGTTTTGGACTCTTCATATGAGTAGCATACGAGTATCGGTACCATCCAGGGACTTTTCCTGAGCTTTGGTCAAGGACCAAGATTCTGAGCCATATAATAGTATGGACTCAATTGATGCTTTAAAAACCCTGATCTTAGTTTTCCTGGTCAGAGGTACAACCCAGACTTTATTTTGGGCATTGAGGGCACGCCATGTTTTCGCTTTTGATATCATGGGGCGTACTTGTCCAACTGCCCAGGTACTTAAAGTCAAAGACTTTCTCTGTACTCGAGTCATCAAGAGCATGAAAGGGGTTGTTAGTCGAGGGGTTCAGGTGCATCACTTTGGTTTTCTTCACATTTAGCTGGAGACCAACAGCCTGAGTAGCCAATCCTTGTATAATTACATATAATGTTGTGGAACATCAGCAAATCCAATAAGTATATGTTATCACTTATATGAAGATAGCTATTTAATAGTTATTCTATGAAATCGAGTCATACATGAGCTGATAGCTGAAGAGGCGCATAGCACCAAGTTGGCTAAAAGCCATGCTTGACGAGATAGAGTGGAATAGTTGTTTTATTCTATCCACATTCACTGGATTTTGAGAAACAGAGCATTTTTATATTTATTGTTTGCAAATTCGATAAATAAAAACTTTATACAAAACGTCCGACAAAATCATTTCTGCTGAGAATGTAAACAAACTGGTGAAATGACATTAGTAATTTGTGAAAAATGTCTCATCTCTCATTCTCATTATCTCTAGCCGCTTTATCCTTCTACAGGGTCGCAGGCAAGCTGGAGCCTATCCCAGCTGACTACGGGCGAAAGGCGGGGTACACCCTGGACAAGTTGCCAGGTCATCACAGGGCTGACACATAGACACAGACAACCATTCACACTCACATTCACACCTACGGTCAATTTAGAGTCACCAGTTAACCTAACCTGCATGTCTTTGGACTGTGGGGGAAACCGGAGCACCCGGAGGAAACCCACGCGGACACGGGGAGAACATGCAAACTCCGCACAGAAAGGCCCTCGCCGGCCCCGGGGCTCGAACCCAGGACCTTCTTGCTGTGAGGCGACAGCGCTAACCACTACACTACCGTGCCGCCCTGTGAAAAATGTAATAATAATAAATTCTTGAAGAATAAAAAAAAAGATATGTTCTTACTATCAAATACTTTCATTCCATATTTTGCTGCTTTTTTGTATTTTTTGGGGTTTTGTTTTTATTTCAGAGTAGAGTTTTTATTTCATCCTCGGTTGGTACAGCAACATGCTCCGCCATTTTGTTTTTCTCTGCTCATGGTATATGAGCTGATAGCCTAGTAGTAGAGTAGTCAATCAGAGCATGCGACTGCTCATATCCAGTGAATGTGGATAGCACAAAAATTGACGTTCTGTTACCAGCCTGTCTTTTTTCTCTCTCTTGAATAAGAGAGCAATAAGAAAAAAAGCAGCTTGTTGTGTTACAGAGAAACTACAATGTGCAAATCATTCTGTCCTGAAGATTTTCCCATTATTTGTTGGAAATGTTACAGTGTTATGCTACACTCTGACTGTTAACTGTGACACAGGAGACTCGTTCCAAAATGCTAAAGAAATGTCTCCTCACAGAACGTCTCCTCCTTTCAGCCAAACTACTGCTTGAGCTGTCCTGAAAATGAATCAACACCTTTCGACCAAACAGAACAGAATATTTAACAGTTCTGTGGTCATAACTCAACAACATCTGCTCTTTATTTTTTCCTCTCTTTCTTAGCTAATCAGTTCAAACAGGATTAATGCAAGTTCGGTTGGTAGTATTTTGTTAGTACTTTGACTGCTCATTCTGGCTGGCCAATATTCATGCGTGTTAACCTTAAACTGAATTTCCATTATGTGATTTTATGAGAAATCTTTTTGCCTGAGAGGTGCAATTAATGAATCACTTTTAATAAACATCATTATTGTTTATGTAATCCACAGCCCCAGGAGGCTTCATTACATCATGGATCGAAAAGAAATTTAATCTGGAATTATGTCTCAATTTGTATCGCATTGTTTGCCTTTCTAGGCATCAAGATGATTTGAAACAAGGACCTTAAGTACTTTATTTCATAAAAGTTATTCATTTAATGGATAACTCCTGACAGTATTCCTATGTTTTACTCAACCAGCATGGGAATTGTGGTATTGTGGGAAATCTTGATGAAGAGAGCAGGTTTTCTTCATTTATATGTATCTGTCTCTAATTATGAACAGTCTTTGAGTGAGTGAGTGAGTGAGTGAGTGAGTGAGTGCAAGCCACTGCTGGTTTTGATAACCGATTTGACCACAACTATGGCAGCCTCACCTAATCGTCTGCTGCTCCGGAATGTTCCGTACTTTGGAGAACGCACTGCATCTACACACATTTTTCCAACCTTCTCACAGCCTAACCTGAATGCACCAAAAATATATTTTGTTTTAACTGGCATATGTGCAAGAACGAGAATTTAAGAAGTAGAGGATTGAAATTCTGATTTTACGCGAATGTATGGTCAAAAAATAATGATAATTATTTCCAGCAGTAACAGTGTTACTTCCTTGTGTGTTTCCAAGCAGCTCAATTAGCATAAAAATACAAGCAGCTATTCTGAGAAATCCGTTAAGAAGTTGCCCAACACTGTTTAGTTGAAATCACGGCATGTATATAAATATTCATAAAAAAAAGTAGATTAGATCACTGTCACTCTAAATTGACCGTAGGTGTGAATGTGAGTGTGAGTGGTTGTCTGTGTCTATGTGTCAGCCCTGTGATGACCTGGCGACTTGTCCAGGGTGTACCCCGCCTTTCGCCCGTAGTCAGCTGGGATAGGCTCCAGCTTGCCTGCGACCCTGTAGAACAGGATAAAGCGGCTAGAGATGATGAGATGAGATCACTGTCACTGATCAGCAGATCACTTTGGTGTCATAAATCAGAGTATGTCGATTACATTAGTAGAATAGATCACTGTGATAGATCAGATCGTTGGTTGAATCACTATATCAGATTAGTAGCTAACATCACTGTGAAAGATCAGATTGTGTAGATTACCTTACTAGATCACATTAACACAGTAGATCAGAATGTGCAGATCACATTTGTAGATCACATCGCATTATTTGATCTCAAATCATTGTCCTTGATCAAAAGATGTAAATCATGTTAGTAGATCACATCACTGTGGTAGATCAGATTACATACTAGTAGTTTGCATTAGTAGATCACATTAACATTGTAGATCAGACTATGCAGATCACATTAGTAGATCACATCACAATAATAGATCAGAACATATAGAAAACATTATATAAATATTACTGGAACAGATCAGAAAAATTGTAGATCATATCGCTATGACAGCTCAGAATGTCTAATCATTGTGGTAGATCAAAATATGTAGATCACCTCACAGGCCTAGATCAGATGAATTACATTGCTGTGATAGATCACATGATTTGATCTCCCATCACCGTGCGAGGTCAAAATACGTAAATCACACTAGTAGATTACATAACTGTGTGAAGAACATTGCATTAGTTGATGCTGATGTGGACATAACATTTGCAGATCACATCACTGTAGTAGATCAGGATGTGCAGATCACATTTATAAATCACATCATGGTTGTAGATCAAAATACGTAAATAATGTCATTGTGGTAGATCAAGATACATTGAACACATTCGTAGATCACAACATTGTGGTAGATCAGAATGGGTAGATCACATAATCAAACACTAAATGCTGTTCAAAATAATAATCTCAACTGATCTCATCTCATTATCTCTAGCCGCTTTATCCTTCTACAGGGTCGCAGGCAAGCTGGAGCCTATCCCAGCTGACTACGGGCGAAAGGCGGGGTACACTCTGGACAAGTCGCCAGGTCATCACAGGGCTGACACATAGACACAGACAACCATTCACACTCACATTCACACCTACGCTCAATTTAGAGTCACCAGTTAACCTAACCTGCATGTCTTTGGACTGTGGGGGAAACCGGAGCACCCGGAGGAAACCCACGCGGACACGGGGAGAACATGCAAACTCCACACAGAAAGGCCCTCGCCGGCCCCGGGGCTCGAACCCAGGACCTTCTTGCTGTGAGGCGACAGCGCTAACCACTACACCACCGTGCCGCCCATAATCTCAACTTATCAGCTTTTATGATAATTGTGATAAGTACATGTAGCAGTTCATCATCAATTTTGCAACCTATTATATGCAACTATTTGACATACAGTTCTGTGCAAAAGTTTTCGGCACATGTAAAGAAATGCTGTAGACCAAAAATGGCTTAAAAAAATAATGAAATGAAATGTTTCAGCATTAAAAAAAACCCTATAAATAGTAAGCAGTAAGCCATAATAAATGAAACAAAATCAATATTTGGTGTGAGATGAAATTCCCTTTGCTAAAGAAAAAAGTAGTCTCAGGTACAATGAGTGCAGTTTTATAAGGAAATGAGCTGTAGGTTTTACTGAACATCTTACAGAACCAGCCACAGTTCTTCTGGACACTTTGATTGTCACACTCGCTTCTTAATTTTGCACCAAAACCCAGCAGCCTTCATTATGTTTTCTTTTTTAATCGGAAAAGTGCTCTACTATGGAATATGCTGCTCAGATACAAACATTTTTTTTTCTGTAATTTTTAATTTTGTGCTGGGAAACGGACGTTTGGAACTCTAAAATGTTTTTGTACTGACTTGATGATGTAGAAGTCATAAAATAGAAATCTATAGCAAAGTTTGTAAGAAAAAAAATAGGGGGCTTAAGACTTGTGCACAGCACTGTATATCGGAAATCTAGCTCTTTTTTTTTTTTTTTAGAGTTATCTGAATTTTAAATTTAAACTCCATGATGTAATGGTCATTCCTATAATCCGAGATTTCCTACATAGCTCTTTTTGTATTGCTACCATCTGTGTTTCTGTGTAGCTATGAGGTGAATCTGGAGTAATATCATATAAATATGTGACTTGGATAAATGCGAACCATATGGAGGTGGATGAAGGATTGGAGTGTGCTTTTAACATTATGGGTAATGTGTGGTATAACCAGACTACACAGTGACACTGAATAATAATAATAATAATAATAATATAGAAGATGATAGACAACACAGCTGCACAGGCAGACATCTGGATATCTATGAAGCAGTATCTAATAGGCTATCTTTCATATAGACTATATGGACACTGTCCACTGCATTCAAAAGAAAGCCTTTTTGTACCAATACAACTGGGTAATTGTCCGTGCCACACACTGCTGCTGTGCACTCAAGCTGTTCAGTGACCTACAGACCTTCATGACAACCTGTCTTACAGGTATGCAAACATTTCAGAGGAATTGTTTTGAAACAGGAAGCCATTTCCACTGGCGATGGACATTTTTCTGTGAAAAAAAGCAAATATTTTCTGAATTCTCATTATCAGTATCAACTGAAGCAACTTTGACTTGATGAAAGTTTAAACAAGGAATGAGATACTTTACATATGTAGCGTTCTGCAAAACTTGGCTCTGACTTCAACGAAAATATGAATGCAATTACATATGAAAGCAAATGATGTCTGCTTTTCTCTGTCCTTCCATACATGATCGCTGATACAAACCGAGACCGACTCATTAACGTAACCTAATCCGGTCTCATTGCTTTGCCATGAGAGAAAGCTTTCACAAAAGTTCAGGACCTGATTGAAACCAGCCCCCGAGTAAAAAAATTCCCAAGGTCATTGGAAGGAGCACCGTGATTTATTAATTTCTGTCGGAGGAAAAAAGACAGCACAGCACATGAGAGCATGAAGAGTCACAGCAAGAATGAAATAATCCAAGCGCCTTTAATATAAGGTTTGAATATATGAGAATCACATATACATCGAAGAGAATAAAAGACTAAGGCTGGCAGACTCGGACAGACTGATCATTACTTCCAAGGCTCCAAAGACCATGACCCAGACATCAACTCTAATCTTTTTTTTTTTTTTCAAAGCCTTATGCACTGGCCAAGTTGAATATGAAGCTATTTTGAGTCTAGGATCAACACACAACCACTATATGGTATCTCTCTATAAACAAAAGCCACAGGCATGAACATCAGATAAATTCAGAGACTTGAGTTCCACTCTGTCCTGGTTTTGTTTGTCCTCCACAACCCACAGCCTCCCATTCCTCATCCCGAATAGAAACATACTCATGATAGGATGCTCACACAAGCTCAGGCGCAAGCTTGCGTTCACAGGCTCACAGGTCATGAAGAGAGGAAATGGCATTGGCGGTGTTTTGTTTGAATAGAATGCACATCATATCTGGAATCTGATCAGCAAAGTGTTTTCGAGATTAAGCCATTCCATGTAAACATGTATTGGCTGTATTGGAATTAATCCATGTAATCAGGCATGTTGAAATAAATTAACGAGACCATTGGAAAGAGAAATTACAGCCAAATTTAAAGCAGTCCACATCGGGGTCTGTGGCATTTAAACATGACCCTCATCGTCGTTATCTCTTCAGTCCACTGACCTCTATTCATGCTTGTAACAATGGGGAAATAATTGTTCATTAATTTACTCAATTCTGTTTTTAAAATCTTTTTCTTAGGTCGCTTGAACTTTTTTATACTTGTCCTGAGTGTCTAAGTTCTCTTCTCCTCTGCTTTAATGATGATGTGATGGCACAGGAATCTACATTACATTACATTACATTAATTAACTCATTCGGCCGTAGGTCCATCCGGCATCCGTCCACAATTTACAAAAATTGCTACTTCTCCTACAGGGTTGAACAGATTTCGATCAAACTCACATACAATGTTCCCCAGGTGGCTGTGCATAAAAGTTGTCAAGATGGTGGCGCCACCTTTCATATTTATGATTTTATGGACGTCTGAGATTTTTGGGTGACTCGTCACATTAAACTCTACTCTTCGTAAACTGCTAGGGCCTTTTCACTGAAACTCACCCAGAAGACTCTAAAGACATTATTCCAACAAGAATTGTTCACCAAGTGGTGCCACCTATCAGGGATCAGGCTACAGAGGGGTCACGTGCAATTTCACGAAAATCGCTACTCCTCCTACAGGAGTGATCAGATTTTGATCAAACTCATATGGAATGTTCCCCAAGTTGGTTTGTATAAAAGTTGTCAAGACGGTGGTGCCACCTGTCATATTTAACATTTTATGGGCGTTTGAAACTTTTGCATGACTCGTCAGACCAAACATTACTGTTCATAAACTGCCTGGATGTTTTCACTGAAACTCACCCAGAAGACTCAAAAGACATATCCCAACAAGAATTGTTCACCAGGTGGTGCCACCTGCCATGGATGCGGCTACACAAGGGTCATATGCAATTTTGCAAAAATCGCTACTCCTCCCACAGGATTGATCGGGTTTCAAACTCACACACAACAGTGGCCGGTATGAGCTGCAGCCTTGATAGTTAAGTGTATCCAGTATCTGATTACAAAGTGAGTTCAGGGTGGTGCAGTGGTTAGCACTGTCACCTCACAGCAAGAAGGTTCTGTATTCGAGCCCAGTGGCTGACGGGGGCCTTTCTGTGTGGGGTTTGCATGTTCTCCCCGTATCTGCATGGGGGTGCTCCAGTCTCCCTCACAGTCCAAGGACATGTGGCAGCCATGGCCTAAGGCGCCCTTGAGTAAGGCACCTAACCCCCAATTGCTCCCCGGGTGCTGTAGCATAGCTGTCCACTACTCTGGATATGTGTGTGTGCTCATTGCTCACTTGTGTGCGCATGTGTGTGTTCACTGCTTCAGATGGGTTAAATGCAGAAGAGGAATTTCACTGTGCTTAAGTCTGTGCTTGAGTATATGTGTGGCAAATAAAGGCTTCTTCTTTTTCCTCATTGAGGCTATTTTTTTTAAACGTTAATGGCATTTAGCAGAAGCTCTTATCCAGAGTGACATACAACATACCCAGAGCAGCCTGGAGAGCAGTTGGAGGAGCATTTGGGGGTTTGGTGTCTTGTTCAAAGACACTTCAGCCATTCCTGCTGGTTCAGGGAATCAAACTGGTGACCTTTTGGTCCCAAAGCTGCTTCTCTAACCATTAGGCCATGGCTTCCCCTAGGAATCTACTCAGGAATCCAGTATCTGATGAATTAGGCATATGTCCATTTCACTGTGGCATGTAACTGAATGAATTAAGCATATGTCCATTTCACTGTAAACATAATCAAATTGTTCGAAAATCACACTGAGCTATCAAGGTTTGAGACACCAGGCCGCCTCATATATGTACAACCCCAATTCCAAAAAAGTTGGGACAAAGTACAAATTGTAAATAAAAACAGAATGCAATAATTTACAAATCTCAAAAACTGATATTGTATTCACAATAGAACATAGACAACATATCAAATGTCGAAAGTGAAACATTTTTAAATTTCATGCCAAATATTGGCTCATTTGAAATTTCATGACAGCAACACATCTCAAAAAAGTTGGGACAGGGGCAATAAGAGGCTGGAAAAGTTAAAGGTACAAAAAAGGAACAGCTGGAGAACCAAATTACAACTCATGAGGTCAATTGGCAATAGGTCATTAACATGACTGGGTATAAAAAGAGCATCTTGGAGTGGCAGCGGCTCTCAGAAGTAAAGATGGGAAGAGGATCACCAATCCCCCTAATTCTGCGCCGACAAATAGTGGAGCAATATCAGAAAAGAGTTCGACAGTGTAAAATTGCAAAGAGTTTGAACATATCATCATCTACAGTGCATAATATCATCAAAAGATTCAGAGAATCTGGAAGAATCTCTGTGTGTAAGGGTCAAGGCCGGAAAACCATACTGGGCGCCCGTGATCTTCAGGCTCTTAGACGGCACTGCATCACATACAGGCATGCTTCTGTATTGGAAATCATAAAATGGGCTCAGGAATATTTCCAGAGAACATTATCTGTGAACACAATTCACCGTGCCATCCGCCGTTGCCAGCTAAAACTCTATAGTTCAAAGAAGAAGCCGTATCTAAACATGATCCAGAAGCGCAGACGTCTTCTCTGGGCCAAGGCTCACTTAAAATGGACTGTGGCAAAGTGGAAAACTGTTCTGTGGTCAGACGAATCAAAATTTGAAGTTCTTTATGGAAATCAGGGACGCCGTGTCATTCGGACTAAAGAGGAGAAGGACGACCCAAGTTGTTATCAGCACTCAGTTCAGAAGCCTGCATCTTTGATGGTCTGGGGTTGCATTAGTGCGTGTGGCATGGGCAGGGATACACATCTGGAAAGACACCATCAATGCTGAAAGGTATATCCAGGTTCTAGAGCAACATATGCTCCCATCCAGACGACGTCTCTTTCAGGGAAGACCTTGCATTTTCCAACATGACAATGCCAAACCACATACTGCATCAATTACAGCATCATGGCTGCGTAGAAGAAGGGTCCGGGTACTGAACTGGCCAGCCTGCAGTCCAGATCTTTCACCCATAGAAAACATTTGGCGCATCATAAAACGGAAGATACGACAAAAAAGACCTAAGACAGTTGAGCAACTAGAATTCTACATTAGACAAGAATGGGTTAACATTCCTATCCCTAAACTTGAGCAACTTGTCTCCTCAGTCCCCAGACGTTTACAGACTGTTGTAAAGAGAAAAGGGGATGTCTCACAGTGGTAAACATGGCCTTGTCCCAACTTTTTTGAGATGTGTTGTTGTCATGAAATTTAAAATCACCTAATTTTTCTCTTTAAATGATACATTTTCTCAGTTTAAACATTTGATATGTCATCTATGTTCTATTCTGAATAAAATATGGAATTTTGAAACTTCCACATCATTGCATTCCGTTTTTATTTACAATTTGTACTTTGTCCCAACTTTTTTGGAATCGGGGTTGTAAGAGCGAGACCGCTAAGTATTATGAACTCAGTGTGGGATGAGAGACGGCAATTACGGCTTTAATTTAATTTACAGACTCAATTTTCATAAATGGCATGAGATCATCTTAACGATTAGAGAGACTAGATTACAGAGATGGTGTGTTTAAGGTAAATGTGCATGTGGGTTTTATTATAGCTTTTCAACTCCAATGCTTTTCATACTTGTAATTACGGGCCTGATTGTTTGTTTGACAAGGGCTTACCCGGCTGTCCTCCTGTGCCTCCCACTCAGGGGTGTATGTGTGGACTTGCGTCCCGGCTGTGCAGTTGGAGAACTGGAAGAGGCTGGCGAACATGCGATGGTTTTCCGGCGTGTCAAGGAAGATGGGGTCCTGGAAATTCACTCCATGAGGGATGATGTTGTAGTTTTCATCCATCCTTTAAATGAGTGGAAAAAAAAGCAATTGCTTAGACATGGGTGTAACATCACAGGTGTGTTGTTTTTTGTCTCCATGGCGACTGATTTTGAGACTCTGATAATGTAGTTCATATGTTAACTTGTGTATTTCCATTAAACATGTTTTAATGGACATGTGTAAAAGGTATCTGACAGAGTATAGCACACTTTTGGAAGAAGAAAAAAAATCCAAGGCATTATTATTATGATGTCATAACATGTCCGAGCCAATCCGATTACAGCAAAAGACACACACACACACACACACACACACACACACACACACACACACACACACAGTTTCTTATTTTTTTGGATCTCTGTTAGGATAGCGGTGTAGAAATTTTGATTTCGTCTCAATCTGTCTTCTTCTTCTTCTTATTATTAATTTTTTCACAGAAACACTTTCACACGCACACCCAAGTCGACTTTCTCATCATCAGGAAAATGAGGAAAGTCTCTTATCAATGTTTTTAAAGTGGCTGGATAAATATTCATTCCAAAACCATGGTTACATTGGCACAAGATAGAAAAAATGAGAAGCTCTTTTTACTTTTCCCTCGATTAAGGTCTGACTCTTTGTATTCTTCCTGTGAGTTTTGGCAGGAAGCCACGAGCAGACACAGGAAAAATTGTCCTGCATTTGTGTTTCTGTGTGTGTGTGTGTGTGTGTGTGTGTGTGTGTGTGTGTGTGTGTGTGCGCGCGTGCTCTTTCTGATGACAAGGATGACAGCACAATCATTAAGAAATGAACGAAAAAAATAACATATGGTTTTCCTATTCAGGTCATTTGCGAATATTGGAGAACCAAAACCATATTAATTTGAGTTATGATAGAGAATAAGGAATGAATGGAGCGCTGTATAAATATGATATATGTGACTATATGTGTGTATTTGCTCGAAATGTTAGTTTTACAGCCTCAAAGCTTGCAGCTCATGTATCCGGATCCTGTTTGAGCTCTGGAGGAGCATTAAAAGCTCGAGGGTTATAGCTTAATGTTTTTAAAGTCACAAATCCATAGTTTGGTGGGCAGAAGCTCAGACTGAATCCCAAACGAATCCGTGTTTACACACAGAGTTTGGTCTTCAGCCAACTGAACTTGAGTCTTCCAGGCTTCTGGGGAGTTCAAGCCAAGTTCATAAATTTGTTAATTATTTAAGGAATAAAACACTTGACAGCATATTGTTATAGAAAAACGAGACCATCAGTGACGGCGTAGCTCACTCCGGCCCCATCTAGTCCAGAAGGAACAATCTAAAGTGGGCCACCTTGCACAATAAATGCTGCAAGCTATATACACTATATACAAGCTATATATAGAAGCTCTATACACCCAAGGAACCGACCTATTTGGCAGAAAGAATCCAAAACAGCAAGGAATTGACCAAGAAGAAGTGATTTTTGTTGAACTGCTCATTAAGGCTTAATTAGTCCATAACTTCATTAATAATTATAATGAAGCAAATCTGGGTAGAAGTTATATGTACCCTAGGTACCACTACCTTCCTGCCAGAAAGAATCAAAATATGTGAAGAATTGAGGGAGAAGAAGCGATTTGTGTGGAAACTGCTCATTAGGGCTTAATTACTCCATATCTTCATGATTAATCGCAATTATGCAAATTTGGGTAGAAGGTATATGCACCCTAAGCAGACCTATCTTCTTGCCAAAAAGAATAAAAATCGGTGAAGAATTGAGAGAGAAGAAGCAATTTTTGTGAAACGTGAACAACGCTGGACAGATGATGGGCGACAGATGACACATCATGAATGGCATGAATAAACCTTTATTCTCTTAACAGCCTCTTTGAAAGTTTTTTCGCTCTTAACAAATAAATTATAATAAAACAAATATTAACTTTAATGTGAACAAGAAACCCCAAACTGTAAGCTCCTTCAATCCACAAGACTCCCACGGTGGAAAACTTAAACAGCTTTACGTCTGACTGTTACAAAGGGAGACTCCTTCCAAAAATTTCAATATATACTCTGTACGTCTTCTTACAAAATCAATAATTATGCACATTAATATACACCATACAGCTGGAACAACTGTCAGAGCTTCCGACCAATCAGAATCAAGCATTATTTTGACAGAATTTTGTCAGCTTTTCTTCCATCCAAAAGTAACTGATAAGCTTCATAAAACATGGCTCTGATGTGTGAAAAGTCAAGATGATGCCCAGGTTTAACACTTGCTCCCATTCTTAACACGCAAATACTCTTTGTGCCATTAATTTTCTCTGAATAAAGACGTGGCTGAATAAAGACTGTAGGAATTCTCACGCGCTTCACTTAAAGGTACAGTATGTAGGATTTAGTGGCATCTAGTGGCAAGGCTGCAAATTGCAGCCAACTGAATACCCCTCCCTCATCCCTCTGTAAAACTCTACATATCTTCCATGCAAGATTGCGAACATTATTGTTATTTTTTCTGCATTGTGGTAGTGCTTTATTGCTAATGTTAGCAGGATACATATTATATTTTCTCCATGTGCAGAATCAAAGACCAGATAGACCACCCAGTAACATTACAGAGGTTAGAAGGAGAGGGAGAGGAAAAGGGAAGTATGATCCTCCATTTCTCAAAATTTGGGTTTGGAAATTTGCTAGCACCAGCAACCACTGATTCCTCTTCTTTCTTCTTTTTCATCTTCGAGCCAGTGCTGGATTCAAGCTACAACATGGTGGCCTTCGTGAAAGACGAGCTGCTCCGTATGTAGATATGCAGGGCTCGTTCTCAGATTACGAAAACACAATGATTCTTGGTTACAGATGATTATACACTAATGAAAACATAATTAGGAATACTACACTCCATTTCTGCTCATAGATCCCCCTAAATCCTACATAGTGCACTTTAAAAAAAAAAAAAAGGTAGAGGATGTCGTGAGCCAAATAGCCATGACAGAGAAGTCGTAAAGCTCAAGTACAAATACATCTGTGTGAAGAGAAATGAGAAAGGTAGAGCAAGCTGAAATAGAATGACTCAATTCTAAAGACGAAAAGCTAAATTCTTCTATTTGTGATGCTGTGTGTGTCTTTGTGCAATGGTAAGTATCCAGTAAACATTTGCTTATTAAAAAGAAGCTTGGGTTGCTGAAGGGATTTGGATGCATTTCGTGTTTGGATAAAATGACACTGGACGAGATTTTTGGTCTGCAGCTTGGTGTATTCAGCATCTGCATGACATATGCTGCAAAGCATGATGACAAAATGCATTGCGTGACAAATAATATTCCACCCTTCTTTTTCCTTGCCAAAAACTACTAGAGTTTCACAAACCTAATTCCATTAATGCTAGTTTGAAATCTGTCTTGTCAGGTATATGATCGTAAAGAGGGTCTTTACGGCTTCCAGAGAGATTTCACCAGACGTTGACATGCCATGGCCTGAAACTCCCTTGAAACTTTCAATCATCACTCCGAATGACCTTTCACCCTGTTATATTAAAAACTCTGCACCCTTTCCTGGAAGGTCCTGCCAGGTTAAACATTGTTTAGTTGAGCATCCATGCTGATTTGATTAACATTTCCACGCTGTGCCTCTCTGGCTTCTTGATTTTTTGATGGTTTGACTTGTGAGCTTTGTCCTGTCAAACTCGATCCAGCTGGAAGCTTGGGTCAGGGTTTGGCTTTTTAGTTAACACACACACACACACACACACACACACACACACACACACACACACACACACGCACACACATTCTTGGACTTCTATCTTTGTGGGGACACTCATCAACATAATGCATTCCGTAACCTTAACAACTAAATGCCGAACCCTAACCCTCTCTTCTTTACTGTTCTACCTGATGGCAGGTCCATCAAAGTTTCTCGGGAAGAATTACAGCAGTGGCTTCCCGTTGCCTGCTACTGGATTAATATAGAGTTTTTTTTCTTCTCAACCATTCAGACCTATGGACAATTTGGAATAGTCAGTTAACCTAACCTGCATGTCTTTGGACTGTGGGGAAAACCAGAGCACCCGGAGGAAGTCCACTCAGACAAGGGGAGAACATGCAAACTCCACAGAGAAAGGCCCCTGTCAGCCACTGGGCTCAAACCCAGAACCTTCTTGCTAAAAGACAACAGTGCTAACCACTACACCGCCGTGCCGCCCATCCTAACCCTAACCTAAACCTAATTCAAACCTGAACCATAAAACTAAGTCTGAACCCTCAAACAGCCATTTGAAGAAGTGAGGACCAGCCAAAATGTCCTCCCTTCCCAAAAATATCTTAACTCTGTTGGTAAAAAACATATTCCTGTCCTCAATATGTAGCAATACGAGCTCAGGCATTTTGAAGGGCGTGCTCTTAACATGTAACTTTTAGATCACAATGAAGTCCATAAGTAGCAGGATAATGACATACTCTGTGATTTTGACACTGTGCTTCTTCCGTCCACTGTATATGAAATAATTCATATGCACTTATCGCCATATTAGGGACGTAAGATGGAATTTTATAGAATAGAAATAAGAATTAGAAATTAGGCCTCACAGGAGGCATAACTACCAAATTCTATAAGATTTATGCTTTGTATCATTTTTAGATAAGGGGAATAACAAAGTGCAAAATATTCACTCACTAGCCACTTTAATAGGAACTTGTTCTTGACTCTAATGCCGCTTTTCCACTACAAACGAGGCTGAGTTGGGCTGAGCCGTGCGGTGCTGAGTTGGGCTGAGTCGAGCTGAGCGGGGCTGTTGGAGTTGCATTTCGACTACAACCGCGCTGAACCGTGCTGGCTGGAAGTGGGTGGACACATTGGGTGGAGTTAGCGAAAGTGGGTGGACGTCACGTGATGTCGTTAAGCAGCGCAAACAGTGACATCAGTGATCTTTTAAGCGGTAGTCTCACGACCCGAATAGTAAACAATAAACATGGAGGACATGGAGTCGTTAGTGTTGCTGGTCTTGGTTCTGTGGCTTGTTGTCACCGACAACGCCAACAGATACTGGCAAGAGCGTATAGATGAGGCGAGGCGCATAAGGCTTCAGAAATTCTCGTAATTCGTAATTATTCTTCTTCCGGGTTTACGGTGTTTACAGATCCCAGTGTGCTCGCGGGGCGTGTGTGGGCATGTGAGGACACTCCTCACCAATCAGTGCACAGGGGAGTGTCTGCTCACGCCCCCAGCCTCACTCGGCTCGGTTTGGCTCGCTTCAGCCCCACTCCAAAACCGTGCGAGTTTTAGGGGCTAAGCAGGGCTGAAGCGAGCTGAGTCGTGCTGTTCTTTGGTAGTCGAAACGCGAGCCGTGTCGGGCTGAAGTGAGCTGAAGCGAGCTGAAGTGAGCTGAAAAAGGGTAGTGGAAAAGGGCCATAAGATTCCTGTTCTTGGATGCAGGAGTGGAACCCAGTGTGGTCTTCTGCTGTTGCATGCTGAGATGCTTTTCTGCTCACCACGGTTGTAAAGAGTTGCTATGAGTTACTATATCCTTCCTGGCAGCTCGAACCAATCTGGCCATTTTCCTCTGACCTCTCTTATCAACAAGATGTTTGTTTCCACCCACAGAACTGTCGCTCACTCAGTGTTTTTTGTACCATTCTGTGTAAACTCTAGAGACTGTTATGTGTGAAAACCCCAGGAGATCAGCAGTTTCTGAAGTAATCAAACCAGTTCATCTGGCTCAAACCAACACCCATGCCACAGTGAAAGAAAGTCACACTTTGAGATCACAACTTTTCCCATTCTGATATTTGAAGTGAACATTAGCTGAAGCTCTTGATTTGTATCTGCATGATTCGATGCATTGTGCTGCTGTTAACTGTTCTGTGAATTGAGTAAACTTGAGTTTGCATGGTGACCACCATGACCATGCCAAGATAAGGCGAACCTAAAATTACAATCTGCGATTAATTTCAGCTCTTGGGACACCCTTTAACCCCCAGTCACTGTGGAGTTCTGCTCTCCAACATGTACAACCTGAAGCAGACTTCAGTGTTTAGCTGTCCTGAACATATGTCTCATTCTGGAGGTATATTTTCTCCCTTTCTGTCTCTTGGGTCCCATCTGGAAGACCAAGAGTGGTGATTGATTGGTGGCAGACTTTGCCGACTGCACTTTGGAGTGTTTCAGGAAATAAAGAACCCTAGAGAGAGAGGCAGAGATGGAAATCTTTCAACGCTGGTTTGCCGATTCGGCGCCAGCACAGCCTTAATGGGGTGAAATGTTGAAAACAATGCATTCTTTTGTTCAACCCCATTCCTTTAAACCTCCTTGAAAAAGGTGCTGTGGACAAGAATGGTATGTAGATAAAGGCTAACTTTGAGAAACCCTGGAGTCCTTCTCACTAAGGAAAGCATCCCTTAGGAATGTCTGATTGTTTACACTACATCACCCTTTCAGATTCAAGAATACAAAAGATCAAGTTTGCCTTTGTGGTCTCCTTAAGATATCCGAACATGAATGTTTAAGAGGTCACAATAAAATATGCATTCCTTGGACTTAAGTCTCTGTTGATCTTGGGCTGGAACTCAAATGCTAAACTGGGATTTAGCTGTGTGACCAAGCTCAATATAAAGAGAGGAGGAAGTCCTTGAAGAACAACAGAAGAACCTGACTCCAAGGATAGTTTGGCTCAGAGAAAGCAGTTCATGCATCATTCTGTCAAAAATAATGAGTAAAGCAATTGTCATGTCAGTCCTCTTACCCACATTGGCCCACAAGGTTTGACTTGGCTAGTGATTTTGCCCTGGGTTTGCCGGAGGTGATGTGGCCTGGAATTCCTTTGATGGAGGTACAAAGCAAGTGCAGCATTTGTTATCTGCAAGGTGTTGAAAATGCAGGGGATCTTAACCTGTCTGCACAAGACCTTTATTTAAAGGCAGTGATTTGGTGTTGCTTGAGTGGTGGTGGAGTGGCATAAACATTATGATGTGGGTATGGAAGTTTTGTGCGTAGACTATTTTGGTCACAAAGACATTTCATCATGAGACAAGCAATTAACTAAAACCTTTAGGCTTGGTTCTTACTCACTATACAGTGACTTCCAAACATTTTCAATGATTTCTGTCAATTCTAAACCTGATTTAGACTCTAAGCTGGGAATACATATACTGCATGACTCTTAAAAATAATTGGTTCCCCCCCAAAACCACCAATGGATCTTTCACCCTCTTGCATGGATCTCTGCATGGATCTTGGGGCCCATCCTGGCAATCTTGTATTTTATTGTGGCTCAGTTCAATGTGGAATTAAGGGATGTTAATACAACTGATTAAACCCTGCCTCATCATGCTGGTTTGGTTATGATTCAACAGAAACTTTCCATGGAGAAAAAAAAAAAAGCTCTCTTAAAAAAAAGGTGTTTCTGTGGTGTAAGTGATCCAGGTGATACTGACACTTCAAGACAGCCTTGTGATCATGACTGAGATGAACACCACATTCAAATCCTGCAGTGCATGCTCTATGCTCTGCTTAATTCAATCCACCAGAAACATTACAATGGAAAATATGACATCAGATTCTATTCTTGCTTCCTCTTGATGCAAGCCTCTGTTTTGCGAACCCTTCAGGCTGTCAGGAGCTGCTTGTAATCTGTTATTAAATTAACTGGAATGCCACAGATGTTTTCTTTTTACTGCGCTCTTTATGATCGTGAAAGGATCTGTATTAACGGGTCCCTTATCTTCATGACATCCAGGGGAAGTTCTTTTAAATGGATCCAGCTGTTATATTCAGACTACAAACTTTGCTTTGACCCAGAACTACCGGTTTGATGTTTACAGAGCCAAAAACACAGCAGTTGTCAAAACGAAGCGGGAGGCCAGGTTTACGGTCATGCTTTCATGGCTGTCTTGTAAATACAATGACAGGTGATCAAAGAAGAAAAAAATCTGAGCTGCTATCAGTGTAGCTACTCTGGATTGTTGTTCAGACCAACTCAGAAAATAATCACCCCTCTTTTCACAGAGTCACTCATTGCTCTTACATGTAGATATAGACAGAACCTTCATGCCTTGCTGACATGGTGACCTGATTTAAACTCGATGAATATTTTACAGTTACATCGAGGTTAATCACAGGGATGAAATACCAAATGGTGCAGCACATTTGGAGAATGCCTCAGCATTTCCTTAATGACTTGAATACTTGGCTTCCATGAAAACTGAAGTCATACAGCCAACTGAGATTTTCATATTACACTTTTTTTATTGTGAAAATATTCGATACTTAGACATACAGCTGTTTTTCATGCACATTGAGCACAGCTGCGTTTGGCATTTTTACAGTCAAATCAAATGGTTGATTAGCTTCAAGAACTTCTATATGTGTTTGCCATAAAAAACAATGAGGAGAGACAGAGGAGTTTGAGAGACACTAGGCAGTGTTACATGTGTGAGAGAAGTATCGCTCACTTTGAATTATTGGGCCTTTGAGTGGGTCTAAGATGCTGAACATAACTAAAACAGTCTGGTTGTTAAGATACACAAAACTCCCATGTCAAAACGTAAATCGCTTCCAACAAGCCTGTGAATCACTATAGCTATGACCAAATACCTAAAGGAATAAAGTGCATGTACTTGTTTTCTTTCTGTTTCTTCATCTTTCATTTGATGACAAAATAATTAAATTGACATCTAGATGTTTGCTGTAGATGAAAGACTCTATGTATAACATTATAACAGTGAGTTCCTCTTTCAAAAATGGACAAAGTAGAATCTTTTGGAAGGTTAGAACCATTCACCAGCCAAAGAACCCTTGGGGAGCTCTTTTTTTCTTCAGTAGACATACAGTCAAAGCAATGCACAAACTGATAATTCCCATCTAAAGAGCACAAAACCTACCTAAAGACACTCAGCTATCCCTCACACTCAGCTTCTCTCTGTTTCCATTTAGAAAATGGTCCATGTAGAACCATTCATGAAGCACAGAACCAGCAGCCATCCAAAGAACACTGGAGGAACCCTTATTTCTCATTGGATATACTGTACATAGTTACTGGCAAATGGCCATCGGTCAAAGCATTGCACAAACTGATAATTCTGAAGATAAGAATCCATACAAGGAACACAAAACATATCAGAACAAACTATAATTTCGTTCCACACCCTCTGTCTTCTTTCCTGTATGAAAATGGCCCAAGTATAACCCTTTGAGAAGGGTAAAACCATTGACCATTCAAATAACCCTTGAGGAACTTATTTCTAGGTAGGGGGTGTGACTGGCCAGTGGTCATCAGCACAAACTGATCACTCTAATGATAAGAAGCCATATATTGAGCACAAACCATACAACCCCAACTCCAAAAATGTTGGGAAGCTGTGTAAAACATAAATAAAAACAGAATACGATAATTTGCAAATCATGGAAACCCGATATTTCATTGAAAATAGTACAAAGACAACACATCAAATGTTGAAACTGAGAAATTTTATTGTTTTTTGAAAAATATATATGTTAATTTTGAATTTGATGTCAGCAACACATTTCAGAAAAGTTGGGACAGGGACAAAAAAGACTGGAAAAATCATATAAAAAAACAAGTTTGGTTAATTGGCAACAGGTCAGTAACATGATTAGGTATAAAAAGAGCATTCCAGAGAGGCGGAGTCTCTCAATAGTAAAGATCATAGACATATAAACATAGACGCCACCTTCTGCGTAGAATCATACGTCATCCTCGCCGCCATATTGGATGTGGCAAAGTGGAGATTCTTCAACCGTCTCTGATATAGCGTCTAGACAGTAGCTGAGAATAAAGATGCCTCATTCATGTGCTGCGTTTAACTGTACCAACAGGTTTACCGTCCAAACGAGATCACATGGAGGTGAGACTGGAAAAATACTTTTCATTGTATTTGGTCATTATAACGTAATTTTACGAACAGATTTTTCTGACTTTGTGGCTAATATGAAGTCTCGCGCATAATAGTCGCTCGGTGAAACCTGTCTCCAAACACCGAAGTATTTCCTTCGTAACTACGCTGATTGTTGTTAGTTGCTTAGCTAACTTTTCACATACTATGTAGGTTTCCCAAAAATAAAGACATGAAAAAGCAGTGGGAGACAGCTGTGCGACAGGAAGGGTTTTCTGCTACTCCGTCATCCATGCTCTGCAGTGAACACTTCAGAATGGAGGATTTTGACAGAACAGGTCAGACAGTCAGGATCAGAGAGGGAGCTGTTCCTTCAGTCTTCAGTTTCCCAGCTCATCTCCACCGGGTAGGTGTATAGTTATAAGCAGTGAGAATTAGATAATACAGTGCCACACTATGCCATATAACACTGTATATTGCAAAAATTGTTTTTGGAGACATTTTATAGCCTATCTGCACGGCATTTAATGAAAGTGATGTGGAGACAGCACGGCACGGCTTCAGCAGCGTAAGCACAGCACATTATTCTACACGATCCCCGCTGAGCTCCAAAACATGCCTTGATGTGTAGATATCGTTAGTAGCCTACGATAGTAGCAGCGGAATAAAAAAAAAAAAAACAAGTTTCCGATAGCTTGATTCCGGTATAGGCCTGCTGCATGTTGAGGAAATTTAGGTCACACCTCCCATGGAATATTGACGGGTATTTCGCACACTATTTATAACCATCACATTAAAAGTTATATATGTTGTTTTGATGCCTGTTTGTTTCCCAAATATATACGTGTGTGTCTTAATGGGTGAATAAAAGGCATCGAGTTAAATATTATTGTAGAAAGGGGCTTTATGAAGTTCAGTCCATTTACTTGCATTGGTTTAGGGGGAAGATTTGCCACATCCAATATGGCGGACACTCTGACGTATCCCAGCAACGGGCCACCAGCTCAATGCGGCGTCTATGTTTATATGTCTATGGTAAAGATGGGGAGGGGTTCATTGCTCTGTGAAAGACTGCATGGGTAAACAGTGCAACAATTTAAGTATAATGTTCCTCAGTGTAAAATTTCAAAGAATTTGGGAATCACATCATCTATGGTACATAACATCATTAAAAGATTCAGAGAATCTGGAGAAATCTCTGTATGCAAGAGACAAGGCTGAAAACTGACATTGGATGCCTGTGATCTTCAGGCCCTCAGGTGACACTGCATTAAGGCTACGTTTACATTACGTCGAATCAGCGGATCATCAGATTAACGTTCTTAAAACGATTCGCGTTGACACTAAAACCGTTAGCCGTGCACACAGCAACACCAATACGCGGATACGCTCGGCTCCGCAGGCATCCTGCGCTCCAAATCACTCCGCCCTGAACAGCGAGTGCCCTCTGGAGGGTGCGCACTCCGGCCCTGCGCAGCTCACAGAGCGCGCGAGTGAAGTGAACAAGCCACGATTCGGGACTGAGCCGCTGTGTGTGTGATCCCAGCGCATATCACTTATTACTTGCAAGTGGAAGGATGGCAAGCCTAAAGACAATCATAACTACACAATGGGCAGTATTTGCATCAGTATTTGCAGTATTTTCATACTTTTATACTCTTTAATGAAAGGTGATACAAGGCGGAAGTCTGCGCCGTTTTTCAGCAGTCGCGTCACATGACCAACGCCAGCGAATCAGGAAGGTGGATGTCACAGTGACGTTGTCCAATGAGACGCCAGCTAGAGCTCAGCACAGCGTATTCGCGTATTCTCAATGTTTACACAGCACCGGAGCTGATACGATCTGGATTGAATACGTGGACGCTGGCGGATTCCCGTTTCCCCGCTTTTTCAGGGGGGTTAATGTAAACGGACAGTGCGTCCGCGAAGAAAACGAGACAGATACGGTCTAGTGTAAACGTAGCCTAAAAGCAGACACGTGTCTGTAGTGGAAATCACTGTATGGGCTCAGGAACACTTCAGAAAACTATCGTCTGTGAAAACAGTTCATTACTGCATCCACAAATGCAAGTTAAAACCAGATATAAACAAAATCCAGAAACACCGCCACATTCTCTGGGCCCAAGCTCTTTTATGATGGACTGAGGTGAAGTGGAAAATTGTCCTGATGTCTGACGAATCAAAAGTAGAAATTCTTTTTAGAAATCATGGACACCACGTCCTGCAGGCTAAAGAGGAGAGGGACCATCCAGCTTGTGATCAGTGCACAGTTCAAAAGCCAGCATCTGTGATGGTATGAGGGTGCATTAGTGCACATAACATGGGTAGCTTGTACATCTAGGAAGGCATCATTAATGCTGAATGATATATACATGTTTTAGAGCAATATGTTGCCATCAAGACAAAATCTTTTCCAGTGAAGGCCTTCCTTCTTTCAGCGAGACAATGCCAAACTGCTTTCTGCATATATTAAAACTGCATGGCTCCATAGTAAAAGAGTCCAGGTGCTAAACTGGCCTGCCTGCAGTCCAGACCTATTTCCCATTTAAAACATTTGGTGCATTATGAAGTGCAAAATACGACAAAGGAGACCCCAAACTGTTGAGCAACTGAAGTTGTGTATCAGGCAAGAATGGGACAACGTTTCTCTTTCAAAACTACAGCAACTGGTCTCCTCAGTTCCCAAACGTTTACAGAGTGTTGTTAAAAGTAGAGGTGATGCAACACAGTGGTAAACATGCCCCTGTCCCAACTTTTTTGAAACATGTTAGTGACATCAAATTCAAAATGAGCATATATTTTTCAAAAACAATAAAATTTCTCAGTTTCAACATTTATGTTGTTGTTGTACTATTTTCAATGAAATATAGGGTTTCCATGGTTTGCAAATTATCACATTCCGTTTTTATTTACAGTTTACACAGCGTCCCAACTTTTTTGGAATTGGGGTTGTACATTATAACACTCAAATATCATTTCCACAATCTCTTTTTAAGTTTCTATCAAGGAAATGACCCAAGTAGAACCCTGCGAGAAAGGTAGAACCATTAACCATCCAAAGAATCCTTGAGGGCCCATCTTCTTTGAAGTGGATATAGCTCCTGGTCACATTTTTCATTTATAAACTTGTAGAAGACCCCTTCAAGAATGGTAGAATCATCAACCATCTAAAGAACCCCCCAGGAAGACTTTTTCCATGGAGGAGCATCTACTGGTCATTGTGCATTGTTTGAAGAATTGCACAAAATTCATCATTCCCATGACGAGAACCCATATAGGAAGCATGCATAAAGATAAACATAAAGACAGTGAGATATCCTTTCCACCCTCTCTGTCTACAGTTCCATTTCGGAAATGATCCGAGTAGAATCATTTGAGAAGGGTAGAACTATTATTCAAATAACCCTTGAGGAACCTTTCTAGCATAGTTTGCAATGGCCATTTTTTTTCATAAATTTAAGCATTGCACAAACATAATTGTCAGGATGGAACCCCACACAAAACACCTTCTTCTTCTTCTTCTTCTTCTTCTGGCGAGCTGGTCATACACCCACAAAGCTGCTTCAATTTAGTTGCTTGACCTCCTGTCACTTCTCTGCCTGTTGGATTGCAATCTCTCTGTATAAAAAAAACCCCAAAACCAAGCCTCATGCTGGCTGGACGCTGATATTTAATGGTGTCCAACAATAGGGCATGGGCTCTCGACTTCAATTATAGAGGCTCTCTCTACTGCAGAGTTTCAAGCATTCCCTAACACACCTGATCCAACTTACAGGGGGTGTCATGATTAGCTCATTACTTGGATCAGGTGTGTGGGAACCAGGGAAAATCTTAAACTGTGCAGGGAAGTGGTTTCCAGTTACTAGAGTTGAGAACCGCTGCATTACACTGCAGTCAAATGTAGCAAAAGATCATTCTGGAACTTTTCCAGACCATATGGGTTGAGTGCTTCTAGTAGAAAAAAAAGCGCCCATACCCGATTCCAGTTCTGGAGGTCCTCAGCCCTGCAGAACTTTGAATTCCGTATTACTGAAAGAAATACTATGTGATTGTTTTTTCTGTAAAGAACAGAAACATGGTTGAAATGATCTCGGGAAACTGCTGTTCACATTAATCAGTAAACCTAAAATATGTGACTACGTAGCCTACTGCATATTCAAACCTACTGCTTTTTTACTTTTATGATGAAACACACATGAGAGAATGTCTTACCAAAGCTGTGATTTTATCCAACTTTCTAACACATTATCAATTATCTACTCTTTTAATACAGCACTTACCTATGACCATAAATTCCCCACTCTGGAAAAGTAGTCCCATCTTTTTTAAAAGACGAATCCTATAGATTCAGTGCATGAATGTTTCCTGACATTCCAACAACTGCCCCTAGACTTCCATTATAAATGTGTTTCCAGATTGCTATTCTTTTCTCAGTGAAAATTTTGGAAATTCTTGCCTTTGGTAAATGAACATACACTGTAAGTCGATGTGACAGGGATTAAGTTGAGAAATGCTGGAGTATTCCTTTAACACACCTGATTCAACTCATCTGTTCATTATTAAGGCTGAAACATGTTTGGCCCAGAGAAGACTCCAGTTTGAAGCTTGTGGTGTGAGTGAGTGACTGTGCTTTGTGAAATGTGCAACATTGGAAGATGCTGAAATGTCAGAACATGCATTTGCACTCTATCTATCAAAAGACACATACACAAGACTAATGCCCCGGGCATCTTGTGTGCCCTTCGTCTTCCTTCTTCCATGAGTAATCCTTTTCACTGACCCAACACCACCCCTTAGACTTTCATGTGCTTTCTGTTTTCTCTGGTCCAGGAAAACAAACTGAGATTTTCATTTGGAGAAAGAGGACCTGCACTACACTGCCGACATGGTAGATTATTATACACACAAGACACTTTTTTGATGAAATAAAAACATGTGTTCTATTCCCTTTTAGCAGGTTTCATTCATTTGGTTTGATAGCATGCAATATTATTAGCATGTCGCTTATCCTATGTGTATTACATCACTCTACCCAATGGAGAATGAGTGTTGAATATGGTTTATGATATTGCATGGTTGTCAAGACAACATGATGGCACATGTTGGAGCTGATGCGAATATTCAGTGAGAAAGTTTTCTGCTGCGCATGCGCAAAAGCATTTCTTTGTTTGACGTGAAAGAGAAAGATGCGTTGAACACCTGAAAAGCTACCAAAACTTCATTAGCTATTCTTCATGCATATTTACAAGACATTTACAGACATCGAAAAACTGGAAAAGAGAGTGGTGTATGTAGTATAATAATAATAATAATAATAATAATAATAATAGGGTGGCACGGTGGTGTAGTGGTTAGCACTGTCACCTCACAGCAAGAAGGTCCTGGGTTCGAGCCCAGCGGCCAACGAGGGCCTTTCTGTGTGGAGTTTGCATGTTCTCCCCGTGTCTGCCCGGGTTTCCTCCGGGTGCTCCGGTTTCCCCCACAGTCGAAAGGCATGCAGGTTAGGATAATTGGTGGCTCTAAATTGACCGTAGGTGTGAATGTGAGTGTGAATGGTTGTTTGTGTCTATGTATCAGCCCTGCGATGACCTGGCGACTTGTCCAGGGTGTACGCCGCCTTTCGCCCATAGTCAACTGGGACCCTGTAGAACAGGATAAGCGGCTACAGATAATGGATGGATGGATGGCTACTCAGGCTGTTGGCCTCCAGCTAAATGTGAAGAAAACCAAAGTGATGCACCTGAACCCCTTGACTAACCCCTTCATGCTCTCGATGACTTGAGTATAGAGAAAGTCTTTGACTTTAAATATCTGGGCAGTTGGACAAGTATGTCCCATGATATCAAAAGTCGAAAAGCCAAAACATGAAGTGCCCTCAATGCCCAAAACAAAGTCTGGGTTGCACCTCTGACCAGGAAAACTAAGGTCAGGGTTTTTAAAGCAACAGTTGAGTCCATACTCTCTAAATTGACTGTGGGTGTAAATGGTTGTTCATGTCTATGTGTCAGCCCTGCGATGACCTGGTGACTTGTCCAGGGTGTACCCCGCCTCTCGCCCATAGTCAACTGGGATACGCTCCAGCTTGCCTGCGACCCTGTAGAACAGGATAAGCAGCTACAGATAATGGATGGATGGATGGATGGATGGATAATATTGGCTGGCTTTTTTCATGATATATCAGATATATTCAGCTAGCATGATAATGAACGACTCGAAGACAAGTTCAATATCATGCAAGCTGAATGGAATATACTGGTGCATCTCAAAAAATTAGAATATTGTGAAAAAGTTCAATATTTTCCATCAGTTATTTAATAAAGTGAAAATGTTATATATTATAGACTCATTACACATAAACTAAAATGTTTCAAGCATTTTTCTATTTTAATCAGTATGGCATACAGTACAAAAACATAAAAAAAATCTCAAAATATTAGAATATTTCATTTTGAGTTTGAGTAAAACAGTATGAACACAGTGTATCTCTCGGTCTAGTTCAGTACACACAACCACAATCATGGGAAGACTGCTGACTTGACTGTTGTCCAGAAGATGATCACTGATGCCCTCCACAAGGAGGGTAAGCCACAAAAGGTCATTGCTGAAAAGAGTGGCTGGAAAAGGTGCACAAGCAACAGGGATGGCCGCAGTCTTGAGAGGACTGTCAAGAAAAGTCGATTCAAGAACTTGGGAGAGCTTCACAAGGAGTGGACTGAGGCTGGTGTCAGTGTATCAAGACCCATCACGAACAGACATCTTCAAGAAAGGGGATACAACTTTCGCATTCCTAATATCAAGCTACTCCTGAGCCAGAGACAATGTCAGAAGTGTCTTATCTGGGCTAAGGAGAGAAAGAAATGGACTGTTGCTCAGTGGTCCAAAGTCCTCTTTTCAGATGAAAGTACATTTTGCCTTTAATTTGGAAATCACGGTTCTAGACTCTGGAGGAAGAGTGGAGAGGCACAGAATCCAAGGTGTTTGAAGCCCAGTGTGAAGTTTCCACAGTCTGTGATGATTTGGGGTGCCATGTCATCTGCTGGTGTTGGTCCACTGTATTTTATCAAGTCCAAAGTCAACACAGCCATCTACCAGGAGATTTTAGAGCACTTCATGCTTCCATCTGCTGACGAGCTTTTTGGAGATGCTGATTTCCTTTTCCAGCAGGACTTAGCACCTACCCACAGTGCCAAAACTACTACCAAATGGTTTGGTGACCATGATATTACTGTGTTTGATTGGCCAGCCAACTTGCCTGACCTGAACCCCATAGAGAATCTATGGGGTATTGTCAAGAGGAAGATGAGAAACACCCGACCCAAAAATACAGATACGCTGAAGGCCACTATCAAAGCAACCTGGGCTTCAATAACACCTCAGCAGTGCCACAGACTGATCACCTCCATGCCACACCGCATTGATACAGTAATTCATGGTAAAGGATCCCCAACCAAGTATTGAGTGTATAAATGAATATACTTTTCAAAAGTTGGACATTTCTGTATTGTAAATCCTTTTTCTGATTGATCTTAGGGAATATTCTAATAATTTGAGATATTGCATTTCTGATTTTCATGAGCTATAAGCCATAATCATCAAAAGTAAAACAAAAAAGGCTTTAAATATTTCACTCTACATGCAATGAATATAGAATATATGAAAGTTTACCTTTTTGAATTAAATTATGAAAAAAGGAACTTTTTCATGGTATTCTAATTTTTTGAGATGCACTAGTATCTGACATACCACACACACAAAAAAAGCCAGCCAATATTATTTAATTATGAAATTTAGTGGAGAGATGCTAGAGTAGCCAGTTTCTTTCAAACACCTGTCAAACAATTATTAAGGCATCTACAAAAATGCATAGAGCTATAGATTACAGAACACCACACTTGTTTGAGCGATTGTGAAATCTCTGTGGAGCATCATGCTTTTGATGAGACTCCAAGCCAAATCTGTGAAAATGTAGTTCATGAATGCGCACAAGGGTCCCCTTGGTCCCTGGTCAGGACCCCCTTTTTTTTTAAATGACACCGTGGCATCAAGGAGCCCTTTTCTTTACCTCAAGAAGAAGTAGTAGTTGTTATTCTCCACCACGCTGTATGAGTAGCATGGGAAGTATCCGAGTCCGGTGACGTTGAAGCGCGAGCCGGCGGGCACCTCCAGCATGCTGCCCCACGCCTGGTCGCACAGCAGTTCGATCTCAGCCGAGAAGAACAGTCCGGCTTCATGCTGCCACGGCAGGTAGTTATACGCGCCTCCATGCGCGTCCTCGTGAACAGCGAGCACTCTGGCGAACACGATGATCTCCGCCAGCTCCGCGCGGCACGCTTCAGTTTGCGGTCTCCAGTCGTGAGGAAGCTGGCACGCGCGCGCCGCGATCACGCACAGCCCGAGCAAAGACACGAACACCGCAAGAGCACGCATCGCGAGGAACCGTCTCCAGGGCGCACGAGCCTCCAAAAACAGCCCTAATACTCACAACCACCAAGTTGTCTAATCACAACTCGCAGCATCCGTGTGCATGGAAACGCTTTGTGGATGAAGAAAGTTATTGCAACAAAGATGCCGCAGTGTAACTTTTTTAACCTACACCATCAGTGCATGTGGAGGAATGCTGGTTCAATCTGCTGCTCTCCTCTCCATCCCGTTCCCTGATATGGCATTACGCACGGCTCGTTTGGACTCTGGGTTGCCAGATCAGATTGGCAATCTCAGTTCCAATCCAGGTTTTAAAACCCTCCCCAGTGTGAATCACCACACGAGGTTATATCCCAGACCACCAAGTGGGCTACCTTTGACCAATGCATGAATGATCCTAAATAAATCACACACACATCACATTATCTCTAGCCGCTTTATCCTTCTACAGGGTCGCAGGCAAGCTGGAGCCTATCCCAGCTGACTACGGGCGAAAGGCGGGGTACACCCTGGACAAGTCGCCAGGTCATCACAGGGCTGACACATAGACACAGACAACCATTCACACCTATGGTCAATTTAGAGTCACCAGTTAACCTAACCTGCATGTCTTTGGACTGTGGGGGAAACCGGAGCACCCGGAGGAAACCCACGCGGACACGGGGAGAACATGCAAACTCCGCACAGAAAGGCCCTCGCCGGCCCCGGGGCTCGAACCCAGGACCTTCTTGCTGTGAGGCGACAGCGCTAACCACTACACCACCGTGCCGCCCCATCCTAAATAAATAAAAAATAAAAAACATAAGTGACATTCTAGGAGGCGGCACGGTGGTGTAGTGGTTAGCGCTGTCACCTCACAGCAAGAAGGTCCAGGTTCGAGCCCCGTGGCCGGCGAGGGCATTTCTGTGCGGAGTTTGCATGTTGTCCGCGTGGGTTTCCTCCGGGTGCTCCGGTTTTCCCCAAAGACATGCAGGTTAGGTTAACTGGTGACTCTAAATTGACCGTAGGCATACATGTCGACCTTTGGTCAATCAAACCAAAATCCGTATAAGATCTCATTATCTCTAGCCGCTTTATCCTGTTCTGCAGGCAAGCTGGAGCCTATCCCAGCTGACTACGGGCGAAAGGTGGGGTACACCCTGGACAAGTTGCCAGGTCATCACAGGGCTGACACATAGACACAGACAACCATTCACACTCACATTCACACCTACGGTCAATTTACACTACGTTCACACTGCAAGGCTTAATGCTCAATTCCGGTTTTTTTGTGAAATCCGATTTTTTTGTGAGGTCGTTCACATTAACAAATATATGCGACTTTGTATATGAACAAAAAGCGACCTAAAAGTGTTCCGCATGCGCATTGCAGGATACGACGATGTCACACGCAGTGAGCATGGCCAGTGTTTACGGAAGTAACCTAAAGTTTCCTGTGTATGACAGTAGCCAGCATGGAGTACCTGGCGATGATGCAGTTGTTGTTGCGACGGAGCCAGAACATGCACAATAGCCTGATGTTAAGGAGGAGGTTGAGAAGGAAGAGGGCAAGGGTTTTCGCTCAGGCGTTCTGCGGGGTAGTGACTGCAACCTCTGTTCAAAGGAACGTGTGGGTGCGGAGTCGCATTGATGTCATGCGCCATGTTGTTGTAACTTTTTTTGAGAGACCTGCCGCCTACTTCAGCGCAGAATAGTGACGTTTGTGGCTTGTTGATGACGTGTAAGTCGGATGAATGCGACCTGGCGGTTCAGACTGAAGTCGCATATGAAAAGATCGGATAGGAATCGGAATTAGGACCACATATCCAAACGGCCTAGGTCGGATTTGAAAAAAATCGGATCTGTGTCGTTCATATTGTCAATAAAAGATCGGATACAGGTCACATATGGGCGAAAAAAATCGGATTTGAGTCACTTCAGCCTGCAGTGTGAACGTAGTGTTAGAGTCACCAGTTAACCTAACCTGCATGTCTTTGGACTGTGGGGGAAACCGGAGCACCCGGAGGAAACCCACGGGGAGAACATGCAAACTCCGCACAGAAAGACCCTCGCCGGCCATGGGGCTCGAACCCGGACCTTCTTGCTGTGAGGCGACAGCGCCAACCACTACACCACCGTGCCACCCCCCGTATAAGATGCAAATTAAAATAATTTACCTAAAATTTGAATGATAATTAACAATGATATATCCAAGTTACTTTTTATTCAATATTAATAACAATAAACCTTCAGAATGAATACAAAGCTCCAGTGTTCGACAAAAACACAAAGTGTCACTCTAATGTTCTGAATTGTACTCCATGACAGCTTTTTTTAGCAGTCTGCACCAATACTCACTAGGCTGCATGTCACAGCAAGTGTCTGTGTTGATCTTGCCGGACTGCCCATTCAGAATCTTTTCAGTCGCTATTGAAAGTCGCTCAGGTGGAAATACGCGTTTCAAACAAAATGTTACTTCCCGGTTGGCGGGATTCTCACAATGCGGTGTGCGCATGATCAAAAGTGGAACGAAGTCTTGCTACCACAAGATAACGCGCGATTTCATAAGACTCTTTACTGGCTGTTTGTGCTTTCTGTAGTGTACAGTACGTTTGTAAATGTTATGCGCTCTTTTATCATCATGGGAATTGATTATAGCTCTAAATAAATATTGAAGTTTTTTTAAAGAATCCGTATAACTTTATTTGTACACCCGTATACTACGTATATTGAATCAAATCCATATAAAATATGGACATTCCGTATAGGTTGACATGTATGCGTAGGTGTGAATGTGAGTGTGAATGGTTGTCTGTGTCTATGTGTCAGCCCTGCAATGACCTGGCGACTTGTCCAGGGTGTACCCCGCCTTTCGCCCGTAGTCAGCTGGGATAGGCTCCAGCTTGCCTGCGACCCTGTAGAAGGATAAAGCGGCTAGAGATAATGAGATGAGATGAGTGACATTATAGGACACTTTTGATGGAATAAAAACGTGTTCTATTCCCTTCTAGTGGGTTTTGCTTTGATAGTATGCAATATTGTTCACATTACGTCACTCTACGCAATAGAGAATGAGCGTTGAATATGGTTTACAATACTGCATGGTAAGGTTGTCAAGACAACATGATGTCACACGTCAGAGACGTAAAACTTCCGCACTAGCGAGTGACTGTGACAATTTTTAAACAAACATGGCCGCCAGGTTTGCGTCGCTAAATATGAAAGATTTTGAGAGAATTTCAAATCAAAGATGAGCTGAGGGTGGTGTAGTGGTTAGCACTGTTGCCTCACAGCAAGAAGGTCTGGGTTCGAACCCACTGGCTGACGAGGGCCTTTCTGTGTGGAGTTTGCATGTTCTTTGTGTGGGTTTCCTCTCACAGTCCAAAGATATGCAGGTTAGGTTAATTGACGGCTCTAAATTGACCATAAGTGTGAATGGTTGTTTGTGTCTCTATGTGTGTTTCAGACCTGTGATGAGCTGGCGACTTGTCCAGGGTGTACCCTGCCTCTTGCCCATGGTCAGCTGGGATAGGCTCCAGCTTGCCCCCTGCATGGGATAAGCGCTTACAGATTAAAAAAAAAAAAAGATGAACTGAACACCCTAAAGGAATATGTATGTATAATAATATTTGCTGGCTTTTTTCGTGGTATATCAGATATATTCCATTCAGCTAGCATGATACTGAATGAGTCGAAGACGAGTAGCTGAATGGAATATATCTGATATACCATGAAAAAAAAGCCAGCCAATATCCATCCATAACTGCTTATCCTGTGCAGGATCATGGGCAAGCTGGAGCCTATCCCAGCCGACTATGGGTGAGAGGCGGGGTACACCCTTTACAAGTTCCCAGATCATCACAGGGCTGACACATAGAAACAAACAACCATTCACACCCACAGTCAATTTCAAGCCACCAATTAGCCTTACCTGCATATCTTTGTACTGTGGGGGAAACCGGAGCACCTGGAGGAAACCCATGCAGACACAGGGAGAACATGCAAACGCCACACAGAAAGGCCCCCCCGTCAGCCACTGGGCTCGAACCCAGAACCTTCTTGCTGTGAGGCAACAGTGCTAACCACTACACCACCATGCCATCCCCAGCCAGCCAGCCAGCCATCCATCCATCCATCCATCCATTATCTGTAGCTGCTTATCTTGTTCTACAGGGTCGCAGGCAACCTGGAGCCTATCCCAGCTGACTATGGGCGAGAGACGGGGTACACCCTGGACAAGTCGCCAGGTTATCACAGGGCTGACATAGAGACAAACAACCATTCACGCTCACACCTACAGTCAATTTAGAGCCACCAATTAACCTAACCTGCATGTCTTTGGACTGTGGGGGGAACCAGAGCACCCGGAGGAAACCCACGCAGACACAGGGAGAGCATGCAAACTCCACACAGAAAGGCCCTCGCCAACCGCTGGGTGCGAACCCAGGACCTTCTTGCTGTGAGGCGACAGTGCTAACCACTACACCACTGTGCCGCCGCCATCCCCAGCCAATATTATTTAACTAATAATCCAGTGCATCTTTGCTTTGCTTGCCAAAAATCAATTTGATTGTACATACATGTTCTTAAAATGCTAGAAAACTAAAGTAAAAAAAAAAAGCAATAATGCAACACAACATTCAAGAAACACTCTCCTAAATAAAAATGTCTGTGTTTTATAAGTACTTTCTGTAGAACTCTCAAGGGCATTTCCAAGCAAAAGCATCATGAGGACCACCCAGCATATAATTTACCCTTGTGTTTGAAAATGTAAAACCTTGTATTAGTGTGATTCTGTTTTAAAATGCCCTGTTTTATAAGAATGTGGGGCAAGGTGCACCACATAAGCATGCATGGAATTGTAGAAAGAGGGCTGTTTCTTGCTGCTGAGTAAACATCCACACAATATCATTGTTTTATTGGCAACCCTTTGGTGACTGACCCCTTGAAAATGGTTCCTCCAGGAACGATGACGTTTCAGTTGTCAAGACAACGGAAAAACTAAAATACAAAAACAGAAAGATACGTCACAATGCTCTTGTGCACAAAACAAAATGCTCTTGTATTTTAGTTTTTCCGTTGTCTTGACAACTGAAACGTCATCGTTCCTGGAGGAACCATTTTCAAGGGGTCAGTCACCAAAGGGTTAATTAAAGTTCCTTGAAGAGACTTCACCAAAATACACCATTTGACCAAACGCTTGTGGACACCTGACCATCACCCACCCCCATATGTGGTTCTTTTGCCACAAAGTTCATAACAGACACTTGGATTGTATAGCATGATGGAGCAATACAGTTTCCCTTCACTGGAACTAAGAGGCCCAAACCTGTTCCAGCATGACAAAGCGAGATCCATGGAGACATGATTTACCAAGGTTGGCGTGGAAGAACTTGAGCATCCTGCACCGTACCCTGACCTCAGCATCACTGAACACATGATGAATGAGTTGAATGAATGGAGTTGGATGAATGAACAAATTCCCATAGCCATGCTCCAAAATATTGTGAAAAAACTTCTTCCCAGAAGAGTGGAGGATATTACAACAGTAAAGGGGGAATAAATCTGGAAAGGCATGTTCAAAAAGGACATATGGATCTACTGGTCAGGTATCCATAAACTTTTGGCCACACGCACTTCAGTGATTTGTGTCGCAACTCAAAAAAGTGGCAATCAAATCGATACATTTATGCATAAATATGGAAAGAAACAACATCCCAAAACCTCTTGCTGTCTATTAAAGAGTTTGTCCAAGTGGTAGTGTCTCAATATCTACAGGTGGTAGGCTGGACGAAGCCGTTGCATCTGTGTGACTCTTTGCCTTCAGAAATGAATGAGATATTTCTCTTCAGGAAAGAGGTTAAAAATATACAGTCCATACAATGATCAAGACTGTAAGAAGGCCATGCAATCGCACAACCCTGGAGACAAATAAACTACTATTAATAACATAAAGAAAGATTCAAAATGTCCAAATATAGCACTGTGCAATGCAGAGTTCATGACTGCAGTATTGAAAAATATTGTGTTGGTGCTTCATTCATTTTCATTTTGTCCCTCCTCAGTCAGTGATAATTTGCGTAATTGATGATGTAAATCTGGTTTGTTTGGAGCAGGGGGTCTAGAAACCTGGCACCAGGAAACGTTCATCCATAAAAGGTGTGGGCTAGTAGTCGGTTTGAAAATCAGTAGAAATATAAGCTTAAATTCTGCTCCACATTTTCACTTCACATGACTGAGCAAGTATAGTTTAGCCAGAGTGAGAATGAAGTGTCTGTGGAATGTTGTTTGTTTGTACGGTACTTCAACCTTTGACCCATGACTTTCTGGCCATAAATAGTACAGGAGTAAGACAGAAGGTCAGATTTGTTCTGAAATACATAATATTTGCGTGAATGAGCAGGTCAATAACATCCTTTGATTCTTCCCAAAGCTAATTATTAATATTAATAAAATCAATCCGGATGTGTGTAAAAAATATGAGTTATTAATATTCTAGATGTGTTCAGGATTTAAACATTAGTCCTCATTTTTCTCCATTCACACCTACAGCATACAAAGACATTCACTAAAGATGGGAAATGAATGATACTAATGAACACTCTTGGGTGACCGGGATCCTCTGCATTAGTTTTTGTGAAACATTGTACTGCCACCTAGTGTTGTTAATAGTCAGACCATATACATTTTCTTCGTTGCTGGGATGGCGCCATCAAAAGAACAGGCTTTGTACTTTTTTTTTTAAAATCTGGGAATGTGTATGTCGTGTACCTTTAATATTATTCAAGTCCATTTCTGTAACTGAAATTATTTTGAAAGGTTTCAAATAAAATCCAGGTACATATTGAAGGGGAACTGAAGTCATTTTTAAACTTGCTTTATTTCTTAATTAACATGTTATTCAATTCCGTTTTCGGTTTTATTAACCTTATATCATGACTTGTATTGGCATATTATATTACACTTATTGGCTTTTTTGGTTTTTAGCCATGTTGAATGTAGTTCATATGGTACACGGCAGGCGTCACTTATCCGCGCGATCTTCACAAGACTTGTGCGAGACTTCAAACGTGAAGTGTCAGCGCTGCCATTTTGAAAACTGTTTACACAGCAGCCAGATCACCATATCATTCCAATTTAGATTAATTTCGAGATTTGCCAGCTTCATCAGTGATGGAGATTATTCCATACGACTTCAAACCAACGTGGAGTAGATAAGAGTTGGAAAGATAACAAGAAAAGGACTAGTCCGTCGCGCTGGTATTTATGTCATTACTGTCGTACAATTACAATGTGCCAGATCAGGTGGCTGGTTGGTTTTCAAAATAATAAATACATGCATGTATTTTTGTGATAAATATATCTTATACTGAGCACATTTCCCATATAATCCTCACTAAGGTTTTGGACAGCACTACAAAATGACATCCCCACTATATAGTGCCCTATATACATAGCTGTCAGAAATGCATTCCTATATTTTATAAAATGAGATAAATAGAATTTTGATAATAAAAAATTTGCCTTCAGTTCCCCTTTAAAAGTATCAGCAAGCCAGCTTGATGGTACCACCTCAGTGACAAGAAAAGGTCCAGTTGGGTACCTTTATTCATGAGTGTTTTATTGAATTTATCCCTATTTAATTAAATGTAATAGATGGAAGTGTCTATGTAGATTTAATTTATTAATGGATCCCAAACTTAAAATGCCATTTATTTAAGTATAGCATGATGAGAATGCTGAATAAATCACTTCCATATTTCCTAGGATTGCATTTGGCTTGCTTAGTAAAGCTAATTCAACTAGAAGTAGTAGACCGAGTAGTCAAATACAATTTCCTTCTCAGATACGGTATAGTATAAAGGCAGGGCTGTCTCTGGTTATAAAAAGTCACTTGGGCCCCCCGAAGCCACTAGGTGGCCCTGTAAGGATGCATTACAACTATGGTACATAAGCTTGCTACATAATGTTTCCAGAGAAGCAGGATGTTTCATTATAATAATTGTTATAATATCTTTTGAGCACATGGATGTTTCATGGTTCAAGCTTTTGCAGGGGCCTCCTTGTGTTTTGCAAATTGAGAAGTATGACTGGGGCAGAAAGTAAGATGTAGTTTAGGCCTCCATTAGCTCTGTATAAAAGTATATGAGTTGACGTGTCATTAGTATGCACAGTAAACTTGTTTTCTTGACTGTCAGTTTATAATATTTAAAATGGGAGGCTACACACAAAAAATCATGGCAGTAGATTGCAGTAGTGTGCGTGGAGTAGTGTTGTAGTGAAGACCACCTCAACCGAGACCAAGTCATAACCGAAACCAAGAAAAGACCAAGACTTTGAAGGATTGAGATGAAGTCAAGACCAGAACTAGACCAGACCAGAGTGTGTGAAGGGGGTGGGGAGGGGTGACAACCATTAACAGGAGCAAAAATTTAAAATTAGCAGTGAGTCACGTTATTGGTTATATTTGAAGCAGGAAATTGTTACACCCAATCACAGTAATGATGTTAACAAATAAAGCAGACAAAGCACAGGCAATTTAGTGAAATACCTGCAGTTGTGGTCTTGGCCAGTCTTAAAAGAAAATTCCGAGTCCTCTATGTCTGAGATCGAGACAAGACCGAGTAAAAATGCGGTTGATTCTGAGATGAGACCGAGACCTTCAAAAAGTGGTCTCAAGACTGGTCTTAAGAACTACACCACTAGTGTGTGGGTGATGCAATGCACTATTTCGTGAAATGAATGCACATTATTAGTTTGAAGAATGGCAACTGGATGAGTTAAGCATTTACAGAGGATGCTGTGCAGCATCAACTTTCTTACATGACAAACCAATGCGTGCTTAGTATAATTTTTCCTCCTGTGAGATATAGAGCAGGAGTTCTCATCCTTTCTGCAGCCAGGACTTCTTTATCTGTTAAAAAAAATCCAGATACAGGTCCCACCTCAGAACAGATCTAGTCTTTATACATATTTTTCCTGATCTATCCACTCACAAAACACACTATTTGATTGCCCCAGCTGGTAAATGTCTATAAGAAATCTATAACGATAATGATGGGTTGTGATTTCCACCACTGAAAAAAAAGAAAAACGAAAAAAAAAAGCCTCTGCTTCATGGACTGGTGGGGGTCCCTGGGCCCCACACTGAGAACCATGGACATAAAGAGTAGTGTACAAAAAATGCAGGTGTTTTATTTCCTCTACAGTATCACACACACAGCCCTGGTTTCCCATAGGCTGATCCTGTCCCGCCTCCTCGCTCAGCTCATTCCTCAGATCACTGAAGTGTGTCGGCTCCCACGCTCCAGCCTGGCATCGCCTCATAACCTGCTCTGGTGATCCTCTAAATGAGCTCAGCATTCTGCTGCTCAACCCGTGCGAGACCACAGATGTGTTCATCCTGCAGGAAAAACTGCACGACATGCAAAACCACAAAGCACTCACTTCTCGGCTACAGAACCGGGTCATTGTGCAGTTGATGGATTCATTCTGGAACGCACTGGGCAAGATCTGGGCAAGATGTGTAGCAAACAGAAGATGGCAGCAGACACCAGATAAAAGATAATAAATCAGCGAATAGATTGCACATCAGTGGATGTAACGGTTGCTAATCTTTATATGACAAATCAATAAATCAGGATAGCACTGGAAAGCTTCAAAGCTTTTAAGAGGATTTATGATGTGCTCCTTACAGCAAATGCAAAATCAAGGTCAAAGGGGGTGAATAGTTATGCATGGCACTACCTCCTTACAAAATGAGAAAGGTGTATATGCATATTGTACAGATACAATGAAAACAATTCAGAATCAGAGGAAATAGTTATTATATTTATTGAACACTTTTAATATTTCATTCATTAAAAAAGAAGATAAATGAAATTGCTTCAATTCTATTCATAGACAATAAAATATAACAAATAGAGAACCCATATTAGCTTTGTAAAATGGTTACAAATCTGGTTACTGTACACTGGTACATTGCATTGTGATCATTTATCAAAATTCATGCCATGGTGCAAGACCCAGACAGGACTGTATTAGAGAGTAAATGGGTCAAAGTGAATAATTAACAATTATTCCACGAAATCGAGTTGTACGTGAGCGGGTAGTCGACGAGGCTTGTAGCACCGAGTCGGCTATAAGCCATGTACGACGAGATTGAGTAGAATAATTGTTTTATTATATCCACATTCACTGGATTTTGAGAAACAGAGCATTTTTTTTTTGCAAATTCGATCAATAAAAACTTCATACAAAACGTCCGACAAAATCATTTCCGCTTCGAATGTAAAAAAAAAAAAAAGAAAAAAGGTGAAATGACAGTAGCAATTTGTGAAAAATGCTATAATAATAATAATTCTTGAAGAATAAAAAAGATACGTTCTTACCATCAAATACTTTTATTCCATATTTTGTTGCTTTTGTTTGTATTGTTCCGGGTTTTGTTTTCAAATAGAGTTTTTATTTCATCCTCGGTTGGTTCAGCAACATGCTCCGCCATTTTGTTTTTCTCTATTCACAGTATATGAGCCGAAAACCTAGTAATAGAGTAGCCAATCAGAGCGCACGATTGCTCATATCCAGTGAATGTGGATAGAATAATTCCAGTTGTATTTTCATTTAACTTTAGCACCATGTATCTACTGAGGAGAAACAAGTTAATCCAAAACTGAAAAGAATAATCAGCAGCATTACTTTTTTTTTTCCTTTTTACAGAAAGCACCAAGGTTGGCAGCCCCGTGTCTTCATTAACATTCTTATTATGAGAATCTTGTCCATGGACTTCAGGAAAAAAAAAAAAGTCATATCCTGGCTGTAATACCAACCAATATGTCTAATATTAATGATGTCTACCATAAAATTAGGCATATTAGGTTCAAAGTCAGTAACCAACAAAATGTTAGATTTATATATGTATAGATATAAAAGACTTTAGCTATTTTACTATGTTTTTTTAAACATATAATAATTAATTCTCAACCCGCTGTATGATCCGTTGGAGTGTGTGTGGTGTTGCATGTTGAGTGGTGCTCCTTACATCCAGCAGTGCAGAGCTTTTCTGGTCAGGGTCGCCTCAGGCTTGCTTTTAACATTTACACACACAATTTCTGCCTCGGGGCTACATACCTGAACCTTCCTGCTTCGAACCTCCAAAAGGGGTCTGAGAGAGAGAGAGAGAGAGAGAGAGAGACCGCATTACATTATGAAATCATGTAACTCAAGCCATTTGTGCCAAAAATGCACAACTGAATTGAATTTGAACAAAGTATGATGGCAAGCTAAGGTGATAGTGTGTTATGAGGTGAGGTTTCAGTGAAATGTAGCAGGGCTGAGGTAAACATTCCTCAGGGCTGTGTTTTTATCACATTACCTATTAAGATTATCTATAGACAAGAAGTCAGTGAGCCAATATGTAACTGTAGCTGTCTAGCCTGCCATTATAGATGCAAACACACTAATTTTTTATCTAATAGCTTTGGTCTACATACATGCATGCATACATACACACATACAGAGTCGTGTTTATTGTATTTATGACAGAATTCCGCTCTATCTTCAATCTTCATGATTTAAAAACACAAAATAAGCATTTATTTTTCCTGACTGAGTTTACAAAACTGAGCAACCTGGAACACTTTGTTTAGCAGCTGATGCTAAGTATCATGATAAATACCGTCTAATTTCAGCCACAGGAAGCCCTTTCTAAGTAATTTTCCAACAAAACTGACAGAAATGTTGATATTCCTGACAACTTTTTCATGTTTCTACGGTGCTGTTTTCAGTGTCTGTAATAAAATCTTAACAGCTTTGTTTAAGTGAGCCAAATCCTTAGCCTCAGTTAGCTAGCTTATGCTTAGTCTCTCTTTTTCAGTTGCCTAGCAACAGCTCTTATACTGTCTTGACTTTCACCATAGCTGCCAACATTGGTGCTAGAACAAGAAAATCCAAACCAGCTGAGAGAAAAAGCCGAATTTTTCCAGACCATAAAAGTTAATAATGTTTGTTGTTTTTGCATTCATGTAGATTTAGTGCCATATCTGTATTACGGGCGGCACGGTGGTGTAGTGGTTAGCGCTGTCGCCTCACAGCAAGAAGGTCCGGGTTCGAGCCCCGTGGCCGGCGAGGGCCTTTCTGTGCGGAGTTTGCATGTTGTGTCCACGTGGGTTTCCTCCGGGTGCTCCGGTTTCCCCCACAGTCCAAAGACATGCAGGTTAGGTTAACTGGTGACTCTAAATTGACCGTAGGTGTGAATGTGAGTGTGAATGGTTGTCTGTGTCTATGTGTCAGCCCTGTGATGACCTGGTGACTTGTCCAGGGTGTACCCCGCTTTTCGCCCGTAGTCAGCTGGGATAGGCTCCAGCTTGCCTGCGACCCTGTAGGACAGGATAAAGCGGCTAGAGATAATGAGATGAGATCTGTATTATGGAAGTACAAGTTTATCTCTTCATGTCTTTTACTTGTTATCTTTACAACCAGAGATGCCAATATTGATAAGAAAATCCTAGCTGGCAGAGTGAGGAAATATAATTTTAGTGTATATCCGTGGACAAGATGGTGAAGAAAATATTGAGGTCAGGCAGATTTATTGCTGTTGTTGTTTGGGCATTATGTAGCGTGAAGTTCGAAAATCAGACTGTGAGAGCTTTCATATATTGAAAGGAAGCAGGAGAGAGACATGCAAATGCATGAATGATTCATTTATTGCTTTAGATAGCACATCCATACTAAAGGCAACGTACTGAGTGTGTGGTGTGGTGTGAGAGAGAAGAGAATGACAGCAAGCAATGGTGAAAGCGAGACAGCGCAACAAGGGATTTCCCTGAGGGCAGATTTAGTTACAGGATACTTTTCACGTAATCACAGCCGAGAGGTGAGCAGGAAGAAAGCGAACAAATAGTCTTCTGCGCCTCTCAAATAGAGCACCAAGTCTTCTCAGTTCCTGAGTGAAAGCATTAACACTTCCAGCACACAACGCCATAATGGAGACCACACTCTAGGAGCAGTGCATGCAAATATAAACAATGGATCCGGTCATATTTGTGCTATAGCTTACTGCTTTTGTACACATTTCTTCAAGCATGCAGTGTTTTACCTTGAGCACCCCTGTTTGTAATCCACCTGGAAATTGCATATTTGAGTTCTCTTGCTCCTAAAACAGACATTTCAAAACATTAATGTCAAACATTTTCACTTTTTACAGGACATAAACATATTCGCAGCAATCAAAATGTACCGTCTTATTTTATTCCAAGGAACGAGCTTTCATCCATCTAAAGCTATGCTGATATGGATATATTCGCATTAAAACCCAATAAACCAAGGCATAAAGTGTTGAGTGTCTAATTCTGAAGTGCTGACTGCATGCTTAGCATTGAAATATAGTCCCAAGGAAGTGATCTACTTGTACACTGGCTCATAGCAGGTTAGAGTTGGTTTTGTGCCCAGTGATGTAAGCCATACTGCCAAAGGGCTGCTTGTAAAAGCTTGTAAGTGTGTGCCCAGTGTTGCAAAACACACTCACGTAATCAGAGTTGGCCTCCAGGATCTCCTCGGATTCACTGTTCTCTGAGCTGCAGTCACCGTTCATACACCGAGCGGCTCTCTTCTCTCTGCCCGACTTCAGAAAATCGGCAGCCGAAGACCTTCTGAGCAACGCTGGGGCAGAAATGTCAAATTAGTTACTAGCATGGCTTTAAATGTGTGGTTTAAACCAGGAAATCTAATGAACTCATGAAAAAGTACATCACAGCAAGCAACTTGAGCTCGACATAGATTTGTGTTTCCCAAATTCTTTCCTTTCCAAAGCTTTGATAGTTATCTGATTAGGAGAAAATTACATTTTAAGTACTGGATTTGGGTACATCTGATTTACAGAAAAAAAAAGCCAGAATTTAGCTTTAATGCCACAATATTTAAGCAGTTCCCCCACTAACATTTGTTAAATAAATAAATAAATAAATAAAAAGTGTCCAAGTCACTATAAATAATTTTATACTTAATGTCATGATATGAATTATTAATATGAATTGATATTAAACTGCTCCTAATCTGTACTATGAACATATTTCAGTTACACTGTCCATACACTTACACTGTACTTAGCGACTACTACTACAGAAATTAAGCATATTAGTCAATGTCACGAAAATAAAATCTATCCTTACAATTATATTTTTCATAATCCTACAAATGTGCTGCTCAATATCACTGAAGTTATATAATACAACTGTATAATACTCTAATAATATTACTGTAATAATATTGAGAATTATTCTATATTATGTGAGTATAATAAATGATATATTTTTAAATATTACATATATTATTACATATAATAGTACAACTTCATTGTAATAATAAAAGTACAATGAAATTACGTTTCCGTCTGCTTGTATTTGATGCCTGCGTTCCAAATTAAGAACACACACACACACACACACACACACATATATGCATATATGCTAAAATAAAATAAAATCTATAAGAGTAACAGTGAAATATAATGTAAATATAAATATAAGGTTACATATAAAAGTACGTGTGGGTGTAGCTGCTTGGTCTAATAGCTGTAATAGGAAATTGAAATAAGGCATCCTTAATTATGCTTAACCAAATTCTTAAGCTCTTTGTTCCAGTATTTTCATAACTGTTATGTACTGCCGCAATTAAAAAAGTGTTTCCTCTCCACTAGACACTTAGGTATTTACTGGAAGTAATAACTGCTTAAGAAAATGGCTGGCAAGAGTCCACTTTAGGAAGTTCATATCCAGTTCTGGTTAATTGAGCAGAAACTCATTAACTATTCCTCCCTAGAAAAACAAAAATGATTATATTTTTTAAACTTTAAACTCCATGAGACCACTATAACGTTGCATTACCTGTTTCACAGATGTAGGCCATGAGTACCAGCATAAGCAGAGATGCAGCCAGCTCTCCCTGTCTTCCCATCTCTTCCCTTTTCCTCAGAGTGCTCGTACACAGTGTCCAAGCTCTACAACTTTGTAGCGTATCTATCTGCTACAGGCCCCACCCATCCACTACCAATAAGGGGTGTATCCTCAAGCATCTACCCATCTAGTACACCTGCGACTGTGTTGCATTTCCATAACCCAACCCACTGCCCACTAGGGCATGTGGATTGAGGTTCGAAAGATGATTTGTCTGGTATTTAACACGATGACTAGGGGATATTGAACACCAAGTACTAGCCAAGGACATTCAATAGGTGCTGGACATCGTGCTTGGTTTGGAACTATATGCGATATGTGCAAGGTTGCGTGTTTTCAGCAGGTAAAATGCCAAAAAAAAAGAAAAAATCTGAGCTACAGGAACAGAGGGATTTATCAGTTCTTGGTGGTCTCAAAGTCTTCAAGGCAAGGAAGCCTTTATTAGAGTGAAAAATTCAAGACTATATTTCCAGTGACCAAGGACAACTGCATTCGAGATGCTTTTATCCATGAAAATAATGACCTTAGTATTGTATTATAAGGGTCAACCTGAATTAAGAATGAATGGAAGATAGAACCATATAACGATTCATTAAAGGCCCGGTCCCACAATACCGATAAATATACAGTGATGCTTGAAAGTTTGTGAACCCTTTAGAATTTTCTATATTTCTGCACAAATATGACCTAAAACATCATCAGATTTTCACACAAGTCCTAAAAGTAGATAAAGAGAACCCAGTTAAACAAATGAGACAAAAATATTATCCTTGCTCATTTATTTATTGAGGAAAATGATCCAATATTACATATCTGTGAGTGGCAAAAGTAAGTGAACCTCTAGGATTAGCAGTTAATTTGAAGGTGAAATTAGAGTCAGGTGCTTTCAATCAATGAGATGACAATCAGGTGTGAGTGGGCACCCTGTTTTATTTAAAGAACAGGGATCTATCAAAGTCTGATCTTCACAACACATGTTTGAGGAAGTGGCTCATGGCACGAACAAAGGAGATTTCTGAGGACCTCAGAAAAAGCGTTGTTGATGCTCATCAGGCTGGAAAAGGTTACAAAACCATCTCTAAAGAGTTTGGACTCCACCAATCCACAGTCAGACAGATTGTGTACAAATGGAGGAAATTCAAGACCATTGTTACCCTCCCCAGGAGTGGTCCACCAACAAAGATCACTCCAAGAACAAGGCCTGTAATAGTCGGCAAGGTCACAAAGGACCCCAGGGTAACTTCTAAGCAACTGAAGGCCTCTCTCACATTGGCTAATGTTAATGTTCATGAGTCCACCATCAGGAGAACACTGAACAACAATGATATGTATGGCAGAGTTGCAAGGACAAAGCCACTGCTCTCCAAAAAGAACATTGCTGCTCATCTGCAGTTTGCTACAGATCACATGGATAAGCCTGAAGGCTATTGGAAAAATGCTTTGTGGATGGATGAGACCAAAATAGAACTTTTTGGTTTAAGTAAGAAGCATTATGTTTGGAGAAAGGAAAACACTGCATTCCAGCATCAAAACCTTATCTCATCTGTGAAACATGGTGGTGGTAGTATCATAGTTTGGGCCTGTTTTGCTGCATCTGGACCAGGACGGCTTGCCATCATTGATGGAACAATGAATTCTGAATTATACCAGTGAATTCTAAAGGAAAATGTCAGGACATCTGTCCATGAACTGAATCTCAAGAGAAGGTGGGTCATGCAGCAAGACAATGACCCTAAGCACACAAGTCGTTCTACCAAAGAATGGTTAAAAAAGAATAAAGTTAATGTTTTGGAATGGCCAAGTCAATGTCCTGACCTTAATCCAGTCAAAATGTTGTGGAAGGACCTGAAACAAGCAGTTCATGTGAGGAAACCCACCAACATCCCAGAGTTGAAGCTGTTCTGTATGGAGGAATGGGCTAAAATTCCTCCAAGCCGGTGTGCAGGACTGATCAACAGTTACTGGAAACGTTTAGTTGCAGTTACTGCTGCACAAAGGGGTCACACCAGATACTGAAAGCAAAGGTTCACATACTTTTGCCACTCACAGATATGTAATATTGGATCATTTTCCTCAATAAATAAATGACCAGGGTGGCACGGTGGTGTAGTGGTAAGCGCTGTCGCCTCACAGCAAGAAGGTCCGGGTTCGAGCCCCGTGGCCGGCAAGGGCCTTTCTGTGTGGAGTTTGCATGTTCTCCCCGTGTCCGCGTGGGTTTCCTCTGGGTGCTCCGGTTTCCCCCACAGTCCAAAGACATGCAGATTAGGTTAACTGGTGACTCTAAATTGACCGTAGGTGTGAATGGGAGTGTGAATGGTTGTCTGTGTCTATGTGTCAGCCCTGTGATGACCTGGCGACTTGTCCAGGGTGTACCCCGCCTTTCGCCCGTAGTCAGCTGGGATAGGCTCCAGCTTGCCTGCGACCCTGTAGAACAGGATAAAGCGACTAGAGATAATGAAATGAGATGAAATAAATGACCAAGTATATTATTTTTGTCTCATTTGTTGAACTGGGTTCTCTTTATCTACTTTTAGGACTTGTGTGAAAATCTGATGACGTTTTAGATCATATTTATGCAGAAATATAGAAAATTCTAAAGGGTTCACAAACTTTCAAGCACCACTGTAACTATAACTACAACTATGATGACAACTATAAATAAATCGGTCCCCTGCAGTTTATGTGGCTGGTGCTCACACCAGACCAACAACGATACCTATAGCCCAGGCCTGGGTTTATCCATATTGGTGAGATTGCTTCTGGAACGATTTTTCCAGGCCTGGACCTGATCGGATAAAACATCTGACCAATCAGGTAATTGTTTACTTGTGACATTGTCTGAGCATGTGCTATTTTTCCCAGGCATCTTTGTACATCCTTGTTGTATCATGAAGTCACGGAATACAGATTCACAGAAAATAAAAAATATTATACAAAGCACAGATCTTTTATTCACGGATATGTGATTTTTCGTGAAATGTCAATAGTAAATTAATAAAGTAAACATATAAATGCAGGTAAGATATTTTAATTATGAACTTCAGCAGTCCAAACATTTAATTGTTTTAGACTTCTTAATTTTTTGTCCATGATGCATCACCCTTCTGAAATCCGTAACCAATCTGTAACATACTGAAATGTCCGTGACCAATCCGTAAATTATTATCATCTGTGATGTATCCGTATTAAAATCCATAACCACTCCATATTTTGTGTCCTTTTTTTATTATATTTTCATAGTCCGTGACATATCTGTATTTTATCAACCACCGGAGTGTGTGCATGGGTTGTTTTGAAGTTCAAACTATACAGTATGACCGGAATAATGTGCTACTACTTGGACAAAACTCCCATGACTATTCCTACGGTAAGTTGTATGCATTTATTTACCTGAGTGGCAGGACCAACCGATATTATAGTCAGGATGATAGTTGTGATGTGACTGGAACTAAATTCAGGCAGAGGTGTAGGTACAGGTATACTTATAGTGATTGGTTTTTGTGACTGGGCCCTTATTCATTCATCTTCAGTAACTATGTTTTCCTGATCATCATCATGTTGGATCTGGAATATGTCCCAGGAACACTGGGTGTGAGATGGGAATACGCTCAAGATGGAACACCTGTCCATTGTCACCTTGGGGCAACTTAGTCACCAATCTATCAGTTCCGAGTCCTAGTTACATTTCTTGGTTTTCCATCCTGGATTACATTTCCCAAAAGCCCTTTCACTTGACCACATGTCCCTGATTATTCACACCTGCTTTAAATTTGTTTTGTAATTCGTTCCCTGTTAAAAGCCTTTGTTTCATGCAAATTTTTGGCAAACAAATGTTCTGTTGTTTTTATGACACAGCACTGGTCCTTGTTCTAGTTGATGTCCTGGCTGTAGTTTCTTGGTTTACCCTTGTGAAATCTGTATTTGTGTTTCTTTAATAAAAATAGTCTGTGTTTGCATCTACCTCCAGCTTCTTTGGAAACAATCCACCAACAGGGCATGTTTTTGGGAGACTGGAGGATACCGGAGAACCCAGAGGAAAACCAGGTATGATTAAATACAAGAAATTAATAGTGAAAGCCAATGTTCAAGAGCAACGTTGGTGATTCTGTAGCAGTTAGGAAATGGTGTAAAATCTCAAATATTTAAACGTTCTTTCTTCAGTATCGATCCTTTCAAAGTCCTAAACAAGATGTAACTGTATGAAAAACCTAAATTCTTCCACCGATTTTTATTTTTCAATGAACTTGAACTATTTGAAGAACCCTTTTTTCTAATAGCTTGGGTTTCAAACTCCTCCACTTACTGGCCCAAATCCCTAAAAACTGCTCACATCATCCCAAGGTGGATTTAATCTCTCACTCTTTTGGTTAACAGCTGAAAGTAATAGCTGACTGTGCCAAGGAAACATATTTCATGTGACCTGGAAGACTGAAAACGAAGCTGTCAAGGATGCTGTTAGATGAGTCAGACTAAACACCTCAAAGTATCTTTTCCTCTTTAGATCACACACCTGTTCTGTATCTGGAGTCTGATGTGGTTCGGTTACCTGCTCCAGTTCAGGTCCACTACTTCAGCTGTGCCATCATTCAGTTCAGGTTCAGCAGCGTCCCACCTTGAACAATTTCTCCTTTGTTCACTAGAGCACGACAGATCAGATCCTGGAGATTTTTCAGGATTATACAGATTGAAGGTGGATAGAGTGGTTGCATGGACAAAGGGTCTTGTGATTTCAGGGTGTAATGTTACCTGTGCCTCTAATTAAGAAGTCATCGAGAAGCTGGACAGGAGGCAAAGATGGAGGCATTCCATGGAGGGGAAAAAACAGTCCATCTTAGAGCCATTAGGATAAAACTGACCATGATAACCCCTCTACAGCAATCTGGGATGTGCCAGGCGTAACACTCTCGCCGGTGTTTGTTTGCAGTGTCTGCTAAGGCTGTTGCTTGAGATGACTCTTACAACCCCATTATTCTCTATGGTTTCACTTTGGAGGCTTGTGATATTCCCCATGCAGGAAGCTGTGATTCTCAAATCTTGCACAGAGGTCTGGATGCCTGGCAGTGTTTAAAGAAAGCAGTTAAGTGTGCAACTGAATATCGATAGGACATTGAGAAATGCTCGATGGAACAGATTTTGTGTGTTTTTCAGCTGTTATGGAAAATGTGTGTGTGTGTGGGTGATAATAAATGGGAACAACCTGCGTTCATGTTACTTTTAGTTTATTTTATATAAAGTAATAACACATCACTATATTACAGGATTGTGTGTTAGTCTATGTGCCTTCATTTGTTGATACCAATCAAAATGTCATTGATTTTGATTATTTTAAATGTACTGAAATGGTACAGAACAAAAAAAAAAAATCAGTGTATAGTGTTTGATGAAAATATACTTTACAACATAAAAGCATAATAATAAAAACATGACTTCAATATTGATTGTTATTCAACTGTTTTTGTTTTTTTTGTTACTCAAAATGCCTTTAGAAGCTAGTACAAGCAAAAAAAAAAATATATATACTTATATAATTCCCGTGTTTCTTTTCTAAATCATCTCAGGTGTGACAAACAACGGGGGGGAGGATAAAGAAATGACGTCTTCATACTGAATGCTTGTTTTCTGTACATGCAAAGTTATGGTCAGTTTAATCTAGAGTGCTAATTTGCTTCCTGATTATCCTGTTACGTGATTTTAATAAACAGTTTTCTCACTCACTCACTCACTCACTCACTCACTCACTCACTCACTCACTCACTCACTCACTCACACGCCTGTCATGCTGTTATGTGATAGATCATTAACTTATATGCCACATAACTATGATGATGCAGAGTACATAATGTGATATATTGATTGAAGTGCAACAACAATCAGGCAGTCTGCCTGCATGGTCTATTCTGTAGCTCTCACAAAGGCACGGAAAAAGAGCAGAGACATTTAGGTATCACAACACGCCTGTCTCGAAATTTATATATATCCTGGGTTCAGACCATCACAGACCAGCCAACCTTCAAGCATTTTAAGGAGGAGATTCACATTGTAACATTGTACAACAGTATAAAAGTATGAGTTCACTCAAAAATATGCTAAAAGTGAAGCCTACAAATAGCGCATGAGTCACCAAAGTATGAATCTGTTATGGTTGACAGCTGGGTGAGTGTTTTGAACTCTTCAATATTATATTAACTGACACTCCTTGGAAGCCCTGGCCTCTTTTCTACTTTTCTCAACTTGACTTTGGAAAATTGCTGAAAACGACACTTTTGGTTTTTGGCTGAAAGAAAAAAAAATGGGGAAAAGAAAATCAGCGGGGGGATATTCAAATCTAACATTTCAAAAATAATTTTAATGCTCAGATACCTTTTAACGGTTTGAGCAACAGATCCACAGTGAAAATTCAGGCACAGGGAACCATTTGGAAAAGGACTATATCAAAAGTGTACTGTGTTATGTTTATTACTGCGTTTTTTTTTTATTCCGCCTTCCTTCTGCAAGACTACGAATTAGTCATCTTCCAGGTAGGCAGGTCTTCTGACACAGATTCATTAAATTGTGGTATCACAGTAATTAGGATACTGTCTGATTTTTGCAGACATCTTACACACACACACACACACACACACACACACACACACACACACACACACACACACACACACACACACACACAGACAGAGCCTTGTAGATCTTAGCCATATCAGAAGTGAGAAACATTATTCATTCCATTTATGAACAAAAGTGACTTGTGCTGATTATATACTAAAAACTTTGTATTTCAGCCATCGATTCCTCAAATGTCTGGGCTGTGCAGTGCACTTGGCAGTTGGGAATCAAATGATATGCATTAATACTGATTGTATACTGTATAAAGATCTGAAGTTAGAAGTTAATAAAAGATGCTCTGGTGCCGCTGCAGAGAAACACATCACCATTAGAATGTTCCTCTCCAACTGTCACATCTGTCTCAGAATAAAAGACTTGCAAAAAAAGTCTGAATCCATCAAGACAATCTCAAGGTGTCCTTTTTTCAGCTTTGGAACTCCATCTTCTGTCTTCCATGTTGACAGAGTTCTGGAGAAATTTTTTTTTTTTCCAGCAGGAACATATTTTTGCAAGACAGAGAAAGTAAGAAAGACAAAAAGAGTGAGAAAGAAGCACACAGATCTATCCTGATCTCGTTCTCTACACCTCTTTCTCTCCAGTGCTCATGAACGATGTTCTGCGCAAGTTCTCCTTGACCTTGATGAATTCGGGAGCACTGCGAGAACACTCCTCCTGACGTTCCTGCTCCTGCTCCAACTAGGAAACACATACAGGTACACTTAGAAAATGATGTTCATGAATAGTGCTTTGGATAGGTTGAGACTTTCTGAATTGGTTCAACTTGGACTTCTCTCATTCTGTTATGTGGTTCTATCAGCATCGGTCATTTTCAATTCATTTTCAACTTTGATTAAAGCTATGGATGTATTCATTTTTTTAAAAACCCATAACCCCACTGCACATAATAACAAAACTGAAAGTAATGCAATCAATTAAAATATTTAAAATCCCAAGGCAGTTAAAAGTATAACAGTATGTGAAGCTTAGACTCTTCAGAAATGTTTTAGAGATCAAACGATGAATATGAGATGATTCAGAAGTTTAGCTTGATATTTACATCTAGACGTGTTAAACAACTTTGAACATAGCACTTTTAGTGGCAAACCATCTAAAGTCAAGTGAGCAAAAGTATATGAACAGATAGTTTTTAAGTAAATAACATTTTAATATTTGGGTGCATATCCCTTGCCTGTATCAAGCCAGTGACCCATTGATATCACCAAAATGTTGCATTCTTCTTTGTGATCCAGGTTTGGACTGTAGTTTCTTTCAGCTGGGTGTTTTTTGGGGGGGTTTGGGGTTTCTGCCTTCAGTTTCCTCTTCATGATGTGAAATGCTCAACTGGGTTAAGGTGGTTGAACTGGCCAGACAAAAACCTTCCACCTTTTTTCCCCTGATAAAGTTCTCTGTTGTTTTGATTCATTGTCTTGCTGTGTGATGAAATTCCTCCCAATTAGCTTGGACGCATTTCTCTGTAAATTGGCAGACAGAATGTTTTCATAGACTTCTGAATTAATTCGGCTGCTACCATCATCAATCAAGATTAGTTAGCCCTTTAAAGAAGCAGCCATGTAAGCCCAAACCTCATGGCTTGACCCATGATCTCGTATGTTTTGGATTATGAGTCGATCCTTTCTTTCTCCACACTTTGGCCTTTCAGTCACTTTGGTTAAGTTTAATCTTGGTTCCACAACTTTTGTTGCTCATCACAATATTTCTTTGCGAATTCCAATCTGGCTTTCTGATTCTTACTGCTGAATGAGTGGTTTTCATCTTGTGGTATGGCCTCTATATTTCTGCTCTTGAAGACTTCTTTGAAAGGTGGATTGTGTTACCTTCAGCCCTGCTCTTTGGAGATTGTTTTATGTTACTGACTGTTGTTTTTGGGTTTTTCTTCACAGTTCTCACATTTGTCATCAACTGCTGCTGTTTTTCTTGGCTGAGCTGTTCAATGTCTGGTTGTTAGTCTACCAGCGGTTTCTTTCTTTTTCAGGACATTCCAAGTTGTTGTATTGGCTATGCCCAGGCGTTGTTCAATGGCTCTGATGGATTTTCCTTTTTCTCAGCTTAAAAATGATTTGCTTTTCTCCCAGAGACAGCTCTCTGTTCTTCATGTTGGTTTATCCTTCATGGGATAAACCCAGGGCTCAAACCAAGAATAGACATTCAAAGATATTAATTGTTTAAACAATCAATCTAATAGGGCACATCTGGGCGACAAGAAACATCTGTCGGTCACATGTTTCAATAGTTTGAGCAGTGGAAAAATGGGTGCGTTCAAACAAAAGTGCCATATTCTAAGTTGTTTAACACATCTAGATGTAAATATCAGGAAATATAAGCTGAAATTCTGATCTATCGTCTTATATTTACCTTTTGATATCAAAACTAAACGTCTTCAGAGTACAGCAAAAACAAAAACTGGCCTTGCCATTCCAATACTTCTGGGGGGAGGGGGGCTGTACATGGTTTATAAACCATTATTAAGTTTTTGTAAGGGAAGAAAACTCCAAAGATGGCATAAAAAGAAAGCTGGAAAAAGAATTTCACCTCTTCCAGTTGTTTGTGCCTCTTGAGAAGCTCTTGCTCCAGAGGTGAGATCTTCTTCCGGGCCTCTTCCTCTTGCTTCCTCTGTTTGATCATCTGATCTCTCTTCCTTTGCTCCAATACACGCTGGAGCTCTGGTTTATTCTCCACACCCCTGTGAAAGACAGATACAGAATTACAGAACATCTAGAAAGCTTCAGCTCTTTCGGGAGTGCCTTAATGCTGATGTAAAAACACACACTACATCACACCCCTTGAGGGAGTGTGTTTAATGTGTTCCATTTTGCTGTGCTAATACTTCTGGAACTGATCAATAGATATAAATATTACAGTAGATAAGTGATGGAAATAGGTTACAGACTGTGCACTACTAAAGCTACCTGACCAGCAGACCATAATCCCAAGAAGTAAGTGCCCTCGATAGCTTGAATTGATTTTGACCAATTTTAAAGGAATTGTTCCTTAAGTTGGGGGACAGAATTAATAATTGTTCTGTGTGTGCATATAACATGCTGTGGTGGTACAGTGGTTTGCACTGTTGCCTCACAGTAATCAGGTTCTGGGTTCAAACCTGCCTGTTGACTGGGGCCTTTCTGTGTTTGAGTTTGCATGTTCTCTCTCTGCCAGTGTGGACTTCCTCTGGATACTCTGGTTTCCTTCCAAAGACATGCAGATTAGATCAACTGGCTACTCGAAATTGAAAATGGGTATGAGTGGCTGGTTCTCTTTATAGACCCCTTGCACTGATGTCACATTGATGTTAGCAACCGTCGCTACCCTTGTCTTAGGGGACACACTAACTTTGTTTACATAATGTTCACATGCTGAAAACGAGTGATATTGAAGATGTCCAAAGAAAACATTTTCCCTCTTAATTGTAAAGTGACCCTCGGTGTGAGAAAGGCACTGTATAAATAGAAATTATTATTATTACTATTATTATAACTACAGCTAAAAAAGGTTTAATACTGGATTACTTGGATAATCTTAGTCAGAAAAAAAGCAAAGGATAGATATACAGGGAAATTAGAATTTATTAGCGGTTATGATCCAGACAGAATTCCTTGAAACGATTGGAGTGATGTAGATTTGTGACCTAGCATTACCTACACAGACGTTGGAATGTATCTTCTTTTTTTGAAGAGTCCCTGCACGGAAAAACAAACTACAAAAGCAAGAAAACCTTTGTGGAAAGAATTTTTCCCCGACTAGTGGTTAGCACTGTCGCCTCACAGCAAGAAGGTCCGGGTTTGAGCCCCGTGGCCGACGAGGGCCTTTCTGTGTGGAGTTTGCATGTTCTCCCCGTGTCTGTGTGGGTTTCCTCTGGGTCCTCCGTTTTCCCCCACAGTCCAAAGACATGCAGGTTAGGTTAACCGGTGACTCTAAATTGACCGTAGGTGTGAATGCGAGTGTGAATGGTTGTCTGCGTCTATGTGTCAGCCCTGTGATGACCTGGCGACTTGTCCAGGGTGTACCCCGCCTTTTGCCCGTAGTCAGCTGGGATAGGCTCCAGCTTCCCTGCGACCCTGTAGAACAGGATAAAGCGGCTACAGATAATGAGATGAGATTATTATTATTATTATTATTATTATTATTATAACTACAGCTAAAAAAGGTTTAATACTGGATTACTTGGATAATCTTAGTCAGAAAAAAACAAAGGATAGATATACAGGGAAATTAGAATTTATTAGCGGTTATGATCCAGACAGAATTCCTTGAAACGATTGGAGTGATGTAGATTTGTGACCTAGCGTTACCTACATAGACGTTGGAATGTATCTTCTTTTTTTGAAGAGTCCCTGCACGGAAAAACAATTAAACTACAAAAGCAAGAAAACCTTCTTTGTGGAAAGAATTTTTCCCCGACTAGTGGTTAGCGCTGTCGCCTCACAGCAAGAAGGTCCGGGTTTGAGCCCCGTGGCCGACGAGGGCCTTTCTGTGCGGAGTTTGCATGTTCTCCCCGTGTCCACGTGGGTTTCCTCCGGGTGCTCCGTTTTCCCACACAGTCCAAAGACATGCAGGTTAGGTTAACTGGTGACTCTAAATTGACCGTAGGTGTGAATGTGAGTGTGAATGGTTGTCTGTGTCTATGTGTCAGCCCTGTGATGACCTGGCGACTTGTCCAGGGTGTACCCCGCCTTTCGCCCGTAGTCAGCTGGGATAGGCTCCAGCTTGCCTGCGACCCTGTAGAACAGGATAAAGCGGCTAGAGATAATGAGAGATGAGATCAGCTTTTGGGAACAGAATGTTGTGAAAGGCAAAGCATTTACCCTCAAAGAACTACTACCTGAATTGTTGGCTAGGTAGCCCTGTGATAGACTGGTGACCTGTCCAGGGTGTGTGTATGTGTTTTAACATAACTATCTTATGTTAACAGTGGAAATCGTCTGCCTTACTCATAAATTAAGATGGAAATTTGTCAAATAAGTAGTCTAATCTACAGGCTAACAGCTAGCTTACTTTAGCAGAGAAAACTGGCAAGCTATCTATCTAGCTAGTTAACTTTAAACAATGCTAGACAAGACAGTTGCTCTCACAACTGTTAAAGCAATGAAATAAACCTTTAACACAGAGATGCTTGTGAATGAAATATCTTGCCATAACATTTTATTTTTTCTTGTCACGATTTCAACTGCCACACGCTAAGCTAACTAGCTTACTAAGTTACTAGTAATGCTAGCTAGACAATCCATGTCCAAGCGAGCATTTGTCACTTTTGTTACTTTTCAAGCAATGAAATATGACTTGCACAGAAAATCTGGAGTCCAATCTAGAAGCTGATATAGCTAGCTTATTTTAGCAGAGATAATTTGCTAGCTAATGTTGGAAGCGAGCTAACTTCACTAATTTAAGCAATGCTGGATAGATAAACCTGAAATGTCTTGTCACAACCTTTTGTTTAAAGGGGAACAGAGGGCAATATATAGAATAAATATAACAATAAAACACACATTGATGAACCTTATTCAAGACTTACAAAAGTTTTTTGTTCTAAGGTTGGAACGTTATAGTGTTTTGAAAGTAGCTCGAGCAAACTATTTCCGCAGTTTGAACAGCCCGCCATGATATTAATTTTATCCAATCAGAATGCACGTTCATTTTCTCTGCGTAACACTCATGACGTATGTATGTGCCCAGTTGTGTTGGCTCATTGAGGTTGGGAATAGCACATGTGAAATACCTGTTTCTGCCTCTTGCGACGATTTCGCAAGCCCACGGGTGGCGCCTATCTCATTGCAGCAAATAAATTCTGCTGGACTTGTGAGCAACTCCACGTTACATTTTCCACACGAGCACCACGCCGTGTCACCTGCACGCAGACGCTCTGCCTCACGCTCGCCACACCCATGGTCAGCATCAGTCTCATCCTCGCCGTCATCCGAGCTTTCTTCTCTTATTTCATCACCGGAGTCGAGAGTACCTCTCCTAGGTTCAAACTGGTACCCTTCTAAGCCATAGCCTGCTTGCAGTGTGTCTTGCGGGATCTCTTTGTATGATTCGACAGAGCTGTCGCTTTCACTTGATGCGCCCGACGCCATGATTACACGCTTATCTCCTCTATTTCGGAGAGTTCCGCTAGTGCAGTGGGTAGCGCTGACGTCACGGTCTTTTAAGAATGGTGACTCTTGTGCGGTTTAGCGTATAAAGTATTGTATTTACAATTACCAAGATATTTCGTTGTTTTCTAGTACATAAATTTGATAGAATACTTAAGAATACATTACTTTGTCACATCAGCAACCGTATATATTATATTTTGTACCCCTTTAAAGGAAAATGAGATACACTTTGCCATTTTCAGTCTATCTACCTCCTTTGTTTTATTTTCGCTACTCTTTTCTCCTGCACAATGATCACTGTCAGATCCATTAACAGCTTTATATTTAAAAATAGCTTCAGATAAAAGTGTTTACCAACACTGTAAAACATTTCAAATTGGTTTAACTTGGAAATGCAAGTTCACCTGCTGCCTTGAAAATGCAAGTCAACTCAATTTGACTATTATCTTTGTTTCAACTCAAAAAAAGTCTCAATTAGTCAAGACAACGAGGAACTTCAAGTCTAACCTTTGAAAACTTGCACAGACTAGTTCAAATTAAAACACTTTTTAGAGCTCATCGAGTTAAAGAGAAAACGTAAGTGGAAATAACTAAACAAGGCTGAAATGTTTTTCAGTGAAGTGAATGCATACAAATATAGCAGAATATCTCATGCACCTGAAGAGAAATTATGAGCCAATTATTATTTCTCCAATAGATGGCACTCATGTTATACTCTACAAAGGTTGAGTGCTGAAGACATAAGTAAACACAGATTTGTGAGAGAGATTCAGGTGGATGTTGACTTGACGTGTCTGACTCGAAGAAACCAATATGTCTGAAGAACTTGCAGAAATCAAAATTAATTGAATATAGTTTTGAGTTTAGGATTGATCTGCACTGTCTATCAGTAATCAGATTTGAGTGACTTAGTGTCTTTTATGATCTGTGAGGTTAGTGATCGTTCCCATAACAATTCTGATCTCTGAGAATACGTCTAAACCAGATCTTTAAATGGTTCGAGATCTGCCGAACACTCAGGCACACTCCTTTGCTGATTGCTAATTAAATTAGGTGTGAGCCTGGTTCCTCCGCAGGGAGGAGGCTTTGAGTGTGCTTAGAAGTGGAAAAGCAGTTTGCTTGTTGTAATTAGCATCCCTCCTAATTTATATCATGTCTGTCTGGCAAAGGAGACATGGAAACGGCAACAACAAACAAACAGAGCTGGAAGTAATGAGGCGAGTTCGACACACAGCTGCCTCCAGACCTGCTCCCTGAGACCCTGAGGATGGGCTTGTGCTCACACAAACACTTCGATAGTACATTAAGTCAAAAAGTGTCAGCAGAATGATGGTGGGAAGCTGATTATATTGTAGGAGACAGCAATATTTTCCTCAGATGAACATTGATCCATCCGTTATCTAGAAAGCTTTTCTGTCAGGGTTGCAGGAACCAATCCCAGCTGACTTCAGGCAAAAGGGGGGTATGCCCTGGATAGGTTGCCATTTATACACACTGTTCACACCAATGGGGAATTTAGAATAGCCAGTTGACCTATTCTGGATGATTTTGGATGCAAGCATGGGGAGAACATGCAAACTCCACACGGAAAGGTCTCAATCAGCCATGAGATTTGAACCCAGAACCTTCTTGCTGTGAGGCGACAGTACAAACCACTGCACCATCGTGACACGCTTCCTCAAATATGTTGCTACATTTTTCCAACCCCAAATCCCAAAAAGTTGAGATGCTGTGGAAAACATAAATAAAAACAGAACACAATGATTTGCAAATCCTTTTCAGCTTGTATTCAATAGAATACAAAACAAAGTCAATGTTCAAATTGATCAACTTTGCTGTTTTTTTTTAAACATATGCTCATTCTGAATTTGATCCCTGCAACACATTCAGAAATCTTTTGGTGAACATGATGAATAATGTCCTGTACTCAGCATCATTTTCAAAATCTAATCTATTGTTCCTTGGCCCATGGCCCATGTTTCCTCAAAATTTAATCAAAATCCGTTCACTACTTTCTGAGTTACGTTAGGAACAATTGGACAAACAGACACGAACAAAGTTGGCTGAGGCAATCATAATTGATTTGATGTAGCTAAGCAATTTCAGGACGGTTTCCCCCATTTCTCCCTGATGAAGCGATCAGTCAAGATGATTTTCTATCTGATGCTTGAAGAAACTGATTTGAATTAAAGTGTCTGCAAAGGGAATAAATCTTAATTTGTATCATAGTACAAATCTTTGGACAGATAACTAGAAAAGGTGTCATGAATTCAGTTACAAGTGTTTGACATTTTTGTTAAACCTTTGTTTGTTAGTGGATATAAAATGCAATTTTAACAATGTATTAACAATGTATTAATTTCTTTACCTCTCTTAACTTTGTTGGAGGAGGATTTATTTTCGCTTACGTTTGTTTGGGTGTTCCCAACATAACTCAAAAAGTAATGAACAGACTTTGATGAAATTTTGAAGAAAGCTGGGCCATGGGCCAAGGAACAATTGATTAGATTTTGATGTAAATCCGGATATGTATGTGGAGCCAGGTTATTGTAATATGTGGCATGGTGGAGGCAAGCGCTCTACCGAGTGCCCTTCTAGTTTTATATCTCGTCTCGTCTCGTCTTCTTCCGCTTTATCCGGGACCGGGTCGCGGAGGCAGCAGTCTAAGCAGGGAAGCCCAAACTTCCCTTTCCCCAGACACCTCGGCCAGCTCCTCGGGAAGAACACCGAGGCGTTCCCAGGCCAGCCGAGAGACATAGTCCCTCCAGCGTGTCCTGGGTCTTCCCCGGGGCCTCCTCCCGGGGGGACATGCCTGGAACACCTCCCCAGGGAGGCGTCCAGGAGGCATCCGAAAAAGATGCCCGAGCCACCTCAGCTGATTCCTCTCGATGTGGAGCAGCAGCGGCTCTACTCCGAGCTCCTCCCGAGTGACTGTGCTTCTCACCCTATCTCTAAGGGAGCGCCCAGCCACCCTGCGAAGGAAACTCATTTCGGCCGCTTGTATCCGCGATCTTGTCCTTTCGGTCATTACCCAAAGCTCATGACCATAGGTGAGAGTCGGAACGTAGATCGACCGGTAAATTGAGAGCTTCGCCTTTTGGCTCAGCTCCTTCTTCACCACAACGGACCGGTAAAGCGACCGCATCACTGCGGAGGCTGCACCGATCCGCCTGTCGATCTCACGCTCCATCCTTCCCTCACTCGTGAACAAGATCCCGAGATACTTAAACTCCTCCACTTGAGGCAGAACTTCTCCACCAACCTGGAGAGGGCAAGCCACCCTTTTCCGGTCGAGAACCATGGCCTCGGACTTGGAGGTGCTGATTCTCATCCCAGCCGCTTCACACTCGACTGCAAACCGCCCCAGTGCAGTAGGGGACTGGTGCAATGTGGATTGGGTGGCAGTCGAAGGCAGGGGCCTCGACGACCTGATCCCCGGACACAGCGGCTGGCTGTTGGGACATGGAATGTCACTTAGTTTTATATATATGTATATATTTCTTTTGTATGATGAAATTATCTTTGGTGTGTTAGTAACTATGTCAAAGAAAAAAAAATCAGACTCATTAAAATATTTGCTGTAACATTATTATATTTGGCGGCACGGTGGTGTAGTGGTTAGCGCTGTCGCCTCACAGCAAGAAGGTCCTGGGTTCGAGCCCCGGGGCCGGCGAGGGCCTTTCTGTGTGGAGTTTGCATGTTCTCCCCGTGTCCGCGTGGGTTTCCTCCGGGTGCTCCGGTTTCCCCCACAGTCCAAAGACATGCAGGTTAGGTTAACTGGTGACTCTAAATTGACCGTAGGTGTGAATGTGAGTGTGAATGGTTGTCTGTGTCTATGTGTCAGCCCTGCGATGACCTGGCGACTTGTCCAGGGTGTACCCCGCCTTTTGCCCGTAGTCAGCTGGGATAGGCTCCAGCTTGCCTGCGACCCTGTAGAAGGATAAAGCGGCTAGAGATAATGAGATGAGATTATTATATTTATGAAATATGAATGTGTGAAAACAACATTTTCAAAAATGAATCCCTGGAAGATCCTCATCTGAAGTCTGACGGAAAATGAAACAATAAGCATTTGAATTCACCGCAGTAAATGCTGTACATCTTTTCCTGATCATGGGCTCATTATTGGACTCGGACTTATGGGTGAGGAGCAAAACAAGCTCGCTTCCTCATAAAGCAATGTGGTGAAACAAAAAGCCTTCACCGGCCAATCAGGTGGCACTTTGCTTATGAATATGAATCATTTCCCCACCCACCCCCTGGCCAGGCTTTGGACTGTTTATCCAAAAGCTTTCACCGGCCAATCAGATGACACATTCCTTCTTATTTTCCTTATGGATATTAATGATTTCCCCATCCACCATGTTGACCAGGCTTTGGATTGTTTGTCCAAAAGCCTTCACCAGCCAATCAGGTGACACATTACTTCTTACTTTCGTTATGAATATTAATAACATCCCCACCCACCCCGTTGCCAGGCTTTGGACTGTTGGTATTTAAATCACTGGATTGTTTCATTTCAAAACCATTCATTTGTGAAACTGCTGAGCTCAGGATCACGCAAACAACTCCGACTCCAACTCTGACTGAACACACCTCTGGATTTTTCAAGCCCCGCCTTGAGATTTGACGCTCCAATGAACTTTCAGTTTGAAGACCTGCTGCTGCAGTTTGGGCCAAAAAAGGTCAAAAGAGCACTAAACAAGTAGAAACACTATCAAGAATAGAGTTAACAGGGTTAAGAGGTTTTTTGTTTTTGTTTTTTTGGGTCAAAGCGACCTGTTCCTTATTGTTTGGCTAATCGGTTTACATCCATGATAATTAGCTTAAAGTTAGCGGCTAGTCAAAAAAGTTGGCTCAGCTGCTAAGCTGTCAGCATTAGCACTTTACTGTTCAAGTATTATAGCTATAATGGTTACAGATGATTTTATGATTATTAATTAAAAACATACAGACGCACTGAAAAATGTCATTAAACAGGGACGGCTGCACTTTAACGACAGAACTCCGCCATATTTACTGACAAGATCTCGTGAGAGTATTGTTCTTATATCAGGAGAGTGTGAGAGGAAACCACACAAAAAAGGCTTCAAATCACCAAATTAACCACAAAAACGATTCTTCATGGTTTTTTTTTTTCATCTTAATACCAGAACCAGAACCCACACACACGTTACTGTCACTAAAGTTCAAACTCCCCCAGAAATGAACCATTCGGTTAATAGTGTGAAACAAAAAGCCTTCACCGGCCAATCAGGTGGCACTTTGCTTATGAATATGAATCATTTCCCCACCCACCCCCTGGCCAGGCTTTGGACTGTTTATCCAAAAGCTTTCACCGGCCAATCAGATGACACATTCCTTCTTATTTTCCTTATGGATATTAATGATTTCCCCATCCACCATGTTGACCAGGCTTTGGATTGTTTGTCCAAAAGCCTTCACCAGCCAATCAGGTGACACATTACTTCTTACTTTCGTTATGAATATTAATAACATCCCCACCCACCCCGTTGCCAGGCTTTGGACTGTTGGTATTTAAATCACTGGATTGTTTCATTTCAAAACCATTCATTTGTGAAACTGCTGAGCTCAGGATCACGCAAACAACTCCGACTCCAACTCTGACTGAACACACCTCTGGATTTTTCAAGCCCCGCCTTGAGATTTGACGCTCCAATGAACTTTCAGTTTGAAGACCTGCTGCTGCAGTTTGGGCCAAAAAAGGTCAAAAGAGCACTAAACAAGTAGAAACACTATCAAGAATAGAGTTAACAGGGTTAAGAGGTTTTTTGTTTTTGTTTTTTTGGGTCAAAGCGACCTGTTCCTTATTGTTTGGCTAATCGGTTTACATCCATGATAATTAGCTTAAAGTTAGCGGCTAGTCAAAAAAGTTGGCTCAGCTGCTAAGCTGTCAGCATTAGCACTTTACTGTTCAAGTATTATAGCTATAATGGTTACAGATGATTTTATGATTATTAATTAAAAACATACAGACGCACTGAAAAATGTCATTAAACAGGGACGGCTGCACTTTAACGACAGAACTCCGCCATATTTACTGACAAGATCTCGTGAGAGTATTGTTCTTATATCAGGAGAGTGTGAGAGGAAACCACACAAAAAAGGCTTCAAATCACCAAATTAACCACAAAAACGATTCTTCATGGTTTTTTTTTTTCATCTTAATACCAGAACCAGAACCCACACACACGTTACTGTCACTAAAGTTCAAACTCCCCCAGAAATGAACCATTCGGTTAATAGTTTAAGATGTATAATAATTTCTGTAATCTAAGGTTTGTGTTCGCTAGTTTGTTTGAAAAGTTCTATAGTTACTTAAAGTTTACTAAAAAGTTAAGTAGTTACTCTGAGGAGGAATATTAGCGAAGCTAAGTTTAGCTAATTGGCTAATTAGCCAAGTTAATGTCACTGAATTATTGTTTTCCAGTGTTCAGGGTTTTATCTGTATTCTCGCTGAGCTGTAAAACAGTAAATATACACTCTGGAAAATAATAACCGAGTTAAAACAAATAAAATGCTTTCAATCACATGAAATGTGTGCAAGTTTATTATTGAGTTGTTCATTGGTTTAGTTTAGCAAACTGCTGTACAGCTAATAGGAAAGAAAACTGTGTGAGTGTAAATACATTCGGTGTAAAGGACTGTTTGTTTAGACTGAAGATTTTTTGCTGTACAAAACAGACGCTCTGTTAGAAAAAGAGAAGTTACTGATTTATTTGACGAGATGTGTAGATGTGTCTCACTGTCTTTTCATCTCTTTTGGATACAGGAAGTACATTTCCTGCTAGGGAGGAGTGAGAAGAGGATCAAGACCCCACACCACATCTGCATGAGGAAGAGGATGATGATGATGATGGACTTGAGGCATTTTTGAGGGCTCTGTCTCCTTTAGGGACCCTGTCCCCTTGAGGGAACCTGTCTCCTTTAAGGGTCCCATCCCCTTTGAGAAACCCGCCCTCCTGCGAGACCCCAACACCTGTTCAGATCCCCACCCCTGTAAGTAACCAGCCCCTCTATGAGACCCTGCCCCCTTTGAGGAACCCACCCCCCTGCTATACCTCAACTCCTGTTAGAATCCCCAACCCTGTTAGGAACCTGGCCCCCTGTGATATCCCTATCCCTTTGAGGAACCCACCTCCCTGCTATAATCCCACTCCTGTTAGTATCCCGCCCCCTTACAGTATCCTGACTCCTTTAGGAAACCCAGCACCCTTCTGGAACCCGATCCCCATATGCATGCCATCACCTTTGAGGAACCCGACCCCAGTATGGATCCCGTTCCCTTCACAGAACCCCAATATGGTCCCCGTGGCGTGTGTCCCTATCATGCATCTCCCCCAAGAGTATGTTCCTGTCCCTCACCAGGGCAAAAGGAAGAGAAGGGATGAAGAAAAGGACAGTGAAGAAGCCCCTCCTTGTCGAAGGCAGTGTGTTTATTCTAATGACGTGCCTGAGGTGGCTTCATCAGGACCATCCACTAAATTTTTCTGTTTATGAGCAGACTTTCCCTCAATACCTTATAGCCATCATAAAGTGTGTGGTGGGATGTATTTTTAACCCTAGGCTCCAGGACTTTTGTCTTAAAAAAAAAAAAAAAAATTAATTAGTGGTTTGTATTTAATCTCTTTAAAGCATGAGGTGCAATAAAGGTGATCTGTACAACATCTTATCTTGTATGGTCATGAGGTCATTTGTGATTGTGGCTTTAATAATAATAATAATAATAATAATAATAATAATAATTAAAGCCGCAAGCGGCCTTGACGGGCCCTCGCGCCAGCGGCCAGTGGGGGCGGGGGCATGCGTCCCCGCGAAATACCGTAAAGAGTCTGCTTGCCAAGTTTGACCAATCAGAAGCTGCAATATCATTTGTGCCATAACCAGCACCCCCAGGGGTGAAAGTGCACAAAATTTGGCGGATATGTCAGGAGAGCTATGAAGAGTTTGCGTATGAAGTTTGATGACAATTGAGTAAATAGAAGATGAGAGATAGATTTTTGAAGAATAAATTTTTTGGTTTTTCCCATGTCAGAAGGTGGCGCTATGCTGTACATGAGCGATTATGAGTTGGAGAAATAAGTGTCTACAACAGCAACGCACTATCACAAGGTAGTGGTGTGAAGGAAAAGCATTATGGAATTATTTACCAAAAACCCGTTTTGGAGAAATTGCGTCGGCCAAAAACAGCGCCCCCCATGGACGAAAATTCCCAAAATGTGGTATACATGACATGGGAGGTAGTAAGAGGGTGGCCGTGAAGTTTGACCAAATTTGAGGAAAGATTGGATTGTTTGCCCAAAAATAGCGCCCCCAGTGGCGAAATATCACAGAAAATGGGGAACATGTCAGAAGCCCAATGAGGGATTTGCGTGTGAAGTATGAGCAGTTTTGAGCAATTAGAAGATTTGTTATGAATTTTTAAGCATGTAAAATTTTGCATTAAAAATTGATTGACGTATAACTTCTGAGCGGTTCAAGCTACGTGAAACTTATTTAGTAACTTTTGTCAGCCATGTCTGTAGAAGATGTGTATCAATTTTGGTGACATTCCTATGAACAGTCTAGGAGGAGTTGCGCCGTCTGCGTGGCCATGCATTTCGCACAAAAGTGAAATTACCTCACTTCCTGTTGGGCGTGGCTAATGCATTGGCATTACATTTTTGTCCGGCTTAGTGAGATACATATGCGTACCAAATGGCACGCCACTCCTACAAACTACATGGCAACCAGGCACCTTAAAGCGGGAGGCCAAAATCACAACGAGTTAGGGGGCGCTATAGAGGCCCTGAGGCCCGGCTGGATCTGGGCTTTTGGTTCTCAGTAGCGGTGGCAGTCTAAGAAAAAGGAGCCAAATTTCGTGCGTTGTCGACCATGGCAAGCGCCCCAACAAGGGTCTTGAAAAGAGTTTGCTTGCCAAGTTTGACAAATCAGAAGCTGCAATATCATTTCCGCCATAACCAGCACCCCCAGGGGCGAAAGTGCACAAAATTTGGCGGACATGTCAGGTGAGCTATGAAGAGTTTGCGTATGAAGTTTGATGACAATTGAGTAAATAGAAGATGAGATATAGATTTTTGAAGAATAAATTTTTTGGTTTTTCCCATGTCAGAAGGTGGCGCTATGCTGTACATGAGCGATTATGAGTTGGAAAAATAAGTGTCCACAACAGGAACGCACTATCACAAGGTAGTGGTGTGAAGGAAAAGCATTATGGAATTATTTACCAAAAACCCGTTTTGGAGCAATTGCGTCGGCCAAAAACAGCGCCCCCCATGGACGAAAATTCCCAAAATGCGGTGTACATGACATGGGAGGTAGTAAGAGGGTGGCCGTGAAGTTTGACCAAATTTGAGGAAAGATTGGAATTTTTGCCCAAAAATAGCGCCCCCAGTGGCGAAATATCACAGAAATTGGGTAACATGTCAGAAGCCCAATGAGTTATTTGCGTGTGAAGTATGAGCAGTTTTGAGCAATTAGAAGATTTGTTATGAATTTTTTAGCATGTAAAATTTTGAAGTGAAAATTGATTGACGTATAACTTCTGAACGTTTTATCCTACGTGAAACGTATTTAGTAACTTTTGTCAGCCATGTCTGTAGATGATGTGTATCAATTTTGGTGACATTCCCATGAACGGTCTAGGAGGAGTTGCGCCGTCTTCGTGGCCATGCATTTCGCACAAAAGTAAAATTACCTCACTTCCTGTTGGGCGTGGCTATGCATTCATAGAACGGTTTTTGTTCGTCTCAGTAAGATACATATGTGAACCAAATTTCGTTCCTCTACGACAAACTATATGGCAACCAGGAGCCTTCGAAAAAAGGCAAAATTTTCAAGGCGTTAGGGGGCGCTATAGAGGCCCAGAGCCCCGCCCAGATCTGGGGTTTTGGATCTGAGTAGCGTAGGGGATGCCGATAAAATGATCCAAAATATGCGCGTTTTCGTCCACAGGAAGTGCCCCAAAAAAGGCCGAACAGCGACCGCGACTAAGGAATAATAATAATAATAATAAGAATAATAATAATAATAATAATAAAAAACCGAACAAGATCAATAGGGCCTTCGCCCTATAGGGCTCGGGCCCTAATAATAGAATAAAGCAGTTATAGAAATTAATTTTTAAAAAATTAGTCTGTCGGTTTATATTTCTGGTTCGTGTTAAACGTGCAGGCATTTTAGTGTAGGATGTTATAGATTCATGTTTTAGTATCATGAATATTATAAATTAATAGTTGTCTAATTTGTACATGATTTTTGTAAAGTATTGTTAATCTATTCATGTAAATATGTGTGTGTATTAGATTGCTAAGATTAATAAGGTTGAGATGAAGGAATAACATACGACAGACAAGTATACAAAATTATTCTATAAAAGTCGCGCACGCCCCCACCGCCCTCCATGGTCTAACGTGTGTTATTCCACTTATACTGCAGCGATTCGACAATGATGGCAATGTTTAATTTATTAATGACACCTCTCACATATTATTTATCCTTGGATTTCTGAAAATGTAAAAGAAACTTAGATAATAACTGAAACTCCGTCTGTAAATATTAAATTAATATCTTTTAGCAAAAATGTCACATCAATGAATCTTGGAATGATTTAATTGAACAAATATCCATCTCAGATTGTCTGCCATTTTTGTATGCTCTGTGCATGAACTGTTACTGTTATAATAATAATGCATTAGAACGAGTGTGCTAATATTAACCTACCATAGCGACAAATTATACAAAAATAAAATTATCTCATCTCTCAATCTCTAGCCGCTTTATCCTTCTACAGGGTCGCAGGCAAGCTGGAGCCTATCCCAGCTGACTACGGGCGAAAGGCGGGGTACACCCTGGACAAGTCGCCAGGTCATCACAGGGCTGACACATAGACACAGACAACCATTCACACTCACACCTACGGTCAATTTAGAGTCACCAGTTAACCTAACCTGCATGTCTTTGGACTGTGGGGGAAACCGGAGCACCCGGAGGAAACCCACGCAGACAACATGCAAACTCCACACAGAAAGGCCCTCGCCGGCCCCGGGGCTTGAACCCAGGACCTTCTTGCTGTGAGGTGACAGCGCTAACCACTACACCACCGTGCCACCCAAAATAAAATTATAATAAATGTATTTATTATACTAACATAATGAAAAATTTATTAAAATAATACAAATAAAAAAAGAAAGTAAAAATTAATTATACAAAAACAATGCAAAATTAAAATAATAAAAAATAAAATAAATTGTACTAAATGCAAAATGTATCATCAGTTTTGAGAATTTGCTGTAAAATAGAGTGAGAAATCATGAACTCTAACAGGGAAGTGATTCTGCTAAAATATTTTCAACAATTAGCTGAATGTTGTGAGAAAAACAGTGAATATTAAACTGCCAACGACTGCTAATTATTGCTGATGCTACATCATGCTAATTCCTGGTGTAAACAGATCACCAGAGAGGTGCTAATAGTTAGCACCTAACCTTTCTTTTGTGCCATGATTTGTTGTAAAGAAAAAAAAAACCTTATATAATAAAATCATATAAAAATCTAATGTGTGAGAGATTTGGGTCAAAATTTTCATCAAATAATTTTAGTAAGAAAAACAAAGACCATTGTTAACCGCTAACCACTACTAACTATTTGTAGAAGTTGATTCATGCTATTTTCTGGTACTATGTGAGGTGAAATACAAAAACAGGCGTGATTTTCACAATATATTTTTCTTGTTTTGTGGAAATTATTCAAATCTGGCAATACTTTTGATACTAATTATTAATTACTCAACATGATTTGAACACTGGGGCGGCACGGTGGTGTAGTGGTTAGCGCTGTCGCCTCACAGCAAGAAGGTCCGGGTTCGAGCCCCGTGGCTGGCGAGGGCCTTTCTGTGTGGAGTTTGCATGTTCTCCCCGTGTCCGCGTGGGTTTCCTCCGGGTGCTCCGGTTTCCCCCACAGTCCAAAGACATGCAGGTTAGGTTAACTGGTGACTCTAAATTGACCGTAGGTGTGAGTGTGAATGGTTGTCTGTGTCTATGTGTCAGCCCTGTGATAACCTGGCGACTTGTCCAGGGTGAACCCCGCCTTTCGCCCGTAGTCAGCTGGGATAGGCTCCAGCTTGCCTGCGACCCTGTAGAACAGGATAAAGCGGCTACAGATAATGAGATGAGATGAGCAATCAACTTTTCATCTCACCCTTTGACTGTAGCAATTCAGCAATCAAGCAGTCCCTCGGGGACCTCACCTTACTGTTTCACACACACGTAGTAATCTAATCTATGTATGAGTGCGTTATCATGTAATTGGTGGAGAATCTGTGGTGTGGTGCCTCTGTTTATGGCTCACTGATTTGCAGCCATATACTGTATGTTTGCCATTGGTCGTTTTTGTTTGACTCCTAAAGCATGTTTCTGTCCCCTGTTTGATCACAAATCTTATTGTCCTGATCATTTCCTCATTATTATTGTTGAGGTAACACCCTTCATTCCTCATCCTCCTCATCCTAAGCCTCAATCTGACCCCAAATGCTGACAGCATGAGTTTTTCTGCCTTTCTGCTGTCACTGACTGCACAATGAGAAAAATGATGAATCCAGCCTACGTTACTGTTCCTGTAGAGGGCCAGGAGGATGAAGATGAGAAGGAGTAGATTGTGTATAGTCCTTAACATCTGGCCTAGTGCTCAGTCTGGTGCTCTGGGGATTTGTCAGCGTCCCAGCCTGACTCCAGAATTGCACGGCCAGTTGACTCTGGTGACTATCAGTCGTGGACGGGGATTGGAGCCTGTCTGTGGGGTGCTTGGATCATGTACTTTGTCCTTTGGGTGCGCAACAGGTCCCTGCTGGACCTAAGATGGCCTTGATATGATTAACCTTTGAGGTGCATCTGTTTCTCTGTTTTTCATAACACACAGATTGTTCCAACCAGCACACAAATCTCTTATTGTCTATTCTTCTGCTCCCAAGGTCAACTACTTACTTGGTAGCTCTCTGAACGCCTGTATCTATTTCTGTGCATGTCTAGTGGCTAGGGCGTGGTCAGGCATCGGCTGTGAATGGCAAAAGCTACAATGATCTTGTAGCTGTGTAAACTCTATTGAACAGAAACACCATGTAACAGTAGATTTATATTACAGGTACAGTTGAAACCCCCCCCCCCCCCCCCCCCCCCCAAAAAGTCTGATTGATTGGTCCTTCACTCTTCAGTGCAGATGATCAGCGTGTTTTTGAAAGGACATGGTGTTGGTGTCTTTATTTTGGTGAAAGAGAAAGACTTGTTGATAAACTGTTCTCGGAAGCTCAAACCTTATCCATGTGGGACCATTTTGATGTAACTTTGCCCGTCCCAGTTATCATGAACGATACAAATTATGCTATTCCCAAAGCGAGTAACCCGAGTATAAATAAAAGGTGAATTGTTGACAAAGTAAGCTCTACTCTGTCCCCGTCCTCTCCATTCCCTCCTTCATTGTCACTGTTTTTGTCATTTGTCTCCGTACGCGCTAAATACCCAGGCCAAATAAAAGCTTATCTTTGGATGGTTCAAAAGGAGAGATGGGCACCGTTTAGTAGTGACCCAATTCTTCTGCCACTTAGGCTAAAAGACTATATCCTGTTGCTGTTATCTCCCGCTTTATTTTCCCCTCCCGGGGGAGTGCCCTTACTGTGCTTTCTTCAGTCTTCCAGGGCCAAAATAACTTCAAGTGCCAGAATTGTCCAACCAGATACCTGCTTAATGGCAATGGTGGCTCAGTGCCAGCTTAGTATTATGTATCCTCGCCTGTTGCAGCATGAATATGAACATACACACACACACACACTACTATCCCAGCTCAAACTTCCATTTACGCTTGTCACACTGATGAAAGAGTAAAGACGATAATCTTTGTAAACTTTCCTCTCTTTTGCGGTGCATCAAAATCTATCCTTTAAATTGCGCCTCAGGAATGCAAATCAGACCCAAGAGACCGCTTTGGTAGCCGAGTGCTGTTTCAGAGACACTACATAAGCATTGCAGGACCCGTTTTAGATAACGGCTTCCGACCCAAATGCAATAATACAAAACAGTGGGAAAGTAGGAGCTGAACAAACCCACTGTGCTTTCTCTTGTCTGCCTAACTGGGACTCTCTCTCTCTTTTTTTAACGCTTCTTAAACTGTCCGAGATGGACAGAATGGCAGGATAAAGGTGCCTATGTTGGCCAGTTTGGAGGCGCTTGAGTTGTCCTTGTCTCCACACAGAGAACGACTCTGTTGTGAATGTGCTAAGGCTTGGAAGGGGGTAGGCGTTGTAGCTTGTGGTTCCCAAGCAACTGTGAAACTCGTGTCGAGAACGCTTATTCACAAAAAAAGCAACTTTTCTTCTGGTCTCAGAGTTCTTGCAGACTTTGGCATGTTATTTTTGCTTCATGACATCTTGTTTCCTTTTATAAAACTTCTCAAATTCATCAAACTTGATCCCAAATAAAACACGAAGCTGAACATTTGTGTATCTTGTTCTTTTGTGGGAATTTAGCCAGAGATTACTGAGTAGTGTAAGTTCGGAGTAAGTTCTTTCCTTTGGGAAGCTGCACTGAAATATGCAGCAACATGTTCCCTGGGTCTGTGGGTGTTGCTGCTGTGTATACAGCTGTTAGGAGGAGCAGGACTGTTTCTACAAGGCTCCCCTACTAAGCTGTTTGGATATTTAATCAGCTCTGTATCATGTCTTCGCTTTGGTATCACTTAATCAAGGATTTCACTTTATTACCATCTTTCAGCCTGGACTGAAGTGTTACAGAGTATGTTGCTGATGTTGGCCGACTGTGTGTGAATTCAGAAAACAGAACCAAGAAGCATACTTGTGCAAGATTGTCTTCAATAAAGAACATTGATTATTCATAAGTAGTTACTCTAGTAGTTCATTTAGTAAATTGACATGCCATGCAAAGCAATATTAATAATTGATTTGCTTCCAGATACAGTATTTTAAATCAAATATGCAACATTTTAGATTCAACCCTCAGGTCTGAGATTAGTTTTGAGCTTGGTTATTGGTCTTCATCTTTTTGTCTTGGTTTCTATCTTTGTGACTCTGAGAGGCAGCCATACAAACCATCTGCTACTGTTTCTTTCACATTACTTTTGTGTTAGACTTGAAATTTGTGCAATTTGTATATCATAAAACATTAAGATTTTCCTAGAAATACAGTATATTTTCAGTAATAAACATTAGAACGATTGTCTGTTGTCTGAAAAGAGGAAAATTTTAATAGCAGGACATACTTTGACAGCGGCACGGTGGTGTAGTGGTTAGTGCTGTCGCCTCACAGCAAGAAGGTCCGGGTTCGAGCCCCGTGGCCGGCGAGGGCCTTTCTGTGTGGAGTTTGCATGTTCTCCCCGTGTCCGCGTGGGTTTCCTCCGGGTGCTCCGGTTTCCCCCACAGTCCAAAGACATGCAGGTTAGGTTAACTGGTGACTCTAAATTGACCGTAGGTGTGAATGTGAGTGTGAATGGTTGTCTGTGTCTATGTGTCAGCCCTGTGATGACCTGGCGACTTGTCCAGGGTGTACCCTGCCTTTCGCCCGTAGTCAGCTGGGATAGGCTCCAGCTTGCCTGCGACCCTGTAGAACAGGATAAAGCGGCTAGAGATAATGAGATGAGATGAGACATACTTTGACCAAAAAAAAAACCCTTGTGAAGTACTGATCTATATTTTTCATTTTTTCAGTCTTTTTTAATTATCAAATTTACAGTTGTTGAATTCCAGTAAGCCATTTTGCTCAGGGCCAACATGACTCCAGAAATAGTTTGCCATCAGTTTCCTTTAAATACAAACATTGATGGCAAATGTACTGATGACAATCACTCAAAGAAGGTTGTGACAAAAACAAAAAACAAAAAGAAAGGCCAAGACCATTGAAATAAAAAAAACTATTTTAAAAAAAAAAATGTCATTTCATGCTGGTACAGTATTTGTACGAAACTGAGAGGACCTGGTGAGAAAATGTCCTCAAACTGCATTAAGGGCTCATTAAAAAAAAAAAAAAAAAACTTGCACGAGTCTGGTTATGAGACCATAATGTTGGTGTTTCTTTGAGGCCAAAATACCTATACATGCTCTGTAAATACTGAGTGACCACATGAACCACCTGATTCTGACTTCCATCTAAAACTTCTAAGTAACTAAATACGAATATGTGTCGTGCCACAGGATTTTTGTACCAGATGCTCTGTTTACGGAATGCGCAGAAATGGCATTGAAAAGCACACAATATTTTGCACCATTTTCGCTGGCTGATTCACTATCAATGAATAACCGCCTCACTAGTGCCCCTACTGGATAGATTTAACACTTTTGACATCATCCACAACTGTGTTGGACTGAGGCTGGTTCTAGAGGACTAGAGACAGGGACTCGTTTTAAATGACTACTGTGTGGTTACTGTCCAGAACCGGAAATGAGTCAACACTCGATCGCATCCATTCAGTTCTGGTCTCCATGTTTTCAACACTGCATGTTCAGAAGTTAGAAAGGATAAAAACACATTTTATGACTGACTGTCTTGGATCAACAACAGTTCTAGCTTTGTTGGTAACATTTTTTCCAGGTTAAGTTGGTCCCATGTTAGAAACGAAGTATTGGCGACCAATATTCTGACACAATTGGCGCAGTGCCAAAGGCATGGTGCCAACCAATAAATGATGCATCAAATTAAATTACCGATAGCTGTTTTGCAAATCCACAGTAAAAGTACACTTTAGACCAAGCTGAAACATCATGTACATCATGAAGATTTTGAAAGCTTTCTGCCTGGAAAATGGACCATTTTGGGTTGCGTGCACATGATTTCATGTCAGATTTACAGTAACTTCCCTTGGTCCAATTTCACTTTGGTTTGTCTTTCCTGCATATGGAGGCTTGGTAGTGTAATGCAGTAGGTAAAACTCAAAATCCATAATCTGAGCATCTGGTCTGAAAATCTGGTGGACTGACACATATAAATATCAGTTAAAGTGACTGTGGTGTTCATCATTTGCACTTTTCAGGTAAAGGTGTCAGGTGTTCAACTATGCAGAGTTTCAAATAATGTATATATAGTTTTATTAAAAAAACAAATCTGTATTAATACAGTGTAAAATATGAATATTAATCTATACATTCACAAACACCCTGTGAATTGTTTAAGATTTAATTTTTACTAGTATTTTTATTATTTTTTTATTATTATTATTTTTACTAGTATTTTTATTATTTTTTTATTATTATTATTTTTACTAGTTGTAAATATCTACTGTGTGTGTGTGTGTCCTCATACCGTTTGTGGTTCATAAGCAGCTCTCGGTGAAGCTCCTGGTGGCTTTTAGAAGCTTTCACTGGATTAATCAGCTTTTTGGGTTTGATGAGATCATCGTCCCCTTGTGCGTAACCGGGATGAGGGGCATAGCTGGCCACAGGGAGGATATTCCTGCGTGGGCATCGTAGTGGGTCATCGTATGTTATTTCAGGTTGATGAGGCTGTTCCCACTGGATATCTGCATATGCTGAGGCTAGAGAGAGAGAAAGAGAGGCTTACATAATGTAATAATATAACTCAAGCTATTCGTGCAAAAAAAAAAGGCTGTTGGGTTCAATTTCAATTATGATCTTAAAAAGACAAATTAGAAGTTATGATCTGTAATCAAGAAGTTCACCACTGACATGCATGCTGTAGTAATGAACTACTGACAGACAATGCAAGAAAGGTCATGGTGATAATCATCTTAGTTAGGTGATTAATCAGTGCCTGTATACGCAGTGTTTAGTCAGTTTGTATCAAACCCTTCCATGCTTTCCCCTTTGGTGTGGTTTGGTTTGGTGGATGACAACACAGCATTCAGAAACTCTCGCATGGTTCAAGTGCAGTGAGAAAGATTCAGACCCAACACACGATGTGGTTCAAACATCAGGCACTTTTGTTTGCAGTGATTTTTTTATTCTTTTTGTTTTTTTTTCTGGAGATGCGATCCACTAAACTGAGCCAAAGGACAGAGATGTAGTGCTGCAAAAATTCATTGCATTCTTGGTATTTGGATTGACAAAATGCTAGAGGTGATACACAAAACATTTTAAACTCGTTACTTATATCATGAGTGAATAACTTATTGAGCGCCAGCTTCATGTTCTTCATGATCTCAGTTTCAATTAATGCGTTTACATGCACATAGAGAAAATCGAATTTCTGCCGTTGCTTGACTGAAATCGAAGTTCTAAATGCCATGGAAACACCTTAGCTAGGCTGAAATCGAACCGAACTTGATTTCTCGTAATCGAGCTACACGACCTAGATTATGCAATTTTTGCCAAGCTACTTAGTGCATGTATACCCTATCGAGCTACGTAGTCGAGCTACTTACTTCAGCACTGCCCCTTCCGGAAGTGACGAGTGACGAGACCACAAGCGGGAAACACAACAGCCTCAGTCGGCATGACAACGAATCATGACAACGGCATGAATCTTTTCTTTTTGTGGCATTGTTTGCACTGTTAAAATTTAGCTCACTTACTGTATCACCAAATACATCTGTACAGCTGTTGCATAGCTGTGAATTGTGTACATAAACAAGTCATTGTATTTGTGTGTGTGTGTGTATATATATAATGTCCAACATCTGAAGAATGTCAATAAAAACAAAATAATTGAACTGTTTGTGTGTTTATTAAGACATAAGTTAAATTGTAAGCAAAAAAAAATTTTTTTTGTAAGCAAAAAATGGACTTTAGAAAAATATACAATTGTGCAAAATAAGTTGTCTTACAAAACAGTGGTCTGCGCAGGACAGTTTGTAGCCATACAGTCTGTTAGAGCAAGCCTAACAGCTTGAGCACGGAACTTGTGAACATGGAACTTTGTTTATACTCTTGAATAGCTCTTCTTCATGATGACAACCGGAAGTGTACCAACACGATGGGGTGTGTAGCGCCACCTGTGGCTCGGGTGCACAATGTACCTCACACAATAGCTCGATTTCCTTGTGTGCATGTAGGATTGGATTTCTCTGGCACCCCTGCTGGGACCCTTAGCTCGATTACCGACAGTAGCTCGATTTGGATGTGCATGTAAACGCACTGAATTTCATGCATTGTTTTGTGTTGCTGTATTTCTGATCAATCAATGAAAGAGATTTGAGTGTGTTTTTAGGACATCGCAAATGTGCCCTTAGGTTAAGCTAGTATGGCTTCCAAACAGTGGCTTACTACCAACTCATACATATATAAAGGGTATTACATAGTTGTGCGAAGATATGAGTGGTGAATTGAGATATCATGAGTGAGTGAAGTGAATAAGTGAAAATATTTTTCAACACTAGAAGCTAAACTTCATATCTTTGTGCCACTGCGTAATGTTCTTTATGTCATATTATATGGACACATCCACAAAAAATATGCAAGTTAATGAAAAGAATTTTAATTTTGAACCAGTTTGCCATTTTGACATCGCATGTTTCGTCAGTGGGAAAACACTGGGAGTTATGTCATCAGAGTGAAATATTGGGAAATATGTTACTCGGAGCTGCGATGTGTTCCATATGAAAAATGTGAGTTTTTCAACATGAGAAGCTCAACTTCATCTCTTCAAGCCAACGTGTGATTTTCTTATTATTACAGTGGTGCTTGAAAGTTTGTGAACCCTTCAGAATTTTCTATGTTTCTGCATAAACATGACCTAAAACATCATCAGATTTTCACACAAGTCCTAAAAGTAGATAAAGACAACCCAGTTAAACAAATGAGACAAAAATATTATACTTGGTCACTTATTTACTGAGGAAAATGATCCAATATTACATATTTGTGAGTGGCAAAAGTATGTGAACCTTTGCTTTCAGTATCTGGTGTGACCCCCTTGTGCAGCAGTAACTGCAACTAAACGTTTCCAGTAACTGTTGATCAGTCCTGCACACCGGCTTGGAGGAATTTTAGCCCATTCCTCCATACAGAACAGCTTCAACTCTGGGATGTTGGTGGGTTTCCTCACATGAACTGTTCACTTCAGGTCCTTCCACAGCATTTCGATTGGATTAAGGTCAGGACTTTGACTTGGTCATTCCAAAACATTAACTTTATTCTTCTTTAGCCATTCTTTGGTAGAACGACTTGTGTGCTTAGGGTCGTTGTCTTGCTGCATGACCCACCTTCTCTTGAGATTCAGTTCATGGACAGATGTCCTGACATTTTCCTTTTGAATTCACTGGTATAATTCAGAATTCATTGTTCCATCAATGATAGCAAGCCATCCTGGCTCAGATGCAGCAAAACAGGCCCAAACCATGATACTACCACCACCATGTTTCACAGATGGGATCAGGTTCTTATGCTGGAATGCAGTGGTTTCCTTTCTCCAAACATAACGCTTCTCATTTAAATCAAAAAGTTCTATTCTGGTCTCAACCGTCCACAAAACATTTTTCCCGTAGCCTTCTGGCTTGTCCACGTGATCTTTAGCAAACTGCAGACGAGCAGCAATGTTCTTTTTGGAGAGCAGTGGCTTTCTCCTTGCAACCCTGCCATGAACACCATTGTTGTTCAGTGTTCTCCTGATGGTGGACTCATGAACATTAACATTAGCCAATGTGAGAGAGGCCTTCAGTTGCTTAGAAGTTACCCTGGGGTCCTTTGTGACCTCGCCGACTATTACACGCCTTGCTCTTGGAGTGATCTTTGTTGGTCGACCACTCCTGGGGAGGGTAACAATGGTCTTGAATTTCCTCCATTTGTACACAATCTGTCTGACTGTGGATTGGTGGAGTCCAAACTCTTTAGAGATGGTTTTGTAACCTTTTCCAGCCTGATGAGCATCAACAACGCTTTTTCTGAGGTCCTCAGAAATCTCCTTCGTTCATGCCATGATACACTTCCACAAACATGTGTTGTGCAGATCAGACTTTGATAGATCCCTGTTCTTTAAATAAAACAGGGTGCCCACTCACACCTGATTGTCATCCCATTGATTGAAAACACCTGACTCTAATTTCACCTTCAAATTAACTGCTAATCCTAGAAGTTCACATACTTTTGCCACTCACAGATATGTAATATTGGCTCATTTTCCTCAGTAAATAAGTGACCAAGTATAATATTTTTGTCTCATTTGTTTAACTGGGTTCTCTTTATCTACTTTTAGGACTTGTGTGAAAATCTGATGATGTTTTAGGTCATATTTATGCAGGAATATAGAAAATTCTAAAGGGTTCACAAACTTTCAAGCACCACTGTATATCGACAAACAAAAAGTACCCACATTTATCAAAACAATTCATTGATTTCCTCACGAGTGACATATAGAGATTTATGTCACGGTTTTGGTTCTCCATGTCCTGGATGTAGTTCGTATGAAAAATACGAGTGGCGTACTTCCTGGTAAAACACTCGTGTCCATATAAAATACATAAAATATGAGTAGGAATGGCGGCACGGTGGTGTAGTGGTTAGCGCTGTCGCCTCACAGCAAGAAGGTCCGGGTTCGAGCCCCGTGGCCGGCGAGGGCCTTTCTGTGCGGAGTTTGCATGTTCTCCCTGTGTCCGCGTGGGTTTCCTCCGGGTGCTCCGGTTTCCCCCACAGTCCAAAGACATGCAGGTTAGGTTAACTGGTGACTCTAAATTGACCGTAGGTGTGAATGGTTGTCTGTGTCTATGTGTCAGCCCTGTGATGACCTGGCGACTTGTCCAGGGTGTACCCCGCCTTTCGCCCGTAGTCAGCTGGGATAGGCTCCAGCTTGCCTGCGACCCTGTAGAACAGGATAAAGCAGCTCGAGATAATGAGATGAGATGAGATGAGTAGGAATTTCACTAAGTGAAACCTATGTATGAAAACTAACCTCACTCCCAACCCTAACCTTTACCTTTGTAATTTTCATATGAACCGAGTCATTTCTTATGAATTATTATAAATTTGCAAACAGGACCATGATTACTAATTACTAATAACTGTTGTGGACCTCCTAACATTTCTATTTCAATAAAAGACATTCATTTTAAGATATTAATCAATGCACTATCTCGCTAAATAGGCAGGTTTTACTCATTGATTGTGTATCTGTGTTCTGCATGTGCACCTTGAAATAATTGTTTTGCTGGAGAAAAAAAAAATCACACGACACAGCCTGTCAGATTCAAACACACTTATCCTGGCCTTTGATATTTCCAAACATATCGATGAAACTATAAACTGTGAGTAATTCCATATGAGAAAGATTGAGAGAAAAACAAGATCTTTCCAGAAGTAGCAGGTGGACACTTTTGCCTTTTTTGGCTGTTTATGTTTCTTTGGATTCTGGAGGAAATTCCTGACATCCATTTCCTGTCTGCTGAACCCAGCAATTTACACACCCAAACAAGAACAGCAGAGCTCTAACATGCCACCACAGTACCTGCTATTACAGACCGATGTGTTGCATTTAAGATGAAGGAAACTAAAATAATACAAGAGCCATGTGGTTAGTTGAGAGCATAAGAACTCATTTAAGATGTGAGACTACCACTTGTGTTTACTGATACTTTGTGATTATTGAGTCTAATCTCAGTCTCCGATGCCAAGCCCAAGACTCACACCCTCACGGAGTGTCTGGTACCTTTTTGAAACTTATCTGGTCACAAGCTTCCGAATCTTGACCTGGCCCTTGCTCTGTTATACCTTAATCAGGATATTGAAACTGGATCAGCTTTTACAGGTAATAAACAAATGTCTAAAAATATATCCTGTTCCTCATAGATACATTTATGGATCTGAACGGTTCCATTTCAACCAAAGGCGTACTTATTGATTCGGCTCGACTGAAGGATAATTTGTTTAAGGAGAACTCGACAGGCCACAGAGCATCACAAACTTCTTCAGTCCTCAGTGGATGGAAGATATTAAAGGCCAAATGATCCTTAGCCGAGTGACAGTGGAAAAAGATCGGGTGTCATATGCTCTGAGGCCAGATCTAAACAATGGCAAGGGTTTTGAGGAGGAACCAGAGACGATCTGCACTATTCAATATTAAAACCAGAGCACAATGGATTCCACAGAAGCAGCACTTCGAAATCAAAGCACAGGATGATGACGGATGAGAAAATCTGAACGGACGGCTCAGAAGAGCTGGATCTTGCAAAGGCTTGTGCTGAACCCTTGTTGTGTTATCAACGTTATTCAAGTTTGGTTAGTATATTTAATGCTTATGTCATCATTCATAAACTGTTCATAGCGGTAATTCAGTGATTTGAGAGCTTCACTGTGGTCATGTGAGGTTATGTTTAGTTCCAGTTAACCACTCACTGTGCATTCCTGGGGAAAGTATGAAAGCCATTGATGATGGGATAACCAGGACAAAGTTAAACTGTTCAATGTAATTGGATGTCATAATTGTTATAATTATCTAAGACAGATATCTGTCCTAAACCACATATAGCTAGCACCAACACTCCTGATTATTTTAATTACAGGTAATTACGTAGCTGTTTCTGGGCCTTTCTGTGTGGAGTTTGCATGCTCTCCCTGGGTTTCATCCTACAGTCCAAAGGCATGTAGATGAGGTCAACTGGCTACTTTAAATTGCCCATAGGTGTGAATGAGTGTGTGAGTGATTGTCCGTCTCTGTGTTAGGCCAAGTTTACATTAGACCGTATCTGTCTCGTTTTCTTTGCGGATGCACTGTCCGTTTACATTAAAACGCCTGGAAACGCCGGGAAACGGAAATCCGCCAGGGTCCACGTATTCAATCCAGATCGTGTCTGGTCCGGTGCTGTGTAAACATTGAGAATACGCGGATACGCGGATACGCTGTGCTGAGCTCTAGCTGGCGTCGTCATTGGACAACGTCACTGTGACATCCACCTTCCTGATTCGCTGGCGTTGGTCATGTGACGCGACTGCTGAAAAACGGCGCGGACTTCCGCCTTGTATCACCTTTCATTGAAGAGTATAAAAGTATGAAAATACTGCAAATACTGATTCAAATACTGCCCATTGTGTAGTTATGATTGTCTTTAGGCTTGCCATCCTTCCACTTGCAAGTGGTAAGTGACTTGCGCACAGCGGCTCAGTCCCGAATCACTGCTCGTGCGCTTAACTCGCGCGCTTTGTGAGCTGCGCAGGGCCGGAGTGCGCACCCTCCAGAGGGCACTCGCTGTTCAGGGCGGAGTGATTTGGAGCGCAGCCGCTGAGGAGGAAGCGATGAGCTGCACTGACACATTTCAACTTACGTGCCGAATTAGTCATGTGATTAGCGTATCCGTGTATTGGTGTTGCTGTGTGCACGCTAATCGTTTTTAAAAACGTTAATCTGATGATCCGCTGATACGGTCTAATGTAAACCCCACCTTAGCCTTGCGATAGATTGGTGACCTACCCAGGGTGTACCTCACCTCTTGCTCAAGGGATCAATCAAGGGATTGGCTCCAGCTTCCCTTGTGATCCTGATGGATATCTGGTACAGATAATGGGTGGAAGAATCTAAATAATCTATTCCAACACAGAGTGATAGATTTCGTAAATTCACCTCTGCTTTAGTCAATTAGCGAATATATGTTTGGTGTCTGATGATATCTTCTTTAGTTTCACACCAGACCAACAAAGCTAAAGTGGCTGACAAGTAAGGAAAGCCTATAGCTATGATGTCATGCCACCAAATGTACAGTATGTATGTCTCATTCTCAAGCTAGAACTACAATTTTCAAATTCTATCTTCTATTTATTAGTTATTCCACGAAATCAAGTCATGAGCTGATAGCTGACGAGGCGCGTAGCACCGAGTTGGCTATAAGCCATGTACGACGAGATTGAGTGGAATAATTAGTTTATTATATCCACATTCACTAGATTTTGAGAAATAGGGCACTTTTATTTTCATTTTTTGCAAATTCAATAAATAAAAACTTTATACAAAAAGTCTGACAAAAAAAATTCTGCTCAGAATGTAAACAAACCAATGAAATGACAGTAGAAATTTGTGAAAAATGCAATAATAATAATTCTTGAAAAATAAAAAAGATACATTCTTACCATCAGATACTTTTATTCCATATTTTGTTGCTTCTTTTTTGTATTTTTTGGGGTTTTGTTTTCGAGTAGAGTTTATTTTGTCCTCGGTTGGTTCAGCAACATGTTCCGCCATTTTCTTTTTCTCTACTCACGGTATATGAGCTGATATCCTAGTAGTAGAGTAGCCAATCGGAGCGCAAGGTTGCTCATATCCAGTGAATGTGGATAGAATAATCAGTGATATACTGATGTCTCTTGCAAGTATGATGTCTTGGGAAAAAAGTGATCCAGTTTTGAAAACCATAAACAGTAAGTACGTCATAAAAATTGAAAATATCTCCGATTTCAACACTGTTTGAGTTGACTGTAATGATGTAATTTGGATTGAAGTAGTTTTGACAATCCTGGCCAGCTAGCTATAGTTAGCAACATTAGCCTTTGGAGCTCCAGAGGCTGAAACTTTGCTAAAGACGTGAAGTATGGACTGTGATCTTTCATAGACTACATTTATGACCATTCTGGACTGCAGACTTGCCTAATTGATTGCATATTGGTCATGGAATTTTTTTTTTCTCCAGAAAGAAAAGACAGAGATCCTCTGTGCTAATCTTTTAAGAGCAAGATATGATCGCCCAGCATGCCAAATTCGACTCTGTGTGTCAAACACATGCAATAATATCTATCTATTTGTCCAGATGGAGTCTCAGGTCACTGACAGGAAGCTTATAACCTTCCTTTAAAAGAGTGTGGTCATTTCCTTTTTATTAACGGTCATGACTAATAAGAGTGTGGTTTGTCATGAGTGTTACAAAAACCAGAGGTAAAAAAGAACGGACGGATCCAGTGGTAATCAAACCAGTTGGTGTGGTGTGTGTTTGTGTGTATCCATGGCCATATTTTTTCCTCATAATGATGGGAATAGACAACAGTTTTGCCCTTGTGGAGACATCTGCCTGGTCCCCATGAGGAAAAATACTTTTTGCATTAACCCCCCCCCCCCAAAAAAAAACCCTGCCAGTTTTATTTAAGTGTCTACTACGGAGCTTGAGGATGGGTGTAGGCGTAGACATTTAGCTACAGTATCATGCAATTCAAGAGAAATACCTGACAAAATATTGAATTCCAAGTGTCATAGTGAACTGAATGGAAAGTAGACTTTCTCTGGCTGAGTTTAACACTTGTAGTGTGTGTGTGTGTGTGTGTGTGTGCACGCGTGTGTGTGAGGAAAAAACAGCATGGAGTATGAAAGATGGAGTTGGAGTTATGGCAGTGAAAAGACGAAGAGAATGGAGTCACAGGATCTTCCAGCGTATTGACTGCTCTTTCATGGCAGGATCTGTCTCCTCATTGATTAGATATCTATGTCATGCAGGGCAGAGGCGGTGAGTTTTCTGCATCTGTTCTGAAAGTTAATATCCTTCCATTTTACAACAGTAATGGATTTAGCTGCCTCCCTCAAGACCTTGAGAGTCAGTTAACGTGTCCAATAAAGGAAGTCTGCTTCCAAGAGTCTGCTTTCAGGAACAGACGAACGTTAATTCAATTCCACATCTTTGTGACTATGAAACACAGGTATGACTCCGAAAGCTAGATCTACTGCAGACGTGTTTGTCTGAAAGAAAAAAAAAGTCTGTCTGGTTATGAGTCATGTGTTATTCAGGAAAAAGCAATCCGTAGGTGTAGGCAGCTTTCTCGGGGGTTAAATATGCTCTGTCCTTTTACTGACACTTACTGGGAGTGCTGTCAGGCTGTGAGAGGTGATTTATTATTCTTTAGCACAGAGTTTTATCATTGCTGCCTGACAGAAGGAGGTTCTTTGAAGACTTTCTGAACACTTCATTTCCTCCTACGATTGTACACAAACTGGGCTATTGGTAACTGGCTGTTGTCATGGGGATGCCCAGAATTCATCATTTCAAGGGAGGGGTGGGGGGATGATGAGGTAGGGAAGTGTGTGTGAGTGTGTTTGTATGTGAGTGTGTGTGGAGTATAGTACAAGCAACAGGGGCCTGTTTTCCATAATCCACTCCAAATGCTGACCTTTAACCAAGCACAGGATTGAGGCTGGAAATTACTTTTTATAAAATATACCATCCACAGCTAGTAAAAAAAAAAAATGCAGTTTTAAAAATCGGCAGATATTAATATTAACTTTTTAAGCTGGCTTACAGAAGTATGTTGCCAGCGTATCACATAAAAGATCAAGACACAAAATGCCATGTATACAATAAGCAGTTTCAGATCTAAAATCTGATTGGCTGAGCCTCATTATAAAATCCTCAATACAGAATAATTGTGCATTTAACCAATAAAATCATTACACTTATCCCATTATTACTATATCTCCATAGAATACCATAGAATCTTTGCATTTTACACTCAAAAAAATGATTCTTGGTCCAGGTAAATATTAAGAAACAGTTGCACATAAAATTTAAGTAAAGTTTATAAAATTGAAAATATATTCAGTTAAATCATATAAACGCTATTTGAACTGGCCTACTACGAACTATATCTAAACAAATCATGTATACTTTACTTGATGAGATCTCGTAGGGACTGACATGCACATCACACTCCCGCACAGTAGATGGCAGGTGGCAACATTTTCAGTCATTGTGTCAAACTTCTTCCTACTAAATCGTGACCTTATTGGTACAAATAATTATATTTAAAATTTCACAAACAAGATATGTGAAATTCATGTCACAATTCAAGCGGGATCAAAAAATCATTTTAATTTCGCTATTGACTCATGGGGCCGTCTTGGCTTAGGTGGATAAGGCGCCATACCATAAATCCGGGGACCCGGATTCGATTCCGACCCAAGGTCATTTCCTGATCCCTCCCTCTCTCTCTCTCCCGCTCATTTCCTGTCTCTACGCTGTCCTATCCAATAATAAAGCTGAAAAAAAGCCTAAAAAAAACATTGAGTCCATTTATCCACATAAGGTTTATTTAAAAAAAATCCATAACCATTATGTAATTTATTTGCATTACCTTAACATGGTTTAAACGTGTACCATAAAGCTCGGCATTTACTTAAAGTTTATGTGATAGAATTACATGGAAAATTGTCATGTGATTAAATTACATAAAGTCTATTTTTTAGGGTCAATTATTTTTTTGAGTGTATGTTCCTTAGCAACCACAGCTTCTTGTTAACAGACTCCACTGCACAGAAGAATTTTTTACTACGATTGTAATTAAAAATAAGTGCAAATTTTTAACAGTTGATTTTATTTTATTATGATTTGTAACCGATTACGTATCTGCATTCTGTCATGTTTCGAAGAACACCGTTACCCGTGATAAAATCACTGTCACTCAGACTAGCTCTCATGGCTTCTTGCTTTATTATAACATTATTAAAATGTTGCCTTTGGGTTTGTTGAATTATACAGTATTCATTTATATAATTCAATAATTATAATATTATTACCATGGGCACTTTGTTACCAAGTCCCATGACTACTACTTTGTTCCATTTAAAAGAAGAAGGCAGCGCGCATATATATATATATATATATATATATATATATATATATATATATATATATATATATATATATACACACAAAGCTGTCTTGATTCTTTCCAGTGGGCTGGACTTCATCACTGGAGCATCCACTTTCCAAATATATATATATATATATATATATATATATATATATATATATATATATTTGGAAAGTGGATGCTCCTGTGATGAAGTCCAGCCCACTGGAAAGAATCAAGACAGCTTTGTTTTAAGGTTCCTTCTATTGGACAAATTTAAGGAAGCATTGTTGAGTCCAATGTGTCAGGTGACTAGCAACTAGCAGCCCTTTTTAAACACTTTGGGTGGCACCATTGGTGCAGGGGTTTGCACTGTTGCCTCCAGCAAGAAGGTTCTGGATTCGAAGCTTGCAGTTGACTGGGGCCTTTCTCGGTGGAGTTTGCATGTTCTTCCCATGCTTGAGGTTTCCTCTGGGTGCTCTGGTGTCTTCTCACAGTCCAAAGACATGCAGATTAGGTCAACTGGCTACTCTAAATTACCCATAGGTAAACATGAACGTGAATGCAAATGGTTGTTCGTGTCGGTGTTGGCCTCATGATAGATTGTTGACCTGCCCAGGGTGTACCCCACCTCTCGCCCTGAAGTCAGTTGGGATTGGCTCCAATTGGATGGAAGGATGGATGGATGTTAACACGATATTAATGTTGATGTTTATTAATAGATATTCCATACACACTCTACAATGCTATTTTACTTTATTTGGAGACTCAGTGATCAGCTAGATGATCAGCAGACTATCGAATTGTTCCACTTCGGTTCACTTTGCACTCACTGCTTCTTTAGTAGATTATTTATAGATTAGCTCATCCCAAGTACAAGGATTATTTTGCATTTTGTTTATATGGACACTATTGATTGATTTTCTGGCATGTAGTTGAAGTAAGGGGGGAAAAACAACTTCCTGGCATGTTTTGTAGGAAAATAATCAATGATGTGGTGTAATATGGTCCAACATCAAGCAGAGTTATTGTTTGCACCCGGAAGTTGATTCTCATGATTGAGAGAGACAGCGAGTGAGAGAGAGAGAGAGAGAGAGAGAGAGAGAGAGAGAATACCCTGATGAAAGCTTCAGGGTTCGAGAAGACGAATATATTTTGAGCTCACTAAAATAAAACCTTTTTTTTTTTTTAAATTACCCATATGGGTGCCTTGGCTTTTCTGTTAACTTTGACATAATGTGATATTTTGTTGTTGAGAATCAGCTGACAGGCTGCTGAATGACCACCTAAATTTCGAAACTGCTAAAAGTTTAGCAATTTTTTAGATTTAAATCCTAAAATAATGATCTTATGACAACATCTTAAAATGACCAGGAGCAGTCTGTGTTATTGCGAGGTGTGTTAACACTGACAGCACTTCCAGATAACTATGTAAATATGCTCAGTGCACTTTATTAGGGCCACCCATTCCTGGATAAAGTGGACTATATGGACCTTGTGCTTCTTCTGCAAAAGTAAACATTACCCTGAGCAAAAATTATAGCCACCGTTGTGAAAGATGTCAATACAAAGAGATAACAACACCTAAATTACACTTTAATAAATTCTGGTGCTTAAAAAACCTTTCTGTGTTAATGTATACACGTCTCATCACTCATGCATTTTACAGTATGTGAAACAATTAGTTTGTGTATAATAGTGCTAGGAAAGCATGCGTGACCTCTGTAAACTGCTCTGTTAAGTTTTCACAAGCGTTTTAATGATTAACTGTTCCCTGATGTCCTCATCAAAGGTTTTATTGACACAGTGGCCCGAAATCGCCATCCAAAAACTTTATTATTTGCCTCATAGCATTTCGTCTTTAACTCATTCTCATAATGTTTGTTGTGTTCTGTTCTACTCTTAATACCATTTGATAGATGGATTTCAGCATCCTGTCCTTGTTGTCAATCTCATTTCCTGCTTGTACCCAGCAGGGATTATCATTTGTGCTGCACAAATGTTCAGACTTCTGAGAAAAATCACTGAAAAAGTTGCATCTGAATGAACATTTGAATGAATGAGTGCTGAAGGTCCAAATATTCGTACATCATATCCATTCATGACTAAAAGATTTTGAAGATTGTACAGTGATTTAAGAGCAATGTGCTTTGCTGGAATTGTGCATAAAGTCCTCTGACAGTGAAAGATCCATCACAGAGTAAACATCAGTGTCAACTTTTATATCTCAGACACAAATAAAACCACCTTTTTCATATATAATCGCAGTAAATCTGGGTAGTGAAGCTGCTATTTTGCAGCAGATCATCTTACCTGATTTGACCAGCACATCTCTGGGTCTGCTGGGCGGACTGTCGGGATACACACCAGCTCCTAATCTCTGATCCATCCTGATGTTTCTGTTTCCTGTGTATGTGCGGGGTGCTTGGAGAGCCTACATGTCTGCGTGCGAGTGCATATGTGGGCGTGCACAGGCCATTTCTCCTGCACTGCTCACACACTTGTGCTTCTCTTCTGTTTCTTCTCAGATGTAAACAGTCACATGACTCGCTGGGCATTCCACACAGCCAGGGCCCTCCCTCTCCTTTTACTCACATGGCAAAACACACTCTCTCTCTCTCTCTCTCTCTCTCTCTCTCTCTCTCTCTCTCTCTCACTCCCCCGACTTTCTCTTTCTCATTCTTGAGTCTTTTATTTTCAGCCCCCTTTCTCACAGGGGTCTGATATGGAAAGGGATTATTAAGGATTAAAACTCTCTCCCTGACTTTCTGCCTGAAATCTCATCCTGGCCATCAGCATTTCATGCAGACGCACACACACACACACACACACACACACACACACACACACACACACACACACACAAACACTTGCACATACAGTACACATGAATTTATGGATGAAGCTTTAAATGCATGCTGTGAATCTATAAACATGCTTTTACACTTAAATATTAATTCATATAACTTAATTCGTATGAAAAGTTACCTAGACGTTCAGGAGACAGCCATACTGTTTATATCTTGTCTTATGATGTTATTTGTATGACATCGATTGAAGTCCACTGTCATTTTTTTTAATTTGTTAACATATTTCATACAGTCAGAGTCAAAGCTATACTATAGTCACCATATGCCTCTTTAAAAAAAATTATTAAGGAATTAAGTGGTATGTACCTCCTGGACAAAATGCAACAGTTTTGGTGCATTCTTTCAAAGAACAAGGAGCAGCTAAAAATGGGGGAAATCTGAGCTGTTGTGTCATAAAACGCATCAGCCAATCATGTTCTGGTATGCAAATATGTTGTGTTGTAAAACTGCAAATCTGAATATTGATTCTGGAATTTGTATTTCTTGAGAGGCATGCTACCATCCTTTCTTATTTCTTTCTTTCTTTGCTTGTTTGTTTACTCATAATGCAGAACTATTTAGTATAAAAAAAACAAATTGTACAGACCATAAATAATAATATTTCTGGTGGAACAAGAGTAGCTAAGAACTTCATAACACTGTGGTGTTATACTGAACCATATTAAGTCAGAACATATGAATATTTAAATGACAGTTATTACTTTGAAAGAATATTCATCAGTAACCATAAGAAAGGCAGTGTACTTATGAGCTTGAGAAATGAACATCTGGACGGACTAGGAGTTTGAGCTGTGACTTTTTTTGTGCATGAAACTAAACATTTTTGGAATTTTGCAGCATGTTTTTGTGTTTACAGTTCTCTGAAATGTGCATAAAGAGGCTGAGGTTACAGAGAATTGTGGTTCAGTGGTGCCAAACGTATATCACATCGCAGAGGCATTATTGTTCTGGAAGAAATACGAGCATGGACTTACCCACACCATTCACGTGCCTTCCACTTTTCACACTCTGCTGCTCGATGTTATACGCCTTCTGTCAGAGAGAGAGAGAGAGAGAGAGAGAGAGAGAGTCAGTCAGTCAGATCACATGCTTGAAAAAGTTCACATTAACTCCAGTTAAAGATTTTCATTGTAAATTTCCAGAATAGTTCAGTTTGTATTGTATGTGGCCTTTGAAACTTGCTTCATAACCTCCAATTTCTAAGAATCTTTTGAAAAGACACTGTACCAATATTTAACTGTGGGTCTCACACAGTAATCATACAGCTCTTTACAATATTATCTCATCTCATTATCTCTAGCCGCTTTATCCTGTTCTACAGGGTCGCAGGCAAGCTGGAGCCTATCCCAGCTGACTACGGGTGAAAGGTGGGGTACACCCTGGACAAGTCGCCAGGTCATCGCAGGGCTGACACATAGACACAGACAACCATTCACACTCACATTCACACCTACGGTCAATTTATGCCGCTTTTCCACTACCAACGCGGCTGAGTTGGGCTGAGCCGTGCCGTGCTGAGTTGGGCTGAGTCGAGCTGAGCAGGGCTGTTGGAGTTGCATTTCGACTACAACCGCGCTGAACCGTGCTGGCTGGAAGTGGGTGGACACATTGGGTGGAGTTAGCGAAAGTGGGTGGACGTCACGTGATGTCGTTAGGTGGCGCAAACAGTGACATCAGTGACCTTTTAAGCGGTAGTCTCACGACCTGGATAGTAAACAATAAACATGGAGTCATTAGTGTTGCTGGTCTTGGTGCTGTGGCTTGTTGTCACCGACAACGCCAACAGATACTGGCAAGAGCGTATAGATGAGGCGAGGCACATAAGGCTTCAGAAATTCTCGTAATTCGTAATTCTTCTTCTTCCAGGTTTACGGTGTTTACAGATCCCAGTGTGCTCGCGGGGCGTGTGTCGGCATGTGAGGACACTCCTCCTCACCAATCAGTGCACAGGGGAGTGTCTCCTCACGCCCCTAGCCCCACTCGGCTCGGTTTGGCTCGCTTCAGCCCCACTCCAAAACCGTGCGAGTTTTGGGGGCTGAGCAGGGCTGAAGCGAGCTGAGTCGTGCTGTTCTTAGGTAGTCGAAACGCGAGCCGTGTCGGGCTGAAGTGAGCTGAAGCGAGCTGAAAAAGGGTAGTGGAAAAGGGCCATTAGAGTCGCCAATTAACCTAACGTGCATGTCTTTGGACTGTGGGGGAAACCGGAGCACCCGGAGGAAACCCACGCGGACACGGGGAGAACATGCAAACTCCACACAGAAAGGCCCTCACCGGCCACGGGGCTCGAACCCAGACCTTCTTGCTGTGAGGCGACAGCGCTAACCACTACACTACCGTGCCACCCTACAATATTATCATTATATTTAAGTCAACATTTGTCTTCATGGTTCTTCTGAATGTGACACTCTTTACCTCTGGGCCACGCATTCTACCCCGTAATGCTGCCTATATATGGTCACAAATTTGCTCCCTCAGGGTGTGGTGTAGTTTCAAGTCTGTTAAGTGGCGCCTGCTCTTGTTAATTAAACGTGTGCTTTTGTTTATAGTTTGCAATGTGCCTTTGTTTTGGTTCAAGTTCTGCCTCTGTTTCTGTCCTGTCCCTGGTTTGTTATCCTAATGTGAGCACCTGTTCTGTGTTTATCCCTGAATTAATTTGTCTGTTTTGCTGTTTCTGTCTTTCACTGCAAAGTCTTATCATGATTTTTAGATTATTTCTATGTTTACCTCGGCCAACTTTGTTGGAGGAGGTTATGTTTTCGCCTTTGTTTGTTTGTCCTTTCTCAATGTAACTCAAAAAGTAGTGAATAGATTTTGATGAAATTTGGTGGAAAGGTGAGCCATGGGCAAAGGAACAATTTATTATATTTTGATGCAAATCTGGATATGTATATGGATGCAGGATCCAGCTATGTACACAGATCCAAGATTTTTTTGTCTTTTCCCAACATAACTCAAAAAGTAGTTAATGGATTTTGATGAAATTTGGAGGAAAGGTGAGCCATGAGGCACGGAACAGTTGGTTTGATTGTGATGCAAATCCGGATATATCTGTGGATCCTGGCTCCAGATATGTATGTGGATCCAGGATTTTTTTTTTTTGGCTCTTCCCAATGTAACTCAAAAAGTAATAAACATATTTGGATGAAATTTGGTGGAAAGGTGAGCCATGGGCCAAGGAACAATTGATTAGATTTTGATGCAAATCAGCTTGGCGGAGGTATGTGCTCTACCAAGTGCCCTCCTAGTTAAGCTATGTTTTTCCTTGCTTCTTTATTTTGTGTTCCTTGGCTTTGACTCACACTTTTTTTTCTGTTTACGATTATGGATTATTTTGATGGTTTTTTGGATTGCCCACAATAAAATGTCTTGCCCACTCTCACAGCACATTTCAGCTATGTGCATGTCCTCTTAAATGCCATAACCTTGAAACAGACCATGATAACAAAATCAGTGTGTGTTAAATATCATGCTGTATTGTGTCACTGATTATCAGCATATACCCACTTTGATATATATATATATATATATATATATATATATATATATATATATATATATATATATATATATATATATATATATACCCGTATAAACGAGCTGCTACATTAGGACTTAATGGTCCTCTCTTCTGCTTCAATTCAATTAACTGTTACATAATACCTCCCTAATAGGATCTCGCTGCCCTTCCATGGTACTCTGTCATTGTGCAAGCCTTTAATCCTCTATTTGTAATGAAAAGATTACATGACATTACATGACGTTATGGCTCTGTTTGAGGTTCCCTGTAGAACACCAAATTTTCCAGCCAATAAGTAATGAATCTGAGTAGCCACAAATCACAGAATCCCAAAGAGGAGCTGGTATCATATTCAAGAAGCTCTCCAATGACTCACTTCACCACTAAAACCTCAGTGTGTTGCTCCCTGTGCGGATACTGATTTTCAATGAGCTGAAATGTATGGAAGTTATGAAACATAATGGTATTGGTAGAGCCATAAGACCAATTCTGAAAATTAGTTTGTAACCGAAGAGCAACACTACACCGTGGTTGTTGCAAGGACAGAGCATCTGATTTTAGTGTCCTCTTTCTACTACATTATATAATTTGTAGCAAGAATGCTGGAGATGGAGAATGCTGGAAATGGAGTTGCCAGGTCAAAGACAAAGAGGAAGACCAAAGAAGAGCTTTATAGATGTGGTGAAGGAGGACATGAGGACAGTTGGTGACAGAAGAAGATACGGAGGACAGGAAGAGATGGAGGGACATTATCCACTGTGGCGACCCTTAATGGGAACAGCCAAAAGAAGAAGAAAAAGACATGGTATGTATGGTGGACACTCCTCATGAACATATTGATACTTTCTCTGAGTTGTTTCCTTGCTTGCTTGTTTATTTATTTATTCATTTATTCTAGAAGGCATCTCCAGTGTCAACGCTTTGTAACAGTCAGAAGTCAAAGTGTGACTAAGTTTTCAAACACAGAAAAGTGTGAAAATGAAGAAAAGACATGAGATTTATCGCTGCTGTAACATAAGTGAGAACAGGAACGAACTTGTTTTACAAATGTTGAAGAAGAAACCTTTATTTGTCACATGCACACTTCAAGCACAGTGAAATTCATCCTCTGCATTTAACCCATCTGAAGCAGTGAACACACGTGCACACACACACACACAGAGCAGTGGGCAGCCACACTACAGCGCCCGGGGAGCAGTCAGGGGTTAGGTACCTTGCTCAAGGGCACTTCAGCCCAAGGCCACCCCACGTTAACCTAACTGCATGTCTTTGGACTGTGGGGGAAACCAGAGCACCCGGAGGAAACCCACGCAGACAACATGCAAACCCCACACAGAAAGACCCTCGCCAGCCGCTGGGTTCAAACCCGGAACCTTCTTGCTGTGAGGCGACCGTGCTAACCACTACACCACCATGCCACCTCAGTGGTGTAGTGTTAATGCAACTTTCAACAGTTAAAAAGTTCTTAAATAAATAAGTCATTCTTTATTACTGTGAAATTTCGAGGCGTATCTGTATCTGTGTGTAATTCATACTTTTCATGCCATAAGGTATGTGACATGATCCAAGGCTGAACGAAGCTGCTTTTCATTTGCGTACTGTATATTTTTCATTATGATTCATCTAGAACATCCAGATACTGCAGATTGATCAGAAGTAAGATGACTGAAGACTCAAGAGACCATGAAAGAGATGGTTTCTTGTGTGAACAAAGACAAACTGGGCTTTCAATAGTCTAAACAAAGGTTGGACACAGCCAGCTTATATAGTGATGTTGTACTGATGTTTATGTGCAAAGGAAGGACACACTCTGGGCCATATCGATAATGCCCAAGGCTAAGATAAGAGAAAAAACATGAGCAAGGACAAAACCGTCATGCTAACATTTACATCCCTCCTGGTTTGATGTGACCTTTAATCATAATAGCTTGACTTTTAGAGCTCTGTGATGGAAAAGCTTCCTCAGACTGAGGGTTGGTCTTGAGTTCCAACAAACAAAGCATGCAAAGCATGTTCTTCCTCTTCTTTAACACCCCATACCTCAGCCTTTCTTGCACATTCTTTCTGTATAAAGCTCAAGGCCTCAGGGCATTAGCTGGAGCCCAGAACACACTCCTTTAGATGGCCAGCATGAATGGATATTGTTGGTGCTGCTTAGCGGTTGCCATGGGAGACTTGCTCATGCTTAGTGCCTCTGTTACACAAAGCATCTACTGTCTTGTATTACTTCTTTTACTTGCTGTAAAGTATCTAGAAGTTTGGGGTGTGGTGTATCAGGACACTGATATGTTCACAACATTGTAATATTAGAGCAAAATAACAGAAGTTAATTGTTACTGACTTATACACCAATACATTTGGAATGAAAACACACATATTATGTTACATGGAGTGGCAGATCTTGAAGGAGTTCCATGAAATGGTGAGAGGGAAGGGTGGCAGGGTGTTTTGGTAGGATAATGGATGACTGATTGATGTGTGCAATGAAAGATTGCAAATCATGCTTTGGATTCAGAGATACTTAAGTCCAAAAGTTAGATTTAATAGTTATTCCATGAAATCAGGTTGTACATGAGCTGATAGTTGACGAGGTGCTATGCTCGATTCACATGACTCGATTTCATGGAATAACTGTTTTATTCTCTCCATATTCACTGGATTTGGGGAAACAGAGCATTTTTATTTTTTGCAAATTTGATAAATAAAAACTTTATACAAAACGTCCAACAAAAATAATTTCCACTTAGAATTCAAACAAACTGATGAAATGACAGAAGCAATTTGTGGAAAATGCTATAATAATAATTCTTGAAAAAAAACATAATTTCTTCTATATTTTGTTGCTTTTTTGTATTGTGTGTGTGTGTGGGGGGTGTTTCTTCTTCTTTAGAGCTTTTTTGGTGGTTGGCAAACCAACTTAAAGGTGCATTACTGACACCAACTTGGCTGGAGTGTAGAACAGGAGATATTGGGGAGGGGGGGAACTATATTCTTTTAAATATTTCTGTTTCTTTTAAATACTTGATAACAATTTTGGGGGTTTTGTTTTCGAATAGAGTTGAATTCATCCTTGGTTGGTTCAGCAACATGCTCCGCCATTTTGTTTTTCTCTACTCACGGTATATGAGCTGATATCCTAGTAGTAGAGTAGCCAATCAGAGCACACGATTGCTCATATCCAGTGAATGTGGATAGAATAATAATATTTATGTTAGGAAAGTTGCTCATATTCGAAGTTGGTTGACATGCCTACTTAAGTCCATTCAGACTGTGTGTGTAGTTCACGCCTTCAAGATTGCCAGATTTTTTAAATAGAAATGCCAGAAGAGACAGGATTTTTTACAAATGCATCTAGATGACCATTTTTAAACACAAGAACTTGCTGTTAAACCGATATGGAGTGAAGGTCTTTTTTTTTTGTTCTCAACTACAGTACTTTCATTATTTTAAACATAAAAATGAAAAATAAGCAAAGCCTCATAGCTAATGATGAGGCTGTAAAAGCGAAGTAGCAATCTGCACACCTTGTCACCTGGAAAGTTCATCTTGGCTTCTTATTCTGGTCAAATTTGAGAATTGAAGGGTGACTTCCTTCTTGTCAAAGACAATCCCAGATTTGTTTACCAAATAATTTTTTATGAAAATGTGACAATCCCATTGAGGAACTGAGCACATTGTTTTTCAGTATAATGTTATAATCTGTTTTTATAGGCAATTATAGTGATATGAAAATCCAATATTAGCACAAGCATTTTTTTTCTTTCCCAGACTCAAGTACATCCTACACAAACAGTAATAATCACACCAGAGCCCCTGGCAAATATTTACCACCTGCAAAATATAACAGGTACGTAAATGAAGCCCATTTCCTCCAAACAGGCCCTGATTCTCAGCTGAACAAACACATTATATCAAAATGTATTCCATTTTCTTATGTTTAAAGGGGATTTGCATGTTTTCTCAAGGCTCTGAGCTGCCTTATGAGCATTGGAGGCTAGCTCCGAGGGCGTTAGATCCAAAGCCTGCTCTAATAACCAGGCAGTCGTATTTCAATGAGCTTACAGGCAGCAAGAGTTGATCTGTATTTAGAAAAGCTACGTGCAGCTCATTGAGAGGAGCCGAGGCTGTCACAGTGCAAATGGAGATTTACTGTATGCTCTGACGATGCAAAACGACAGGCGATTGATTCTCTGTGATTCAATTAGCGCTGGAGCATGTATCGTATGCATTCTGTAATCGGCTTTACAGCATAATTCCACATTTATAGCATAGCTAAGTATGGTATGGATGGAATATTATGGTATGGCACGGTGCAGAGTGTAAAGAATAAAGGTTTCTTTATTCTTTCATCACAAATTCCTCCTCAAGACATGCTTGACTCTTGATTGCGACAAGCATTTCTGTTTGTTGCACGAGTGCACTTCACGTGCCTTTGTTTTTGCTCGAGGTCTATCATTGGTGTGTTACCTGATTGTGTCCACCTGCACCGTGTTACCCAGGGGTTAAATTGGGCCGGGGCTGTCCGGGGCTGAGCCCCGGCACATAAGCTCGGAGCGGATGGCATATGATCACGCACACATCAAAAGCAACAAACCCTTTTCACGATTTTCAGTTCTGAATAATTAAATATCGTTTTATTAATCAATAAACCCATGACTTTTATGAGATAGATCATAGTTTTCCTGATAACAAGACGACCTGTCAAAGCTATTTAGAACAGAACTTGCAAGCAGAGATTCTGGTTTCTGGAACACTGCGTGGGTTGCCAATTCCGCTTTTTATAAGCGACTTTGGGGTTTCTTTTTTTGTGAGCTCGCTTTAAAAAAAAATCAGAAGTCGTGGTTTGCGGATTTTTGGGCTTGTGTTTCAGCGTTGTGACTTGTTTATAATTTTCTCCGTACACCGTCTCCCCTTTTACCTGCATACGATCCAATCATTATCATATTTTTTATTATTAAAAACAAAATATCAAATCATACTGAAGAGGGGAAAAAATAATACTGATCTAAATATGTTGTGTTTTTATTTTTAGACAGTATGTGTTTAGCAAAACACATACTGTCTAAAAATAAAAACACAACATATTTAGATCAGTATTATTTTTTCCCCTCTTCAGTATTATTTGATATTTTGTTTTTAATAATAAAAATATGATAATGATTATGTTCACTGTATTGTTAATATTATTAGTGTTTTATTATTTATTGTTAATATTTAATTTAATGTTAATTTATTATTATTTATTGTTAATATTATTAGTGTATTATTAGTGTAATTATTATTGTTATTATTATGTATTCAATTATTTATTTGGCATGTGGTGCTTTTTGTATTGTCTAGAACATACATAAGATGAGCATATTATAGCAGCAAAATAGAAGCACAATCATTTGAATGCAGCAAAACTTTTGCTGCATTCAAATGATTGTGCTTCTATTTTGCTGCTATAATATGCTCATCTTATGTATGTTCTAGACAATACAAAAAGCACCACATGCCAAATAAATAATTGAATACATAATAATAACAATAATAATAAATGCTTCCAATGTTATAGTGTTGTTTGTATTTGGTTGCATTCACTGCATGAATATATTTGATTGACAATTTGACTGACAGTGTTTTGGCATATTTAACATTTATCCTCCAAAATAAATCAACTGTTTTGGTTTAAGATTGTGCAAGCCTTCAAATTTTCTCACTGAACATTTCTCCTTCACATTTTTCACCTGTAGGCATGTGACAAGATTTAACATGATATTGCTCAACCTACCTCTGTAAAGTCAGCTAACAACTTATTAAAATGCACCAGAATTCAGCAAATAACATGTATGATAATAAAAAACTTCTGGGGGAGGACCCCCAGACCCCCCACTAATCATTTCCTTCAAACCAATGTACAACAACCTGTACAATCTGTTACATTGGCCAACCAATCTACATTCAAACTGCCATAATGTGTAGGGGGGCACTACAAGACACACATAGGCCTACAACACACAGATAAGGTGTATATCTCTGTGCAATATGATATGGTTATCAAATTAGAGGGTTATTTTCCAAAAAGTATATTGGGGCAGGGCGGCGGGGGCAGGGGCGGGTACGAGGCAGAGCCCCCCCCACATAACCAATCCCAATTTAACCCCTGGTGTTACCTGTACAGCTAGTCTCTCTGTGTACACATTGCTGTTTCTTTGTCTCTTCACCAAGTCTTATCGTGCATTCCTGATGTTAAATACGAGCTGTTTTCCAAGTGTTCCACGTTTCCTGGCTTTCTCTCGTTTTTCCACTTCTGGATAGTCCTTTTTTAATGCTTCCTGTCTGTTCTTTGACCTTATAATAAGGTACATCCTGAGTTTACACACTTGCATCACACCTCTCACTCCTACACATAACCCTTTTTCTTTGCCCACCTGCTGAGACTTGATTGGTTATTGGTCAAAGGATTAAAAAGCACTTCACTTTTCTGAATTTTTTCTCAGCTGTGAATAAAAAAAAGAAGCTTTTTTAAAAGCAGCTGCATTTTGGCTGCCTTCCTTGCTGTCACTTTTCATCGGATTAAAAAAAAATATATCTTTGCTTGAGGCTGAAGGAAAAACCAAAGTGTTAATACAGTCATGGCTCATTTGAGGAAGGCGAAATATAGAATCACATCAGCATGATATATATTCACACTTCGATATGAGATATATGCATTTAAATATTCTGCATGTTATTAAAAGACCTTAAATATACTGCATACAAGCTAAGAATAAAAATCAGCTCCAGCTTTACTTCACCTTAACCATATATATATATATATATATATATATATATATATATATATATATATATATATATATATATATATCGTTCCAGTCAAAAGTTCAGACAGACCTTCTAATTTACTGCTTTATTTTTATTTTATATGATTTTCTACACAGTAGAGCATTGCTGAAGGCGTCAACATGATGAAATAACACATATGAAATGATGTAGCATGCAAAAAGACCCCAAAAAAGGATAAACAAAGCCAAATGTTTTATATTTTAGATTTTTCAAAGTAGCCACTGTTTACGTTGATGACACTTTCCACACTACTGGCATTATCTTAACCAGCTTCATGAGGTAGTCACCTGGAATGCTTTTCCAACACTCTCCAGCTCTTGTTGGCTGCTTTTCTTCCCCTCTGCAGTCCAACTCATACCAAACCATCTCACCTAGGTTTAAGTCAGGTGATTTTGGAGCCCAGGTCATCTGATGTAGCACTTGTTGACTCTCCTTCTTAGTTAAATAGCCCTTACATAGCCTGGAGGTGTGTTTTGGGTCATTGTCCTGTTGGAAAAATAAATGATGGTCCCACTAAGTGTAAAACAGATGGGATGGGATGAGATGTCACTGCAGAATGCTGTGGTCATGATGCTGGTTAAGTGCGTCTTCAATTTTGAATAAATTGCCAACAATGTCACCAGTAAAGTAACCCCAGACCATCACACCACCTTTGCCATGCTTCGTGGTGCATGTTCACCTTTTCTGTGCACAGATTTCCGCTGGTCAAATATCCATTCCTTGTGTTTCTTGGCCCAAGCAAGTCTCTTCTTATTATTCTGCTTATTGGCCTCTTTCAGTAGCGGTTTCTTTGCAGCAATTCGACCGTGAAAACCTGATTCACACGGTCTTCTCCGAACAGTTGATGTGTCTGCTACTTGAACTCTGTGAAGTATTCATGTTGGCTCAAATCTGAGGTGATGTTAATTGGTGAGTTCTGAGGCTGGCAACTTTAATGAACTTATCCTCTGCAACAGAGGTAAGTCTTGGTCTTCCTTTCCTCATGAGAGCCAGTTTCATCAGAGCGTTTGATGGTTTTTGCAACTGCACTTGAAGATACAGTCAAAGTTCTTGCAATTTTCTGGATTGACTGACCTTCATGCCTTGGAGTAATGATGGACGTCATTTCTCTTTACTTAGCTGAGCGGTTCTTGACATAATATGGATTACTTCAGTGGTGGGTGGAATAGGGCTATTTATTATCAGGTATTTTTTTATTATTATTTACTATTTCCTGTTTGATCTCAAACGCATTAAGAAGGCAAGAAACTTGTCCACTAATTAACTTTTGCTGAGACACACCTGTTAATTGAAACATATTCCAGGTGACGACCTCATGAAGCTGGTTAAAATAACGCCAATAGTGTACAAAGTGTCATCAAGGTAAATGCTGGATACTTTGAAAAATCTAAAATATGAAACATATTTTTTGTTTCCCACACAATTCCATATATATTCCAGATGTTATTTCATAGTTTTGATGTCTTCAGTATTGTTCTACAATGTAGAAAATAGTCACAATACAGAAAAACCAATGAATGAGTAGGGGTGTACAAACTTTTGACTGGTACTGTATATATCAAAACAGCATTTGATCTCACTGCTCATGTGAAATCAAAGCTGCTCTCTGCTATCAGAAGCTGCAGAATGACAACTACAGCCAAAACAATCTCACATCTCTAAAACCACTGAAGCGTGACGGCAGCTAGAACACCTCATTGTTTCTCAAGGCAACCTAGACGCTACAGCCCACCGTCCAGGGTTCAGTTACGAGACGTTGTGGCCACCTGACCTTTCCTCTCCTGTCCCTGTGTGATCTTGGACATGTTTTATTTACTCTGTTTGGAAACCGGCATCCACGGGTGACACTGCATCCTGCTAATAAGTAGCAAACAAAAAGTCTTTTTATCGATTTCAGCTATGCTCCGGTGCTCTGGTCACAAGCTGAAGGTTCTCAGGTTTCTCAGACAACATGCACAATTAGCAGGGGCCATGCAAAGGCGGGGGGAGCGGCCAGCTAATTACTCACGGATCCGAACAGAGAACACAAGCACGGATCAGCGGTTTAGGGTAGCACACCTGAACCTGAACTGTACTGAATGTAGTACAATGATGTGTATGATCCATGCAGAAAGCTCATGTCTGCGTTGGCTTCCTACTTCCTCATCAAGTTGGACTGTCTTAAGATCACTATATAATATAAAAAATATAATATATATATGAATGCTTTAATGACATAGGAAAGTAGGACCTTCTTAGTCAACCCAGCAGACGTAGATAGTCCCTCGGTCCCCTGGTGGGTGTAATGAGTTTTAAAGCTGGTCTGTGGGGGAACGTCTCAGTCAGGAGACAAAGGACCAAGTCAGTAATGATGTCTCCTGATGAGATGAAAGAAGCGGTAACTTTCCTGCACCTCTGAAGGCCATGACATGAAATGAGGGGTGTGTGTGTGCTCTCGTATCGGCAGGATGTTGATGTTCATGTGCAGATGTGTGGCTTTGTGCATGTGTGTGTAGGTTTTCATATAAAGAACCATGAATGATTGTCTTTTGTGATACCACCAGCATTAGGGTTGTGACTGGTTACAGTATCTCAATGACAGTCAAAATTTTCAAAATATCTGTTACCGTCTTGATATTCATTCATAATCTCTGTCATATCACGTGACTGCACGGACTGTGTAATGGACTTCTTTTGTAAACAAAGTTAAATAGCTATCCCTGCTGAAATGCCTAGCTTGTTCCTAATTTTATCATACATCATGTGGCTGTTCAAGTACAAAGAAACATAGGATTGCTGAGCAGAACTAAATAAAACAACTATTCGTTTTTGGCATCAGTAGAGATCCATACTGCTGTGCAAAGGCAAACTGCAGTATCTGCATATTGTGTCGGTGGCAAAAGACATGACATTACAGGCATTTATTACATATCACATTTAATGTAGTGCTCTTTTCATACACTGACTATGTTCAAAAGCGCTTAACAATAAAATGTATGTAGAAATACAAAATTAAAGAAAAGGCAGAAAACCAATTAGGGCGGCATGGCGGTGTAGTGGTTAGCGCTGTCGCCTCACAGAAAGAAGGTCCGGGTTCAAGCCCCGTGACCGGCGAGGGCCTTTCTGTGCGGAGTTTGCATGTTCTCCTCGTGTCCGCGTGGGTTTCCTCCGGGTGCTCTGGTTTCCCCCACAGTCCAAAGACATGCAGGTTAGGTTAACTGGTGAGTCTAAATTGACCGTAGGTGTGAATGTGAGTGTGAATGGTTGTCTGTGTCTATGTGTCAGCCCTGTGATGACCTGGTGACTTGTCCAGGGTGTACCCCGCCTTTCGCCTGTAGTCAGCTGGGATAGGCTCCAGCTTGCCTGCGACCCTGTAGAACAGGACAAAGCGGCTACAGATAATGAGATGAGATGAGAAAACCAATTAAAATCATAGCATATAAAACATAGTATATAATTAACATTAAAACCTGATTCGATTATATTCAGACACTATCATAATATAATGTAAACAAGTGAGTTTTAAGAGAACGCTTAAAAGTGTCAACTGATCCTGAGTCTCTTGTATGGCATGGAAGATTGTTCCAAAGACTAGAGGAACTCCAACTGAAGCATCAGTGACTAACTGTAGCAGTCCTGACACGTGGCCTGACTAGCGAGAGAATGCTCTCTGATCTGAGTGATCTACTGGGCTTGTACACAGTAAGCATGTCATGGATATATGTGGGTGATTTGCCGTGTAGAGCCTTATACCAGCACTTTGAAATCAAGGCGGCTCAGGATTGGTAACCATGATGACTCTGGCTGCTGCATTTTGAACTCTTTGCATCTTCTGAATCAGGGTACTGAGAAGCCCGTGTAAGAGTACATTGCAATAATCTAACCTGGACGTAACAAGTCCATTCACTAGAGATTTTGTTGCATCGTTGGCCAGATATCATCTGATGTGTCCAATGTTCCTGAGCTGAGCAAATGCTAACCAACATACAGTATGTTGTTGAAGGATTTAGAGGATGCTCTTATCTAGAGTGATGTACAATGTACCCAGAGCAGCCTGTGGAGCAGGTGGGGGTTAGGTGCCTTGCTCAAGCCATTCCTGCTGGTCCAGGGAATCGAACCTGCAATCTTTTGGTCCCAAAGCTGCTTCTCTAATGCCCAGGTCAGATAGCAGGCTGCAACTAGTTTTCAACTACTTGCATCTACCTGCGATAACAAAATTGCAGGTAGATGCAAGACTGGTCTTGCGTCGACGCATGACGATGCAAATAATGGCAGAGTGTTGCAGAGGGTCTTTAATAGAGGCAGGTTGATGCCAGTGGATCATGATCTATTCACATTTCAGCTGCGATTCGCTTCCAATCGGTGCAAATAGCAGGTTGACGCATGTAGAGGCAGGCAGTTGTGCAACACTTGAGCAACCAATCGCAGGTTGAAGCATCATCATCATTTCCCTCTTGGCATAAGATCGGCCTAGGGGCGCGGCTGCTTGGAGCAGGAGAACCTCATCTCCAACATCCACTTGAAGTCTTGTTTGTTCATCATAGTTTTTAGGGCCTGATGTTTGTCGACCCCAAGCAGTTCCTCAACCTTCTTCCAGTTCCTTCTCTTGTCAAACAAGACAACTTTCTGAATGGCGTCGTTAGCCATTCTGCACATGTGTACTATATACTTCAGATACTGAATGTGGCAAAAATCATCAATAGGTTGTGATTGGGTAATTTAATGGAGCTTCGTATTGGAGATCTTGAAGGCCCAATCCAAGTCTCCATCAACTAGGGATGCAGGGTCAGTTCCCTTCTTACATTGGCCTTTGGGTGGTGCATTTTTCCTTGCATAGTCCCCAGCGATCATTTTTCAAAGGAACCCATTCCAGACAGCATTCAGTTTCTGGAGTTCAGCACCTGATAGTTCCCCCGTCTGTACGCTGTATAATAGGTGGGACTGCACACAAGTAGTCAAGATCTTCATGCGAGTGTTGAGGTGGGTTTCGCGGTTAGTCAGCATGTGCTTCAGCTCAATCCATTTTTCAAACGCCAATGCAATCCTGTGATGCAAAAACTTCAATGACTTCCCAGTGTTGGTAATGAGATAGCGGAACTGCCTCACATTCTTTATTTCTACATTGTTTACCATCAGTAGGCTTGTTCTAGATTGTATGCTTTTGTCAACATTAAAGGCCATTGTCTCTGTCTTCTTATATGACATCTGCAGACCAAATCTCGAGAAAGTGTTGTCATATATCTCTAAGATCTTCTTTAGCTCGTCCAGGTTCTCAGAGAACACTGCAATATCATCAGCGTACATGAGTTCTAATATTCTGGTCACACCATATAACATCTTAGTGCGACGTTCTCGGGGAGACACTTCATTCGGTATAACAAACTCGATCCGTGCTCCAGCCTCTGGGAATTGGCTTTTGATCTCATGGTATGCACATCTCATGACAAAGTCCATGGGTGGATGGGTTGACTTCCGTCTTTTCTCGAGCAGGATTAAGAATTCCTCATTCACCCAGGGTTTATCGTCGTGACCACTGTACAGTTGTGGTATCTTTTCATCTGTAGCTGTGCAGATAGCACTGACGATTTGTTGTTCAATCACATCAACTTGTACCGAAGACGGGGGCTGTTCAAGGATATTATCGAGGCGTCTACTATATTCAGCTCTCACATCTTCAAGATCCCTAAGTGCTTGCATATTGCCTATCTGGTGAGCTTCGCCACTCTTCTTTCTGAAAATTTGTCTTTGTTTGCTTTTAGTTGGAAGCATAGCATCAAGGACTACTATTCAATGGTCTGAATCAAACGGTACACTTGCTCTAGGGTATACTCTACAGTTCTGTGCGGCCCTTTTGATAAACCATTCTCCTAAGATGTAATCAAGACGTCTATGTATCCTAGGTTGGATTTAAAGGACCATCTATGCATAGATTTTTTAGTGGCAAATAAGGTGTTTAGGATGTAAAATTTATTGCTTCTAGCAACTTCAATGAGCTTTGTATCATTGAAATTTGTAGGCTCGTCATCATTGAAACGTCCCACAAAATTCCAGTTGTTATTTTGGTCATTTCCTATTGTCGCATTGAAGTCACCACACACAACCAGTTTACAGTTAGGTCCATAAATATTTGGACAGAGGCAACATTTTTCTAATTTTGGTTCTGTACATTACCACAATTAATTGTGAACAAAACAATTCAGATGCAGTTGAAGTGCAGACTTTCAGCTTTAATTCAGTGGGTTGAACAAAATGATTGCATAAAAATGTGAGGAACTAAAGCATTTTTTAAAACACAATCCCTTCATTTCAGGGGCTCAAAAGTAATTGGACAAATTAAATAATTGTAAATAAAATGTTCATTTCTAATACTTGGTTGAAAACCCTTTGTTGGCAATGACTGCCTGAAGTCTTGAATTCATGGACATCACCAGACGCTGTGTTTCCTCCTTTTTAATGCTCTGCCAGGCCTTTACTGCAGCGGTTTTCAGTTGCTGTTTGTTTGTGGGCCTTTCTGTCTGAAGTTTAGTCTTTAACAAGTGAAATGCATGCTCAATTGGGTTGAGATCAGGTGACTGACTTGGCCATTCAAGAATATTCCACTTCTTTGCTTTAATAAACTCCTGGGGTGCTTTGGATTTATGTTCTGGGTCATTGTCCACCTGTATTATGAAACACCGACCAATCAGTTTGGCTGGATTTGAGCACACAGTATGTCTCTGAATACCTCAGAATTCATCCGGCTGCTTCTGTCCTGTGTCACATCATCAATAAACACTAGTGACCCAGTGCCACTGGCAGCCATGCATGCCCAAGCCATCACACTGCCTCCACTGTGTTTTACAGATGATATGGTATGCTTTGGATCATGAGCTGTACCACGCCTTCGCCATACTTTTTTCTTTCCATCATTCTGGTAGAGGTTGATCTTGGTTTCATCTGTCCAAAGAATGTTCTTCCAGAACTGTGCTGGCTTTTTTTAGATGTTTTTTTAGCAAAGTCCAATCTAGCCTTTTTATTCTTGAGGCTTATGAGTGGCTTGCACTGTGCAGTGAACCCTCTGTATTTACTTTCATGCAGTCTTCTCTTTATGGTAGATTTGGATATTGATACGCCTACCTCCTGGAGAGTGTTGTTCACTTGGTTGGCTGTTGTGAAAGGGTTTCTCTTCACCATGGAAATTATTCTGTGATCATCCACCACTGTTGTCTTCTGTGAGTGTCCAGGTCTTTTTGCATTGATGAGTTCATCAGTGCTTTCTTTTTTTCTCAGGATGTACCAAACTGTAGATTTTGCCACTCCTAATATTGTAGCAATTTCTCAGATGGGTTTTTTCTGTTTTCGCAGCTTAAGGATGGCTTGTTTCACCTACATGGAGAGCTCCTTTGACCGCATGTTTTCTTCACAGCAAAATCTTCCAAATGCAAGCACCACACCTTAAATCACCTCCAGGCCTTTTATCTGCTTAATTGAGAATGACATAACGAAGGAATTGCCCACACCTGCCCATGAAATAGCCTTTGAGTCAATTGTCCAATTACTTTTGGTCCCTTTAAAAACAGGGTGGCACATGTTAAGGAGCTGAAACTCCTAAATCCTTCACCCAATTTTAATGTGGATACCCTCAAATGAAAGCTGAAAGTCTGGACTTTATGTCCATGTCCATTGTATAACTATAACTTGAATACGTTTCAGTAAACAGGTAAAAAAACAAAATTTGTGTCAGTGTCCAAATATATATGGACCTAACTGTATATGATGGATGTGATTGTTTTACTGATGTTATGGCCCTGGAAAGAGTATTATACAGTAGAATGCTTCTTTAGTTGAGGCTGCATATGTCTCAGTTGGACAGTAGCAGGAGACTACAGTCAACTTAATCCCATGAACAGATATTCTAGCCAGTATGATTCTGCCTTCCATAAGATGCTCAATGTCAAATAATCTAACATGGGGTGCTAAAACTATCACGACCCCGGCACTGGCCTTTCTCTGTAGCCCGTTGTATAGGACTTGCCATCCTTGGAGTATGTTATCACTTAATTCGATCTCAACCTGGCCTACAATGCGGGCTTCTTGTATACAGCATACATCATGTTACAAGATCTTAATCTGCATCACATGCTCTGCCAGTTTAATCTCGCACTTTGCTGTTCTTACATTTATCGTTCCAATCTTGACATGATGGTTATTCCTTGGCTTTTGTTTTGCTTTATGCTTCATCACAGTTTGAAGTTGCATTGGATAGTTGATATACAGTATAACAAGATACTGGATATCTGTTATTTAAAGGGAACTACTAGAATAATACTAAATAAATAGAAATATTTACTAATGATTAACAAACACAGTTGGTCATCCTATCTAAAGGACTCAGACTTTTTTTTTTTAAACCTTTTAATCATCAGTTTCAGATTTGCTTTCCAACTAGGAGGGAAGAGGCTACTTCACTTCCTAGCGCCAGTGACTCCGTTAGTTCACTCAGCTGCAAAGCCGAGCTATCCAGGGTGTACCTGTCCTAATGACGGAGGTGGAGTCTGGCTTGAGTGTGATAAGCGTTTAGACTCAGGAGGGCTTACAAACACTGCCTTCTGGGCCTAGGGGATACACATCCGAGAGTTGCGCTTCAACACTCCGTACACCCCAGGTAGTGGCAGCTAGATGCAGGCTGACGCAGGGGAAGACGTCTTTAGAGATGGCTGCGATGCATCGCAGGTAGACGCAGACTGCACCTGCAAATAGTTTACAACAACCTGCGAGCAGTCTTCTGGCCTTATATTTTTTAAAGGTTTTCTGTGCACTGCGTCAACCTGCATCTAGCTGCATCTGCTTCCGATTGGTTGATTCAGTTTAAAAACTCTGTGTCTTGCAATACGTCTGACCACAACGAAGGATTTGATGCAAAACGCCTGCGTCCACCTGCGATCAGTCGCCACTTGACCGATCGCAGGTCGCAGAATGCGTCTTTCTGCCATCTGACCTAGGCATAACCTTTAGGCCACGGCTTTGCTGTCACCTATTCGCTATTGGACTGTCTTTTGCCACTGATACAATATGCAGATACTGCAGTTTGCCTTTGCATGCCAGCATAATGGTGCACTAATTCGGATAATTTTTCATTTCCTCTCAGCCACTATGTCTTTCAACTACTAACAACAACAAAAACAACATAATAAATACTGACTGTGTACTGTATCGTATTGATTGTATGGAAAATATTCACTCAGTCTCACTTTCAGTAACCATCAGTGTTATACAAGTCCCTATGTATGGGCTGTTACTATAGAAACAATAATGTACTCAAACAAGTGCACTAATACAGTATCATTAGTGTTACATCTGGAACCACTGTTATATAAAATCGATCCACACTTTCCGATCAATCACATTCAAGAATTCAACTTTGCTGTCATATAAGTGTGTTTAACACAGATCAGGATGAAGTTTCTAATCTGTCTCCAGGGAGTCATGTGAAGTGGTGCTGGACGATGGTTGGGACAATGCTTTTACATTACATTACATTACTGGTATTTAGCAGACGCTCTTATCCAGAGCAACGTACAACATACCCGGAGCAGTTGGGGGTTAGATGCCTTGCTCAAGCCATTCCTGCTGGTCCAGGGAATCAAACCAGTGACCTTTTGGTCCTAAGGCTGCTTCTCTAACCATTAGGCCATGGCTTTCCACCACTGCTTTTACACGTTTCAGAGCTTGGAATTTTTGCATTTCTGCTCACTTCTGATATTCGGTTGCTAAAAATATTTCTTTGATATTCTGCAATTCCATACGTCATTAAGGGTGTGGTTTGAATATCATGAAGTTTCACAGTTCATGCTGGTCCTTTGAGGCTTCCTTGTTACCTCGGTCAACTCTGCCCCCTTGTGGACAACATTTGCTGGTAATAACAAGCTGGTCTTGGCAGAAGATGTGTGCCAGGTAATCATCGAGGTTAATCGAAGTAACTAAAGCATGTTTTCTTCCTTTTCATGACACATTTCTAACTTAAGATAGACATTATCAGGAATCATGGTTGGGTTCAAGCTTAGAGTAAGCTTACAATACGTAGGTGTGCAGTATTATATCTGTTATACAGTGGTGCTTGAAAGTTTGTGAACCCTTTAGAATTTTCTATATTTCTGCATCAATATGACCTAAAACATCATCAGATTTTCACACAAGTCCTAAAAGTAGATAAAGAGAACCCAGTTAAACAAATGAGACAAAAATATTATACTTGGTCATTTATTTATTGAGGAAAATGATCCAATATTACATATCTGTGAGTGGCAAAAGTATGTGAACCTTTGCTTTCAGTATCTGGTGTGACCCGCTTGTGCAGCAATAACTGCAACTAAACGTTTCCGGTAACTGTTGATCAGTCCTGCACACTGGCTTGGAGGAATTTTAGCCCATTCCTCTGTATAGAACAGCTTCAACTCTGGGATGTTGGTGGGTTTCCTCACATGAACTGCTCGCTTCAGGTCCTCCCACAACATTTCGATGGATTAAGGTCAGGACTTTGACTTGGCCATTCCAAAACATTAACTTTATTCTTCTTTAACCATTCTTTGGTAGAACGACTTGTGTACTTAGGGTCGTTATCTTGCTGCATGACCCACCTCCTCTTGAGATTCAGTTCATGGACAGATGTCCTGACATTTTCCTTTAGAATTTGCTGGCATAATTCAGAATTCATTGTTCCATCAATGATGGCAAGCCGTCCTGGCCCATATGTAGCAAAACAGGCCCAAACCATGATACTACCACCACCATGTTTCACAAATGGGATAAGGTTCTTATGCTGGAATGCAGTGTTTTCCCTTCTCCAAACATAACGCTTCTCATTTAAACCAAAAAGTTCTATTTTGGTCTCATCCGTCCACAAAACATTTTTCCAATACACTTCTGGCTTGTCCACATGATCTTTAGCAAACTGCAGACAAGCAGCAATGTTCCTTTTGGAGAGCAGTGGCTTTCTCCTTGCAACCCTGCCATGTACACCATTGTTGGTCAGTGTTCTCCTGATGGTGGACTCATGAACATTAATATTAGCCAATGTCAGAGAGGCCTTCAGTTGCTTACAAGTTACCCTGGGGTCCTTTGTGACCTTGCCAACTGTTACACGCTTTGCTCTTGGAGTGATTGTTGTTGGTCGACCACTCCTGGGGAGGGTAACAATGGTCTGGAATTTCCTTCATTTGTACACAATCTGTCTGACTGTAGATTGGTGGAGTCCAAACTCTTTAGAGATGGTTTTGTAACCTTTTCCAGCCTGATGAGCATCAACAATGCTTTTTCTGAGGTCCTCAGAAATCTCCTTTGTTCATGCCATGATACACTTCCACAAACATGTATTGTGAAGCTCAGACTTTGATAGATCCCTGTTCTATAAATAAAACAGGGTGCCCACTCACACCTGATTGTCATCCCGTTGATTGAAAACACCTGACTCTAATTTCACCTTCAAATTAACTGCTAATCCTAGAGGTTCACATACTTTTGCCACTCCCAGATCTATAATATTGGATCATTTTCCTCAATAAATAAATGACCAAGTATAATATTTTTGTCTCATTTGTTTAACTGGGTTCTCTTTATCTACTTTTAGGACTTGTGTGAAAATCTGATGATGTTTTAGGTCATATTTATGCAGAAATATAGACAATTCTAAAGGGTTCACAAACTTTCAAGCACCACTGTACTTTCCTTACTGTACTTTTCCCAAGTTCATTTCTTGCCTCTTGAGTAAACATTTGTGCATCTGCTTCTTCATATTATCAGTGCTGGATTTTGTAAATTACAGAAAAAGGAAATGAAGAAATGAGGCATTGTAAAGTAAAGCAGGATGCTTTAAAATCATAATATCTTGCACAATGTTTCCTTCTGCTCTACTTCTGATCGATTTTGCTCTCGGTGATATGCAGTGATGTGAAGCTCTGTATATGTATTCTTTGTCTTTTAATTTAACTGTCATTTTATTTCACGCCTTTTAGTCAGTGCTCAGGTGATGAATAGTGATGAATAAAACAGGATCTTATGGAAAAATACTCAGCATGTCTGCGGTGTTTTATAGTTATACCATAACAGTTTTCTCTATGAACTATTTATCCATTTATAGTTACATTTCATGTGAAACGAGAACATATTAGAGCATTAATATATACCTGGGACAACCTTGCAGAAGGAAGTACTGTCAGAGCTTGTGTTAGTGAAAATTAATCAACACCTTGTATATCATTATATGGTATTGTTGTTCGAAAGCTTTCATGACACCGCCATTGTTTGTGTGTGTGTAAGTGTTTTTGGGTGATCTGATATACCATCTGTGTTAGTTGGGTACAGCTGGCTGATTGGCTCATAAGAGTGTGTGAAGGTGACAGGGGAACAAAAAAAAGCCTGAAAGGATTCTAGTGTGTTAAAACCTACAGTATGTTAGACATGCGTATTCTTGATCAGAGCTCTCTAAACTCTGATGTTATTGGTTTGCTAAACAAAGAAGCAAATTTTAAGATACTGTGCACAGTACATCAGGTGTTTGACCAAAAAAAAAAAGGTCAAAAAACAGAACAAAAATGCAATGCTTTGTCGTTCAAAACAAAAATGTTCTTAATGATCCTTTCAGTCTTTGTGTGAATACACATACTGATAATGATAATGATAATGATGACAGCAGCTGCTATTATAATGAAAGCATTTTTCATTAGATATGCTTTGTTTAAACAACACGAAACAGTGAATACATCTCGACATGATGATGGTCTTGTATAGGAGTTCAGCAGAGATCTGTAAGTTCGAAGAAAGCTCTATTTAAATACAAAATCCTGTCTGAGATATTTAAGCCACTTATGCATTACTATATAAATACTGACATGTGATAAATTGTCAGCATGTTCAGCCTCCCTGTGAACACTAAAGAAGCAGAACAGTGATTGTTTAGATTTCAGGATCTGACACTTATATCTGAGTGGATTTTAAATCAGGAAGTGGAATGACTGTTACACCAACATCCCAGAGTGTTTGAGTCTGCTTACAAGCAGAATCAAGGATTTTATTGTTGAAATGATAACATGCTAAAACGTTTGCATTAATATATACTTATGATTTGCCTTGAGGCGGCACGGTGGTGTAGTGGTTAGCACTGTTGCCTCACAGCAAGAAGGTCCGGGTTCGAGCCCCGTGGCCGACGAGAGCCTTTCTGTGTGGAGTTTGCATGTTCTCCCCGTGTCCGCATGGGTTTCCTCCGGGTGCTCCAGTTTCCCCCACAGTCCAAAGACATGCAGGTTAGGTTAACTGGTGACTCTAAATTGACCGTAGGTGTGAATGTGAGTGTGAATGGTTGTCTGTGTCTATGTGTCAGCTCTGTGATGACCTGGTGACTTGTCCAGGGTGTACCCCGCCTTTCGCCCGTAGTCAGCTGGGATAGGCTCCAGCTTGCCTGCAACCCTGTAGAACAGGATAAAGCGGCTAGAGATAATGAGAGGAGATGAGATTTGCCTTGAAACCACAACTACTGTCAGCTGCTCTAATAGAAAAAGAATCAACAACTTTCAGCTAATCACACACAGATTCAGCAGAATATGATATATTTCATGACGCATTCTTTCATAGTTGTAAAAGGAAGCATATATTAGACTACTAGAGTATAGTTACTAGATTTTAACAGGGTTATAACACACTTTCATTTCGCGTTATTATTTCATCTCATCTCATTGTGCGCGCTGATTGGTTGAGAAATTCAGACTATTTCTCACTAATCACCTCGAGTGACTCGGCAAAATGGTGGCCAATCACTTCGTCACCGTAAGTGAGGAAGAACTGCAAATTATGAAAGAAAATGCTCTTCCTAAACACACTAAAGATGCTACGAAGTTTGGTCTAAAACTATTCAAAGGTAAGGTGGAATTGTGATTTATTTGCTCTATTTCAAAACAAAGTATTTTATATGAGTCAGCGTAGATAAGCGACACAAGCCTGCGCCGCGTCTTTATTACATTTGCATGCTGCTTTTGAAGTTTGAAATACATTATTGTGTTTAATACGATTTTTAATTTTTTTAAAATAATCACCTGTATATTTATACTAAAACAATTATCCGCCTCAGGCTCAGTGAATTTTGGTGAATAATAACCTCAACTTCATCTCAGTTACAATTTAAATAATATTGGCTGGCTTTGAGTGGTATATCAGATATAGTCCATTCAGCTAGCATGAAATTGAACGAGTCAAAGACGAGTGTACAAACTGTCACAGTCACTCGCTAGTGCAGAAGTTTTACATCTCCGACGTGTCTCTTTTCCAGTTTTTCAATGTCCGTTGGTATGTTTTTCCCTTGTAAATATGTGTGAAGAATATATAATGATGTTTTGGTACCGTAGCCTTTCAGGTGTTCAGCATGTCTTCAGTTTCAGTTTTCAGTTAATTTATTTTGTGCTTCATCCGAGCACTGGATTACCCTCATCTTCTCTCTTTCCTGGCCGACAAAGAAATGATTGTGCGCATGCGCAGCAGAAAAGTTTTGTCATTGGATCTTCGCATGAGCGCCGAAGTGTGATGTCATGTTGTCTATATTATAACAATATTGCATGCTCATTCTCCATTGGGGAGAGTGGCATAATACATGGAGGATAAGTGATATGATAACAATATTGCATGCCATCTATAAACCCACTAGAAGGGAATAGAATACATGTTTTTATTCTATGTAAAACGTGGCCCATATGTATAATAATCACCAATATTCACCTTGCCTTTGGGAAATAACTGTTAATTAATCCTTCCTTCCTTCCTTCCTTCCTTCCTTCCTTCCTTCCTTCCTTCCTTCCTTCCTTCCTTCCTTCCTTCCTTCCTTCATACATTTCTAATCACACAAAACATCCTACTTCTAAAACTTTTACTTCTGACCTTTTGACACTCTTTGTAATATGAAATTACAGTGATTCCTTTGCTCTGTGAAAAAGCACAATAATTTATATCTGTTATAGAGATCGCACTGACCCGATACTCAGCAACCGTATCGGGCCGATACTCTCAAAAAAAAAAAAAAAAACAGTGGGGAAAAATAAATATGATTGGATTTGAATTTGGAAAAGATTTGTTTTGGATCTGGAAAGGTTTACATGTAAAGATACTTGATTGCATTTTTTTTTTGTTCTTAGTGTTGATTTAATTTTATTTCTACTTGATACATTATACTATTTGCAATGGATATGATTTGAGTGAAAATTGCAGTTTTGCGTGAGTCATGTTTTCACCTATATTCTTTTTTCATGATTTGGGAACTCTAAGTGCTTCAGCATAGATAGATAGATAGATAGATAGATAGATAGATAGATAGATAGATAGATAATCTGAAAATGTAGTCATTTCTGAAGGAAAAATATCAGATGGGTCTTGATTTCAGCTGATGGTCAAGGTTTTAGTGTTGGTATCAGTATTTGAAGAGAAAAAGTTGCATGTATTGTGCTATCTGGAGTAAGTTATGGCATGTTTTTTTTCCTTTTTTTTCATTTCAGGTGCCCTCTGGTGCTATGTGTTCTTCCATAAATATCCTACAGTAATTATGATCCATTGGTTCGGGTAATTAAGTGATGAAACACTCGGGGCCGTGTTGTTCCAGAAAAATAACCAACGATAGGATTGTTTGATTGGCCAGATGTGAAGCAGAGCTACTTTTACCATCCCTAATATCTCTTATATGCAATCATTTGGCAAGGATTGCAATTTCTAAGTGTATTAACTGTAGTGTGATTTAGCAGCATACTACAGCAAGCAGCATGAAGTCACAGATAAAAAGTTATGGCTGGGAGCAATATGATTTGAAAGTCTGAATACATAACCAAATGTTTTATTATGGTTTCATCATTTATATTAATTAAAAAGAAAACAATGGTTGCAAATTTCTCTGATGATATTTTAAGATTTGATCAAGAGTTCAAAACATCTTTTTGTTTTTTAACTGAACAGAGAAAGGAAATGAAGTTTATTTAATGAAACATTCAACACCCTTTCAGGAGTCTGCATATGTAATGATTTGCAGAATCTATGTGGCTTTACATCAGCTGAAATGCTAATGTAAAAAAGGAAAAAAAGAAGCAAAACATGGAGCGTGTTAAAATATACAGTATTTCAGTTCATGCAAGACTTTCTAAAGAAACTAGAGCAATAAACACACCTCAGTTTTAAGTCGTGCATTATTGAATATTATGTATCAACTGAGTATTCATTTTCAAAAAAAAAAGTCATTAAATAATAATGTTTTTGGCTGTGGATCCTGAAGCAAAATTGAAACTAATGCTCAGACTGGATAATCATGTGTTTAAATTTCATGAGGGTTTATCAAACAATAATGGATTTTTGCTCGGTTTTAAATCATGCTTTTTTTAATAATACATTTCAGCTTGGTAAAATATTCATAACTTATGAAATGAAAAAGTTCATGTTCGTGAACTCATATTTCTGGCCTTACTGTCAGATTATGTAAGTGATAACTGATGAAAGATAAACCTACAGGTATAATAATATATATTGGGAATGAATGAAACAACCAAATTTACTGTATTACATTTACTCACACAGGACAAACTATAAATCATATCAGTCAATATTCATTCCTCAAGTGGTCCGACAGAGTGATTCTCAGATTTTGGAGTTATTTTTAGCTTGTCTGGCAGATCATTTGGAAAGAATTTTGTTTGGGATGATTTGCTTCATTGCACTTGATCTTGTGTGCAAGAGACATTGAAATGACATTCCTATCACTGTACCAAGAATTTAATCATCTAACAACTGGATTCTGTATGACTTGTAATCAACTTTGGATAAACGAATTAGCCAAATGAATGAATGTTAATAAAGGCAGCTTAAGGTTTGGGTTAAAGTACAGCATGCAGGTCCTGAAACAATAGAAACAGAGCAGAGCTGTGCTTCTAGACCTTTAGTTTCCTGCAGAGTTTAGTTTCAATCCACTTCTCCAGCTTAGTACTCTGGACTCAACCTGGACTTTCTGGCTTGATACTCTGTACTTAACCCAGACGCTATGTCTTGGGACTAGAGACTCAACTAGGACCCTAAGGCTTGGTACTGTGGTTCTCTGGACTTGACCCAGACTGTCTTGGGGCTCTGGGCTTGGCTTGAAATGTATAAGTCTAAAAAGACATTTTGGCTAGGGACTTAGGATTTGACTTGGACTCTACAACTTGGTACACTGTACCCAAATTGAACTCTATGGCTTGGGACTCTGGATTCAACAAAGACACTGTGACTTGGTACTTTGGACTAGAGTCAAACTCTCTGGCTTTGTACTCTGGAAACTCCCAGACTCTCTGACTTGGTCCTGTGGATTTGGCTCAAACCCGTCAGCTAGATATTTTGATTTCAACTTGGAATGTATGGTTTGGGTCTCTGAAATCAAATTTGACTCTATGTCTTGGGACTCTGAACTCAACTTGGAATTAATGACTTGAGTCTATGAATTCTACTTGGACTCTATTTCTTTGGACTCTGGATTTGGCTCAAACTCCCAAGCTAGATATTTTTGATTTCAACTTGGACCCTATAGCTTGGGTCTCTGAACTTGGCTTGGACTCTATGACTTGGGACTCTGAATGCAAATTGGACTCTATGGCTTGGGTCTCTGAACTCAACTTGGACTCTATGGCTTGGGTCTCTGAACTCAACTTGGACTCTATGGCTTGGGTCTCTGAACTCAACTTGGACATACCAGGCTTCCTAGCAGAAAACTGGTTACATACACCTTGTTTGAAAGCTATGCACTATGTAATCATATGAAGGTGCAGTTTACGAATGTTCCCAAACAAGCTCTGTTTTAGCCATGCATGAAACACATAATGACCTAAAAATCATAATCAAACATAAACATAAGTGATGACAATAGCTTTATTGATGGTAGAATGGTTCTTACATATAAAACATCAATGATTTGGGCCTTTAATTTTTAGAGATGGCTGGAAAATCGAAAAGCTTTACTGAATAGTTGAATAGTTTGCTATGCTGTTATTTTGGACTCTGTAATTGAGGCACGGGGGGGGGGGGGGGGGGGGGGGGGGGAGCACTGTGAGGGGTAGCTGAGTTATTCAACTCATGCCAAGCTGCCCGGAAGCTGGCACACAGATGAAATTACAGTACTGACATTTCAGCTCTGTAGCACTACTCGCTGTCTTTCCTTCTTGCCTCTCTCTATGGCTCATTCACTGACTTACTCACTAACTAACTACATTTCTAAAGTTTTCGCACTATTTGTGTCTCATATGCATGCTTGCTTATATTTCTCCTCCTTAGATGCCTACTAAATCATTCTCTCTGTCTCAGTCTGTCATTTCAGTGAAAACCTGACGCTCTTACAATTTGAATGGCTACAAATAGCTATCCTAGTATTCAGCAGTAGTAGAAATTAGATATGGGAGCTCATAATAGGACAAGTTGAGGTTATGGTTCAGTTTCATTAACAAATTTGGCTAGAAACTGCCTACTTTCACAAGAGGCAACCTGACTGACATGTCAGAAGATCCCTTAGATGACAGTATCTTGTTTACTGACCACTGACTTTTAAATGTATTTTTTAACCCAATGACTATTTCTTGCTCCAATAAGCCAACTGGAATATTGGCTTATTCCAATATCCAGTTGGCATATGCCACACTGGAAATTGGCATATACATATACATATACCTGGTAGCACAGAGATCCAATAAGATTGCAAGCTTTGATGTTCAGAAGTTTGTGGCAAGAAGTGTATACAAATATCAGCTGGTCATTGTGCCATGGGTAGAGTATCTGAGGCTGACACCACGACATACAGTATGTAACAGATCGAGTCCGACATTTTTTCTTGTTGGATTATGTGCCATTTTACATGACCACACCAGTAATCATTGGCTGTATTTTGGCTGACTTATCTAAGACTCAAAATGCATTGAAACTTTGGACTCAGGTGAGATTCTTTGAGGCTTTGGGCATTGGATTTAACTTGTACTCTGGAATTAGGGACTCTGGACTAAACTTGGGTTCTACAGCTTGGGACTCTGGCCTTGATTCAGACTCTATGAATCTAAAAATACTCTTTGACTAGGAATTTTGGACTCAACTCTAGTGCTCCAGCTTGCTATTCTGGACTTGACTCTGATTGATGGGTTGAGATTCTGGCCCTGACTCAGATTTTACATGTCTAAAATTATCTATGGCTTAGGACTCTGGATTCTACTCAGCTTCTATTGTTGGGGACTCTGGTCTTGATTGGGACTTGAACTGGACTCTACGGATTGGGACTCTGAACTCACACTGTGAGTACACTGTGGCCTAGGATTCTGGCCTTGAATCTAGAGGTTGGGACTTGACTCTCGACTCAAAATTTCGTGAAAAACTTGTAACTTGACTCGGTTTTAATGTGACATCAAGACATCCATGAGCCATGACAGCATATGACATCAAGTCTCTGTCATGAGTTATTTTATAGACATATCATTTGACGTGCGTCTGTTGTCTAAGCTGATTTATGATATTCAGTCAGTTTTATTTTTACTTTATAAGGATGACAAAATTGTATTCTTTCATACCACAGTTTTTTTACAGTAGCAGTAAAGAAGAAATCATTCGGATTTATCTTCATTCAGAACATACATGACCTCAGTCTCACACCACTCTTGCTTTAGCTCTCCATCAATTCCATTTTTAATAGTTGCTTCCTTGGGTAATGCATTCTAGCATTTGGAGTCAATCATCAGAACAACGGTGTATTTCTGAAACGTTTCTTGAAATATGTATCTATTCTACCCAGTGTTTCAATACATATTAGTTTAAACAGACATGCATAAAATCCCGATATGCCAGGTTGTGTTTGTTTTATGCTTTCTTTTTCTTTCTCTATAAATATGCTTTGAAATCCTACACTTCATCTTTATATTCTCTATTTAAATTCTTTATAGATAATAATGTCATGATTGTGCAGCTTGGAGCCGCGAAGAGTTTGTAATCTGGATCTTTCTAAGCTGGATGTTGCTGGATTTAGTGTATATCATTATATCCGATCACAAATGCACTTGTTCAGTCCTGCTGTCCCCCAGAGTGAGTTTTTTACAGGATGCCTCGTTTGCAGTGGCCTGGAACAGCCTCGATCTGAGAGGAATGTGTAACAGGATATCAGTAGTGCTATTGTTCTTTTCCTAGCAAAATTCACTTTTTCAGGCAAGATTCATTTTCAGAGGGCAAAGCAACAATCTGAGATTCTCACAGCAAGAAGCGTTCGACTGCTATCAAATCTACAAGTTGAATTGAGACTTATTTTGTCTACCTGTGGAGCATGCATTTTTGCACAGTGTTAGTTGGAAAATAAAATGTTATCTAATTCTTCCAGGTAAGCCACTTAGACTTCCCATAATCCTTCAGTAGCCCTCTCAAGAGCAGCTGTCAGCTGTCACATGCAGCCTTGAGCTCTGAATCACGCTCGCAGCACGTCACACCCTGCTTACACACTCAGCCCTCCTCATTGCTCAAATATTTGTGGACTCTAATAGACACGGTGGACGTTTCCAATCCAGCAACAAGCAGTCAGGTTTCTCAAATGTACGTATGTGGAACTGATAAACTGAATAAGAAGAAATAAATAAAAATACACTGAAAATATAAAAAAAAAAATCAAAAGCACTGATTAAATAAAGTTTTGCTGATTAAAAGTGCAGCAAAAAAAAAGTCCTTGTTAGTATTAAGATGCTTACAATTTGCATTTATAGTAATCTTTTGGCTATTTAATGATGTGTTTATATTTAGAATGCATTCATGCAATATATTTTTATAATCTTAACATAAACATCGGTTGCCTTCTGTGTTTGTATGTCATGTATACATACATACAGGCCATGGTTAGCAAGCTAATGTCTTACTTGAACAACTACATAAATAGACTACAAGTCACATGCTCACTCACTTTCTTTCCATGAGAAGCCCCCATGCTGAGCTCACCGCCTGGGTCAGGTGCTCCTCGGCTGGGTCTCCGACTCCCAGATTTTCCCTTGTGTATTCCTGCGCCGCTATGGGACGAACAGATCAGATAAGGGAGGGAGGGAGGGGGGAACCAAAAGGAGAATAGATTCTTCTCTCTGCCCCCTGGCACCTTGTCAGCAGCAGGGGATTCCAGTGAGTGGATATTTGCAGCAACATCACGACTATTCGGGTATGCTTCCAACTTAGTAGGAGGGTTCCGTTTCTCCAGCAGGTCAACCTCTACTGCACTGTTTATACAAGATTTAAAACATAAAAGGGAAGGGGGGGGGGGAGAACTGCACAGCCAATCCGACCCTTGTGAGCCACCTGTTGCTAGTCTACTCCCCTCTTGTTCCCTTAAGGACCAAGCCTGTGAGGTTTATGCTAATTGCTAGTGACAGAAGACGAAGCCTTAGGGAGTGCGCACAGTGGCCTCAAGTTGACAGCCGGTGATCTAAAGTCCCTGGGGTTTGGTGTCTGCACTCATCCATGATTATCAGAGCACTTGGGAGATTCGCCAAAGCTGGATCGAGAAGGGAATAATGCAGTGCATTTGGGATTTGTGATGCAGAAGGGAAACTGGCTCAGGGTGATGAGTCTGGGTTTTAGATCATTATGGTCAGTTTTATTTACATGTCTCATTGGTGTGTTCAAGTTTTGTTCAAGAGCCTCATTGCTGCAGAAGGGCTTTGAGCATGCACATGGACCAGCGTTTTGCATTATTTGTTGGATTTTTTTCTTTGCTGATGATACTGTATATACTGTTGTGTAGATGATGATTTGGGTTCAATCAATACAACAATCCATTTCAATCTAAGTTTCACTGAAAATAAAGAATGTACTGTACTTTTCTTCTTCACATGATCTTGAAGAAATTCAGATGATGCAACTTGTGAAATATTTCAAACAATTTGTACAGGGTGAAGTGAAGGTTGTGGGACTATAAAGTAGTGAGAACCAAGTGGCAGATCAGTTGTAGAAATGGCACATATGGTTCAAATAAAGTCCTATATTTTCTTTACTCTTATTTAAGTTACTCCTAGATGGTGAAGCTTGGTCCCATATGGGTCCACTGCACAAAAGATGGGAAAATCCTTTGAAAGGTGTATTTGGCCTGGGTTTTAGTGAGATACATTTTCAATGACAAATAAATTATGAAGAAATAATTTCTAAAATGTAATGTAACCTTTCTGTTAACAGTCCAGATTAGTGTTGTGTGGCTGCATAGAGGTTTGATGCTAAGATGGCAGCATCATGGCAGCACACCATTCATTCATTAGTTGAGTTATTCAGTTGGAAATGATAAGAAAATATCATTAAAACAGTAGTTCCAAAACTAGTTGTACAACAACAACAGCAACAACAAAGCACCTTTTATAACATGAACTACATACAGTGGTGCTTGAAAGTTTGTGAACCCTTTAGAATTTTCTATATTTCTGCATAAATATGACCTAAAACATCATCAGATTTTCACACAAGTCCTAAAAGTAGATAAAGAGAACCCAGTTAAACAAATGAGACAAAAATATTATACTTGGCCATTTATTTATTGAGGAAAATGATCCAATGTTACATATCTGTGAGTGGCAAAAGTATGTGAACCTCTAGGATTAGCAGTTAATTTGAAGGTGAAATTAGAGTCAGGTGTTTTCAATCAATGGGATGACAATCAGGTGTGAGTGGGCACCCTGTTTTATTTAAAGAACAGGGCTCTATCAAAGTCTGATCTTCACAACACATGTTTGTGGAAGTGTATCATGGCACGAACAAAGGAGATTTCTGAGGACCTCAGAAAAAGTGTTGTTGATGCTCATCAGGCTGGAAAAGGTTACAAAACCATCTCTAAAGAGTTTGGACTCCACCAATCCACAGTCAGACAGATTCTGTACAAATGGAGGAAATTCCAGACCATTGTTATCCTCCCCAGGAGTGGTCAACCAACAAAGATCACTCCAAGAGCAAGGTGTGTAATAGTCGGCAAGGTCACAAAGAACCCCAGGGTAACTTGTAAGCAACTGAAGGCCTTTCTCACATTGGCTAATGTTCATGTTTATGAGTCCACCATCAGGAGAACACTGAACAACGATGGTGTGCATGGCAGGATTACAAGGAGAAAGCCACTGCTCTCCAAAAAGAACATTGCTGCTTGTCTGCAGTTTGCAAAAGATCACATGGACAAGCCAGAAGGCTATTGGAAAAATGTTTTGTGGATGGATGAGCCCAAAATAGAACTTTTTGGTTTAAATGAGAAGTGTTATGTTTGGAGAAAGGAAAGCATTGCATTCCAGCATAAGAACCTTATCCCATCTGTGAAACATCGTAGTGGTAGTATCATGGTTTGTATCATGGTGGTAGTATCATCTTTTGCTGCATTTGGGCTAGGATGGCTTGTTGTCATCAATGGAACAATGAATTCTGAATTACACCAGCAAATTCTAAAGGAAAATGTCAGGACATCTGTCCATGAACTGAATCTCAAGAGAAGGTGGGTCATGCAGCAAGACAACGGCCCTAAGCACACAAGTCGTTCTACCAAAGAATGGTTAAAGAAGAATAAAGTTAATGTTTTGGAATGGCCAAGTCAAAGTCCTGACCTTAATCCAATCAAAATGTTGTGGAAGGACCTGAAGTGAGCAATTCATGTGAGGAAACCCACCAACATCCCAGAGTTGAAGCTGTTCTGTACAGAGGAATGGGCTAAAATTCCTCCAAGCCGGTGTGCAGGACTGATCAACGGTTACTGGAAATGTTTAGTTGCCGTTATTGCTGCACAAGGGGGTCACACCAGATATTGAAAGCAAAGGTTCACATACTTTTGGCACTCACAGATATGTAATATTGGATCATTTTCCTCAATAAATAAATGACCAAGTATAATATTTTTGTCTCATTTGTTTAACTGGGTTCTCTTTATCTACTTTTAGGACTTGTGTGAAAATCTGATGATGTTTTAGGTCATATTTATGCAGAAATATAGACAATTTTAAAGGGTTCACAAACTTTCAAGCACCACTGTAGTCACTGAGGAGTTGCAATAATATCAGAAATTATCACCTAATCCCATGACACCATGATATTTTCTGCAAAGTTGTTCGAAAACAAGTTGTACAATATCGTGCAGCTTGTCTAGATTATACTACACCCCACCTCTGTGCACTCTTAGACATTTTCATGCTTTCTGTATGTTTTCTCTTTTGTACTGTGGGTACTTTGTTCAAATAGCACTGGTTGTAACCCTATTCTTTTCATTTTTGCTCGCCATGGTAATCTCTCTGTTCCTTTTAGCTACTAGCTACTGTTTTATTCTGGTTGGAGCAGTTGTAAATTCATGTCATGGTGTATGTATAGGGCTCCAGTAATGGTTCAGTCTGGTTCAATGTCCACTAAGTCTGCTGTCTTTCGGTCTCTATCTCTTGACTTGGTCTTCACTCCATTAAGACACGCATCTTGGTTTGATCTTGGCTGGCCCTGGTCTTGGAATTGTCTTAGGGGAAAGGGTTGTCCCAGTTGGTAGTATTGGAGGGTGAACACTGTCCACTTGATGACCAGACATTCCTTTTCTCTCATGCTGTACATACTGTCCGTTCCCAAGAGCTTTCAGCTGATATACAGCATGGGGGACTCTTCCTCCTCAATCACCCAGAACAAAATGGACCCCAGTGCTCTGTCAAATGCATCAGTCCACAGAACAAAAGGGACAGAAAAGTCAGGAGAATGCATCAATGGGCCTCCTGGGACCAGATCCGGGTTCACTTCTTAAAAATTTTTTACAAACCCACAATAATAGCCAGCCAGCCCCAACAATTGCCTCACCCCCCTTTTGGTCGTGAGTCTCGGACAGGCTGCAACTGCTGCTCTCTTGTCAATATGGGGATGTCCCTGCCAGTAGCCTAAGTGGAAGCCCAGAATACTGTACTTCCACCCATCTGCTTCCTGTCCATCCTCGGCTGGCACTTGACCACCCCTCTGCTGCAACATACACTTGTACTTTTTGTATTACAAATGAAATTTTTTTAGTTTATCTGAATTTTATTCCCAGTATTGTCATTGCTTTGATGTCTATTCACCCTATTATTTCCAAACAAACATTTTGTGATGTTGCGTACACCACAGAAGCCATATAGGATGAAATTGGTACTAATGCAATGATAATTCTTACTACATGCTCCAGACTTTGTCATTCACATAATCCAACAAATAAAGGCTTCTGGTCACAATATTGGATGATACTTTACCTAAGGATACTATAAGCCGGTCTGGTGATTAGCGTGCCCACCACTCGGCCGGAAGATCATGAGTTCTATGTGCGGTCAGGTCATACCAAATACCATCATAAAAATGGTACTTACTGCCATCTGGCAAGGCACGCCACAATACAGATGTGAGTATGGAGTCAAACTGTCGCAGTTACCTGAGGACCAGCCCCCCCACTGTAACCCTAGCTATGGAAAAGGAAATCAGTGCCACCCAATGTGGCGTCTAAGGGCCTGGTTAATACTGGGATGGGAGACTACCTGGGAAGACCAGGTCCTGGCACAGGAGAGGTTTTGACTTACCTAAGGGTAGTGGTCATTAGACCGACAAAGGCCTACATAACCTCATCAAACATCAAGCTGGCATCTGATGACATCTCCTGAACTCAACTTTCACATGAAAACCTGCACACAATCATTGCACGATAATAACAAATGAATGTATATTTTATTTGTCTTTACATTTCAGTTGATAGGGTTTTTATGATTACTTATGACAGGACAATATTTTGACACTATAATGATGTACAATATACAGTTATCACCTCATACAGTATCTGCTTAACAACACAATGAAAATCAGAGGTATGATGAATCTTTTTTTCCCCCAGAGATTCAGCCAGATGAAAATGGTAAACAGTTTGAGTTGAGTAAGAGTGAATGTGTGAGTGCTGCCATCTCATGGAGATGGCTATTAATAACACATGTTCACCCTGGGTAGTGCTGTCATTATATGAGAAAGAAAAAAAATGCTGAGCTTGGCTCTTAAAATCAAACTTAAAAAAATAACACATATGCATGTTCCTCTCACTGGAGAACCAGAACACAGACAAAAGACATAGATATAAGTTGTTAACTCATCCAATTTTCCGATTGTATACTTACCAGTTTGCTTCTTTAGAGTCTGTTGGATGGATGGATGGAAGGATGGATGGAGTTTTTTGATTATAGTCAAAACAACTTCTTCAAGAAGACTTTTGTACTATGCCATAAATTTCCCAACATCTATAGTGGTGCTTGAAAGTTTGTGAACTCTTTAGAATTGTCTATATTTCTGCATACCGTAAATATGACCTAAAACATTATCAGATTTTCACACAAGTCCTAAAAGTAGATAAAGAGAACCCAGTTAAACAAATGAGACAAAAATATTATACTTGGTCATTTATTTATTGAGGAAAATGATCCAATATTACATATCTGTGAGTGGTAAAAGTACGGTATGTGAACCTTTGCTTTCAGTATCTGGTGTGACCCCTTTGTGCAGCAATAACTGCAACTAAACGTTTCTGGTAACTGTTGATCAGTCCTGCACATCGGCTCAGAGAAATTTTAGCCCGTTCCTCCGTACAGAACAGCTTCAACTCTGGAATGTTGGTGGGTTTCCTCACATAAACTGCTCGCTTCAGGTCCTTCCACAACATTTTGATTGGATTAAGGTCAGGACTTTGACTTGGCCATTCCAAAACATTAACTTTATTCTTCTTTAACCATTCCTTGGTAGAATGACTTGTGTGCTTAGGGTCATTGTCTTGCTGCATGACCCACCTTCTCTTGAGATTCAGTTCATAGACAGATGTCCTGACATTTTCCTTTAGAATTTGCTGATATAATTCAGAATTCATTGTTCCACTGATGACGGCAAGCCATCCTGGCCCAGATGCAGCAAAACGGGCCCAAACCATGATACTACTACCACCATGTTTCACAGATGGGATAAGATTCTTATGCTGGAATGCAGTGTTTTCCTTTCTCCAAATATAACACTTCTCATTTAAACCAAAAAGTTCTATTTTGGGCTCATCCATCTACAAAACATTTTTCCAACAGCCTTCTGGCTTGTCCACGTGATCTTTAGCAAACTGCAGACAAGCAGCAATGTTCTTTTTGGAGAGCAGTGGCTTTCTCTTTGCAACCCTGCTATGCACACCATTGTTGTTCAGTGTTCTCCTGATGGTGGACTCATGAACATGAACATTAGCCAATGTGAGAAAGGCCTTCAGTTGCTTACAAGTTACCCAGGGGTTCTTTGTGATCTCACCGACTATTACACGCCTTGCTCTTGGAGTGATCTTTGTTGGTCGGCCACTGGGGAGGATAACAATTGTCTTGAATTTCCTCCATTCGTACACAATCTGTCTGACTGTGGTTTGGTGGAGTTCAAACTCTTTAGAGATGGTTTTGTAACCTTTTCCAGCCTGATGAGCATCAACAACGCTTTTTCTGAGGTCCTCAGAAATCTCCTTTGTTCGTGCCATGCTCTGACAAGACTGAAGTACTTGTACTAGGACCACATACAGCTAGAAGTAAGTTTCCTGATTACACACTAACTCTGGATGGCCTTTCCGTTTCTTCATGTGCAGCAGTAAAAGACCTCGGGGTGATTATTGACCGCAGTCTTTCATTCGAAATGCACATTGATAACATTACCCGGATAGCTTTCTTTCATCTCAGAAATATTGCTAAGATAAGAAATTTAATGTCACTACATGATGTGGAAAAACTAGTCCATGCTTTCGTTACCTCCAGGTTGGATTATTGTAATGCATTACTGTCTGGATGTTCCAATAAGTGCATAAATAAGCTCCAGTTAGTTCAAAATGCAGCAGCAAGAGTCCTTACTAGAACTAGAAAATATGACCACATCACCCCTGTCTTATCCACACTGCACTGGCTCCCAATCAAATTTCTTATTGATTATAAAATACTACTATTGACCTTTAAAGCACTGAATGGTCTCGCACCACAGTACCTGAGTGAACTTCTGCTCCTCTATGACCCACCACGCCTACTTAGATCAAAAGGTGCAGGCTATCTGCTGGTACCTCATATAGTGAAGGCTACATCAGGGGGCAGAGCCTTTTCTTACAAAGCCCCACAGTTATGGAACAGCCTTCCAAGTAATGTTCGGGAATCAGATACAGTCTCAGCATTTAAGTCTAGGCTGAAAACATATCTGTTTCGTCAAGCCTTTTGTTAATGGTGTTTATGAGGTAAAGGTGTAGATCTGGAGGGTCCTCAGACATAGAGTGTTTTGGTAAACTGGGATGTATGGATGCTGTCAGTCCCCCACTTGCTTGCTCACTCAAGTTTGTTGACGGTGTTGTGGCTGGCTGCTTGATGTCCCGGGGCTCCCTCATGCCTGTGTTACCTTCTAGCTCTCCCCTTTTAGTTATGCTGTCATAGTTAGTTGCCGGAATCCCTGCTTGTACTCAGTGCAATATGTATACTGTTCCTATTTATTCAGGTGACATTGGGCATACCTAACAACCTGTGTTTTCTCTCCCTCTCTCTCTCCCCCCTCCCCCCAAACCTGTCCCTCTGAGTTACATGGAGTCAACAGGAAATCTTTTGGTGGAGAGGGTGGAGACCTCGACCGGCTCTCGTAGCCTGCAGGGAATCGGCCGTCAGACATTCTGTCGCATGTCCCAGACCCGGTGAAATGTAACTGAATTGTCTTGGCCAGCCTTAAGGGTCCCATCTGCATCTGCCTGCACTCGCTCTGATCTATAATTCCGACTGTCTCATTGCTGAGGAGTGTGCACCCATCACCCATTCAAGCATCCAGCCAGAGCAGATCATGATATTTTTTAACCATATTAACATGCCATTGTTGTGTATTATGCCTGATGTCAGGACTCTCATCTTTGTGAGCCTACCACACAGACTTAATACTTGTGTTATTTTTAGACATTGACACCTGTTGCCTACACTTATTCAGGTGACACTGGGCATACCTAACAACCTGTGTTTTCTCCCCCCAAATCTGTCCCTCTGAGTTACATGTCGGTCCTGGGATCGAGATGCTGACCTCTTCTGCTCCTCAGACCTGCTTGATCCATCCTGGTGCCCTGTGTCTGGTTGGAGTCTCATCGCATCGCTCCTGTGGAGGACGGCCCCATGAGGACAGTTGAAAGTCACACCTGGAGGACGCGCTGGACTCTTACAGTAATGCTTTTATGGCTGAGGACGACAGTTGACTTGCTACCTTTAGGACTGCGGTTGTCATGAACAGTTTTGCACTCAAGTTTCCATCAGTGAAGAGTTACAACATCAACGAAACTGACTTCATGTTAAAACTGTTAATATTATAGTCATGCTGTCTGTTGTTGCCCAAATGAGGATGGGTTCCCTTTTGAGTCTGGTTCCTCTCGAGGTTTCTTCCTCATGTCGTCTGAGGGAGTTTTTCCTTGCCACCGTCGCCACAGGCTTGCTCATTGGGGATAGATTAGGGATAAAATTAGCTCATGTTTTAAGTCGTTCAAATTCTGTAAAGCTGCTTTGCGACAATGTTTATTGTTAAAAGCGCTATACAAATAAACTTGACTTGACTTGCTTTGACATGATACACTTCCACAAACATGTGTTGTGAAGATCAGACTTTGATAGATCCCTGTTCTTTAAATAAAACAGGGTGCCCACTCACACCTGATTGTAATCCCATTGATTGAAAACACCGGACTCTAATTTCACCTTCAAATTAACTGCTAATCCTAGAGGTTCACATACTTTTGCCACTCACAGATATGTAATATTGGAATATTTTCCTCAATGAATAAATGACCAAGTATAATATTTTTGTCGTATTTGTTTAACTGGGTTCTCTTTATCTACTTTTAGGTTTTGTGTGAAAATCTGATGATGTTTTAGGTCATATTTATGCAGCAATATAGAAAATTCTAAAGGATTCACAAATTTTCAAGCACCACTGTACATGTGAAGAATAAAACACTTCACGGAGTGCTGTTATGGGAAAATAATCAACAGCGTTTTTTTTCTCTTACCACTCCAATGCTTTACTCTATATTTCCTTTCACAGCATGTTCACATACCATGGCACTCAAACAGTTAAAAAACGACATTTCAGACTTTTTATCCATCTTTAGCTACATGAAATGATGCGCAACATCTGCAAAATGAGTTCATTCCTGTCTTTCCTTCATCAAAGTTTTCTTTTCATGATCAATGCCCTCTGTCCTGAAGACTTTACCTCTGCCTGTTACAGAGTGCTGACACTGGAGTCACTTTCCTTATCTTACAGATGATTTTAATCAATTTATATGGTGCATCCACCATACAAATCCCTGTTTAAGTTGTTTCTATAGCAACAATAACGTATTCGAATGAGCGCATTAGTATAAAGCTGTGATTTGAATTGTAGCCTGAAGTACTGTCAGGGCTGCTGCTGTAGAAGATTAATCAGCACCTTGTGATCAGTGAGATTAGAGAATTCAACTGTGTTGTGGTATAATTATTAGTCAAGTATACTGATCTATGATAGATAGATAGATAGATAGATAGATAGATAGATAGATAGATAGATAGATAGATAGATAGATAGATAGATAGATTCATGCAGTCACATGCACGTAGACATTATTCATGATAGAAAATGGCTGTTTTGCATTGTTCAACATTATATTCTTTAAATCCTTTCCGAAGAAGCACTTTTATAAATAATTCTGTGCCTGAGGAGTTACCCATCAAGTTGCTTGCAAAATGAACCGATAACAAGGAGAGTAAGCAACATATTCAAAAGAACCCCCCCCACAAAAGATACACACATGCAGCGCAGCAGCTAAATCCAATTAACACAGTTTGAATTCACTTTGCCCTTTTTTTTAAATTAGATCAGAATAAATGCCGCCGCCATCAATTATTTCCATGTTCTCTCTTCAGCAGGGCGTAGAGCTCGTGTCACCTGAAGATACAGCAGCAAATTAAAAAGGCACAATTAAAACAAGCGGGTGCCATGTACTCATTTATTTACTCGTGACACTTACGCCTAGCATTTAATTATGCAATTTGTATAAATAGACAAAAGGGAATTAAAAAAAATGGGACTTTTCATAGCTGCATAACACATTGCTAAAATGTTTCCAGTGATAGTGTTACAAATGATTTTATTATGTGTTGTTTTTCTACCATTGTTTGCTTCATGCAGAAGTTGGAAGCTAATAATAATAAATATTATGACAAGCAAGAGATTAGTATGGATCAAATTTAGCTTGTTGTCATTCATTATCTGAGATAGAAGTGCAGTCGTGCATATTATTGTCTTATAAATACACTACGTTGTCATTTGAGTCGTAATGACGCAAATCAGTTTTATTTATTTTCACAAGTTGAGAGTTAAAGCTTCATGGATTGAATTCTAGAGATCTAGAATAAGTCTATAAACAAGAAATTAACATCGACTAAGTGACATTGTGGACACAGTATGGACAAAAGGTGCTTCCTGAAAAATTGGCGTCCCTTCTTTCTTTTCACATTTTATGCTACATTAATTATATTTAGCGGACATTCTTATCTAGAACAACATACAGTACAACATACCCAGAGCAGCCTGGGGAGCAGTTGGGGGTTAGGTGCCTTGCTCAAGGGCACTTCAGCCATTCCTGCTGGTGCAGGGAATCAAACCAGCAACCTATTGATCCCAAAGCTGCTTCTTTCACCATTAGCCTATGTCAAAAGTTACATTCCTGACCAGTATAGGCTGCCATGATCACTGATGATTTTGCTAACACTACCGTACTACAGTAACCGCTTTGAAACAGGAAGTGGAATTATATGTGGATGAGTGGAGTGATACACACAGTGAAGGGTTATCATGAAATATCAGCATTCTTGAAACACCGCTCGACCAATCAACTTCAGATACCAGAACTAAATGTTGTATAACTAAGAATTAAAACAAAATATGTTGTGATGTTACAGGAAATGAATCAACAACAGGGTGGTGTGATGCAGCCTGATGCAAAGTGGAGTCACTGTTACCATCCTGAAATGAATCATTTTCAAATAATGTCACACAGGGGCATTTCTCGCTATTGAAAAGACCAGGGGCTAGCCAGTTTTTCCTGGGGCTTGTATTGTTTTTTAAGGGAGATTGGCATTGATAGGTTGGCAAGGTTATATCTAACTTTACAAGAAATATTATCACCCACACACATTCAAAAGCTATGACATCTTTAGTGATTTTTGCACTGCTCTTTTTAAATTTAAGTCGCTCACTTCAGTTTTTGTCTCATTATTATTAAGTTATTATCAACACCCATAATGTCTCAGGAAACTGAGGCATGTGTCAACTGACTATTAAATATCACCAGTACAATTTATCATCAGTTTAATAAAAAACATCATTTCTCACTCACGTATCTCTCCTTTAGGACCACAAAGACACACATTCTCAGCTACATTATGATAGTACAACATTCAAAATCCCAGATGACATCCCATCTCACAAGACTATCATCATATAAATATGTCTTCCAAGTTTCACTCACTCACACACACACACACACACACACACACACACACACACACACACACACACACACACACACACATCATTTTCTCCAATGCATCCAGGCTCGGTTGACTACAGCATCTCATTCGTAGTATCTGGACAACACAAATTTACTGTATGTTGACATTAATATTATGTAGCAAAACAAAAAAAAATATTTTATCCCTATATGTGACTAATATGCCAAAGGCTGGCTATGGTCTGGTCGGCTGGCTGGTTCTGCGTAGGCTATGTGTAGCATTAAAACATATAATTAAATTATGTCAGGAGAACTATTGGTGTCTACATGAACACACGTTGTTGACCTGTTACAACATGATGGCTGTGTAGAAGAAGGGTCCGGGTACTGAACTAGCAGTCCAGATCTTTCACCCATAGAAAACATTTGGCGCATCATAAAATGGAAGATACGACAAAAAAGACCTAAGACAGTCGAGCAACTAGAATCCTACATTAGACAAGAATGGGTTAACATTCTTATCCCTAAACTTGAGCAACTTGTCTCCTCAGTCCCCAGACGTTTACAGACTGTTGTAAAGAGAAAAGGGGATGTCTCACAGTGGTAAACATGGCCTTGTCCCAACTTTTTTGAGATGTGTTGTTGTCATGAAATTTAAAATCACCTAATTTTTCTCTTTAAATGATACATTTTCTCAGTTTAAACATTTGATATGTCATCTGTGTTCTATTCTGAATAAAATATGGAATTTTGAAACTTCCACATCATTGCATTCCGTTTTTATTTACAATTTGTACTTTGTCCCAACTTTTTTGGAGTCGGGGTTGTAAATAAACTTAACCAGGGCAAATAGACCACCACTGTAGATATTCATTAAACCACTCAAACTTATGAACTCGCCTGGCGCACTAATCATACAGCCCATATGCTGTAAATTCAACATAACCAAGCTACACAGAGCATTTTTTGTGCATCAACTTAAATCAGTAGGTTATGTTGTTGATACATTCTACATACACACCCACAGTCAATGACTTACCATCTGTTTTCATCTTGAAAAATCCAACAATGGATTGTTTTTTTGAAGTTGTCTCCGTACCAGTTCTGAATGTTCTTCTTCTGATGGCAGTTACCAAAATTTTGATTGTGCACTGGGCAGCGGTCAATTATGTCCCCCTATCACCGCTTCCCCCTTGTCCCCCCCCCTCCATTTTCGGATGCTGCAAGTCAAATTCCGATCTGTTTCAGTCAGTTGTTTTCTATTAAAGGAGAACTGAAGGCAAATTTTTTATTATCAAAAATCTATTTCTCTCATTTTATTAAATATAGGAATGCATTTTTGATAGCTATTTTGTCACTGCTATAGCAAGTTCTGAGTGTTTGAAATATGCTATGTAATATATCAGTCCAGGCGGCACGGTAGTGTAGTGGTTAGCGCTGTCGCCTCACAGCAAGAAGGTCCAGGTTCGAGCCCTGTGGCTGGCGAGGGCTTTCTGTGTGGAGTTTGCATGTTCTCCCCGTGTCCACGTAGGTTTCCTCCGGGTGCTCCGGTTTCCCCCACAGTCCAAAGACATGCAGGTTAGGTTAACTGGTGACTCTAAATTGACCGTAGGTGTGAATGTGAGTGTGAATGGTTGTCTGTGTCTATGTGTCAGCCCTGTGATGACCTGGCGACTTGTCCAGGGTGTACCCCGCCTTTTGCCCGTAGTCAGCTGGGATAGGCTCCAGCTTGCCTGCGACCCTGTAGAACAGGATAAGCGGCTACAGATAATGGATGGATATGACTAGCGAATCAAAGGAAAGTATTAAAATGAGCAAAAGATCAAGCAATGTGATGGGTTGTGGATGCTTTGGAACAATGACCCAAAGCATTGCTCCAAGTTATGCAAGACCAACATATTGATGGGAGAAGCAGTCAGTGATGGATTGTCCAACACAATCACTCAATCTCAATGCTGTTGAGCAGCTTGCCCAAAAAGCCATGCCCTTCATGCCAATCCAAACTGGGGGAGGTGCTTCAGGAAGCGTGCTTTAGTCATCATTTTTAACCTTGATTATGACCTGATTATGTATGTCAAGACGATACTTTCTATAATAATAATCTATTACATTTATAGAGCGCTATATATGTACACTCTATAGTGCTTTACAATTTTAAAAAATGCAAACAATTATACTTCAAGTCTAAAATCAAGTCAGAATCGAAGAAGCATAAGCTGATTTAAATAGGAAGGTTTTCAATTGTTTCTTGAAATTGTTAATATTTACACATGACTTAAGTTCTCTCAGCAAGGTATTCCATGACTTGGGACTTTCTATTCTTTTGCAAATTATTTGATGAATGAAAATAAGTTGTCATGGAAAATCTGAACTTATCTGTGTGATTATGCTTGTGAGGCATCCTTGGTTTTGTTTTGTTTTTTGCCACTCTCTAATATAAATACTGTATTCATAATTCACATGCTGTATCCTTTAAATCTCGAGTTGCTCAGAATGTCACTTAAATCTTCCAAATCTAGATAAGATACTCAGCGAGTGTATGAACAATGACGCTCAGGTTACTACTACTTTTGAGTATACACGCAATACCGGACAGCAAGTATAAACCAGGCTCCTGAGTCTCGCATGACATGAATTATTTCCTTAGAACACCACAACTCTTCCCACAAGACCGGCAAGTCATTCCAACCAAGCTCTATGTTATCAATCTGTTTTTTTTTTATTTTGTATTTTATTTATTTATTTTTTCTTACAACCCCGATTCCAAAAAAGTTGGGACAAAGTACAAATTGTAAATAAAAACGGAATGCAATGATGTGGAAGTTTCAAAATTCCATATTTTATTCAGAATAGAACATAGATGACATATCAAATATTTTAACTGAGAAAATATATCATTTAAAGAGAAAAATTAGGGGATTTTAAATTTCATGACAACAACACACCTCAAACAAGTTGGGACAAGGCCATGTTTACCACTGTGAGACATCCCCTTTTCTCTTTACAACAGTCTGTTGTAAATGAATACAGTATTTATATTAGAGAGTGGCAAAAAACAAAACAAAACCAAGGATGCCTCACAAGCATAATCACACAGATAAGTTCAGATTTTCCATGACAACTTATTTTCATTCATCAAATAATTTGCAAAAGAATAGAAAGTCCCAAGTCATGGAATACCTTGCTGAGAGAACTTAAGTCATGTGTAAATATTAACAATTTCAAGAAACAATTGAAAACCTTCCTATTTAAATCAGCTTATGCTTCTTCGATTCTGACTTGATTTTAGACTTGAAATATAATTGTTTGCATTTTTTAAAATTGTAAAGCACTATAGAGTGTACATATATAGCGCTCTATAAATGAAATAAATTATTATTATAGAAAGTATAGTCTTGACATACATAATCAGGTCATAATCAAGGTTAAAAATGATGACTAAAGCATGCTTCCTGAAGCACCTCCCCCAGTTTGGATTGGCATGAAGGGCATGGCTTTTTGGGCAAGCTGCTCAACAGCTTTGAGATTGAGTGATTGTGTTGGACAATCCATCACTGACTGCTTCTCCCATCAATATGTTGGTCTTGCATAACTTGGAGCGATGCTTTGGGTCATTGTTCCAAAGCATCCACAACCCATCACATTGCTTGATCTTTTGCTCATTTTAATACTTTCCTTTGATTCGCTAGTCATATCCATCCATTATCTGTAGCCGCTTATCCTGTTCTACAGGGTCGCAGGCAAGCTGGAGCCTATCCCAGCTGACTATGGGCGAAAGGCGGGGTACACCCTGGACAAGTCGCCAGGTCATCACAGGGCTGACACATAGACACAGACAACCATTCACACTCACATTCACACCTACGGTCAATTTAGAGTCACCAGTTAACCTAACCTGCATGTCTTTGGACTGTGGGGGAAACCGGAGCACCCGGATGAAACCCACACAGACATGGGGAGAACATGCAAACTCCACACAGAAAGGCCCTCGCCGGCCACGGGGCTCGAACCCGGACCTTCTTGCTGTGAGGCGACAGCGCTAACCACTACACCACCGTGCCGCCCTCGCTAGTCATAGATATGGCTTTATCACTGAAACTCTGTGGAGCATCCTGGCATCATGTCTTTACCGTTGAAGATGACACTGGTGATTTGTGGGTATTATGTAATAAAACCACTAGCTGAGGACCTTTGAGGGATCTCTTTCTCAAACTAGAGAGTTGATGTTTTTATCCTCCTGCAAAGTGGTGCACTGGGGCCTCTCACTTTGTTTTCTGTCCTGCTTAGAGCCAGTTTATGCTGTTCTATGAAGGGAGTAATACACAACTGTTAGAAGATCTCTTCAGCTTCTTAGGCAGTTTCTCACATGGAATAGCCTTTGTTTCTCAAAATAGCAACAGACTGACATGTTTTTTCAGAAAGCTCTTTCTTCCTGCCCATTTTGAGACCATCATCAAGTCCGTAAATGTGGCTGCTTCAGGTTCTCAAGCAGCCCAAAGAAGGCCGGTTTTATTGCTTCCTTAAACAGCACAATGATTTTCAACTGTGCGAACAGAATCGCACAAGGGTATTCTAATGATAAATTAACTTTTTTTTTTACCTTAGAAATTAAGATTAGCTAACACATGATAGTTAGTGGTTTCTGTGGTAAATGGTAGTTTTTACAGAATGGGGGTACCGACCCCATGCCCAACCTTCCTTTTTTTCTCAACCTGGCTTAGGACAGGCTACAGCAGAGTTATCAACTTGTATCAAGCTCCCACCTTGGCCAAAGACGAAGAGAAATGGAAGAAGATGGTGGCCCGTTGCCGTCAGGCTGGAAGACCAAGGTAGCAAGGTAACACATGATGGTTGCTGAAAATGGGTCTTTGTATGCCTTGGTAGGTCTCATCTCATCTCATTATCTCTAGCCGCTTTATCCTGTTCTACAGGGTCGCAGGCAAGCTGGAGCCTATCTCAGCTGACTACGGGTGAAAGGCGGGGTACACCCTGGACAAGTCGCCAGGTCATCACAGGGCTGACACATAGACACGGACAACCATTCACACTCACACCTACAGTCAATTTAGAGTCACCAGTTAACCTAACCTGCATGTCTTTGGACTGTGGGGGAAAACGGAGCACCCGGAGGAAACCCACGCGGACAACATGCAAACTCCGCACAGAAAGGCCCTCGCCGGCCACGGGGCTCGAACCCGGACCTTCTTGCTCTGAGGTGACAGCGCTAACCACTACACCACCGTGCCACCCCGCCTTGGTAGGTATCCCATTAAAAACCAGTGGACAACATTAACAATGCTGTTTTAATTACTACAACAACAACAAAAGCTTTTCTTTCAAAAACAAGTCTTTTATGAATGATTCTAAGAAAAACCCAAACCAATTTAATGCTACTGATAAGAGTTATACAAATGAATATTGGTGTTGGGTGAAGATTTTTTGCTGGCTTTTTGAGAAGATCTGTAAACAAAGATGTGCTTCCTAATTTAAGGCCATGACATTGAACAGAAGCATTGTGGAGCACCAGGAAGTTGAGTGCTTACTTTATTTCCTCTCCAACTCAGTACACTTTTAATAGTGCTATCAAATATACTTATGCAAATAACCATCCTCTTCCATCCATCAGGTGTGCTCTGGCTGATCCGTGACTCATTTCATTTGTCCTTTCCAACAGCACCTCGCTTTTTCTGTCAAAGCTAATACACTCCATCTGGCTAAGTGTTAATCGACCAAATAAATACAGTGATGCATGAGAAAGGGATGAGTGTGTTCCAGAGGCAATGTTTCAAAGGAATGGGGGAAAGAGGACATCTATCAATCCTTTCTTCTAATCCTGATCTCATAAAAAAAAAATCAGGACTAATTTAGAAGAGTGAAAGGAACATGATTAGATTTCGCTCAAGTTCCGATGAATAGAGCTGCCAAGAAAGGGATCACTCTGCCTTGTAGTGTGACACATTTATTGATTGATTTAGTCAAGTAATCAGGAAGCTGGGAAATAATTTACCAGCTTGTTAAGATGGTCTACCAGCTTGTACTTTGGAAAGTTGGATTTTTCAACAGGCAGGTTTAACACAAAATCCATACAAGTCGCCTGAACTAAATCTTCACCCAGAAACATCCAGAATCTCATGTTTTGCCAAGTGTGGGACTATAACATGTGCTAAAAGCTAATTAGTGTACAATTCTCACATTTACATTTACTGCAAGGGCGGCACGGTGGTATAGTGGTTAGTGCTGTCGCCTCACAGCAAGAAGGTCTGGGTTCGAGCCCCGTGGCCGGCAAGGGCCTTTCTGTGCGGAGTTTGCATGTTGTCCGCGTGGGTTTCCTCTGGGTGCTCCGTTTTCCCCCACAGTCCAAAGACATGCAGGTTAGGTTAACTGGTGACTCTAAATTGACCGTAGGTGTGAATGTGAGTGTGAATGGTTGTCTGTGTCTATGTGTCAGCCCTGTGATGACCTGGCGACTTGTCCAGGGTGTACCCCGCCTTTCGCCCATAGTCAGCTGGGATAGGCTCCAGCTTGCCTGCGACCCTGTAGAACAGGATAAAGCGGCTTGAGATGATGAGATGAATGAGACATTTACTGCACAGAGAAAACATCTTCATTCACAGGAATGGAGGCTGTGGATACAGATATTTTTCAAAAGATATTTTTTTCTCTGCACTTTGGCCTCCGGTTAACACAATAACCATAATTGACCTTTTTTGAAACACCCACCAAAGTCCCTCCAAGGTGGAGAAAATTAAAACTATTAAATTTTTTTTTATAGGTTAGGGGTTTTTTAAAATACAGTTTGTCCTTGTTGATGAAGTTTTTCCACATTTTGCCTTCTCTCTTGAGCATTTCACTCAATGCACATACTTTATATATATATATATATTTTTATATATATATATATATATATATATATATATATATATATATATATATATATATATATATATACAGGGTGCGATTTGTCAAAAAACCAGAAGGGGGGATTTTTTTTTTTTAATCATGAAACGTCACAAAATTAAGGTAACAATAGGCTAACAGCTCAATAACATCCGATGATATCAAATGAATAACACTAAATGAAAACGAACACTAAACCAGAGATAGTAAATTCATCTTCCTATCTCTCTGACTAAATACACGAACACTAACACACAACAAAGTTCGCATTGCTTGTCGCGTTGCTGTGATGTTTGTCTCCCTCTGGATTAAATGGACAGTGACTCGAAAATCACTAAAATACATGAATACTAAATGAACAGTTTGCTCTGATGGCGTAGTTCATGTGGCCTTTTCTGCTTTCCCGTCGGTGCGCTATCCGCCGCGTTTCGCCCTTCTTTAATCCACATTTCTGCGAATTTCTCAGCAGGGAAGGAACGCACGTCTGGCCCATTGACAGCGAGGAAGAGAAGGCTGTCAGTGTGGATACATTCATTCTGTTGCGCTCATCAATAAGGATGTGATTCATGACGCTAAATCCACGTTCACACTCTGGATATTGTTATTATCTACAATGTATCTATTTGCTGGGGACGTTCGTGAACATCAAAGCTGCCACTTCGGGTCATTTTGAAAGTGAGTGCAATGTAGACCATAGAAAACTGTGTCACAACATGCCTGTCATGTCAACTTTTTTTTTTGGTTTGTTTGTTTTATTGATGGGGTTGTCCCCGAGGATTTTTTTTCAGCAGAGATAAAAACTAAAAACCAGAGGGGGGGATGATCCCCCCCATCCCCCCCAGCAAATATATATATATATATATAGTTTATTTATTTATTTATTTATTGAGCATGGAGGGGTAAAAAGTATGCTTGCAAAAATGCCCATATACTTTTGGACGCATCCTTACACAAGTGTTTTATAGTTTCCATTAAAAAAATAAAATAAAATAAAATCCTGATGCTAGCACAAATAGACCAGGGTCTATGAATATCCTAAAATTTAAAGTAATTCTTAAAGGAGAACTGAAGTCATTTTTAAACTTGCTTTATTTCTTAATTAACGTGCCATTCAATTACATTTTCAGTTTTAGTAACCTTATATCGTGACTCGTATTGGCAACTAATTGCAATTAAATATTATACTTATCGGCCTACTCGGTTTTTAGCCGTGTTGAATTTAGTTCGTTTGGTCCACGGCAGGCGTCGCTTATCTGCGTGATCTTCACGAGACTTGTGTGAGACTTCGAAATGTGACGTGTCAGCCAGGTGTCAGTGCCGCCATTTTGAAAACTGTTTTCCAAACAAAATATTGCACAAAAACGAGTTTAAATGACGAATACTGCCTACTTTTTTCAAACTTTCCTGATTGCTATCAAAACAAACAAAACTTCCGGCTTGATTACATCAGCATTCAAAAGAGGGCACGTGCGTCTTTTCATAAGGTTGGCAGATGTTCATCACTTTGATTTCCGCTGTATGTTTTACTTCCATCCTACGATGTCTCGCACAGGTCTCAGTGAATCTCGTTTACGACCATTGCTTTGACATATGGACTGATATATTACATAGCATATTTCAAACACTTATAACTTGCTATAGCAGTGACAAAGTAACTATCAAACATGCATTCCTATATTTAATAAAATGAGATAAATTGAATTTTGAGAATAAAGAATTTGCCTTCAATCTGGGTTTGAGCCCCGTGGCTGGCAAGGGCCTTTCTGTGCAGAGTTTGCATGTTCTCCCCGTGTCCGCGTGGGTTTCCTCCGGGTGCTCCGGTTTCCCCCACAGTCCAAAGACATGCAGGTTAGGTTAACTGGTGACTCTAAATTGACCGTAGGTGTGAATGTGAGTGTGAATGGTTGTCTGTGTCTATGTGTCAACCCTGTGATGACCTGGTGACTTGTCCAGGGTGTACCCCGCCTTTTGCCTGTAGTCAGCTGGGATAGGCTCCAGCTTGCCTGCGACCCTGTAGAGCAGGATAAAGCGGCTAGAGATAATTTGCCTTCAGGTCTCCTTTAATGGTTTATTTGATAGGGACAGTGCACATTCATGAGCAATAGTATAAAATACATAATGTTAACATGCCGGAGTTAGCATAATTACTAATTTTCATCTGTAGTCCCTCGGCAGGTGGCATAAAACAAACTGGGATACAAATACACACAACACTACACTAATTAAAGACAGATGCAGCGTCACTATTCACAAATCCAGGACAGTAACAGAACCAACAAAAACAAACAACACAATGCACAATTACGCAAAACACAATACAACATGAATAGAGACAAGAACAACAACGAGGTACACTCTACACAAATCCCGTCTCAAACAGAATAGACTTAAAAAAAAAAGTCTGCATTTCTGACTTTGACTTCAAAGAAAACGTCCTCTACTCATAAACTTGGGATGCTCTGTTCAACCCTGAGTTCAGCAAGTGACATAAAACAAAATGGCCACTCACAGCATCAACGCTAAACAAAGTTGCGCTTCTTACCTTCAAATGAGTTCTGCTTGATACACAAGTACTGTCGGTGCTTCAGATCAATCAACATGCAGCTTGATAAATCTGTTGCACTGGCTATGCAGTATGATGTTTTTGCGGAGATAAATATACACACAGTTCTGTGCAAAAGTCTTAGGCACATGTAAAGAAATGCTGCAGACCAAAAATGGCTTAAAAGATAATGAAATGAAATGTTTCAATATTAAAAAAAATACTGTAAACAGCAGTAAGTCATAATAAATGAAATAAAGCCAATATTTGGTGTGAGACGAAATTCCCTTTGCTTTAAAAAAAAAAAATCGTAGTCTCAGGTACAATGAGTGCAGTTTTATAAGGAAATGAGCTGTAGGTTTTACTGAGCATCTTGCAGAACCAGCCACAGTTCTTCTGGACACGCTGACTGTCACACTCGCTCCTTAATTTTGCACCAAAACCCAGCAGCCTTCATTATGTTTTCTTTTTTAATCTGAAAAGTGGGGTCTTATGCTGCTCAGATACAAACTGTGTTTTTTTCTTTAACATTTAATTTTGTGCTGGAAAACTAACGTTTGGAACTCTAAAACGTTTTTGTACTGACTCGACAATGTAGAAGTCATAAAATAGAAATCAGTCACAAAGTTATATCACACATCACTGTTAGCGGACTAGTGTATTGTAAACAAAAGATGCACATTCCCACTTCTTCGCTAATTCAAAGGCAGCAATGCTATAAAGCTAAAACCTTGTTCGAGAGGAATTAGAAGAGGAAGAAAAACACATCAAGACAGTTATTTATTTATGAATTTGTTTATTTATTCATTTATTTGTTCTTATTCATTATTTAATTCATCCTCATTCATTTGCTTTTATTTCTGCTAAACCACTAAAGAAAAACTTACGAGCTTTTCTTTCAACACAGGCATTTATCTCAGATTATATATATATATATATATATATATACACACATATACAGTGGGGCAAAAAAGTATTTAGTCAGTCACCAATTGTGCAAGTTCTCCCACTTAAAAAGATGAGAGAGGCCTGTAATTTTCATCATAGGTATACCTCAACTATGAGAGACAAAATGAGAAAAAAAAATCCAGAAAATCACATTGTCCGATTTTTAAAGAATTTATTTGCAAATTATGGTGGAAAATAAGTATTTGGTCAATAACAAAAGTTCATCTCAATACTTTATCTACCCTTTGTTGGCAACGACAGAGGTCAAACGTTTTCTGTAAGTCTTCACAAGGTTTTCACACACTGTTGCTGGTATTTTGGCCTATTCCTCCATGCAGATCTCCTCTAGAGCAGTGATGTTTTGGGGCTGTCGCTGGGCAACACGGACTTTCAACTCCCTCCAAAGATTTTCTATTGGGTTGAGATCTGGAGACTGGCTAGGCCACTCCAGGACCTTGAAATGCTTCTTACGAAGCCACTCCTTCGTTGCCTGGGCGGTGTGTTTGGGATCATTGTCATGCTGAAAGACCCAGCCACATTTCATCTTCAATGCCCTTGCTGATGGAAGGAGGTTTTCACTCAAAATCTCCATTCATTCTTTCCTTTACACGGATCAGTCGTCCTGGTCCCTTTGCAGAAAAACAGCCCTGAAGCATGATGTTTCCACCCCCATGCTTCACAGTAGGTATGGTGTTCTTTGGATGCAACTCAGCATTCTTTCTCCTCCAAACACGACAAGTTGAGTTTTTACCAAAAAGTTCTATTTTGGTTTCATCTGACCATATGACATTCTCCCAATCCTCTTCTGGATCATCCAAATGCTCTCTAGCAAACTTCAGATGGGCCTGCACATGTACTGGCTTAAGCAGGGGGACACGTCTGGCACTGCAGGATTTGAGTCCCTGGCGGCGTAGTGTGTTACTGATGGTAGCCTTTGTTACTTTGGTCCCAGCTGTCTGCAGGTCATTCACTAGGTCCCCCCGTGTGGTTCTGGGATTTTTGCTCACCGTTCTTGTGATCATTTTGACCCCATGGGGTGAGATCTTGCGTGGAGCCCCAGATTGAGGAAGATTATCAGTGGTCTTGTATGTCTTCCATTTTCTAATAATTGCTCCCACAGTTGATTTCTTCACACCAAGCTGCTTACCTATTGCAGATTCAGTTTTCCCAGCCTGGTGCAGGTCTACAATTTTGTTTCTGGTGTCCTTTGACAGCTCTTTGGTCTTGGCCATAGTGGAGTTTGGAGTGTGACTGTTTGAGGTTGTGGACAGGTGTCTTTTATACTGATAACGAGTTCAAACAGGTGCCATTAATACAGGTAATGAGTGGAGGACAGAGGAGCCTCTTAAAGAAGTTGTTACAGGTCTGTGAGAGCCAGAAATCTTGCTTGTTTGTAGGTGACCAAATACTTATTTTACCGAGGAATTTACCAATTAATTCATTAAAAATCCTACAATGTGATTTCCTGGATTCTTCCCCCCCATTCTGTCTCTTATAGTTGAGGTGTACCTATGATGAAAATTACAGGCCTCTCTCATCTTTTTAAGTGGGAGAACTTGCACAATTGGTGGCTGACTAAATACTTTTTTGCCCCACTATGTGTATATATATATATATATATATATATATATATACACACACATATATACATACATACATACATACATATATATATATATATATATATATATATATATATGACATCGAATAATTATCTTTGCTGAGTCTTTATTGCACAGATTTCCTTTTGAAAGCAGAAATGAAGATTAAACACATTGGTCTTGCTCTTCTCTCCAGTTCTCCAGCATCTTTATGGCCTCCCGCTGGCTCACACATTTTCTGGACTTGACAGGTTCTAGTTTTATGGAGCTCCAAGGTGCTGTAAAACAGTTGTCCATTACAAACTTTTATAGTTCCCATTTGAAAGCCTGGGGCTTGTTTAGAGAATAGATGGCAGCTTTACTGTCCAGGCAAACGGGTGCTGCTTAAACTGACTTTTCTGATGGAGATTATCCTGTCTGAGCATGGTACAGTAATTGGCGCAATCTCCAAACCTAAGTACTTGATTTCAATAAACGTATGCATTCACATACAGTGCCCTCCACAATTGTTGGCACCCCTTGTAAAGATTAATAAAAGCATTTAAAAAAAATCCACTTTTTGGTGAAGTCACTTTTCATGCTGAAAAAATGAGAAAAATCCAAGCTTTAATTGGAATAAATATATTCAGAGAAAAACAAATCCCTCATCAAGAAATAATTATTTTCAACAAAAATACATGTGGCACTATTTTTGGCACCCCTGGAAATTATAATGAACACAATGTAACTGAAGCATGTTTCCCATTTAAATTGTACAGTGTTTTTGAGTTGATTAGAGTGTGTAGGAACTTTCAAACTGTAATCCATGACTTCCTGATTAACTGGGGAATAAATATGAGGTGGGGCGGCACGGTGGTGTAGTGGTTAGCGCTGTCGCCTCACAGCAAGAAGGTCCTGGGTTCGAGCCCCGGGGCCGGCGAGGGCCTTTCTGTGTGGAGTTTGCATGTTCTCCCCGTGTCCGCGTGGGTTTCCTCCGGGTACTCCGGTTTCCCCCACAGTCCAAAGACATGCAGGTTAGGTTAACTGGTGACTCTAAATTGACCGTAGGTGTGAATGTGAGTGTGAATGGTTGTCTGTGTCTATGTGTCAGCCCTGTGATGACCTGGCGACTTGTCCAGGGTGTACCCCGCCTCTCGCCCATAGTCAGCTGGGATAGGCTCCAGCTTGCCTGCGACCCTGTAGAAGGATAAAGCGGCTAGAGATAATGAGATGAGATGAGATAAATATGAGGTGACACAGAGGCCAAATTCCCTTACCCTGTGTCCGAAATCGCTCACTCGTTCATTACTCCCTCTAGAGGGAATTACTATATAGAGGACTATATAATGAGCTCATTGGTAAAATGAAAAAACGCTTTCGGATACTGGTCCATCGCACTGGTATTTACATCATTACTGTCGCACAATTAAAACGTGTCAGATCAGTCGGCTGGTGGGTTTTCAAAATAATAAATACATGCATGTATTTTTGTGATAAATCCATATTATACTGAGCGCATTTCCCACATTAATAAATACAAAGTCCCTGCATCTTGCAGTTTTTTAAATCAAGGTTAAATACTTTCTTCTTTGCCGCTGCCTTTTATTAAATCAAATTTGAGACTTTTAATTTGATTTCTTTCAGCGCGACTGCAATGCATGATGGTATATATTGCTTTGGTTAGTGACCATCGGTTGTACACTACTTTTCATGATGCATTATGGGATACTTTGAGTGCACTATATAGGGTGTAAATAATCCTCACTAAGGTTTCGGACAGCACTACAAAATGGCGTCCCCACTATATAGTGTCCTATATAATGAGTAGGGAGCGATTTCGGACACAGGGTTAGTCGTCCATCAACATGGGAAAGATAAGAGAACACATAAACCAAATGAGGGAGAAGTGTGTTGACCTTCATAAATCAGGGCATGGTTAAATTAAAAAAAAAAAAAAGCTACTCACCTGAAAAAGTCCATTTCCAATGCCCTGTTAGGGCAATAATAAAAAAGTGGGCACCAACTGGAACTGTTACAAACTCACCTGGAAGAGGACCCAAGTTTATTTTGCTGGTTTGTGTACAGTGTGGTAGATGGTAAGAGAGGCACAAAAATTCCCAAGCATCACTGCTGGTGAATTACAAGAAAAAGTAAAATCTTAATGTTTCCAAGTCTCCAAAACCACCATCAGAATCCACCTCCATGCCAACAGATTGTTTAGAAGGTGCCAGAAAAAAACTTTTTTTGTCATTTAACCAAAAACATAAGCACCTAAAGTTTGCAAAATACTATTACAGCTTTGACTGGAACCGTGTTCTATGGTCTGATTTAACAAAAATTGAGCTTTTTGGCAATAAACACTCGTGGTGGGTTTGGTGTAAAGAGAAAGATGGCGATAATGAAAAGAACCCAATCCCAACTGTAAAATATGGTGGAAGTTCTGTGATGTTTTGGGGCTGTTTTTATTCCAAAGGCCCTAGAAACCATGTTAGGGTACATGGCATCATGGACTCCATGAAATACCAGGACATTTTAAATCAAACTCTGGCTGCCTCTGCTAGGAAACTAAAACTGGGTCGTCATTGGATCTTCCAGCAGGACATTGATCCGAAGCATATGTCCAAATCAACATAAAAATGGTTCACTGAGCACAGAATCAATCTTTTGCCCTGGCCATCTCAATCCCCTGACCTGAACGCCATTGAAAACCTGGAGAGAGAGGAGAGACCACAAGAGAGGGCCAAGAACCCTGGATGATTTGGAGAGATTGTGTCAAGAGGAATAGTCTCAGATGTCCTGCTCTGTATCTTCAACCTTATAAAATGTTCTAGGAGAAAACTCAGTGCTGTTTTACTGGCAAAGGGAGGGTGTATAAAGTGTTAAATGTCGGAGTGTTGACAATATCGGCACAAGTGTTTTTTGTTGAAAATAGTTATTTCTTGATGAGGGATTTATTTTTCTCTGAATAAATTTATTTCAGTTAAAGGTTGTATTTTTCTCTTTTTTTTTCAGTGTGAGATGAAGCGACTGCACCAAAAGGTGGATTTTTTTCGAACCCTTTTTACTAATCTTTACAGGGGGTGCCAATAATTACGAAGGCCACTGCAGCTCTTATGAATCATATACTGTATGGTGAGTTTTGGGGAAACTTGATGAAAATCATGTTGAAAGTGCTCAAATCTTATATTTTTCTTCCTTATAGAGTCCCCCTCATTTCAGCTCTAGTCTGTTTGTATTTCTTGTCAAAGTGCTCTAATAAGGGTGAAGCTATTTTTCTATTTTCGCCCTCAAATACTAATAAAAAAAATGTTCAGCATGTTTTTGAAGAATCCTTTAACACCGTGAGGAGGAAAAATAAAGTTTTAGCTGCTTGAGAAATCATCTTATGATTGAGAGATATAGAAATCTTATTATTTTATACATGAGATCTTTCCTCACAACTGACAAAGTTGCCAGTCAGTCATTTATTTTCTTAAATTACTAAATTTCCTTGTGATAAGTGTTGTGTAGAACACCAGAGCCATGGGATTACCTCTGCCAACTTTGGTGGAGGAGGTTATATTTTCACCTCCGTTTGTTTGCTTGTCTGTTCCCAATGTATCTCAAAAAGTAGTGAATGGATTTTGATGAAATTTAGAGGAAAAGTGAGTCATGGGCCAAAGAACAATTGATTAGAGTTTGATGCAAATCTGCATGTGGCTTGGCGGAGGTACGCACTCAACCGAGTGTCCTTCTAGTTTTGGCTTGTATTTGAACATCATGACAAGTGACTTTTTAGCACATCATACTTCTAGCAGGCAAAAATCATATATTGTATTGATAACATGCCATGATATAGATCAAAACCAGAAATCAAACCAAACTCAAATCTCAAACCCAAACTCAAATATGAAACAACATACGCAAAGGCTAAAACCACACTCAGAGATCTGAATTCACAATCAAAGCCATAGTGAAAAATCAAAATGAAAAATTCAAAATCAAGATTAAAACAGGGCGGCACGGTGGTGTAGTGGTTAGCGCTGTCGCCTCACAGCAAGAAGGTCCGGGTTCGAGCCCCATGGCCGGCGAGGGCCTTTCTGTGCGGAGTTTGCATGTTCTCCCCGTGTCCGCGTGGGTTTCCTCCGGGTGCTCCGGTTTCCCCCACAGTCCAAAGACATGCAGGTTAGGTTGACTGGTGACTCTAAATTGACCGTAGGTGTGAATGTGAGTGTGAATGGTTGTCTGTGTCTATGTGTCAGCCCTGTGATGACCTGGCGACTTGTCCAGGGTGTACCCCGCCTTTCGCCCGTAGTCAGCTGGGATAGGCTCCAGCTTGCCTGCGACCCTGTAGAACAGGATAAAGTGGCTAGAGATAATGAGATGAGATGAGATTAAAACAGGGCGGCACGGTGGTGTAGTGGTTAGCGCTGTCGCCTCACAGCAAGAAGGTCCAGGTTCGAGCCCCATGGCCGGCGAGGGCCTTTCTGTGCGGAGTTTGCATGTTCTCCCCGTGTCCGCGTGGGTTTCCTCCGGGTGCTCCGGTTTCCCCCACAGTCCAAAGACATGCAGGTTAGGTTAATTGGTGACTCTAAATTGACCGTAGGTGTGAATGTGAGTGTGAATGGTTGTCTGTGTCTATGTGACAGCCCTGTGATGGCCTGGCAACTTGTCCAGGATGTACCCCGCCTTTCGCCTGTAGTCTGCTGGGATAGGCTCCAGCTTGCCTGCGACCCTGTAGAACAGGATAAAGCGGCTAGAGATAATGAGATGAGATGAGATGAGATGAGATGAGATGAGATGAGATTAAAACAAACCTCATACGTCAACACCAGATTCAAAGGTCAAAACCAAAAATCTAAATCAAAGATAAAAACAAAACTCAAAGATCAAAAATGAAGATCAAAACCAAACTCAAACATCAAAGCGAAGATCACAAGCAAAACAAAAAACAAAAAAACAAACAAAAAACAGCGAAGATCAAATGTGAAGACCAAAAATGAAGCTCAAAAGCAAAAATCAAAACAAAACTCAAGGTTCAAACTCAAATATCTGAATCATATTCTCAAAGATTGAAGCCAAAGAGCAAAACCAAACTCTGAACTCCACCTCTCATAAAAGTACTGAACAAGGCTGTCTTTGCCTTCTATTAGTAATGAACTATGGGTTGAGAAATATAATGTAACAGCATTTTAATGAATAACAAAATAATCACAGTTCTTGGTCCTGGACTTTGACTTTCTGAGAAAGTCAGAAAGTAAAAGTGTTTATGCTTTCAGGCTCTTTGTGGCTGTTTCATCACCCTGGAGCTTTGAGAAGCATCAGTGTACATTATGTGTAGACTATTTTTAAATTAATGATGAAAGAGCTTCATGTAACGATCATGTCTGTATGTTTCTTTTGTCTTTTCATGCCCTGTTTCTCTTCACATAATGATAAAACAAGGCTTTGAAGTATCAAAGTTCCTCTCTTTCTCTTTCTTCTTTCGTCCCATGTGAATGCACAAAGTCCTTTACTTTAATTGCATCAAGCAAAGGAGGATTTTTTTTTAAAGTGCATGCAAAGAATTTCACACGATGCATTCTTTAAGGGAATGCACCGAGACAGAGCAGCCAGTTTTATTCATCATGAACATGATCCCTTTGTCGGTGAGCTGGTGTGTATTTTGGCCAGGAGGCTGACGGCTTATTTCTGTATAATATGGGTTGAAAGGCCTTATTGAAATGTTGTATTTTCTCTTCATGGCACAAGAACTTGACTTGAATTAGGGTCATTTGTCATTGGGAAAAGTTGCATTGGTGACATCTCTCACCCAGGGAAGGAGAATTATCACATCATGAAGTTGTTAGCCTGAAACACACTGGCGCACTGTATCCTGTGAGATTGCAGTGAATCAAAGTGCTGGTTCAAGTCTGGGTCAGGCATCGCAAAGAGGACTGCCATGCTCTCTTCTTTTCTCCTCTTTCCAGTTTCTCTTTTTCTTCTGAAAAAAAGGGAGACGAATTGAACGAGTAATGCATATTTAAGGAAGCCACTCATCGTGTTTATTTGTGTGGCCATTTATTTATTTATGCCATGCTGACATTTACAATCATACTATAATGTACAAGAAAGACATTAACAACTGATACATGTTGAAAAATGACTATTTGTTTGTTGGTTTGTTTCTTTTTCCAAGCTGAATTTTTTTTTACAATTGTAGTATAATGTACAAGAAAGAAATGAACAACTGATACGTTTGAAGAAGGCTTGTTTGTTTATTCATTCATTCATTCATTCATTCATTTGGTTAAGCCATGCTGACATTTACAATTGTACTATAAATGTACAAGAAAGAAATTAACAACTAATACATGTTGAAAAATGAATATTTATTTATTTGTTTGTCCAAGTTGAATTTTTACAATAGTATCTCATCATCTCTAGCCACTTTATCCTGTTCTACAGGGTCGCAGGCAAGCTGGAGCCTATCCCAGCTGACTCCGGGCGAAAGGTGGGGTACACCCTGGACAAGTCGCCAGGTCATCGCAGGGTTGACACATAGACACAGACAACCATTCACACTCACACCTACGGTCAATTTAGAGTCACCAGTGAACCTAACCTGCATGTCTTTGGGGGAAACCGGAGCACCCGGAGGAAACCCACGCAGAGAACATGCAAACTCCGCACAGAAAGGCCCTCGCCGGCCACGGGGCTCGAACCCAGGACCTTCTTGCTGTGAGGCAACAGCGCTAACCACTACACCACGGTGCCGCCCCACAATAGAAGTATAATGTACAAAAAAGAAATTAACAACTGATACGTATGAAGAATGTTTATTTATTTATTGCTTGTTTGTTTGTTTGTCCAAGCTGACTTTTTACAATAGTACTATAATGTACAATAAGGAATTGAAGAACTGATGCATGTTTTAGAAGGGATTACACATCTATCTATCTATCTATCTATCTATCTATCTATCTATCTATCTATCTATCTATCTATCTATCTATCTATCTATCTATCTATCTATGTCTACTTTGACAATAGTATGACAGTGTACAATACAAAATTTAACAAGTGATACAGGTTTAATAAGGAATAACATTTATTTGTTTGTTTATTTGTCAAAGCTGTATGTGCAACCCTATTTTCTATGAGATGCCTTGTGTGTACTCGTACCAATGTGTCACGATGCAGCCATGTTGGTCACTTAGGCATGCTGTGTAGCAAAACAGCTAATAGCCGTCTGTCTCGAGCTGTCACACCGCCACAGTTCACCCTCTGTAGCCTATAGAGGACAGCAGCTCTGCCAAATTAGTGCTTATTTTTACAGACAGAAGAAGAAAAGTAAGAAGCTTTCACCTTCAAGTTTGTCTGTGTTGCATCTTTGAAGCAGGTCAACTGGAGCAAATCCAGCTTTGCTGACAGCCATTACTGAGGCACTGCTGGCACGCATATTGGCATTTTGATTGTGTAAACCTTCCACGCAGTCCTTACTAACCCCGAACATCCAAACCATTTCTCCAAGGTCTTGCTCTGATATTTACTTTACAAACAAGCAGGCTGGATTGATTTGAGAAGGATGTATGGGAGGCATCTAGACATTTAACAATCTCCTCTGCTGCAGTCTGTTTAAAGGGGGGAGTGGATTTATCATATCTGCTCTGTAAGGCAGCTTTCTCTGATCACTCGCTGAAATAATCACATCTGGAGGGAGTACTAGTTCTGGTATTACCTCCAGCCTCCCAAAAGGTGTTTCAAACCTTAAAGCGCTGTTCCAAAGCTAGAGCTAGCAGACTAGCAATGCTTCCATTCAAGGCAAAATGTATAATAGAGTCCTGTAACAAGCAGTCTATGGTGTAAAACATAAAACCACTTCATACCTAGAGGAGATTCCTTTACAAGCAGGCGACAGTTTAAAGTGCAGATGAGGGTATATGTTCAAAACTTCAATATGGACTTAAAGTGACGATAAATGCATGGTAAGGCTTTGCAAAGTAATGAGACACAACAGGGAATAAATCAAGAAACTCATCAGGGGCAAGACACAGAACAGGTGAACACAATCAGGTAGCAAACCAATAAGAGGACTGGGGTGAAGACAGGACTAGAAGAGAAACATAAGCACATGGCAATGCAAGCAACACTGCATGAAAGCAAAGCTTGTCATGTTCAGAGAGTACCTTAAAATCAAAGCTGACAATATATAGTTTAGCAATTTCCATTACTTACCCCAAATAAATTTGGTGTTGGGTCTCATTGATTTGCCCCGACCCTCACTTCCTATCGGCACAACATCCTGAAAGTAGACTTAATCTCATCTCATCTCATTATCTCTAGCCGCTTTATCCTGTCCTACAGGGTCGCAGGCAAGCTGGAGCCTATCCCAGCTGACTACGGGCAAAAGGCGGGGTACACCCTGGACAAGTCGCCAGGTCATCACAGGGCTGACACACAGACACAGACAACCATTCACACTCACACCTACGGTCAATTTAGAGTCACCAGTTAACCTAACCTGCATGTCTTTGGACTGTGGGGGAAACCGGAGCACCCGGAGGAAACCCACACGGACACAGGGAGAACATGCAAACTCCGCACAGAAGGACCCTTGTCGGCCACGGGGCTCGAACTCGGACCTTCTTGCTGTGAGGCGACAGTGCTAACCACTACACCACCATGCTGCCCCGAAAGTAGACTTGTTTTTTGAATTAAAAATTGTTGTCACACAGATATAGAAATGCAAACCTTTTGCATATCCCTTGGTTTCTATTTTTCTAAATGCAAATTTATTTTGATTATAATATCTGATTGTAACAACTACTACATATTAAAGCAACAGAGTCGATCTAAGCACTTAGATTGATCAAAAAGCTAAAATATTTGCAAAGAACATTGACGTTTCAACACGTTTACATTGTTAAGTCTTATTTAATTCATGAAAACATGCTCAAAATTTCAATTTGTTGTGAGCAATTTGAGAAATTATCACACATACTAAAAACAAAACAAAAAAACCATTATATCCTTTCACCAAACTGAAGGAGTGTAAAAAATATCAAATTGTTTTGGGATACTGTTATGAACAACGAAACCCATTATTCATAATGAAAGAAATGCAGTCACAGAGAACGATAAGGGAATATTTGAAAACAAACAGAAGCATTTTGCTTATTGTGATAAAGGCACACGTGCAAGACATAACTCCCATTAAAAGTCATATCAGGTTCACAATTACAAAGTAAGGGCATGTAAACTTTTGCACTGGTTAATAATATTCAGGTATTCAGATAATTTTCGCACATATACGCCAACATCGATCTACACTGTAAAAAAAAAATCCGTTGTTTTTACGGAAAAATACTGGCAGTTGTGGTTGCCAGAATAATCCTATTAAAAATACAGTGAAATGTAAACAACATTACAGAATAACTTGTACATTTCACTGGGATTCCATGTACAATTAATGATAACTAAATGTAAATTTTACAGGTATTCAATGTACAATAATCAATACATAACTGTTAATTTTACGGATATTCATTGTACAATAAAAAAGCATCTAGGAATGAATTGCAAGTGTTCTCGATTATTGGTTTTTGTGGCTCCAAAATGATGGTTACAAGCAATGATCTACTAGACAGATATTTTATTTGATTTAGAGTTTTACGAAATGTGCCGGAGAGCCTCTACTGACATTTTTTTATTTTTTTTTAACAGGGCAATGATGTAATTTTAACTATCACATTCTGTTTTAGTATTAGAGTTTGTCTGTGTTTAAACTAAAACAATTTGTAAATTCTACAAAAAAATATGATCAATTCAACATATTCTTACTGTTAAATTAACAGTGGTATGTGGTTAGGAGTTTTACAGTATATTGATGTAAATTACACACTGCTTCATTGTTTTTGTATTTACAGTTTTTTTATGTCATGATTTTACATAAATTCATTGTTAATTCTACGGACATTTTTTTACAGTGTACTTACATATGATCTATCAGGTGAAGTAGTGCAATTTTGCTAAAAGTACAAGAAAAAGCTGGAGGAAAGCGCTCTTTGTTCCAAGCGTCCAACTGGAACATTTTAATAGTGCACCTCAGCCACATCCTGACATGTAACCTTTGATGAAGCGCATGTTTGCAGGCCCTCAGGAGAGGTATGCAGTCTTTTGCAAGCACTTTAGCTTGGCTATCCATAGATCAGTGCGGTGACCATACTGCCCTCATTGAATCCAGTTTTTACTTTATATAAAGAATGTCTTTTGGCCACATTCTTTCAAACCCTTGAATGTATTGACTGTATTTTCCCCCTCAAGTGCAAAAGTGAAGATGAAAATCAGAAGCTGATTTCTTAACATTAAAACTCTCCATCATGACAGCCAACAAGTTTCATACTCAGTACTCTCGAAAGTCATTGTACATCTTACAGCATTGAAGCAACTGTGATATCAGTGCAGGAATCAGCATCAAACCTTAGTTTCCAGGTTACAAACATGGCCTTCTTGAACCACAGGTCCCAAACCACTTCTTGCCCTCTAACCAACATTAGCATTGTAGCTCCAGGGCAAAAGTAAAAAACTTTGGACAACAAACATACTGTATCTTTGGCAACATGTAAGGTAAATAGGGAAATTTTGTAAATTTAATTTTTGGCCATGAGGCGTGGTGGTTAGCAGTGTTTGCTTTTGGACCAGAAGAACTTCTTCATAGTTTTTAGAATTGTTGGAGGATTTTCCCCATTTTGATCAATGATCAGTGAGAACGATCAGTTCTTAGCTCTTCCTTTAGGGTATGTACTCTCCCAGCACAAGATGAACCACGAACCATGATTGACGTAAATGTACGGTGATTAGTCCAGACGTAAGTGCATGTTGATTGGTCGAACATGAGCCAATGCTTTAACCGCCATTTTTTAAAATCCGTGTCAAACATTAGCTGTGTGAACAACAGCTCTTAATGTACGCATTATAAAATGAAGAAAAAAAAGCATGGACAAATGGACCAATAGAGAAGTCCAGGCTTTTTTGAAAGAACAGGGTTAGTCAAAATTATGTTAACATTAATGGATTATTTTTCTCCTGAATGTGTGGTGCGCCATGACCGCTGCTGGCATAATTGGGGCCCTACTTTTCTGACACCCCAACAGTGACATCAGATGTCTACTTACAGATGGTGCAGCAGTACGCTATTGCATACATGTCAACCTTTGGTCATTCAAACCTGTATAACCAACCTCCAAAATCCTTATTTCCCTTATAAAATCCTTATAAGATGCAAATTAAAATAATTTACCTAAAATTTGAATGATAATTAACAATGATATATCCCAGTTACTTTTTATTCAATATTAATTACAATAAACCTTCAGAATGAATACAAAGCTCCAATGTTTGACAAAAACACAAAGTGTCACTCTAATGTTCTGAATTGTACTCCATGACAGCTTTTTTAGCAGTCTGCACCAATACCTCACTAGGCTGCATGTCACAGCAAGTGTCTGTGTTGATCTTACACTGCAGTAGGCCAGGTCAGTGTGTCTGCATTCAGGTTCTTTCTGCTCTCTGTGTGTATCTTCCTGACTTGAGAGAAAACTCTCTCACAGTCAGCATTACTGTGGGGTAAACAGAGCACTGCCTAACTTGAACTAAAACGCCCACTACCTTGTGTTTTCTGTCTTTTCCAGTTGTTGGCATATCAGTTTTTGAGTGCGCAAATACTGTCATCAGTGGCTGATTTTGCCTTTGGCTTGCATTCCGCTGATGTAGTTTCGATTTGAAATGTTCTTTCACATCATACACTCCCGATGCTGCAACTTTGATGTCACGCACACACAGTGTGCAGTGTGCGTATTCTTCATTTTTGGAGGCTGCCGGTTGGATTATGCCATTGAAAAGGTCCTTCCATTCAGGGAGAAACCTACCGCTGTATTGTGTTTTGAATTTCTTTGCCGGAGTGCCCATTCAGAATCTTTTCAGTCGCTATTGAAAGTCGCTCAGGTGGAAATACGCTTTTCAAACAAAATGTTACTTCACGGTTGGCGGGATTCTCGCAATGCGGTGTGCGCATGATCAAAAGTGGAACGAAGTCTCGCTACCACAAGATAATGCGCGATTTCATAAGACTCTTTACTGGCTGTCTGTGCTTTCTGTACAGTACGTTTGTAAAATGCGCTCTTTTATCATCGTGGGAATTGATTATAGCTCTAAATAAATATTGAAGTTTTTTTTAAAGAATCCGTATAACTTTATTTGTACACCCGTATACTACGTTTATTGAATCAAATCCGTATAAAATACGGACATTCCGTATAGGTTGACATGTATGCTATTGATGAACTTCCACTACAGATCCAATTGGCGGGGTATTTCCAACAGGATGGTGCACTGCTGCATTTTGGCCGTACTGTTCGTGCTTATCTCGACCACACATTTCCAGGTCGATGGATGGGTCGCGGCGGACCATTGCCATGGCCTCCACACTCCCCTTATTTGACGCCCGGTGATTTCTGGTTATGGGGTATGGTGAAGGAGCATGTGTATAGCAGGAAAGTTCATGATATCAATGACCTCAAGGACAGAATAAGGACTGTGGTATCATCTATTCCCCGCAAAATGTGTGTCCGGCTTTAAATGCTACTGTTGCTCGCTGGTTTTTGTGTGTTGAACACGATGGCGAACAGGTCGAGACCGTCCTGTAAATCATCTTGCACATATGATGTATGTTTTGTGAATAAATGGTTTCTACCATTTAAGTGGTAACATGATTTGGACTAACCCTGTATATGCAAGGGAGGAAATGCAGCATGATTTTGATGTGTCTAAACAAAATATGAAAATATCTGCTCGCATTTCCTGATAACATCACACTAGCAATGTAAAGCATTTGAGATTGGACATGACATATAATTCATTCCAATTTCCAGCCAGATCTGCCAATGTGTTCTTTCCTTGTTATTTTAATTTTGCAGTGAGGCAGTATTAGTGTTCAGATTATGTAGGTGTCAGGAGTTCCATCGCAATATCACTGGATCATTTACACAGTTTCCCCTACATAGGCTGCATCCGAATACTCATACTCAATGCCTTATGATATACTGTGCAAAAAGCAGTACGTCATAAGCCATAGAGTGTCCAAATCAATGATTAATCCAGTTCTGAATACTCAGTAGGAATTAAATAAAAGTCAAACACTACCCAGATGATCTACTACATCCGTAGTATGCAAAAGTATCAGAACATACTACAGTAACAGACAGGCAGATGGTACTTAACCAATGTTTGTGCTTACTGAGTATTCAGATGCAGCCATACATTTTACTTGGGCAGGTGGGCGACCTGTTTTAGCAAATAGATAACAATTATGGACATAAAATACTGTATCACTAAAAGGACTGTGTTGTGCTGGAATGATTGGCCAAATAGCTGACCACATGAACAGACAGCTATCCACATTGTGTTATAGTAGAAGTTACCATGGCAACATGGACCACTTGAGTCCAGTCAGCAAATTCAGCTTCATAACACCACTTTTTTTCCTAGCTGATTAACTTATTATGAAAAGGACATTAGCAGTCCGTGTAGATTTGGTCATTCTCTTTTCCTGTCAGTAACAGGACATAAGTAGTAATAGGCCATTTTTGTTTTTACGCTCAGAAACTGCGGACTCAGACATTTTCAGAGCAAATTGAGTTACTTTGCCTTCTGTGTAAGTCAATCCACACGAGTGGAGCAGATACCAGTGTGATCCAAAATCACATACAGTACACTATTAATGTGTCGACAGGCAATGACGGCTTTTTCCGCCAGCTACGACCACAAGTGTTTCAGACCTGTGGGAAACACGCTGTCATTACAACTTCACAACTCGTCACAAAATGTTAATCCACTGGTTCCGATTCCCATTGGGGCTATGGCTAAAGATTACCATTAATGTTACTAGGTTGACAGTGGATAGATTAACATTTCAACTTTACCATTTTGCTCCCATTCCCATACAACATCACTAAAGCACAATAGCACAATGTTGTAGTACTTGAGACCGGTCTTGGTCTCAAGACCACTTTTTGAAGGTCTCAGTCTCATCTCAGAATCGACCACATTTTCACTCGTTCTTGTCTTGGTCTTGGACATTGAGACGTGGGATTCTGTTTCAAGTCCAGTCAAGACCACAACTGTTGGGATTTCACTAAATTGCCTGTGCACTGTCTGATGTATTTGTGAACACCATTACTGTGATTGAATGTAAAACTTCCTGCTTCAAATGCAACCAATAACCTGACTCATCGCTAATTTGAAATTTTCGTTTCTGTTAACAGCTGTCATCCCTCCCCGCCCCCTTCACACCCACTGGCCTGGTTCTGGCTCTGGTCTTGACTCGGTCTCACCCTGCTTTGGTCTTGGTCTTGACTTGGTCTCAACCCCTCAAAGTCTTGGCCCTGACTTGGTCTCAATACACTCTGGTCTTGGTCATGACTTGGTCTTGGTTTAGGTGGTCTTGACTACAACACTACAATAGTGGTAAGTAAATGGTTTTCAGTGTCAGTGGGAATGGGGTATCTGTTTTAGCCCTGCAATAGATTGACAACTTGTCCAGGGTGTACCCTGCCTCTTGACCAGTGTCAGGTGGGATTGGCTCCAGCCCACCCGTGGTCCACAATGGAGAAGTAGTACAGAAAATGAATGAATAATTTTTGGTCAAGTTCCTGTAAATGATCAATGTGCATCTATCTATCTATCTATCTATCTATCTATCTGTCTGTCTGTCTGTCTGTCTGTCTGTCTGTCTGTCTATGTTCAAATAGGACATCAATAATGATTAAGTAAGGAATTAAATCTGAGTGTGGAGATCCATGTCTAACTAATATTCAGCCTCTGTTGCCTACACACACACACACACACACACACACACACACACACACACACACACACACAGATTCATCCACTTCACTGTGGTTTCTACAGAACAAAATAATCCTGTTAAGGTATAATATGAACTAACTCGAGTGTAAAATTGGAATTAGAAAAAAAAGGAGTGCTGTACAGAGTGTTTTATAGTGAAAGGGCAGTGGCCCAGGTACTGTGGTAAAAAGTAATACACTGAGTAAATAGATAGATGATAGGACAAAATGTAGCTGACACACGGATAGCCCAAACGACAAAATATATATGTTTAATGTAAAACTGTTTATAAAATTCAATGACAGGTGATGGTCCTAAGCAATTCTTGTTTCTGATTTGTCAACAGCAGTCTGCAGTGTTTCCCATTTTAAAAAAGACACGTTTTAAAGACAAAGTGTGTAGGAATGAATAAGTTTCCCACAACTGATAGGTCACTGTGACACAGTAAATTAAAGAAAAAATACACACACACACACACACACACACACACACACACACACACACACACACATTCATATATATATATATATGAAGTTTATCTTCAAGTAGTGAATGTCTTCCCAAGTGAGTGTAGGGAATGTGTGAAATATTTTTTCAACACGAGAACATAAACTTCATATCTTCATGCCACCATGTAATGTTCTTTATGGACACAGCCACAAAAATACACAAGTTAATCAAAAGAATTTTAATGCTGAACTGGTTCGCCATTTTGACAACGTGCATCCAGTCAGCAGGAAAACACTGGGAGTGACGTCATCGGAGTGAAATATCAGGAATCATTGTCCATACAGGACACTTTTTCAATGGAATAAAAACATGTGTTCTGTTCTCTTCTAGCAGGTTCCATTCATTTGGTTTGATAGCATGCAACATTGTTAGCATATTGCTTATCCTACATGTATTACGTCACTCTACCCAATGGAGAATGAGTGTTGAATATGGTTTACGATATCGCATGGTTGTCAAGACATGATATCACACGTCAGAGCTGATGCAACTATCCAATGACAAAGCTGCGCAGAAGCATTGCGTTGTTCGCTGGGAAAGAGAAAGACATGCTGAATACCTGAAAGGCTACCAAAACCGCATTAGATCTTTTTCACGCATATTTACAAGCAGAGGCGAACCGTTACTATTAGAGCTGCGACTTGAGCTCAGCCAAAACTTAGCCAGACACACCAAAACAGCAACAGGGCAAAGGATTTTGCAAGGGATTAGCGGCAGGCTGCCAGCTCGCTCCGTTGTGTGTAGTTGTTGATGTTGATTTTAAAAGTAACTCAGTAAATTACAGAGGGAAATTAATACTTATGGTAAGTCTGAGTGAAAAATACTGTTGTGAGCGTGCAGCGTGGAAGAAGAGTCTGGAGACAGAAATCTTAGTTTCTCGGTCATTAGCCTGTGCTACTTGCTCTCGATAGATAGCACCGGCTTGACTGCTTTATTAGCATTGGCTAACACTACTGATGAATGCTACACTGGCTGGAAGGTGACTTCACTGCTGTGCTGATGGCACCGATTCATGGTAAAGCTAGCAATGGCCTTCGAGAATGCTGATATGTTTGGGCCTTCTCTGAAGGCCTAGAAAGTCCTGACGATTTCCCTCTGTTTACAAGAGAAAAACATACCAATGGACATTTAAAAAAAATGGAAAAGAGAGTGCGTATGTAATAATAATAATAATAATATTGGCTGGCTTTTTTTCATAGTACTGTATATCAGATATATTCCATTCAGCTAGCATGATATTGAACAAGTCGAAGATGAGTTGTATCCATGGACACGAGTGTTTTATTGGGAAATACGCCACTCGTATTTTTCATACGAGCTCCATATATATAATCTCAAACGATGATGTTTTTCCTGAGCAAATATCTTTTGGCCGATGGAAAGAAAAGGGTACCATGTGAAAGTGGTTTGTTATATGATGTGCACTCTTGATGTGGCCCACTGTGCCCTAATGAATCAGTGAATGTTTTCCAGAAATAGCCTCGTGTCTCTTTTCAAACTGTGTTCTGGACAGAGGCCCAGTATAATCTTCCATAATCATAGTAATTATGCTGAGGATCTCCTGGAATCAAAGCGTGTATGTGTGTGTGTATGTGTGTGTTAGTAATGGATGGAGCCCCATCACAGAGGCTGTGTAGATAAATGAGGTTGCAGTCCTTCATTTTGCTGGTCTGGTTCTTCTCTCTCTCTCTCTCTCTCTCTCTCTCTCTCTCTCTCATATCTCCCATGCCATCACACATCATCCAGCCCCAAGATGTTTCAATTACACACCCACACACCTCCGTTACAGTGTCAAGTGTCCATGTGTACCCCAGCACAGCTCCTGCACTGGCTCTCAGTCATATGTTATGCAGTAATACACACCCAGACATTCTGCAACTTCCCCCAGGAGGTCAGAGCTACCATTTTGTCCAGCACTGTAATAAAAGCTTTGCGCATTACTCTCCCGCTGAAAAACGGCGCCGACGTTCCACTGACAGGTTATTGGTCCCGCTGTGTGAGAGTGTGAAAAGCCTCAGCGAATCGATTCTCGACAAGGTTCTGGAACTTTCCTTCTGTGCAGTCTCAAAGACTTGCTTTTTTTCAGCAAAGTCAAGATCTCAAGGTCATCATCCTCCCACTCTCACCTCCCAGAAGAATAGCATATGCTCTGTAGTCTGGATTCTACACCATGCTTTGCTTTGTAGGATCTCGTCCTCAAAGCCTGTCTCTTTTATGCGTGAAACGTTTTTAATTTAAGTGAAGAAGAGTCGCAGTTAGTAATCGATGGCGGTTCTTTATGCGTTGTCAATTATTTTCAGGATGAACTTTGTGTCGATGGAAACACTTGCAGCATCCAAGGTCATTTTTATTTTTTGTTCCCGATCTGTTGGTGTTCATTCAAGTATGTTTCTTTTGTTAATGAGCTTTAGCTTTTTTAAAGGACCTCCAAAGCACTGACGGAGTTTTGTGTTTTTACTGAAGTTAAGTTTCGGTTCTTAAATGCTATTCCATCATATTTAGAATAAAAAAGTTACATTGCAGGATATTTATTGCATTTAAAAAAAAAAAAATCTAAGTCACATAATGGTATGATGTGACAAGGCAATAATGTGACAGTGCATTCCAAGTGTAATTTGAACAAAGACAACACACTGAACTTGACACTTGGTGAAATGAAAACCTGCAATATCACACTTCTGTACTCTGCATGCAAAGGCACTGACTGACATGTGAGTTGTTTATTTTCTGTCTCTAAATGATGATTTATGAAAGAACGACATGCCATGCTTTATCTCTTTATAGTTACATTCAGAGTTGTCAATGTGTGCATCTGTGAAATGTTATCACAGCTATAAACAGTCCTTCTCTTAAAGATCTTGAAGATCATAACCATCTTATGTTCCAGAGAAACTGGAAAGATCAGTTCCCTGTTCCTTAAAGGAGAACTGAAGGCAAATTTTTTTTAATCAAAAATCTATTTCTCTCATTTCATTAAATATAGGAATGCATTTTTGATAGCTATTTTGTCACTGCTATAGCAAGTTATGAGTGTTTGAAATATGCTCTGTAATATATCAGTCCATATGTCAAAGCGATGGCTGTAAACGAGATTCATTGAGACCTGTGCGAGACATCGTAGGATGGAAGTAAAACGTACAGTGGAAATCAAAGTGACCAACATCTGCCAACGTTCCTTGTGTCTGAAATCACTCACTCGTTCACTAATCCCTATAGAGGGAATTACTATATAAAGGACTATACAATGAGCTCACTGGTAAAATGGAAAAAAAACCCCACTTTCGGACAGTACTCCGTTGCGCTGGTATTTATGTCATTACTGTCGCACAATTAAAACGTGCCAGATTAGTCGGCTGGTGGGTTTTAAAAATAATAAATACATGCATGTATTTCTGTGATAAATCCATATTACACTGAGTGTATTTCCCACATTAATCAGTACAAAGTACCTGCATCTTTCAGTTTTTTTTAAAATCAAGGCTGAATACTTTGCCGCTGCCTTTTATTAAATCAAATTTGAGACTTTTAATTTGATTTCTTTCAGCATGACCACAATGCATGATGGTATATATTGCTTTGGTTAGTGACCATCGTTGTACACTACTTTTCATGATGCATTGTGGGATACTTTGAGTGTGCTATATACTGTAGGGTGTAAATAATCCTCACTCAGGTTTTGGACAGCACTACGAAATGGCGTCCCCACTATATAGTGCCCTATATAGTGAGTAGGGACTGATTTCGGACACAGGGGTTGTCAAAAGACGCACGTGCCCTCTTTCGAATGCTGATGTAATCAAGCCGGAAGTTTTGTTTGTTTTGATAGCAATCAGGAAAGTTTGAAAAAAGTAGGCAGTAATTGTCATTTAAACTCGTTTTTGTGCAATATTTCGTTTGGAAAACAGTTTTCAAAATGGCGGCACTGACACCTAGCTGACACTTCACGTTTCGAAGTCTCGCACAAGTCTCGTGAAGATCGCGCGGATAAGCGACGCCTGCCGTGGACCAAACGAACGAAATTCAACATGGCTAAAATCCAAATAGGCCGATAAGTATAATATTTAATTGCAATTATTTGCCAGTAGGGTGGCACGGTGGTGTAGTGGTTAGCGCTGTCGCCTCACAGCAAGAAGGTCCGGGTTCGAGCCCCGTGGCCGGCGAGGGCCTTTCTGTGTGGAGTTTGCATGTTCTCCCCGTGTCCGCGTGGGTTTCCTCTGGGTGCTCCGGTTTCCCCCACAGTCCAAAGACATGCAGGTTAGGTTAACTGGTGACTAAATTGACCGTAGGTGTGAATGTGAGTGTGAATGGTTGTCTGTGTCTATGTGTCAGCCCTGCGATGATCTGGCGACTTGTCCAGGGTGTACCCTGCCTTTCGCCCGTAGTCAGCTGGGATAGGCTCCAGCTTGCCTGCGACCCTGTAGAAGGATAAAGTGGCGAGAGATAATGAGATGAGATGAGATGAGATGAGTTGCCAGTATGAGTCATGATATAAGGTTACTAAAACCGAAAACGTAACTGAATAACACGTTAATTAAGAAATAAAGCAAGTTTAAAAATGCCTTCAGTTCTCCTTTGAAGTTCTTTTGAATGTTGCAAAGCATTGAAACTGGAGATTTCTTCTAAAAAGAAAATCTCAGAATTGTTTTTTTATCCGGTTATGTGAAGCATCTGCTGTACAAGTCCTTGTGTTAGTTTTTCGAAAATGAATCAACACCTTCTGACTAATCAGAATCAAGAATTCAGGTATGACATGTTTTCACCTAAGCCAGATCAGAAAGTGCCATAACACAAACCGATATCAACAATAATATACACCATGATACAGGCCCAGGTGTTATGCCCAGGTTATGTGATTTAGATGTGTATGCAGGTTTACTTATGAAGGGCAGGTGTCATGAAGTTGAAAGAATGTGACACTTAAAGGGAGTTTTAACAGATTTTCATAAACAGAAATGCTTCATATATCTTCTTTAAGATAGACCATGTGCTAAAGATTTTGCGAGGTTTCATTATTTAAATTGCCAAGCATAAACTAATTCTCCCATTGCTTTTGCTTACTTCTGAAATTGACAGCTTGTAAAGTTCAAAAGGTACAGTGTCTTGTAAAAGTATTCATCCCCCTTGGTGTTTGTCCTATTTTGTCGCATTACAAGCTGGAATTAAAATTGATTTTTTTTTGGGGGGGGGGGGGGGGGGGGGTTAGCAGCATTTGATTTACACAACATGCCTACAACTTTAAAAGTGCAAATTGTTTCTTCATTGTTATTCAAACAAAAATTAAGATGAAAAAACCCCCCAGAAATCTGGAGTGTGCATAGTGTAGCGAGAATAGCGTGTGGGTGGAGCACAGAGGATGGCAGGACAGAGATCAAGGTTCTCAGAAGGCTTTATTGACGAACTTTTCAGTCTAACAATATTTAAACCAATAGGCAGAGACACACACACACACACACACACACACACTGTCGTCTCTGCCGGGGAAGAAGCTCTCTTCCACTCTCCCTTTCCCTCCTTAAGTAGGGCGGTTTACTGGGGAGAACACACACAAAACACAGGTTAATTACACTAAGGTGTAGCGATTCTGCCACTTACCTTCCCCAACTCCGCCCTCCTGTCACAGACCGGCGCTTGACCACGCCCCCGCTGCCACATACCCCCACCTCCCGACTCAGGCCGGGCGCCCGTCTGGCCCGCAGCCGACTCCTCCCCCCCTTGACGGGAGAGGAAGTCTGCCACGACCATCTGCGCCCCCGGCCTGTGGACCACCTTGAAGTTGAAAGGTTGGAGTGCCAGATACCAACGGGTGATCCGCGCATTGGCATCCTTCATGCGGTGGAGCCACTGGAGGGGCGCGTGGTCCGAACAGAGGGTGAAAGAGCGCCCCAGCAGGTAGTAATGGAGGGCGAGGACTGCCCACTTGATCGCCAGGCACTCTTTCTCGATAGTGCTGTAGCGCCCCTCACGCACTGACAGCTTTTGGCTGATGTATAACACTGGCGGTCCTCTCCCCCCACCTGCTGGGACAAAACAGCCCCCAGCCCTCTGTCTGACGCATCCGTCTGCAACAAAAAAGGGAGAGAGAAGTCAGGGGAGTGCAAAAGTGGCCCCCCACACAGTGCAGCCTTTACCTCAGAGAAAGCCCACTGGCACTGCTCCGTCCACTGGACCGGATCTGGCGCCCCCTTTTTAGTGAGGTCAGTCAGCGGGCTGGTGACGTCCGAATAATTAGGTATAAACCTACGATAATAGCCAGCCAGCCCCAGGAACTGTCTCACCCCCTTTTTGGTCTTGGGCCTCGGGCAGGCCACAATTGCTGCTGTCTTATTAATTTGGGGACGCACCTGCCCGTTACCCAAGTGGAAGCCCAGATACCGTACTTCCACCCGCCCAATCGCACACTTCTTCGGGTTGGCAGTGAGCCCCGCCTGCCTCAGCGACCTAAGGACGGCCCTCAGGTGTTGCAGGTGCCGCTGCCAGTCATTACTATAAATAATGATGTCGTCTAGATAAGCGGCCGCGTAGGTGGCGTGGGGCTGGAGGACCCGGTCCATCAGCCGCTGAAATGTAGCGGGCGCCCCAAACAGCCCAAACGGAAGTGTGACGAACTGGTGTAAGCCGAACGGTGTGGAAAAGGCCGTTTTCTCCCGGGATAATGGAGTCAAGGGGATCTGCCAATATCCCTTCGTCAAATCCAGTGTCGAGTAAAAGCGAGCTGTGCCTAGTCGATCGAGCAGCTCATCAATACGAGGCATTGGGTACTCATCGAATTTAGACACCGCGTTGACTTTTCTATAGTCCACACAGAACCGGACCGAGCCGTCGGCCTTAGGAACTAAGACCACCGGGCTGCTCCAGTCACTGTGGGACTCCTCGACGATGCCCATTTCGAGCATGGCCTGAAGTTCTTCCCGAACTACCTTTTTTTTGTGTTCGGGTAATCTATAAGGACGGCTGCGCACTACCACCCCCGGGGGCGTCTCTATGTGGTGTTCTATGAGGTTAGTGCGACCGGGCAGGGGCGAGAATACATCCAAAAACTCGGCCTGCAACTGGGCGACCTCCGTGAGTTGGGTCGGGGAGAGGTGGTCTCCACAGGGGACCGGAGAGGTACGAGATGCCAATGTCCCTTTTTGGACCTCCGTCCCCAGCTCCGCCTTCTCCGGAACTACCGACACCAACGCCACGGGGACCTCCTCTTTCCAGAGTTTTAACAGATTGAGGTGGTAGATCTGTAGCGCCCCCTCCCTGTCCGTTCGCCTAACCTCATAGTCGACGTCCCCGACTCACCGTGTGACCTCAAAGGGTCCTTGCCACTTGGCGATTAATTTGGAGCTCGACGTGGGCAACAGGACGAGTACCTTATCTCCCGGAGTGAACTCTCTAAGGCGCGTGCCCTTGTTGTACAGGCGGGTTTGCCATTCCTGGGCCTGCCGCAAATTCTCCTGAGTTAGGTGGGTGAGCGTGTGGAGTTTTGCGCGCAGATCCATAACGTACTGAATTTCGTTTTTGCTCTGTGAAGGTCCCTCCTCCCAATTTTCCCGCAGTACATCTAAGATGCCGCGCGGCTTACGCCCATATAATAATTCAAATGGGGAGAACCCTGTGGAGGCTTGGGGGACCTCTCGCACTGCAAACAGCAAGGGTTCGAGCCACTTATCCCAGTTACATGCGTCCTCACTTACGAATTTTTTGATAATATTCTTGAGGGTGCGATTGAACCGTTCAACTAAACTGTCCGTCTGTGGGTGATAAACGCTGGTGCGGATCGGCTTAATACCCAGTAGCCCATACAGTTCGCTCAGTGTTCGTGACATAAACGAGGTGCCCTGGTCAGTCAGAATCTCTTTCGGGATTCCAACCCGGGAGATGACATGGAAGAGGGCCTCTGCAATACTGCATGCTGAGATATTGCGAAGAGGCACCGCTTCCGGGTATCACGTTGCATAGTCCACCAGAACCAATATAAAGCGGTACCCACGTGTTGACCGGTCTAATGGCCCGACAAGATCCATCCCAATTCTTTCGAACGGGGTCTCGATTAATGGTAGGGGGCGCAAGGGCGCTTTTGGAATGGCCGCTGGATTTACTAACTGGCATTCGCGGCACGCCGTACACCACTTATGGACGTCGCCGTGAATCCCCGGCCAATAGAATCGGGCCATTATCCGGGCAAGTGTCTTATCCTGCCCGAGGTGTCCAGCCATGGGATTAAAGTGAGCCGCCTGGAATACCAATTCCCGGTGGCTCTTTGGAATTAACAACTTGGTGACCCGCTCTTTCGTCTGAGTGTCCTGCGTCACTCGGTATAACCTATCCTTCAAAATAGAAAAATAGGGGAAGGGCGGGGTGGCGTTCGGCTGGAGCGTTTGACCATCGATTACTCTCACTTGGTCAAACGCGTGTCGCAGAGTCTCGTCTCGCGATTGTTCCAGTGGGAAATCCGCGAGGGATTCCCCAATAGAAAGAGGAGGGGCCGGGGGCTCCTCACTCTGTCACGGAGATGACGTAGATGGCTCTGCGACCGCCGCTCCAGCCAAAGCGACACCGGGACCCTCCCCTATCAACCGGCAGGACCCACTCTTTACTAGGCGTGCCATCAAACCCCGAAATCCCGGCCAATCAGTCCCCAAGATCAAAGAGTGGGTAAGGCGAGGATTAACCACCGCCTTCACTATTGATTTTTCCCCTCTGAAATGTATGTGGACCGACACCAACGGGTAGCTGTGAATATCCCCGTGCACACACAACACCTTCACCCCTTGTGCTCCCCCCAATGCCTCATCTTGCACCAGGCTTTGGCGGATCGAGGTCTGATTGCAGCCCGAATCCACCAACGCCTGATATGTAGCCCCTTGTACACTTACCAGTATGCGATACGCTCCGGCCCGATCGAGGGCAGCCTCTGGCACGTCGGGGATCTGCACCACCGCCCCCACCTCCATTGCTGCACACTGTTGCTGCAGGTGGCCCGGTTCCCCGCAGCGCCAGCAAACCGGCCCGGGCCTTCCCTCTGCAGCTGTGTTCTGAGGCTCACTCACCTGAGGGGGGGGGAGAGACAGATACAGAAGGGAGAAACGGGAGGGCACCACGGGTGCGGCGGGCCGGCTGGGGTGGAGCCGGCCCCCGCCTCCGTGGTGGGGGAATGGGGTGAGGACGGGACACGGGAGGAGAGGGGAGAGAAAGAGAGAGAGGAGAGGAGAGAGAAGACGATGTCGGTGGTTGTCCTGCCGCCGGAACAGCAGCCAGATGATCCTCCGCCAGTCCCACGGCCTGATCCAGCGACGCCGGGCGGTGGCACTGGACCCACTCCGCGGTTCCGGCTGGTAAGCGGCCGATAAACTGTTCCAGCGCCACCTGGTCAATGATTCCCTCGGCGTCGCGATCTTCGGCCCTCAGCCACCGCCAGCAGGCATCCCGGAGCTGCTGGCCAAACGCGAACGGGCTGCCGACTTCCTCCATCCGCAGCGCGCGGAAGCGCTGGCGCTGCTGCTCCGGCGTGCGCCCCACGCGCTGGAGGACAGCCCGGCGAAGGTCGGCGTAGGCCAGCCGGCGATCGGCGGGGAGCTGTAGTGCGGCCAGCTGCGCCTCTCCCGTCAGGAGGGGGAGGAGGCGCGCCGCGTGCTGCTCCATCGGCCACCCTGAGGCTTCGGCGACCTGCTCGAACAACGTGATGAAAGCCTCGGGGTCGTCCTGCGGGCCCATCTTAGTTAAGGTGAGGGGAGACGGGCCCACGGCCGGGGCGCTGGTGGACCCCGCCGACGCGAGGAGACGCCGGAACGCCGCTCGATCTTCCTGCTGAGCCAGAACCAGGGCTTCGAAGCGGCGCTCCTGCTCCTTCCGGAGCGTGATGAGTGCCTGGTGCTGGCTCTGCTGAGCCGTGGCGAGGGCGTGGACCAAGTCCACGAATGGGGAGAATTCCATGGGGCTGCAGGACTGATGCTCCACCTTTTCCCGGGTTTCGGCACCACTGTAGCGAGAATAGCGTGTGGGTGGAGCACAGAGGACGGCAGGACAGAGATCAAGGTTCTCAGAAGGCTTTATTGACGAACTTTTCAGTCTAACAATATTTAAACCAATAGGCAGAGACACGCACACACACACACTGTCGTCTCTGCCGGGGAAGAAGCTCTCTTCCGCTCTCCCTTTCCCTCCTTAAGTAGGGCGGTTTACTGGGGAGAACACACACAAAACACAGGTTAATTACACTCAGGTGTAGCGATTCTGCCACTTACCTTCCCCAACTCCGCCCTCCTGTCACAGACCGGCGCTTGACCACACCCCCGCTGCCACACATAGGTATCCCCCCCACCCACCCAAAGTCAATACTTTGTAGAGCCACCTTTTGCTGTAATTTCAGCTGCAAGTCTCTTGGGGTATGTCTCTATTAACTTAGCACATCTAGCCACTGGGATTTTTGCCCATTCCTCAAAGCAAAACTGCCCCAACTCCTTAAAGTTAAATGGGTTGCGTTGGTGTACAGCAATCTTCAAGTTATGCCACAGATTCTCAACTGGATTGAGGTCTGGGTTTGACTAGGCCATTTCAAGACATTTAAATGTTTCCCTTTAAACCACTCCAGTGTAGCTTTAGCAGTATGTTTAGGGTCATTGTCCTGCTAGAACGTGAACCTTCATCCCAGTCTCAAACCTCTGGCCAACTCAAACAGGTTTTCTTCCAGAATTGCCCTGTATTTAGTGCAGAGTGCGAATTACCCCACCATAATTGGGGGGTACCATCATGGGCCACTATCATATCAATTCCCCCCCGGTCCCGTCCCATCTCGTCTATGGAAGTCCGTGTCAGTAACTCAACACAATAACTGAACAATAATTTTTAATGTCATTAAGAAGCATGACAAACCATACAGTACTACCACAGAAGAAAAACAGCAGTACAACCTGATAACCTTCTTTGTCAGAACAAACTGGGTATCAACACTACAAATGAGTCACATACAGTACATACACACATGCAGAACAGTCCTGCTGAATGTCTTGCTCTCTTTCGTCCTGCTGTGCCTCTCCTGTCTGCTGGGAACCCATTTTCTTTATTCACATGAACAGTGTATAAAACATAACTGCACCTACACTTGTACTGTAATTGTCTGTAGATCTTAGTGCTAATATTTACTACTTACTCTTTTAGCACCAAAAAAAATGCCTGATGTCTGGCCCTTTTCTTTTCCTCATGTTTGGCCTACTGTCTCTGTGAATAAAATCAAACAGGGTACTCAGATGAAACTATGAATATCTTAAAAATAATACAAAAGGAATGTAAGTAAAAACAATAGAAAACAAACTCAAATACTAGCATATGTGCTAGGCTATTTTGCCTAGGCTAGCCTACTACCTGGCTCTTTTTATGTTGCCCCCAGAGGTTCTGATTGTAATTTTACATAGGCTTAGCTAGGCCTACATCAGAACTTCTTGTGCCTAATCACACACACAGGATGGGCCTATGTGCCAAATGAATTTCAGAAGGGCACAATTTATTCATGATAAAATGAGAATGGAAACATATGGAGTTCTTCTCCATTGAAATGAGAATCATTTCTATACCACAATGTAATAAGCTTGATTTAAATAGAGACTTAGCTTATCTTGCTAACTAACGTTGGTAACTAACGTTAACGTCCGTCCACTGTCGCCTACTGGCCTCAGTGGGTAAGTAATTCAACGTATAAAGACGTGACATGAGCTGAAAGAAGAACAAATCACTTTAATAAATGAAAGTTGTAAAATAACACATTTTCAACAGGCTAAAAGTTGGTTAGCAGCTAACATTACCAATGCACGTCTTCTGCTGCAAACCATAGACTGTATAAATTGCTGCAAACCCATGGAATGTATCTGATGAATCCACTGAATATGGTGTGGACTAGAAGCTGTTGCTTCTAGCGTGTTCTAGCGCTGCGGTGACTAAAAATGGTACGGTCCACAATAAGGGTGTCTGTCTGAAATTGATTTACATTAAAATGTTCCTATAATAAGAATGCCAAATGGGAGTTGGTTTGAATTATGTATTCCTTTTCACAATATCAGAAAAAATATCGGACCCCCCCCCAAAAAAACTTATATTTTTGTCTCTTTGGGGGGTACTGGGTCTTCATTGGGGGGTATAGTACCCCCCAGTACCCCCCGTAATTTGAACTATGATTTAGTGCCATCCATCTTTCCTTCAGTCCTGACCAGCTTTCCTGTCCCTACAGATGAAAAACATCCCCACAGCATGATGCCACTACCATGCTTCATTGTAGGGATGGTGTTCTCAGGGTGTTTCATTTACACCACACATGGCATTTCCCATAATGGCCAAAAAGATCCATTTTAGTCTCATCTGACCAGAGAATCATCTTCCATGTGTTTGGGGAGTCTGCCACATGCTGTTGGGCAAACTCCAAATGTGTTTTCTTAAGCAGTGACTTTTTTCTGGCCACTCTTCCATAAAGCCCCACTCTGTGGAGGGTACGGCTTAAAGTGGTCCTATGGACAGATACTCCCATCTCCACTGTGGATCTGTGCAGCTCCTTCAGTGTTCGCTTTGGTGTTTTTGTTGTATCTCTGATTAATGTCCTCCTTGCCCAGTCTGTGAGTTTTGGTGGGCGGCCTTCTCTTGTCAGGTTTGTAGTGGTGCCATGTTCTTTCCATTTTGCTATAATGGATTTAATGGTGCTCCGTGGGATATTCAAAGTTTGGGATATTTTTTATAACCCAACCCTGATCTCTACTTCTTCACAACTTTGTCTCTGACCTGTTTGGAGGCTCCTTGGTTCTCATGTTGCTTGCTTAGTAGTGTTGCAGAGTCAGGGTCCTTCCAGAACAGGTTGATTTATACAGACATCATGTGACAGATCATGTGACACTTTGATTGCATACAGGTGGATTTTAATCAACTAATTATGTGATTTATGAAGTGAATTGGTTGGACCAGTTCTTATTTTGGGCTTTCATATGAAAGGGGGTGAATACCTATGCACACTCCAGATTTATGCTTTTTCATCTTAATTATTGTTTGTGTCACAAAAAAATTGCCAGTTTAAAGTGGTAGTGGTAGGCATGTTGTGTAAATCAAATGGTGCTAACCCCCCCCCCAAAAAAAACAACAATTTTAATTCCAGATTGTAATGTGACAAAACAGGATAAACACCGGGGGGGGGGTGAATACAAGACACTGTAGTCATTCAGAAATCAGCCCTATAAATACAGAGAAAGTAGTACCGGTAGATGGTGTTCCATTATTCCACTGTCGTTTATTTTTTTAATAATTACAATAAATCCATTCAGGAGCAGTAGATTAATTTGTGCACTTGGGTGGATAAAGGCTATAAAAATAGAATTACAATCTGAAATTTAGCTGTCTTAAACAGTTTTCATGGTAAACATTAAAGAGAAGCACATCAATGAGATGCATGGTTGGAACGGATAACAATGGGAAGCATTAGCTTGTGTTGTAATTACTGAGCTACAACCAGTAAACATTATTCACGGCGAGCTTTTCAGGCTGTTGAAGTGGAGCATTACGACTCACCGAGATATCCTTTCAGCTTTGATCTGAAGGTCATGTTCTCATTCTATAACATACTGTATATTTATCAAGCATGCATTCTGAACACACGTTCATCTTTGATAGCTGTGTGGTGGCACGGTGGTGTAGTGGTTAACACGGTCGCCTCACAGCAAGAAGGTTCCGGGTTCGAACCCAGCGGCTGGCGAGGGCCTTTCTGTGCGGAGTTTGCATGTTCTCCCCGTGTCCGCGTGGGTTTCCTCCGGGTGCTCCGGTTTCCCCCACAGTCCAAAGACATGCACCTTGTGCTGAGGTACCCTTGAGCAAGGTACCTGACCCCTGACTGCTCCCCAGGCGCTCTGGTGTGGCTGCCCACTGCTTCAGATGGGTTAAATTTCACTGTGCTTGAAGTGTGCATGTGATGAATAAAGGTTTCTTCTGTTCACACCAATGGGGAATTTAGAATAACCAGTAAACCTATTCCACATGGCTTTGGACGCAAGCATGGGGAGAACATGCAAACTCCACACAGAAAGGCCTCAATCAGCCATGAGGTTTGAACCCAAAACCTTCTTACTGTGACACGACAGTACAAACCACTGCACCACGATGACATGCTTCCTCAAACATGTTGCAACGTTTTTCCAACCCCAAATCCAAAAAAGTTGAGATGTTGTGGAAAACAAATAAAAACAGAATGCAATGATGTGCAAATCCTTTTTGGCTTGTACAAAACAAAGACAAGATATTTAATGTTCAAACTGATCAACTTTACTGTTTTTTTGTTGTAAATATATGCTAATTCTAAATTTGATCCCTGCAACACGTTCAGAAATCTTTTGTTGAACATGATTAAAAATGTTCTGTATTCAGCATCATTTTCAAAATCTAATCAATTATTCCTTGGCCCAGATTTCCTCAAAATTTCATCAAAATCCATTCACTACTTTTTGAGTTATGTTAGGAACAAACAAACAAACAAACAAACAAACAAATGGACACGAAAACATAACCTCCTCCAACAAAGTTGGCTGTGGTAATCATAATTGATTTGACGTAGCTAAGCAATTTCAGGACGGTTTCCCCCATTTCTCCCTGATGAAACGATCAGTCAAGATGATTTTCTATCTGACGCCTGAAGAAACTGATTTGAATTAAAGTGTCTGCAAAGGAAATAAATCTTAATGTATATCATAGTTCAAATCTTTGGACAGATAACTAGAAAAGGTGTCATGAATTCAGTTACAAGTGTTTTACATTTTTGTTAAACCTTTGTTTGTTAGTGGATATAAAATGCAATTTTAACAATGTATTAACAATGTATTAGTTTCTTTACCTCCGTTAACTTTGTTGGAGGCGGTTCTATTTTCGCTTACGTTTGTTTGTGTGTTCCCAACATAACTCAAAAAGTAATGAACAGACTTTGATGGAATTTTGAGGAAAGGTGGGCCATGGGCCAAGGAACAATTGATTAGATTTTGATGTAAATCCGGATATGTATGTGGATCCAGGTTATTGTAATATGTGGCGTGGTGGAGGCAAGCACTCTACCAAGTGCCCTTCTAGTTTTATATATATGTATATATTTCTTTTGCATGATGAAATTATCTTTGGTAACTATGCCAAAGAAAAAAAATCTAACTCATTAAAACATTTTTTGTAACGTTATTATATTTATGAAATATGAATGTGTGAAAACAACATTTTCAAAAATGAATCCCTGGAAGATCCTCATCTGAAGTCTGACGGAAAATAAAATGATAAGCATTTTAAATACACCGCAGTAAATGTGGTGCATCTTTTCCTGATCATGGGCTCATTATTGGACTCGGACTTATGGGTGAGGAGCAAAAAAAGCTCGCTTTCTCATAAAGCAACATGGTGAAACAAAAAGCCTTCACCGGCCAATGAGGTGGCACTTTGCTTATGAATATGAATCATTTCCCCACCCACCCCCTTTTCAGGCTTTGGACTCTTTGTCCAAAAGCCTTCACCAGCCAGTCAGGTGACACGTTCCTTCTTACTTTTGGTTATGAATATGAATGACATCCCCGCCTACCTCGTTGACCAGGCTTTGGACTGTTTGTCCAAAAGCCTTCATCGGCCAATCAGGTGGCATGTTCCTTCTTACTTTCCTTATGAATATGAATGATTTCCCCGCCCACCCCATTGACCAGGCTTTGGACTGTTTGTCCAAAAGCCTTCACCAGCCAGTCAGGTGACACGTTCCTTCTTACTTTGGTTATGAATATGAATTAAATCCCTGCCCACCCTGTTGACCAGGCTTTGGACTGTTTGTCCAAAAGCCTTCATCGGCCAATCAGGTGACAGTTCCTTCTTACTTTCCTCATGGATATTCATGATTTCCGTGCCCACTCCCTTGCCAGGCTTTGGACTGTTTGTCCAAAAGCATTCATCGGCCAATCAGGTGAAACGTACCTTCTTTCTTTGGTTATGAATATGAATGACATCTCCGCCCACCCCGTTGACCAGGCTTTGGACTGTTTGTCCAAAAGCCTTCATTGGCCAATCAGGTGACACATTCCTTCTTGCTTTCCATATGAATATTAATGATTTTGCCCCTCCCCCCCCACCTCGTTGACCAGGCTTTGGACTGTTTGTCCAAAAGCCTTCATCAGCCAATCAGGTGACACATTCTTTCTTACTTTGGTTATGAATATTCATGACATCCCCGCCCACCCCTGGACTGTTTGGATTTAAACCGGTGGATCGTTAGTATTTAAGCCGGCGGATCATCACCGTTCTGTTGTTAAACTGCTGAGCTCCGAATCACACGAGCAACTCTGACTCTCACTGGACACAGCTCTGAATTTTTCAAGCCCCGCCTCGAGATTGGAGATTTTTCAAGCCCCGCCTTCAACGAACTTTCAGTTTGAAGACCTGCTGCTGCAGTTTGAGGCGCTGCCGCCGGGCGAAGGCAGCCAACTGAACGAGCCGTGGGGCGGTGAGTTAGTGGGTTTTCTCACTTTCAGTTCCGCAACAAAACAAACAAAAAAAAGCACTAAACAAGCAGAAATGCTGTCAAGAATAGAGTTAACAGGGTTTTTTTTTTTTTTTGGGGGGGGGGTCAAAGCGACCTGTTCCTTATTGTTTGGCTAATCGGTTTACATCCATGATAATTAGCTTAAAGTTAGCGGCTAGTCAGAAAAGTTGGCTCAGGTACCAAGCTGTCAGCATTAGCACTTTACTGTTCGAGTATTATAGCTATAATGGTTACGGATGATTTTATGATTATTAATTAAAAACATACAGACGCGCTGAAAAATGTCATTAAACAAGGACGGCTGCACTTTAACGACAGAACTCCGCCATATTTACTGACGAGATCTCGCGAGAGTATCGTTCTTATATCAGGAGAGTGTGAGAGGAAACCACACAAAAAAAGCTTCAGATCACCAAATTAATCACAAAACCGATTCTTCATGTTTTTTTTTTTTCATCTTAATACCAGAACCAGAACCCACACACACGGTACTGTCACTAAAGTTCAAACTCCCCCAGAAATGAACCATTCGGTTAATAGTTTAAGATGTATAATAATTTCTGTAATCTAAGGTTTGTGTTCGCTAGTTTGTTTGAAAATTTCTATAGTTACTTAAAGTTTACGAAAAAGTTAAGTAGTTACTCTGAGGAGGAATATTAGCGAAGCTAAGTTTAGCTAATTGGCTAATCAGCAAAGTTAATGTCACTGAATTATTGTTTTCCAGTGTTCAGGGTTTTATCTGTATTCTCGCTGGGCTGTAAAACAGTAAATATACACTCTGGAAAATAATAACCGAGTTAAAACAGATAAAATGCTTTCAGTAACATGAAATGTCTTTTCATCTCTTTTTGATACAGAAAGGACGTTTCCTGCCAGGGAGGAGCGAAAAGAGGATCAAGACCCCACACCACGTCTGCATGAGGAAGAGGAGAAGGATGATGATGGACTTGAGGCATTTTTGGAGGCCCTGCCCCCTTTAGGGAGCTCATCTCCTTTAAGGGTCCCATCCCCTTTGAGATGCCCGCCTCCCTGCGAGACCCTGACACCTGATGATGATGGACTTGAGGCATTTTTGGGGTGCCTGCCCCCTTTAGGGAGCTCATCTCCTTTAAGGGTCCCATCCCCTTTGAGAAACCCGCCACCCTGTGAGACCCCGACACCTGATGATGATGGACTTGAGGCATTTTTGAGGAGCCTGTCCCCTTTAGGGAGCTCATCTCCTTTAAGGGTCCCATCCCCTTTGAGAAACCCACCCCCCTGCGAGACCCTGACACCTGTTCGGATCCCCACCTCTGTTAGTAACCCGCCCCCCTGTGAGACCCCGACCCCTGTTAGGAATCCATCCCTCTGTGAGACCCTGCCCCCTTTGAGGAACCCACCCCCCTGCTATACCCCGACTCCTGTTAGGATCCCCACCCCTGTTAGGAACTTTGCCCCCTGTAATATCCCGATCCCTTTGAAGAACCCACCCCCCTGCTATAACCCCATATGGACTCCTTTAGAGAACCCAGCACCCTTCTGGAACCCGATCCCCATATGGATGCCCTCACCTTTGAGGAGCCCGACCCCAGTATGGATCCCGTTTCCTTCAGGGAACCCCTGTATGGTCCCTGTGGTGTGTCTCCCCCAAGGGTATATTCCTGCTCCTCACCAGGGCAAAAGGAAGAGAAGGGATGAAGAAAAGGACAGTGAAAATGCCCCTCCTTGTCGAAGGCAGTGTGTTTATTGTGCCTGAGGTGGCTTCATCAGGACCATCAGCTAAATTTTTCTGTTTATGAGCAGACTTTCCCTCAACACCTTATAGCCGTCATATAATGTATGGTAATTATTTGTGGTGTGTGGTGGGATGCATTTTTAATCCGAGGCTCCAGGACTTTCGTCTTTTTAAAAAAATTTTTTTTAATTATTAATTAATTAATTTCTTGTTTGTTTGTGGTCCATATTTCATGTCTTAAAACATGAGGTGCAATAAAGGTGATCTGTATAATATCTTTTCTCTTGTATTGTTATGAGGTCATTGGTGATTTGTGGCTTTAATAATAATAGAATAAAACAGTTATAGAAATTATTTTTAAAAAACTAGTCTCTCAGTTTATATTTCTGGTTCCTGGTAAACGTGCAGGCATTTTAGTGTAGGATGTTATAGATTCATGTTTTAGTATCATGAATATTATAAATTAATAGTTGTCTAATTTGTACATGATTTTTGTATTGTATATTTAATCTATTCATGTAAATATGTATATTTTAGATTGCTAAGATTAATATGATTTTAAGATTAATAAGGTTGAGATTAAGGAATAACAAACGACAGACAAGTGTACAAAATTATTCTATAAAAGTTGCGCACGCCCCCACCGCCCTCCATGGTCTAGCGTCTGTTATTCTACTTATACTGCAGCGATTCGACAATGATGGTAACATTTTATTTATTAATGACACCTTGGATGTATTATTTATCCTTGGATTTCTGAAAACGTAAAATAAACTTAGGTAATAACTGAAACTCTGTAAATGGTAAATTAATATATTTTAGCAAAAATGTCACATCAACGACCTATTGAACAAATATCTGTCTGATTATGTCTGCCATTTATGTATGCTCTGTGCATGAGCTGTTACTGTAGTGATAATAATGATGCATTAGAACTAGTGTGCTCATATTAACCTTCCGTTACAGCCGGAATGACAAATTATACAAAAATAAAATTCTCATAAATGTATTTTATTATACTAAAATAATATAAAACTAATGTAAATAATACAAATTTAAATAAATTATTCTAAAATGATGCAAAATTAAAATAGAAAGTCAAAAATAAAATTAATTGTACTAAAATAATGCAAAATGTATCCAATCAGATTTGAGAATTTGCTGTAAAATAAAGAATCAGAATCACTTTTATTGCCAGGTATGTGGACACACACGAGGAATTTGACTCTGGTTTCACTTAGCTCTCATAGTACAACACAGATAAAAAGGGTATACAGAAAACAAACAAACAAAAAAAATGGTGCAGTAGGTGCAGAGTGCAAAGTAATCCAAGTAAGTCAAGTATGAAATAGATAAATATAAAGTATGCAGTGTGCACAGAATGACGGTATGAGTGTGCAGATATTTTACAAGTGATATTACTGATATATGAATCTGGATTTTCGCTGTTCATCACAGAAAGGATTTTTCCATTTTGGTGCAATATGGTGCATAGTGCAAAGATGAAAAGGTAAATATAAATAAGTATAAATATAAGTAACAGTGAGCACAGAATGACAGTATGAGTGTGCAGATATTTTGCAAGTGATATTACTGATATATGAATCCATATTAATATGTAATAAATATATCCTTTATGTTTTATTGCTTGTAAATCAATAAAGCATTTTTTAGTTCAACATTCATGTCTCAAGTGTCTTTTTTATCACACACTATCAGTATTTCTCAGTGGTTTCACACATAACAGTGGAGCAGAAACAGGAGTTCAGCTAAAACCTTGTGTTCAGAAGTAATTCCACTGATTTCTGCTCACAAGCAAATACGCTCCAGCCAACAGTCTGAACCTGTTAAATCTGTATAATCTGGTGGTATTCTAGCGCCAAATAAATAAATAAAATGGATTAATAACAGGTGTATCTCAAGGTGCAGTTTTGCTGTTTAGAGTTCAGGGTGGGGGGCGCCGTGGCTCAGGTGGATAATGCGCCATGCCATAAATCCGGGGACCCGGGTTCGATTCCGACCCGAGGTCATTTCCCGATCCCTCCCCGTCTCTCTCTCCGTCCCTCCCGCTCATTTCCTGTCTCTACACTGTCCTATCCAATAAAAAGTGAAAAAAGCCCCAAAAAAAATCTGAAAAAAAAAAAGAGTTCAGGGTGGGCGGCATGGTGGTGTAGTGGTTACCGCTGTCGCCTCACAGCAAGCAGGTCCGGGTTCGAGCCCCGTGGCTGGCGAGGGCCTTTCTGTGCGGAGTTTGCATGTTCTCTCCCTGTCTGTGTGGGTTTCCTCCGGGTGCTCTGGTTTCCCCCACGATCGAAAGACATGCAGTTAGGTTGATGTTGAGCAAGGTACCTGACCCGTCACTGCTCCCCGGGCGCTGTGGTGTGGCTGCCCACTGCTTCAGATGGGTTAAATGCAGAGGATGAATTTCACTGTGCTTGAAGTGTGCATGTGATGAATAAAGGTTTCTTCTGTTCACACCAATGGGGAATTTAGAATAGCCAGTAAACCTATTCCACATGGCTTTGGACGCAAGCATGGGGAGAACATGCAAACTCCACACAGAAAGGCCTCAATCAGCCATGAGGTTTGAACCCAGAACCTTCTTACTGTGACACGACAGTACAAACCACTGCACCACGATGACACACTTCCTCAAACATGTTGCAACGTTTTTCCAACCCCAAATCCAAAAAAGTTGAGATGTTGTGGAAAACAAATAAAAACAGAATGCAATGATGTGCAAATCCTTTTTGGCTTGTACAAAACAAAGACAAGATATTTAATGTTCAAACTCATCAACTTTACTGTTTTTTTTTTGTAAATATATCTTAATTCTAAATTCGATCCCTGCAACACATTCAGAAATCTTTTGGTGAACATGATTAAAAATGTTCTGTATTCATCATTTTCAAAATCTAATCAATTATTCCTTGGCCCACGTTTCCTCAAAATTTCATCAAAATCCGTTCACTACTTTTTGAGTTATGTTAGGAACAAATGGTCAAACAAACAAACGGACACGAAAACATAACTTCCTCCATCAAAGTTGGCTGAGGTAATCATAATTGATTTGATGTAGCTAAGCAGTTTCAGGACGGTTTCCCCCATTTCTCCCTGATGAATCGATCAGTCAAGATGATTTTCTATCTGACGCTTGAAGAAACTGATTTGAATTAAAGTGTCTGCAAAGGAAATAAATCTTAATTTATATCATAGTACAAACCTTTGGACAGATAACTAGAAAAGGTGTCATGAATTCAGTTACAAGTGTTTGACATTTTTGTTAAACCTTTGTTTGTTAGTGGATATAAAATGCAATTTTAACAATGTATTAATTTCTTTACCTCCGTTAACTTTGTTGGAGGAGGTTCTATTTTCGCTTATGTTTGTTTGTGTGTTCCCAACATAACTCAAAAAGTAATGAACAGACTTTGATGGAATTTTGAGGAAACGTGGGCCATGGGCCAAGGAACAATTGATTAGATTTTGATGTAAATCCGGATATGTATGTGGATCCAGGTTATTGTAATATGTGGCGTGGCGGAGGCAAGCGCTCTACCGAGTGCCCTTCTAGTTTTATATATATATGTCACGGGCGATTGCTCTAAGACAACGAGGGAGGCTCAGCCTCCTCTAAAAATGACGAACATCGAATCATAGAAATATATGTGCTCAACCCAACTACAGTGCAAAATCATTCCGCTATAACTTTCCCCAGTTCGCCTAATGTGTGCGTGAGTTTTTCCCCCTCGTGACAGTGCGATGCAGCCCAGCCTCAGTGGACTTCAATGACATTGGGAGCTATGCGTTTTCAATCTCAAAATGCAAGACGATTATTGGACAAATACTGCGAAAATGCCCGCCCACGGAGTCTCACGGACACCCAGCCTCAGTGGACTTCAACGGCATTTGGGAGCTATGCGCTTTTCAATCTAAAAATGCAAGACGATTATTGGACAAATACTGTGAAAATGCCCACCTACGGACTCCGAGCCTCACATGGGAGGGATATGGCAAAGCTTTCCGCGAGGAGACTGGTGATTGGTGAAAGCGGCCGGATATTTTCTTTGATTGACAGCTCGTTTCAACTATAGACAGGCAGCGGTGAATTTCAGTTCAGTCCCATGCGGAATCGGAAGTACTGTGGTGTATTGTAGGAGATCAGCTTACATTTCGATTTCATTCATTACATACGGTTTCTACCAGCTTTTTTAGTTTGTATATATTTTCATTGTAAATAAAGTGTAAATATAGTGTTGTCAAGTTTGCTATCTTAGTTCCAGAAATTTTGTTTATTTGAGTGACTGAACTTGAACTTGAGGGGGCTAGTCAGCTAGCAAGAAAGCTGCGCACGGATGCCAAGCATTGCTGATTTAATTTTGGCGAAGCCATTTGCCAGTCTTCCTTTCGAGGAAAAAATTTAAATTAAAGAGCAGCGTAGACCAACGCCTCAAACTGACTTGGTGAAAAAGGTAGGGAATAATACTCGTTCCTTTCAGCTCTCCTGGTACGAGAAAGTGAATTGGCTAACAGCAAGTGACCCACATCAACAACAGTAAATAGGCTACTTTAGTAATATGTCATGGATGGACCAAAAATATAGAATCTATTTAAAATGTTTATGCTGAGTATATTATATTGGAATATATATTTTTCTGGATATGAATTAAACACAGCTACAATTTTGAAAACATTTTTAAACAAAAACACAGCCGAGAACATTTCACACTACAGACCTGGATTAAAAGTGAAGGGTTATCAAAATTGTCAATAAAACATTTCTCAGTCAAAATAAGTAAAATATAGGGAAAGTGTCATTGAATGCTGAGGTTCCTGACAAAGAGCTGCTTTCAATAATGATCACTTTTTAAACAACATGCCACAATCTTAAAATATAAAATGTTAAAATATTCCCCCCCCCCAACACCACCATCATGTATATTAGACAGTAGGCTAATGGGCCAAAAGAACCTGTTATTTCACAGTTTGTGACCCTGCCAACAATCAGCCAGATCAGAGGCAAGAGTATGGGCAAAATTGATGTGTTTTTTCTTTTAAAATCTGGAAATATCATAACCGACCAGCCTCCCCCGTTTGAAAGACTACCAGCCGCCACTGATATATGTATATATTTCTTTTGCATGATGAAATTATCTTTGGTAACTATGCCAAAGAAAAAAATCAGACTCATTAAAACATTTGTTGTAATGTTATTATATTTATGAAATATGAATGTGTGAAAACAACATTTTCAAAAATGAATCCCTGGAAGATCCTCATCTGAAGTCTGACGGAAAATGAAATGATAAGCATTTGAAATTCACCGCAGTAAATGCGGTGCATCTTTTCCTGATCATGGACTCATTATTGGACTTGGACTTATGGGTGAGGAGCAAAAAAAGCATGCTTCCTCATAAAGCAACATGGTGAAAGAAAAAGCCTTCACCGGCCAATGAGGTGGCACTTTGCTTATGAATATGAATCATTTCCCCGCCCACCCCCTTGTCAGGCTTTGGACTGTTTGTCCAAAAGCCTTCACCAGCCAGTCAGGTGACACGTTCCTTTTTACTTTTGGTTATAAATATGAATGACATCCCCGCCTACCTCGTTGACCAGGCTTTGGACTGTTTGTCCAAAAGCCTTCATCGGCCAATCAGGTGACACATTCCTTCTTACATTGGTTTTGAATATGAATGACATCCCCGCCCACCCCGTTGACCAGGCTTTGGACTGTTTGTCCAAAAGCCTTCATCGGCCAATCAGGTGACATGTTCCTTCTTACTTTCCTGATGAATATGAATGATTTCCCCGCCCACCCCATTGACCAGGCTTTGGACTGTTTGTCCAAAAGTCTTCACCAGCCAATGACACGTACCTTCTTACTTTGGTTATGAATATGAATGACATCCCCGCCCACCCAGTTGACCAGGCTGATCGGCCAATCAGGTGACAGTTCCTTCTTACTTTCCTCATGGATATTCATGATTTCCCTGCCCACTCCCTTGCCAGGCTTTGGACTGTTTGTCCAAAAGCCTTCACCAGCCAATCAGGTGACACGTACCTTCTTACTTTGGTTATGAATATGAATGACATCCCCGCCCACCCCGTTGACCAGGCTTTGGAGTGTTTGCCCAAAAGCCTTCATTGGCCAATCAGGTGACACATTCTTTCTTACTTTGGTTATGAATATTCATAAAATCCCCGCCCACCCCTGGACTGTTTGGATTTAAACCGGTGGATCGTTTGTATTTAAGCCGGCGGATCATCACCGTTCTGTTGTTAAACTGCTGAGCTCCGAATCACACGAGCAACTCTGACTCTCACTGGACACAGCTCTGAATTTTTCAAGCCCCGCCTCGAGATTGGAGATTTTTCAAGCCCCGCCTTCAATGAACTTTCAGTTTGAAGACCTGCTGCTGCAGTTTGAGGCGCTGCCGCCGGGCGAAGGCAGCCAACTGAACGAGCCGTGGGGCGGTGAGTTAGTGGGTTTTCTCACTTTCAGTTCCGCAACAAAACAAACAAAAAAAAGCACTAAACAAGCAGAAATGCTGTCAAGAATAGAGTTAACAGGGTTTTTTTTTTTTTTTGGGGGGGGTCAAAGCGACCTGTTCCTTATTGTTTGGCTAATCGGTTGATAATTAGCTTAAAGTTAGCGGCTAGTCAGAAAAGTTGGCTCAGGTACCAAGCTGTCAGCATTAGCACTTTACTGTTCGAGTATTATAGCTATAACGGTTACAGATGATTTTATGATTATTAATTAAAAACATACAGACGCGCTGAAAAATGTCATTAAACAGGGACGGCTGCACTTTAACGACAGAACTCCGCCATATTTACTGACGAGATCTCGCGAGAGTATCGTTCTTATATCAGGAGAGTGTGAGAGGAAACCACAAAAAAAAAAGCTTTAAATCACCAAATTAAGCACAAAACCGATTCTTCTTGTTTTTTTTTTTTCATCTTAATACCAGAACCAGAACCCACACACACGGTACTGTCACTAAAGTTCAAACTCCCCCAGAAATGAACCATTCGGTTAATAGTTTAAGATGTATAATAATTTCTGTAATCTAAGGTTTGTGTTCGCTAGTTTGTTTGAAAATTTCTATAGTTACTTAAAGTTTACTAAAAAGTTAAGTAGTTACTCTGAGGAGGAATATTAGCGAAGCTAAGTTTAGCTAATTGGCTAATTAGCAAAGTTAATGTCACTGAATTATTGTTTTCCAGTGTTCAGGGTTTTATCTGTATTCTCGCTGGGCTGTAAAACAGTAAATATACACTCTGGAAAATAATAACCAAGTTAAAACAGATAAAATGCTTTCAGTAACATGAAATGTCTTTTCATCTCTTTTTGATACAGAAAGGACGTTTCCTGCCAGGGAGGAGCGAAAAGAGGATCAAGACCCCACACCACGTCTGCATGAGGAAGAGGAGAAGGATGATGATGGACTCGAGGCATTTTTGGAGGCCCTGCCCCCTTTAGGGAGCTCATCTCCTTTAAGGGTCCCATCCCCTTTGAGAAACCCGCCCCCCTGCGAGACCCCGACACCTGATGATGATGGACTTGAGGCATATTTGGGGAGCCTGCCGCCTTTAGGGAGCTCATCTCCTTTAAGGGTCCCATCCCCTTTGAGAAACCCGCCCCCCTGCGAGACCCCGACACCTGTTCAGATCCTCACCTCTGTTAGTAACCCGCCCCCCTGTGAGACCCCGACCCCTGTTAGGAATCCATCCCTCTGCGAGACCCTACCCCCTTTGAGGAACCCACCCCCCTGCTATACCCCGACTCCTGTTAGGATCCCCACCACTGTTAGGAACCTGGCCCCCTGTAATATCCCGATCCCTTTGAAGAACCCACCCCCCTGCTATCACCCCATATGGACTCCTTTAAAGAACCCAGCACCCTTCTGGAACCCGATCCCCATATGGATGCCCTCACTTTTGAGGAACCCGACCCCAGTATGGATCCCGTTTCCTTCAGGGAACCCCTGTATGGTCCCCGTGGTGTGTCTCCCCCAAGGGTATATTCCTGCTCCTCACCAGGGCAAAAGGAAGAGAAGGGATGAAGAAAAGGACAGTGAAAATGCCCCTCCTTGTCGAAGGCAGTGTGTTTATTGTGCCTGAGGTGGCTTCATATGGACCATCAGCTAAATTTTTCTGTTTATGAGCAGACTTTCCCTCAACACCTTATAGCCATCACGTAATGTATGGTAATTATTTGTGGTGTGTGGTGGGATGCATTTTTAATCCGAGGTTCCAGGACTTTCGTCTTTTTTAATTTTTTTTTTAAATTATTAATTAATTTCTTGTTTGTGGTCCATATTTCATGTCTTAAAACATGAGGTGCAATAAAGGTGATCCGTATAATATCTTTTCTCTTGTATTGTTATGAGGTCATTGGTGATTTGTGGCTTTAATAATAATAGAATAAAACAGTTATAGAAATAATTTTAAAAAAACTAGTCTGTCAGTTTATATTTCTGGTTCCTGTTAAACGTGCAGGCATTTTAGTGTAGGATGTTATAGATTCATGTTTTAGTATCATGAGTATTATAAATTAATAGTTGTCTAATTTGTACATGATTTTTGTATTGTATATTTAATCTATTCATGTAAATATGTATATTTTAGATTGCTAAGATTAATACGATTTTAAGATTAATAAGGTTGAGATTAAGGAATAACAAACGACAGACAAGTGTACAAAATTATTCTATAAAAGTCGCGCACGCCCCCACCGCCCTCCATGGTCTAGCGTGTGTTATTCTACTTATACTGCAGCGATTCGACAATGATGGTAACATTTAATTTATTAATGACACCTTGGATGTATTATTTATCCTTGGATTTCTGAAAATGTAAAATAAACTTAGGTAATAACTGAAACTCTGTAAATGTTAAATTAATATATTTTAGCAAAAACGTCACATCAACGACCTATTGAACAAATATCTGTCTGATTATGTCTGCCATTTATGTATGCTCTGTGCATGAACTGTTACTGTAGTGATTGATAATAATGATGCATTAGTACTAGTGTGCTCATATTAACCTTCCGTTACAGCGGGAATGACAAATTATACAAAAATAAAATTCTCATAAATGTATTTTATTATACTAAAATAATATAAAACTAATGTAAATAATACAAATTTAAATCAATTATTCTAAAATGATGCAAAATTAAAATAGAAAGTCAAAAATAAAATTAATTATACTAAAATAATGCAAAATGTATCCAATCAGATTTGAGAATTTGCTGTAAAATAAAGAATCAGAATCACTTTTATTGCCAGGTATGTGGACACACACAAGGAATTTGACTCCGGTTTCACTTAGCTCTCAGAGTACAACACAGATAAAAACGGTATACAGAAAACAAACAAACAAAAAAAATGGTGCAGTAGGTGCAGAGTGCAAAGTAATCCAAGTAAGTCAAGTATGAAATAGATAAATATAAAGTATGCAGTGTGCACAGAATGACGGTATGAGTGTACAGATATTTTACAAGTGATATTACTGATATATGAATCTGGATTTTAGCTGTTCATCACAGAAAGTATTTTCCCTTTTGGTGCAATATGGTGCATAGTGCAAAGATGAAATAGTAAATATAAATAAGTATAAATATAAGTAACAGTGAGCACAGAATGACAGTATGAGTGTGCAGATATTTTGCAAGTGATATTACTGATATATGAATCCATATTAATATGTAATAAATATATCCTTTATGTTTTATTGCTTGTAAATCAATAAAGCATTTTTTAGTTCAACATTCATGTCTCAAGTGTCTTTTTTTATCACACACTATCAGTATTTCTCAGTGGTTTCACACATAACAGTGGAGCAGAAACAGGAGTTCAGCTAAAACCTTGTGTTCAGAAGTAATTCCACTGATTTCTGCTCACAAGCAAATACGCTCCAGCCAACAGTCTGAACCTGTTAAATCTGTATAATCTGGTGGTATTCTAGCGCCAAATAAATAAATAAAATGGATTAATAACAGGTGTATCTCAAGGTGCAGTTTTGCTGTTTAGAGTTCAGGGTGGGGGGGCGCCATGGCTCAGGTGGATAATGCGCCATACCATAAATCCGGGGACCCGGGTTCGATTCCGACCCGAGTTCATTTCCCGATCCCTCCCCGTCTCTCTCTCCGTCCCTCCCGCTCATTTCCTGTCTCTACACTGTCCTATCCAATAAAATGTGAAAAAAGCCCCCCAAAAAATCTGAAACAAAAAAAAAGTTCAGGGTGGGTGGCATGGTGGTGTAGTGGTTAGCGCTGTTGCCTCACAGCAAGCAGGTCCGGGTTCGAGCCCCGTGGCTGGCGAGGGCCTTTCTGTGCGGAGTTTGCATGTTCTCTCCCTGTCTGCGTGGGTTTCCTCCGGGTGCTCCGGTTTCCCCCACGATCCAAAGACATGCAGTTCGGTTGATGTGGGGCGGCCTTTGGCTGAGGTACCCTTGAGCAAGGTACCTGACCCCTCACTGCTCCCCGGGTGCTCTGGTGTGGCTGCCCACTGCTTCAGATGGGTTAAATGCAGAGGATGAATTTCACTGTGCTTGAAGTGTGCATGTGATGAATAAAGGTTTCTTCTGTTCACACCAATGGGGAATTTAGAATAGCCAGTAAACCTATTCCACATGGCTTTGGACGCAAGCATGGGGAGAACATGCAAACTCCACACAGAAAGGCCTCAATCAGCCATGAGGTTTGAACCCAAAACCTTCTTACTGTGCCACGACAGTACAAACCACTGCACCATGATGACACGCTTCCTCAACCATGTTGCAACGTTTTTCCAACCCCAAATCCAAAAAAGTTGAGATGCTGTGGAAAACAAATAAAAACAGAATGCAATGATGTGCAAATCCTTTTTGGCTTGTACAAAACAAAGACAAGATACAGTCCCCTCCAAAAGTATTGGAACGGCAAGGTCAATTCCTTTGTTTTTTTTTTGTACACTGAGGACATTTGGGTTTCAGATCAAAAGATGAATATGAGACAAAAGTTCAGAATTCCAGCTTTTATTTCATGGTATTTACATCTAGATGTGTTAAACAACTCAGGACATAGCACCTTTTCTTTGAACCCACCCTCTTTTCAAGTGAGCAAAAGTATTGGAACATGTGCCTGATGGGTGTTTCTAGTTGCTCAGGTGTTGCCTTTTAGATTGATTGCTGAAACTTTAAATAGTTCTTATTTCTGGCTTTGGGTTTCACCTGTGAAAACTGTATTTGCTGCGAAGCAAACATGAAGACCAGAGAGCTGTCAATGGGAGAAAAGCAAACCATTTTGAAGCCGAGAGAAGAGGGAAAATCGATCAGAGCTATTGCACAAACATTGTGCATAGCTAGTACAACAATTTGGAATGTACTGAAAAAGAAAGAAACTACTGGTGTACTGAGCAACAAACATCGAACAGGTCGGCCAAGGGTAACAACAGCAGTTGATGACAGAAACATTGTGAGAGCTGTGAAGAAACACCCAAAGACAACAGTCAGTGGCATCACTGCCAAACTCCACAGGGCAGGGGTGAAGGTATCACAATCCACTGTTCGAAGAAGACTTCGAGAGAAGAAATATAGAGGCCATACCACAAGATGCAAACCACTCATCAGCAAAAAGAATCAGAAGGCTAGATTGGATTTTGCAAAGAAGTACAGAGATCAGCCACAAAAGTTTTGGGACAAAGTTTTATGGACTGATGAGACCAAGATTAACCTCTACCAAAGTGATGGAAAGGCCAAAGTATGGAGAAAGAAAGGATCTGCTTATGATCCAAAACATACAAGCTCATCTGTGAAGCATGGTGGAGGTAATGTCATGGCTTGGGCTTGCATGGCTGCTTCTGGAACGGGCTCACTAGTCTTTATTGATGATGTAACTCATGATGGTAGCAGCAGAATGAATTCTGAAGTCTACAAAACCATCTTGTCTGGCAATTTACAGAAAAATTCATCCAAACTAATTGGGAGAAGCTTCATCATGCAACAAGACAATGACCCAAAACACACTGCCAACACAACAAAGGACTTCATCAGGGGGAAAAAGTGGAAGGTCTTGGACTGGCCAAGTCAATCACCGGACCTTAACCCAATAGAGCATGCATTTTACCTCCTGAAGAGGAGACTGAAGGGAGAAACCCCCAGAAACAAATAACAACTGAAAGAGGCTGCAGTAAAGGCCTGGAACAGCATTTCAAATGAAGAATGCAACAGCCTGGTGAAGTCAATGGGTCGCAGGCTCAATGCAGTTATTGCAAGTAAGGGTTATGCCACCAAATATTAAATGTTATTCACTTTAAGTTAATTTAATAATGTCTGTTCCAATACTTTTGCTCACTTGAAAAGTGGGTGGGTTCAAAGAAAAGGTGCTCTGTCCTGAGTTGTTGAACACATCTAGATGTAAATACCATGAAATAAAAGCTGGAATTCTGAACTTTTGTCTCATATTCATCTTTTGATCTAAAACGCAAATGTCTTCAGTGTACAAAAAAAAAACAAAGGAATTGACCTTGCTGTTCCAATACTTTTGGAAGGGACTGTATTTAATGTTCAAACTGATCAACTTTACTGTTTTTTTTTTTTTTGTAAATATATCCTAATTCTAAATTTGATCCCTGCAACACGTTCAGAAATCTTTTGGTGAACATGATTAAAAATGTTCTGTATTCAGCATCATTTTCAAAATCTAATCAATTATTCCTTGGCCCACGTTTCCTCAAAATTTCATCAAAATCCATTCACTACTTTTTGATTTATGTTAGGAACAAATGGACAAACAAACAAACGGACACGAAAACATAACCTCCTCCAACAAAGTTGGCTGTGGTAATCATAATTGATTTGACGTAGCTAAGCAATTTCAGGACGGTTTCCCCCATTTCTCCCTGATGAAGCGATCAGTCAAGATGATTTTCTATCTGAAGCCTGAAGAAACTGATTTGAAATAAAGTGTCTGCAAAGGAAATAAATCTTAATTTATATCATAGTACAAATCTTTGGACAGATAACTAGAAAAGGTGTCATGAATTCAGTTACAAGTGTTTGACATTTTTGTTAAACCTTTGTTTGTTAGTGGATACAAAATGCAATTTTAACAAAGTATTAACAATGTATTAATTTCTTTACCTCCGTTAACTTTGTTGGAGGAGGTTCTATTTTCGCTTATGTTTGTTTGATTGTTCCCAACATAACTCAAAAAGTAATGAACAGACTTTGATGGAATTTTGAGGAAAGGTGGGCCATGGGCCAAGGAACAATTGATTAGATTTTGATGTAAATCCGGATATGTATGTGGATCCAAGTTATTGTATATGTGGCGTGGCGGAGGCAAGCGCTCTACCGAGTGCCCTTCCAGTTTTATATATATGTATATATTTCTTTTGCATGATGAAATTATCTTTGGTAACTTGCCAAAGAAAAAAATCAGACTCATTAAAACATTTGTTGTAACGTTATTATATTTATGAAATATGAATGTGTGAAAACAACATTTTCAAAAATGAATCCCTGGAAGATCCTCATCTGAAGTCTGACGGAAAATGAAATGATAAGCATTTGAAATTCACCGCAGAAAATTCTGTGCATCTTTTCCTGATCATGGGCTCATTATTGGACTCGGACTTATGGGTGAGGAGCAAAAAAAGCTCGCTTCCTCATAAAGCAACATGGTGAAACAAAAAGCCTTCACCGGCCAATGAGGTGGCACTTTGAATCATTTCCCCGCCCACCCCCTTGTCAGGCTTTGGACTGTTTGTCCAAAAGCCTTCACCAGCCAGTCAGGTGACACGTTCCTTCTTACTTTTGGTTATGAATATGAATGACATCCCCGCCCACCCCGTTGACCAGGCTTTGAACTGTTCGTCCAAAAGCCTTCATCGGCCAATCAGGTGACACGTTCCTTCTTACTTTCCTCATGAATATTAATTATTTCCCCACCCACCACGTTGACCAGGCTTTGGACTGTTTGTCCAAAAGCCTTCACCAGCCAGTCAGGTGACACGTTCCTTCTTACTTTCCTCATGGATAGTCATGATTTCCCTGCCCACCCCCTTGCCAAGCTTTGGACTGTTTGTCCAAAAGCCTTCACCAGCCAGTCAGGTGAGTTCCTTCTTACTTTTGGTTATGAATATGAATGACATCCCCGCCTACCTCGTTGACCAGGCTTTGGACTATTTGTCCAAAAGCCTTCATTGGCCAATCAGGTGACACGTTCCTTCTTACTTTGGTTATGAATATGAATGACATCCCCGCCCACCCCATTGACCAGGCTTTGAACTGTTCGTCCAAAAGCCTTCATCGGCCAATCAGGTGACACGTTCCTTCTTACTTTCCTCATGAATATTAATTATTTCCCCACCCACCACGTTGACCAGGCTTTGGACTGTTTGTCCAAAAGCCTTCATTGGCCAATCAGGTGACACATTCCTTCTTGCTTTCCTTATGAATATTAATGATTCCCCCCTCCCCCCCACCTCTTTGACCAGGCTTTGGACTGTTTGTCTAAAAGCCTTTATCGTCCAATCAGGTGAAATGTTCCTTCTTACTTTTCTTATGAATATTAATAATTCCCCGCCCACCAGGCTTTGGACTGTTTGTCCAAAAGCATTCACCAGCCAATCAGGTGACACATTCTTTCATAGTTTAATTATGAATATTCATAATATCCCCGCCCACCCCTGGACTGTTTGGATTTAAACCGGTGGATCGTTTGTATTTAAGCCGGCGGATCATCACCGTTCTGTTGTTAAACTGCTGAGCTCCGAATCACACGAGCAACTCTGACTCTCACTGGACACAGCTCTGAATTTTTCAAGCCCCGCCTCGAGATTGGAGATTTTTCAAGCCCCGCCTTCAATGAACTTTCAGTTTGAAGACCTGCTGCTGCAGTTTGAGGCGCTGCCGCCGGGCGAAGGCAGCCAACTGAACGAGTCGTGGGGCGGTGAGTTAGTGGGTTTTCTCACTTTCAGTTCCGCAATAAAACAAAAATTAAAAAAAAGCACTAAACAAGCAGAAATGCTGTCAAGAATAGAGTTAACAGTGTTTTTTTGGGGGTCAAAGCGACCTGTTCCTTATTGTTTGGCTAATCGGTTTACATCCATGATAATTAGCTTAAAGTTAGCGGCTAGTCAGAAAAGTTGGCTCAGGTACCAAGCTGTCAGCATTAGCACTTTACTGTTCGAGTATTATAGCTATAACGGTTACGGATGATTTTATGATTATTAATTAAAAACATACAGACGCGCTGAAAAATGTCATTAAACACGGAAGGCTGCACTTAAACGACAGAACTCCGCCATATTTACTGACGAGACCTCGCGAGAGTATCGTTCTTATATCAGGAGAGTGTGAGAGGAAACCACAAAAAAAAAGCTTCAAATCACCAAATTAAGCACAAAACCGATTCTTCATGTTTTTTTTTTTATCTTAATACCAGAACCCACACACACGTTACTGTCACTAAAGTTCAAACTCCCCCAGAAATGAACCATTCGGTTAATAGTTTAAGATGTATAATGATTTCTGTAATCTAAGGTTTGTGTTCGCTAGTTTGTTTGAAAATTTCTATAGTTACTTAAAGTTTACTAAAAAGTTAAGTAGTTACTCTGAGGAGGAATATTAGCGAAGCTAAGTTTAGCTAATTGGCTAATTAGCCAAGTTAATGTCACTGAATTATTGTTTTCCAGTGTTCAGGGTTTTATCTGTATTCTCGCTGGGCTGTAAAACAGTAAATATACACTCTGGAAAATAATAACCAAGTTAAAACAGATAAAATGCTTTCAGTAACATGAAATGTCTTTTCATCTCTTTTTGATACAGAAAGGACGCTTCCTGCCAGGGAGGAGCGAAAAGAGGATCAAGACCCCACACCACGTCTGCATGAGGAAGAGGAGGAGGATGATGATGATGGACTTGAGGCATTTTTGGAGGCCCTGCCCCCTTTAGGGAGCTCATCTCCTTTAAGGGTCCCATCCCCTTTGAGAAACCCACCCCCCTGCGAGACCCCGACACCTGATGATGATGGACTTGAGGCATTTTTGGGGTGCCTGCCCCCTTTAGTGAGCTCATCTCCTTTAAGGGTCCCATCCCCTTTGAGATGCCCGCCCCCCTGCGAGACCCCGACACCTGATGATGATGGACTTGAGGCATTTTTGGGGTGCCTGCCCCATTTAGGGAGCTCATCTCCTTTAAGGGTCCCATCCCCTTTGAGAAACCCGCCCCCCTGCGAGACCCCGACACCTGATGATGATGGACATGAGGCATTTTTGAGGAGCCTGTCCCCTTTAGGGAGCTCATCTCCTTTAAGGGTCCCATCCCCTTTGAGAAACCCACCCCCCTGCGAGACCCCGACACCTGATGATGATGGACATGAGGCATTTTTGAGGAGCCTGTCCCCTTTAGGGAGCTCATCTCCTTTAAGGGTCCCATCCCCTTTGAGAAACCCACCCCCCTGCGAGACCCCGACACCTGATGATGATGGACTTGAGGCATTTTTGGGGTGCCTGCCCCCTTTAGTGAGCTCATCTCCTTTAAGGGTCCCATCCCCTTTGCGAAACCCGCCCCCCTGCGAGACCCCGACACCTGATGATGATGGACTTGAGGCATTTTTGGGGTGCCTGCCCCCTTTAGGGAGCTCATCTCCTTTAAGGGTCCCATCCCCTTTGAGAAACCCGCCCCCCTGCGAGACCCCGACACCTGTTCGGATCCCCACCTCTGTTAGTAACCTGCCCCCCTGTGAGACCCCAACCCCTGTTAGGGATCCATCCCTCTGCGAGACCCTGCCCCCTTTGAGGAACCCACCCCCCTGCTATACCCCGACTCCTGTTAGGATCCCCCCCCCTGTTCGGAACTTTGCCCCCTGTATTATCCCGATCCCTTTGAAGAACCCACCCCCCTGCTATAACCCCATATGGACTCCTTTAAAGAACCCAGCACCCTTCTGGAACCAGATCCCCATATGGATGCCCTCACCTTTGAGGAACCCGACCCCAGCATGGATCCCGTTTCCTTCAGGGAACCCCTGTATGGTCCCCGTGGTGTGTCTCCCCCAAGGGTATATTCCTGCTCCTCACCAGGGCAAAAGGAAGAGAAGGGATGAAGAAAAGGACAGTGAAAATGCCCCTCCTTGTCGAAGGCAGTGTGTTTATTGTGCCTGAGGTGGCTTCATCAGGACCATCAACTAAATTTTTCTGTTTATGAGCAGACTTTCCCTCAACACCTTATAGCCATCACGTAATGTATGGTAATTATTTGTGGTGTGTGGTGGGATGCATTTTTAATCCGAGGCTCCAGGACTTCCGTCTTTTTTAAATTTTTTTAAAATTATTAATTAATTAATTTCTTGTTTGTTTGTTGTCCATATTTCATGTCTTAAAACATGAGGTGCAATAAAGGTGATCTGTATAATATCTTTTCTCTTGTATTGTTATGAGGTCATTGGTGATTTGTGGCTTTAATAATAATAGAATAAAACAGTTATAGAAATTATTTAAAAAAAACTAGTCTGTCAGTTTATATTTCTGGTTCCTGTTAACCATGCAGGCATTTTAGTGTAGGATGTTATAGATTCATGTTTTAGTATCATGAGTATTATAAATTAATAGTTGTCTAATTTGTACATGATTTTTGTATTGTATATTTAATCTGTTCATGTAAATATGTATATTTTAGATTGCTAAGATTAATACGATTTTAAGATTAATAAGGTTGAGATTAAGGAATAACAAACGACAGACAAGTGTACAAAATTATTCTATAAAAGTTGCGCACGCCCCCACCGCCCTCCATGGTCTAGCGTGTGTTGTTCTACTTATACTGCAGCAATTCGACAATGATGGTCACATTTAATTTATTATTGCCACCTTGGATGTATTATTTATCCTTGGATTTCTGAAAACGTAAAATAAACTTAGGTAATAACTGAAACTCTGTAAATGTTAAATTAATATATTTTAGCAAAAACGTCACATCAACGACCTATTGAACAAATATCTGTCTGATTATGTCTGCCATTTATGTATGCTCTGTGCATGAGCTGTTACTGTAGTGATAATAATGATGCATTAGTACTAGTGTGCTCATATTAACCTTCCGTTACAGCCGGAATGACATACAAAAATAAAATTCTCATAAATGTATTTTATTATACTAAAATAATACAAAACTAATGTAAATAATACAAATTTAAATAAATTATTCTAAAATGATGCAAAATTAAAATAGAAAGTCAAAAATAAAATTAATTGTACTAAAATAATGCAAAATGTATCCAATCAGATTTGAGAATTTGCTGTAAAATAAAGAATCAGAATCACTTTTCCAAAACATACAAGCTCATCTGTGAAGCATGGTGGAGGTAATGTCATGGCTTGGGCTTGCATGGCTGCTTCTGGAACGGGCTCACTAGTCTTTATTGATGATGTAACTCCTGATGGTAGCAGCAGAATGAATTCTGAAGTCTACAAAACCATTTTGTCTGGCAATTTACAGAAAAATTCATCCAAACTAATTGGGAGAAGCTTCATCATGCAATAAGACAATGACCCAAAACACACTGCCAACACAACAAAGGACTTCATCAGGGGGAAAAAGTGGAAGGTCTTGTACTGGCCAAGTCAATCACCAGACCTTAACCCAATAGAGCATGCATTTTACCTCCTGAAGAGGAGACTGAAGGGAGAAACCCCCAGAAACAAACAACAACTGAAAGAGGCTGCAGTAAAGGCCTGGAACAGCATTTCAAATGAAGTATGCAACAGCCTGGTGAAGTCAATGGGTCGCAGGCTCAATGCAGTTATTGCAAGTAAAGGTTATGCCACCAAATATTAAATGTTATTCACTTTAAGTTAATTTAATAATGTCTGTTCCAATACTTTTGCTCACTTGAAAAGTGGGTGGGTTCAAAGAAAAGGTGCTCTGTCTTGAGTTGTTGAACACATCTAGATGTAAATACCATGAAATAAAAGCTGGAATTCTGAACTTTTGTCTCATACGCTACGTTCACACTGCAAGGCTTAATGCTCAATTCCGATTTTTTTGTGAAATCCGATTTTTTTGTGAGGTCGTTCACATTAACAAATATATGCGACTTGTATGTGATCCTCAGTATGAACGAAAAGCGACCTAAAAGTGTTCCGCATGCGCACTGCAGGATACGACGACGTCACACGCAGTGAGCATGGCCAGTGTTTACGGAAGTAAAACCGCCTGGTTGCGGTATGACTCATCCAATCTAGCTTGAATAGCTGCATCCCCCCAAATGGAAATCAGCTCCCTAACCTCTGCGTCCTTCCATTGAGAAGATTCAGAACCTTCACAGCCCGAAGCGTCCCTCGCACTGATGTCATGCGCAGGGGCGCAGATACGTTTTTTGAACTGGGGGGGACAAAAAACTGGGGGGGGGGCAAAGCTGCCAGCAAACCAACCCCAACCCCGATATGCCTGTCAAACTTGTTGTTAGTAACCATAGCAACCAAGCTCGAGCTCGCAACCTGTGCAGGCTGCGCAGCTCAACCAACCGAATATCAGTCTTTGTTTTGTTTTATGTGAGTTGTTGCAACTATATGTATACACTGCTGTGCACCTCAATAAACCGAATGGTAATTAGTCTTTTGATTTTTCCGTGAGGTTTGCCTTATGCAAAGAAAGACAGCATAGACGTTTTTTCCTCCCTATAAGTGGGGGGGACCGAACGAGGTGAATTTAAATATGACTCGTCCCACCCTCTATCTGCGCCCGTGATTATGCACCATGTTGTTGTAACTTTTTTGAGAGACCCACCGCCTACTTCAGCGCAGAATAGTGACGTTTGTGGCTTGTTGATGACGTGCAAGTCGGATGAATGCGACCTGGCGGTTCAGACTGAAGTCGCATATGAAAAGAGCGGATAGGAATCGGAATTAGCACCACATATCCAAACGGCCTGGGTTGGATTTGAAAAAATCGGATCTGTGTCGTTCATATTGTCAATAAAAGATCGGATACAGGTCACATATGGGCGAAAAGATCGGATTTGAGTCACTTCAGCCTGCAGTGTGAACGTAGCCATATTCATCTTTTGATCTGAAACCCAAATGTCTTCAGTGTACAAAAAAAAAACACAAAGGAATTGACCTTGCCGTTCCAATACTTTTGGAAGGGACTGTATTTAATGTTCAAACTGATCAACTTTACTGTTTTTTTTTTTGTAAATATATCCTAATTCTAAATTTGATCCCTGCAACACGTTCAGAAATCTTTTGGTGAACATGATTAAAAATGTTCTGTATTCAGCATCATTTTCAAAATCTAATCAATTATTCCTTGGCCCACGTTTCCTCAAAATTTCATCAAAATCCATTCACTACTTTTTGAGTTATGTTAGGAACAAATGGACAAACAAACAAACGGACACGAAAACATAACTTCCTCCATCAAAGTTGGCTGAGGTAATCATAATTGATTTGACGTAGCTAAGCAATTTCAGGACGGTTTCCCCCATTTCTCCCTGATGAAGCGATCAGTCAAGATGAATTTCTATCTGACGCCTGAAGAAACTGATTTGAATTAAAGTGTCTACAAAGGAAATAAATCTTAATTTATATCATAGTACAAATCTTTGGACAGATAACTAGAAAAGGTGTCATGAATTCAGTTACAAGTGTTTGACATTTTTGTTAAACCTTTGTTTGTTAGTGGATACAAAATGCAATTTTAACAAAGTATTAACAATGTATTAATTTCTTTACCTCCGTTAACTTTGTTGGAGGAGGTTCTATTTTCGCTTATATTTGTTTGTTTGGTCCCAACATAACTCAAAAAGTAATGAACAGACTTTGATGGAATTTTGAGGAAAGGTGGGCCATGGGCCAAGGAACAATTGATTAGATTTTGATGTAAATCCGGATATGTATGTGGATCCAGGTTATTGTATATGTGGCGTGGCGGAGGCAAGCGCTCTACCGAGTGCCCTTCTAGTTTTATATATATGTATATATTTCTTTTGCATGATGAAATTATCTTTGGTAACTTGCCAAAGAAAAAAATCAGACTCATTAAAACATTTGTGTTTATTGTGCCTGAGGTGGCTTCATCCCGACCATCAGCTAAATTTTTCTGTTTATGAGCAGACTTTCCCTCAACACCTTATAGCCATCATATAATGTATGGTAATTATTTGTGGTGTGTGGTGGGATGCATTTTTTATCCAAGGCTCCAGGACTTTCGTCTTTTTAAAATTTTTTAAAAATTATTAATTAATTAATTTCTTGTTTGTTTGTGGTCCATATTTCATGTCTTAAAACATGAGGTGCAATAACGGTGATCTGTATAATATCTTTTCTCTTCCTGGTTTACGCACTTCCTGGTTCATGAGTTGTTTGCGCTGAGTCCTTTTTTCCCGCGAGTGCCGCCGTTAATTACTAATCCTTTTTTAACTTTTTTCTACAAATAAATTTCCAGTATCCTCTTCATTTTTATTGTACTGTCGCGTTCCTTTTTGTACTTTTCACTTTCCTTTTCTGTTTTTTTTCCTTTCTCTCTTTCTTTTTTCGGAAGAACGCCGAGACCGGAAGCTTTCTTTTTCTCTCCTCCTGTGTAAAGACCACAAGCGGAGGCCATCCACATCAGATCTGCTTTAATATAAACAGATCTTCGTTTAAGGTACGTGAATCTTTTCATCATGGCACACCTTCAGCCTGTTCAGTGTGCTGAGTGCAGGATGTTTAGTCATTCTTCCTCCGTCACTAGCGATACCTTTATTAGCTTTATTTGTGATAAGTGCAGATTAGTTAGCTCTCTGACGGAGAAGATTACAGTGCTAGAAGCGCGTGTCCAGGCTTTAGAGAAGGCCAGTGAGCGTGAGAACAGTGTAGTTTCTGTTGGGGAAAGTCTGGATGCCCTAGGTGGAGTTAGTAATCCCCCAACTCCGGCATTAGAGCCCTTACAGCGGGGCGAATGGGTGACGGCTCGGCGGCATAAGCGTAGAGCCAAAGCTACCGCTGAGGCTCGCCCACGGGAGCACCACTCCTCTCCGCGTCACGTGCTGAACAGGTTTGCTCTCCTTAGTGATGCGCCCACTGAGAAACCTGAAAGAGCTCTGGTTATAGGGGACTCTATCATACGGCATTTGAAATTAGCTCAGCCTTTAGGGGCACCAGCAGCTTTAGTCAGGTGTATACCGGGAGCCAGGGTGCTGGACATAGCAGGTAATCTTAGGGTCCTAGGCAAGCACAGGTTCTCAAAGATAGTTATCCATGCAGGAGCTAATGATATACACCTTCGTCAGTCTGAGGTTACTAAGAGTAACTTTCTAGAGGTGTTTAAATTAGCGAAGGCGATGTCCGATGCTGTAGTATGCTCTGGCCCCATCCCAATGCGGCGTGGCGATGTAGCTTACAGCAGGTTATGGTCGCTGAACTGCTGGCTGTCCAGGTGGTGCTCTGAAAACAGTGTGGGCTTTATAGATAATTGGGCTAATTTTGAGGGCACTGCTGGCCGGTTAAGGCGGGACGGTATCCATCCCACTCGGGAAGGTGCTGCTCTCATTTCCTGCAGCATAGGTCATAGTCTCAGAACAGGCCTAGTTAATTTCTGACAATCCAGAGCCAAGGCCAGGGAGCAGACGAACAGGCTAAACCGACTGTCTGCTAGCTGCACAGAGTCGTCACTCAGGGTCCACTACATCGAGACTGTGTCTGTTCCCCGAGCTCAACAAAAAGGTAGAAATTTTCAGAGAGTTTGTTCCAGTAACATAATCAATATAAAATTAGATCATACTGATTGTACAGCTGCTGCCAGCACCTTTGATCTAAAGGTGGGGCTATTAAATATTAGATCTCTTACATCTAAAGCGCTAATGGTTAATGAACTCATTACTGATCAGGAGTTTAATGTACTTTGTTTAACTGAAACATGGATTAAGCCAAATGAATATATAGCATTAAATGAAGCGAGTCCTCCTGGATACAGTTATACACCAGCCTCGTCTAACTGGCAGAGGAGGAGGCGTTGCGGTTATTTATAACGATTATCTAGGTGTAACACAAAAACCTGGTTATAAATTTAATAGATTTGAAGTTCTTCATACTCATATAATGTATGTAGCCTCGAAAAATAAGTCTACCCAGTTAATTCCATTGCTTATTATTTACAGGCCCCCGGGGCCATATTCTGAGTTTCTTTCTGAATTTGCAGATTTTATCTCAGATCTGGTTATTTCCTTAGACAAAGCTTTAGTTGTTGGAGATTTTAATATTCACTTCGATAACCCAGAAGACCCTTTAAAAACAGCGTTTGTGTCCATCTTAGATTCAGTAGGGATTAAGCAGAATGTCATAGGACTGACCCATAATGGTGGTCACACCCTCGATCTAATACTAGCATTCAGATTAAACGTAGACAATATAGTCACACTTCCACAGTCTGAAGTTATCACAGATCATTATCTCATCTCATTCAAACTATGTCTGAGTAATAATATATGCACCTCACCACGCTACTGTATTAAACGTACTTTCATGTCAACTACTGCACAGAGCTTTATAAATGATCTCCCAGAGTTGTCAACTTTGATTGGGTCACTGTCAGCCCCAGCAGAACTTGATCAGGCAACTGAATGCTTAGAGTCAACGTTCCGCCATACTTTAGATAATGTAGCTCCTCTAAAAAGGAAAATGGTCAGAGACAAAAAATTAGCACCCTGGTATAATGATGACACTCGCACATTAAAACAGACCACTTGAAAATTGGAACGTAAATGGCGTCAAACAAAATTGGTAGTGTTCAAATTAGCATGGAAAGAGAGCTTCCTGAAGTATAGAAAAGCTCTTAGTGCTGCGAGATCAACATATTTCTCCTCCCTAATAGAAGATAACAAAAATAATCCTAGATTCCTATTTAATACTGTAGCAAAATTAACCAGGAATAAGTCCACTATAGACACATGCACACCTGCAGTATGTAGTAGCAACGACTTCATGAATTTTTTAATGACAAAATTGAGAATATCCGACAAAAAATTCAAACTACTAATTTAAGGTCAGACAATGAAAGTGACCTTGTAGTTAACTATATAACTGTATCAGATCATCAGTTAGAATGTTTTACTCCCCTTAAAGAAACTGAATTACTTTCATTAATCTCTACATCAAAAGCCTCAACTTGCGTACTAGATCCCTTACCTACACATCTATTCAAACAGATAATACCTGGAGTAATTGAACCGCTTCTAAAAATAATAAATTCTTCTCTTACGATTGGCTATGTACCCAAATCCTTTAAACTAGCAGTTATCCAACCCCTGATTAAAAAACCTGACCTTGATCCCTGTCAGCTGTCCAATTATCGGCCAATATCAAACCTCCCCTTTATTTCCAAGATCCTTGAAAAAGCTGTGGCACAACAGTTATGCTCATATTTACTTAGGAATAACATCCATGAAATGTATCAGTCAGGATTTAGACCTCATCATAGCACAGAGACAGCACTGGTTAAAGTAGTAAACAACCTACTCTTGGCGTCTGATCAGGGCTGTGTCTCGCTACTTGTGTTGCTTGACCTTAGTGCAGCATTTGATACCATTGATCATTCCATTCTTCTGGATAGACTAGAAAATGTTGTGGGAGTTAAGGGAATGGCCCTCTCCTGGCTCAGGTCTTATCTAACTGATCGTTATCAGTATGTTGATATAAATGGTGATATTTCTAGACGTACCGAGGTAAAGTTTGGTGTTCCACAAGGTTCTGTTTTGGGTCCACTGCTTTTTTCTCTATATATGTTACCTCTGGGTGATATTATTCGTAAACATTGTATTAGTTTCCACTGTTATGCTGATGACACACAGTTGTATGTCTCTGCAAAACCTGATGAGAGACACCAGCTTAATAGAATTGAGGATGTGTTATGGACATTAGACACTGGATGCTTATTAATTTCCTTCTGCTTAACTCTGACAAGACTGAAGTACTTGTGCTAGGACCTTATACAGCTAGAAGTAAGTTTTCTGATAACACAGTGACTCTGGATGGCCTTTCTGTTTCTTCACGTGCAGCAGTAAAAGACCTCGGAGTGATTATTGACCCCAGTCTTTCATTCGAAACTCACATTGATAACATCACCCGGATAGCTTTCTTTCATCTCAGAAATATTGCAAAGATAAGAAATTTAATGTCATTGCCTGACGCAGAAAAACAAGTCCATGCTTTCGTTACCTCCAGGTTGGATTATTGTAATGCCTTACTGTCTGGATGTTCCAATAAGTGCATAAATAAGCTCTAGTTAGTTCAGAATGCAGCAGCAAGAGTCCTTACTAGAACTAGAAAATATGACCACATCACGCCTGTCTTATCAAACTGCATTAGCTCCCGATCAAATTTCGTATTGATTATAAAATACTACTATTGACCTTTAAAGCACTAAATGGTCTCGCACCACAGTACCTGAGTGAACTTCTGCTCCTATATGACCCGCCACGCCTACTTAGATCAAAAGGTGCAGGCTATCTGCTGGTACCTCGTATAATGAAGGCTACATCAGAAGGGCAGAGCCTTTTCTTACAAAGCCCCACAGTTATGGAACAGCCTTCCAAGTAATGTTCGGGAATCAGACACAGTCTCAGCATTTAAGTCTAGGCTGAAAACATATCTGTTTAGTCAAGCCTTTTGTTAATGGTGTTTATGAGGTAAAGGAGTAGATCTAGAGGGTCCTAAGACATAGAGTGCTTTGGTAAACTGGGATGTATGGATGCTGTCAGTCCCCCACTCGCTTGCTCACTCGAGTTTGTTGACGGTGTAGTGGCTGGCTGCTTTATGTCCCGGGCACTGGCGGCTCGTTAATAGGGGCGATTTGGGCGACACACTCCAAAACAGGGAGGGAGTTTTTTTTTTTTATCTACTCCTACTACCAACAGTAATGTCATTGTCCAATCAGGCTAAGGTCGCGCCTGGTGTAGCCACGCCCTTTTGGGGCGATTTCTGTCAGGTTCAGATTTGCCCCAAAATCTCCCATTGACACTAATGGTACGTACGTTTTTTTCGAAAATCATGCTCCCAATGCATTTTCTATTAGGTTTCATGTGCTCGCACAAGCAGCGTGCTTATGTCATATGCCTGTTGCGCCGCGCAAGTGTTGCCAGATTGGTTTTAAGTGCATTTTGGCGGGTTTTGAACATAATTTTGGGCTGGAAAACGCAACTTGCGCGGGAAATGTGTGAACATTCTATGAAGATGGTGGCGAGTGTTGAGTGCAACAATACGGTAGCATCTCTGAAAGAAGTTCCCTTTAGTCGCCGTACCAATGAGGAGAAAACGGCAATCAAACAGCTAGGACCTCCTAGACCGAATTTAAACATCAAGCAAGTGTCTACGAAGGGGGAGAAGACCTACTCAAGAGGTTTTAACAAGAACTGGTACCACCGGAAAACTTGGCTAGCTGGCTGTGATGTAGTCAGTGCTCTTTTTTTTGCTACCCTTGCATTCTCTTCCACCCTGGAAGTAGCACAGCAGACGGTACAGTGATATCTGATATTTGAATTTACTAGGCAAAAGTTGTTTTTGTGTGTGTGTGTTTTACCAATGGCAGTTTAACATTGCCATGTTTTTGTTTTACCAATGGCAGTTTAACATTGCCATGCTTGGAATATTTCAGTAGCCTCAAGTTCTCTCTGACTTGGTGTAAATTAAGCATATTTTCAGTTTTTATATATTGTACAGTATATGTATTCATTGGAGCCAGCAGCACCTTACCTTTTTTCCAACTTGTTAAGCCAAGTTGCACTGACTACAAAACCTTGTGTAACCTTGTGTGTGTATATAGCTAAATAACTAAAGCCTTTTGTGTTCATTGACATGCTTGTAATACTTTAAATTTCCTTTTAAGGCATGGCTTTCTGGAGGAATTCTTGGGGAAAAAAACTGCAGAATTTATTTAGAATTATTTGTTGTTAAAATGGTGCAATTCCATATAAAAAAACACATAATTAAGCTGCACATGTTTGTTTGATGGTTATGCTTTTCTTCATCTTTTTCAAAACTTAAATAAACACTTGTTTTGGATTTATATCCTGCCACTTTAATTGCATTCTTTAGAATTGAAGAAATTAGAAGATGTTTATAATTAAGAATTTGTGTCTACTTATTATAGAATACTGGAATAATATGAGAAAATAAATGAGTAATGTAATATTAATTGATTGTGATGCCAAATGTTTTGCTTTGAAGGCTTCACAATGAATCTTCTTAGTTTTAGCCTGGCAAGCCAGACTAAATGTGAATATTTGCCACACGCAGGCAAAAATATTTTTGGCCGCTAGGCGGGTGGGTCTAGTTTACTAGTTTACCTTAGTTTGCCACCTTTTAACTTGTTTAGTGTTGCCACCTAGTGGAGAGAAGAGATATTGTCTATATTGATATCTGAATTTACCAGGCAAAAACAAGTTCGGCCAATTGATTTGCTACCTAGGTCAATTTACTTCAGTCCTGTGGACATTTACGGTCCGTATAGACATAATGGGGGAAAATTGCCCCCCCTGAAAAAAAAATTCAGGAGCCGCCACGGGTCCCGGGGCTCCCTCATGCCTGTGTTACCTTCTGGCTCTCTCCTTTTAGTTATGCTGTCATAGTTAGTTGCCAGAGTCCCTGCTTGTACTCGGTGCAATATGTATACTGCTTCTACTTATTCAGGTGACATTGGGCATACCTAACAACCTGCGTTTTCTTTCCCTCCCCCCCACCCCAAATCTATCTCTCTGAGTTACATGGAGTCAACAGAAAATCTTCTGGTGGAGAGGGTGGAGACCTCGACTGGCTATCGTAGCCTGCAGGGAATCGGCCGTCAGACTTTCTGTCGCATGTCCCAGACCCGGTGAAATGTAACTGAATTGTCTTGGCCAGCCCTAAGGGTCCCATCTGCATCTCATCATTGCTGAGGAGTGTGCTCCCATCACCCAATCAAGCATCCAGCCAGAGCAGGTCATGATATTTTTTAACCATATTAACATGCCATTGTTGTGTGTTATGCCTGATGTCAAGGCTCTCGTCTCTGTGAGCCTACCACACAGATTTAATACTTGTCATTTTTAGGGCATACCTAACAACATGTGTTTTCTTTCTCTCCCCCCCGCCCCCCAATCTGTCCCTCTGAGTTACATGTTGGTCCTGGGATTGAGATGCTAGCCTCTTCTGCCCCTCGGACCTGCTTGACCCATCCTGGTGCCCTGTGTCTGGTCGGAGTTTTATCGCATCGCTCCTGTGAAGGACGGCCCCATGAGGACAGTTGAGGGTTATACCTGGAGGATGCTCTGGACTCTTACAGTAATGCTTTTATGGCTGAGGACTAAAGTTGACTTGCTAAATTTAGGACTGCATTTATCATGAACAGTTTTGCACTCAAGTTTCCATCAATGAAGAATTATAACATCAACGAAACTGTCCTCATTTTAAAACTGCTAATATTATAGTCATGCTGTCTGTTGTTGCCCAAATGAGGATGGGTTCCCTTTTGAGTCTGGTTCCTCTCGAGGTTTCTTCCTCATGTCGTCTGAGGGAGTTTTTCCTTGCCACTGTCGCCACAGGCTTGCTCATTGGGGATAGATTAGGGATAAAATTAGCTCATGTTTTAAGTCGTTCAAATTCTGTAAAGCTGCTTTGCAACAATGTTTGTTAAAAGCGCTATACAAATAAACTTGACTTGACTTGATTTGACTATTGTTATGAGGTGATTGGTGATTTGTGGCTTTAATTTATAGAAATTATTTAAAAAAACTAGTCTGTCAGTTTATATTTCTGGTTCCTGTTAAACGTGCAGGCATTTTAGTGTAGGATGTTATAGATTCATGTTTTAGTATCATGAATATTATAAATTAATAGTTGTCTAATTTGTACATGATTTTTGTATTGTATATTTAATCTATTCATGTAAATATGTATATTTTAGATTGCTAAGATTAATACGATTTTAAGATTAATAAGGTTGAGATTAAGGAATAACAAACGACAGACAAGTGTACAAAATTATTCTATAAAAGTCGCGCACGCCCCCACCGCCCTCCATGGTCTAGCGTGTGTTATTCTACTTATACTGCAGCAATTCGACAATGATGGTAACATTTAATTTATTAATGACACTGTAAAATAAAGAATCAGAATCACTTTTATTGCCAGGTATGTGGACACACACAAGGAATTTGACTCCGGTTTCACTTAGCTCTCAGAGTACAACACAGATAAAAACGGTATACAGAAAACAAACAAACAAAAAAAATGGTGCAGTAGGTGCATAGTGCAAAGTAATCCAAGTAAGTCAAGTATGAAATAGATAAATATAAAGTATGCAGTGTGCACAGAATGACGGTATGAGTGTACAGATATTTTACAAGTGATATTACTGATATATGAATCTGGATTTTAGCTGTTCATCACAGAAAGGATTTTTCCCTTTTGGTGCAATATGGTGCATAGTGCAAAGATGAAATAGTAAATATAAATAAGTATAAATATAAGTAACAGTGAGCACAGAATGACAGTATGAGTGTGCAGATATTTTGCAAGTGATATTACTGATATATGAATCCATATTAATATGTAATAAATATATCCTTTATGTTTTATTGCTTGTAAATCAATAAAGCATTTTTTAGTTCAACATTCATGTCTCAAGTGTCTTTTTTTTATCACACACTATCAGTATTTCTCAGTGGTTTCACACATAACAGTGGAGCAGAAACAGGAGTTCAACTAAAACCTTGCGTTCAGAAGTAATTCCACTGATTTCTGCTCACAAGCAAATATGCTCCAGCCAACAGTCTGAACCTGTTAAATCTGTATAATCTGGTGGTATTCTAGCGCCAAATAAATAAAATGGATTAATAACAGGTGTATCTCAAGGTGCAGTTTTGCTGTTTAGAGTTCAGGGTGGGGGGCGCCGTGGCTCAGGTGGATAATGCGCCATACCATAAATCCGGGGACCCGGGTTCGATTCCGACCCGAGGTCATTTCCCGATCCCTCACTGTCTCTCCCTCCCTCCCGCTCATTTCCTGTCTCTACACTGTCCTATCCGAGAAAAAGTTAAAAAAGCCCAAAAAAAAAATCTGAAAAAAAAGAGTTCAGGGTGGGTGGCATGGTGGTGTAGTGGTTAGCGCTGTCGCCTCATAGCAAGCAGGTCCGGGTTCGAGCCCCGTGGCTGGCGAGGGCCTTTCTGTGCGGAGTTTGCATGTTCTCTCCCTGTCTGCGTGGGTTTCCTCCGGGTGCTCCGGTTTCCCCCACGATCCAAAGACATGCAGTTAGGTGGTTGTGGGGCGGCCTTGGGCTGAGGTACCCTTGAGCAAGGTACCTGACCCCTCACTGCTCCCCGGGTGCTCTGGTGTGGCTGCCCACTGCTTCAGATGGGTTAAATGCAGAGGATGAATTTCACTGTGCTTGAAGTGTGCATGTGACGAATAAAGGTTTCTTCTGTTCACACCAGTGGGGAATTTAGAATACCCAGTAAACCTATTCCACATGGCTTTGGACGCAAGCATGGGGAGAACATGCAAACTCCACACAGAAAGGCTTCAATCAGCCATGAGGTTTGAACCCAGAACATTCTTACTGTGACACGACAGTACAAACCACTGCACCAGCCAATCAGGTGTCACGTACCTTCTTACTTTGGTTATGAATATGAATGACATCCCCGCCCACCCCGTTGACCAGGCTTTGGACTGTTTGTCCAAAAGCCTTCATCGGCCAATCAGGTGACAGTTCCTTCTTACTTTCCTCATGGATATTCATGATTTCCCTGCTCACTCCCTTGCCAGGCTTTGGACTGTTTGTCCAAAAGCTTTCACCAGCCAATCAGGTGACACGTACCTTCTTACTTTGGTTATGAATATGAATAACATCCCCGCCCACCCCGTTGACCAGGCTTTGGAGTGTTTGTCCAAAAGCCTTCATTGGCCAATCAGGTGACACATTCCTTCTTGCTTTCCTTATGAATATTAATGATTCCCCCCTCCCCCCCACCTCGTTGACCAGGCTTTGGACTGTTTGTCCAAAAGCCTTCATCGGCCAATCAGGTGACATGTTCCTTCTTACTTTCCTTACGAATATTAATAATTCCCCGCCCACCAGGCTTTGGACTGTTTGTCCAAAAGCCTTCATCAGCCAATCAGGTGACACATTCTTGCTTACTTTGGTTATGAATATTCATAATATCCCCGCCCACCCCTGGACTGTTTGGATTTAAACCGGTGGATCGTTTGTATTTAAGCCGGCGGATCATCACCGTTCTGTTGTTAAACTGCTGAGCTCCGAATCACACGAGCAACTCTGACTCTCACTGGACACAGCTCTGAATTTTTCAAGCCCCGCCTCGAGATTGGAGATTTTTCAAGCCCCGCCTTCAATGAACTTTCAGTTTGAAGACCTGCTGCTGCAGTTTGAGGCGCTGCCGCCGGGCGAAGGCAGCCAACTGAACGAGCCGTGGGGCGGTGAGTTAGTGGGTTTTCTCACTTTCAGTTCCGCAACAAAACAAACAAAGCACAAAACAAGAAGAAATGCTGTCAAGAATAGAGTTAACAGTGTTTTTTGGGGGGGTCAAAGCGACCTGTTCCTTATTGTTTGGCTAATCGGTTTACATCCATGATAATTAGCTTAAAGTTAGCGGCTAGTCAGAAAAGTTGGCTCAGGTACCAAGCTGTCAGCATTAGCACTTTACTGTTCGAGTATTATAGCTATAACGGTTACAGATGATTTTATGATTATTAATTAAAAACATACAGACGCGCTGAAAAATGTCATTAAACAGGGACGGCTGCACTTTAACGACAGAACTCCGCCATATTTACTGACGAGATCTCGCGAGAGTATCGTTCTTATATCAGGAGAGTGTGAGAGGAAACCACACACACAAAAAAGCTTCAAATCACCACATTAAGCACAAAACCGATTCTTCATGTTTTTTTTTTTCAACTTAATACCAGAACCAGAACCCACACACACGGTACTGTCACTAAAGTTCAAACTCCCCCGGAAATGAAGCATTCGGTTAATAGTTTAAGATGTATAATAATTTCTGTAATCTAAGGTTTGTGTTCGCTAGTTTGTTTGAAAATTTCTATAGTTACTTAAAGTTTACTAAAAAGTTAAGTAGTTACTCTGAGGAGGAATATTAGCGAAGCTAAGTTTAGCTAATTGGTTAATTAGCAAAGTTAAAGTAGTTCTAGAATTTTAGAACCCACTATTGATGAAAATGTAGTATAAGGGTATATATTCAATGTATGCAAATCAAAAATAAAAAATTTCCCCATCAAAGGGGTGTATTTGAGCGACAAAACCGAGCTTCTGGGAAGCATTTCCTAGAAATTCCAGTCGGGAGTCACTTGACCGATGACGTAGTAAATTGACCAGGATGGCAGCATCCAGTATAATCACAAGCGAAATGAGTGAATCAGACAGCGATTATTCAGACGAAATTGCGTCTGAAGACGAAAGTGAATCGTGTTCCAGTCGAGGTGAGTCGATGCACACATTTTTTCTACTAAATCAGAGGTCTGGGCTGAAATGTGCGTCGTGATCGGCAGTATATTTGGGGCGAACCGATGGCGTTCAAGCGGCCTTTCCAACAACACGGAAATTACTGCAGCTGTCAAAGTCTGCTTTGTGTGCGTTCGGAGCTTGGGGAGAAGAAAAATGCGGGCCTGAATGGGGACAGTCACGGCTGTATCGTAGAAGTGCAAAGCAGGAACTCGTCCAGGGATCGTCTAGTTCTTGTTTAGTTATAGAACCCTTTAATTGTCCTAAAGGTTCGGGAAGCTCGTTCAAAGCGTGCCTCAAGATTCTCCCATGGACTATAAAAACCACTTTTCCCTTTACACTCACCAGCATAAATATGTGCACTAGCCTTCAACTAGCACCAGTCTGCCCTCGTCCGCTTTACTTGCCGGTTCCACTCAGCGAGATCGTATCCATTATTCTTATCAGGATCAGGGAACTGATGCAGAGATACTCCGTCTTTGTTGGTTTTAGAACAGCTGTATGTGACACTTTTTTACCATTCTTTAAATTCGTCTCTTAAGACAAGGATTTTTTAAGATGTTACCACACGGACTGGCCAGCGGGAGTTTTCCCGGTGGGCCGGTGGTTCAGTGTGGGCCAGCGGAGAAAAAAAAAAAACAGTTGCGCGCTGGCCTTTAATATGATAAGCAATGTTAACAGTTTCTTTAAGAAACTGTTAACATTGCTTATCATATTAAAGGCCAGCGCACAACTGTAATAAGCAATGTTAACAGTTTCTTAAAGAAACTGTTAACATTGCTTATCATATTAAAGGCCAGCGCGCAACTTTTTTTTTTTCTCCGCCGGCCCACACTGAACCACCGGCCCACCGGGAAAACTCCTGCTACTCCCGATGGCCAGTCCGAGAAAAAAAAAAAAACAGTTGCGCGCTGGCCTTTAATATGATAAGCAATGTTAACAGTTTCTGAGATGTCGAGTGGTGACGTGCCTTATCAGCTGATGTTACTCTAAGGAGGCGTGAACGTCCCGCCCAATTTGACAGGTAGTTCACGCCTCCTGCTGTCAGGTACAGCAGGAGGCGTGAACTACCTGTCAAATTGGGCGGGACGTTCACAACTCCTTAGAGTAACATCAGCTGATAAGGCACGTCACCACTCGACATCTGGTGACTGTTTTGAAGAAGGCGGAAGTTTATCGCTGAAACTGTCAAGGTAACATCTTAAAAAAATCCTTGTCTTAAGAAACGAATTTAAAGAATAGTTTCAATAGGTAGACATAATGAACTTTCACTACACACTTTTTTTACCATCGTATACAGTGGAAATAATCCGTAGATCCGCGAATTGTCACTCAGTCACAGTATGTACAGGCAGTGAGCTGTCTAGCTTGTCAATTTACTACGTCATCGGTCACGTGATCGCGGCGCGATGTTTTGCTCGTGGGCTATCGCAGAAAATCCTCTATAAAATCATTACGGATAAACATTTTTTAGTGATTTTTTTTTTTTGTAATATACTACAAATATTAGTATTCATCGTTATATGCAAAGGCGATTTTCAAATTCTAGAACTACTTTAATGTCACTGAATTATTGTTTTCCAGTGTTCATGGTTTTCATCTGTATTCTTGCTGGGCTGTAAAACAGTAAATATACACTCTGGAAAATAATAACTGAGTTAAAACAGATAAAATGCTTTCAATAACATGAAATGTCTTTTCATCTCTTTTTGATACAGAAAGGACGCTTCCTGCCAGGGAGGAGCGAAAAGAGGATCAAGACCCCACACCACGTCTGCATGAGGAAGAGGAGAAGGATGATGATGGACTCGAGGCATTTTTGGAGGCCCTGCCCCCTTTAGGGAGCTCATCTCCTTTAAGGGTCCCATCCCCTTTGAGAAACCCGCCCCCCTGCGAGACCCCGACACCTGATGATGGACTTGAGGCATTTTTGGGGAGCCTGCCGCCTTTAGGGAGCTCATCTCCTTTAAGGGTCCCATCCCCTTTGAGAAACCCGCCCCGCTGCGAGACCCCGACACCTGTTCGGATCCCCACCTCTGTTAGTAACCCGCCCCCCTGTGAAACCCCGACCCCTGTTAGGAATCCATCCCTCTGCGAGACCCTGCCCCCTTTGAGGAACCCACCCCCCTGCTATACCCCGACTCCTGTTAGGATCCCCACCCCTGTTAGGAACTTTGCCCCCTGTAATATCCCGATCCCTTTGAAGAACCCACCCCCCTGCTATAACCCCATATGGACTCCTTTAGAGAACCCAGCACCCTTCTGGAACCCGATCCCCATATGGATGCCCTCACCTTTGAGGAACCCGACTCCAGTATGGATCCCGTTTCCTTCAGGGAACCCCTGTATGGTCCCCGTGGTGTGTCTCCCCCAAGGGTATATTCCTGCTCCTCACCAGGGCAAAAGGAAGAGAACGGATGAAGAAAAGGACAGTGAAAATGCCCCTCCTTGTCGAAGGCAGTGTGTTTATTGTGCCTGAGGTGGCTTCATAAGGACCATCAGCTAAATTTTTCTGTTTATGAGCAGACTTTCCCTCAACACCTTATAGCCATCATATAATGTATGGTAATTATTTGTGGTGTGTGGTGGGATGCATTTTTAATCCGAGGCTCCAGGACTTTCATCTTTTTTAATTTTTTTTAAATTATTAATTAATTAATTTCTTGTTTGTTTGTTGTCCGTATTTCATGTCTTAAAACATGAGGTGCAATAAAGGTGATCTGTATAATATCTTTTCTCTTGTATTGTTATGAGGTCATTGGTGATTTGTGGCTTTAATAATAATAATAGAATAAAACAGTTATAGAAATTATTTTTAAAAAACTAGTCTGTCAGTTTATATTTCTGGTTCCTGTTAAACGTGCAGGCATTTTAGTGTAGGATGTTATAGATTCATGTTTTAGTATCATGAATATTATAAATTAATAGTTGTGTAATTTGTACGATTTTTGTATTGTATATTTAATCTATTCATGTAAATATGTATATTTTAAATTGCTAAGATTAATACGATTTTAAGATTAATAAGGTTGCGATTAAGGAATAACAAACGACAGACAAGTGTACAAAATTATTCTATAAAATATCCCAAGTTTTGAATTTCCCAGACAGCACCATTAAATCCATTATATCAAAATGGAAGGAATTCAGAAATCAGCCCTATAAATATGTAAGAAAATTTCTCATTGTACTTAGTAGATGCTGTTCCATTATTCCACTGTCATTTTTTAAAATTATAATAATGAATCTGTTCAGGAGCAGGAGATTAACTTGTGCACTTGGGTACATAAAGACTTACCTGGCATGGGCAGTACCATGATCAAGACGGTGGTTCGCCCAAAGTGAGACTCAGCCTTTGCACTCAGGCTGTACTGACCTTTATGAATTCCTCAAATGCAGGAAACTCAACTACATAATTTCTGGTAGTGGGGGACTGCGTTCGCACTCTCCCCTTTCACATAAATCTGGGTGGTGTTGTGGTTAGCACTGCTGCCTCACAGCAAGATGGTTCTGGGTTCAAGCCCAGCGGCCGATGGGAGCCTTTCTGTGTGGAGTTTGCATGTTCTCCCCATGTCTGCGTGGGTTTCCTCCGGGTGCTCCGGTTTCCCTCACAGTTCAAAGACATGCAGATGAGGTTAACATGGGGCAGCCATGGCCTGAGGTTGGGCTGAAGTGCCCTTGAGCAAGGGCATCTAACCCAGAACTGCTCCCCGGACGCTGTAGTATAGCCGGCCACTGCTCTGGGTATGTGTGTGTGCTCACTGCTCGCATGTGTGTGTTCACTGTTTCAAATAGGTTAAACGCAGAGGTTAAATTTCACTGTGTGCTTGAGTGTCCGTGTGACAAATAAAGGCTTCCTGCCTTCCTTTCTTCCTATAAAAATGGAATTACAATCTGAAATTTAGCTGTCTTAAACAGTTTTCATGGTAAACATTAAACAGAAGCGCATCAGTGAGATGCATGGTTGGAACGGATAACAATGGGAAGCATTAGCTTGTGTTGTAATTACTGAGCTGCAACCAGTAAACATTATTCACAGCGAGCTTTTCAGGCTGTTAAAGTGCAGCATTCCGACTCGCCGAGATATCCTTTCAGCTTTGATCTGAAGGTCATGTTCTCATTTTATAACCTATTTATCAAGCATGCATTCTGAACACACATTCATCTTTGATAGCTGTGGGGGGAAAAGTGCTTGATAACGTTTTTCCTCTTTATGTTTTGCCTGAAACGAAAATTCATGTTACATGATGCCAGCATAATATCTTTTTTTTTTCCTTTTTGGAATGTGCATTCAAGGTTTATATTGATCTGCTTGTTTTAATATGTGTTATCATTTCTACAGCAAGAGCTTTTGAGTGTCATCATTGAGGTGGACTTCTTTTTTTCCTGCGAGACTGGATTGGCTATTCCTCATAAAGACCAAGCAAGAAAACCTAATATCTCACAAACGTTCACCTGTACAAAGGGAACTTCGTTTCAACCAGTGCTGAACCATTACTATTAGAACTGGGACTTGAGCTCAGACAAACTTTATCCAGACACACCAAAAAAGCAACAGGACAAAGGATTTTGCAAGGGATTTGTGGCAGGATACCAGGTCGCTCTGTTGTGTGGTGTTGTCGATGTTGATTTTAAAAGTAACTAAGAACATTACATAAGGAAATGAATACTTAAGTCTGAGTGAAAAATACTGAGGCGAGCGTGCGTAGAAGAAGAGTCTGGAGACAGAAATCTTAGTTTCTCGGTCGTTAGTCTGGGCTACTCACTCTCGATAGCACTGGCTTGACCGCTTTATTAGCATTTGCTAAAGCTACTGATGAACAACTCACGGTTAAGCTCACATTGGTCTTCAGGGAGGCCTAGGACGATAAAATTTTGGATCCTCCCACTATAAATCAAAATCATCTGTCACTTTCTACATAAACATACCCTGCCATGGAATTCTGTCCTGGCAATGAAGTCCTAACCAATGAGTGAGCAACTCTAAACTCTTCTCAGCCTAGAGCAGGGCCGGAGTGGGCCCTGTTTTCAGTCCGGGAGTTTAATTCACATTCAGGCCACTTTGAAATGGAGGAGGAATTTGAGTACATTAAAAAAGATAAAACAAATAACTGTTCTTTCACAATGCTTTTTATTTGGTTTAAATTCAGGTAGTGACAATGTATGTTGTTCGTCGTTCTCTGCATTACTTTAGGGTTAATAAAACTTCCATTACGCGGTAGTTTAATGACCACAAACGTAATGCAGAGACCGACGAACGATTTCATCTAGTATGAGACGGGGCTCCACTTAAAATTGGATGGTGTGTGGCCGCGTGTCTAATCCGCATATACATTTATCTGTGTCACCAACATGTCCCAAAGTTCCTTAGGGAAAATATTTGAAAACACATCCAAAGGACATGCATCTTCAGAAATCGGCATCTTCAGCCCGGGTGTGGGAATGAACTTTTACGTTGGGGGCGAAATCCAGCTGACTGCCACTCCAAATAGCAAAGCAGCGAGTATGGATGATTGTTTCTCGTTATTTAAGACGAATTACACAACACATTTTTAGTCACATAGTCTTAAAATAACGAAAGCACCCATCTCGCGTGCATTTGAACCAATGCTTGTGCATTACATGCCGCATACGCCTCGAAAATAATGGCAAATCGACAATGCTGGGTACTCAGCAACCGGCAGATAAAGCGTGAGGGCGCATTAGGCAACTCAAAAATGGTTAAATGAAATGTAGGCTAAAGCAAGTGTTCGATTCTGCTTAGAATATTGGCATACGCATACACCTCTTCTAAGTTATATATTTAACAACAATTATTTAACATCAAATATGACTTCTAGGCCTATGTGTTCATAACCACAATGTGCGCACGCCTGTGGAAATGCACGGTGTGACAGCGAGATGAAATAGGCTGGATGAGGAAATAACGCGCAACAGCACATTTGGGACCTGTTCATCTAAAATTGTTAATAACTGGGATGTAAAGCAATGTCCGGTTCTTCTTAGAATTAAGACATACACCACATCTATACCGTGTAAATTGCGAGATTTCACATGACATCAAAAAGCTGAATTGACATCGCAAACTATCGACACATTATAGGCCCAGCATAGACTGATAAAATCGACAAACAGGGTTATCATACTCCATATCTTTCGTAACCTACCAGCTGGTCTTGAGAACATATCTGTCAATTTGGCACATTTTGCTGCCACCTCCTTCCTTTTTTTAAGCTTCGCCCTTTCGGTTCCACCTGGCCTCTTTCTGCCCTCCATCACTGACGCGCGCTGTTTCGCGCCAATGTTGTTTAAGTTCCCCGCAATACAGAGGAGGAGTCTTGGACCAAACCAACTGCAATCGAGGGGAGGGGAGAATTTCCTTATTTGGTAGCGCCTATTTAATCTGCTGCGATGCTGTCGGCGTCTGGGCTGCCATGTGAAAATGCAGAGTGCAGTTGAATTGATGATTAATGCAAGAATAAGATCAGTGACCAAAATTAGTGAAAATTATTTTCCCCATGCTCCAAGCAGGCCACCATTGATGGTTTGGGCCGGGGATAGTCCCGGCTAAATATAGGGCCACCCCGGCATTGGCCTAGAGACAACAAACAAAAAAATCACATTGGATAACTCGATTTTAATGATTTCAGGACAGTAACCCTTTCATTTCTGAAGCAAATTTGATAGAAAATAAGGCCAAATTAGAAGATAATTATTATAATGAAATTATAAAAGAATGGCAGAAATTAAATATACAATTTGAAATGCTGATATATTTGGACCTTCTCTGAAGGCCTAGGAGACCCTGATGGTTCCTCTCTGGTTTAAACATGGCTCTTTACTGCAGAGAAATGTTCACAGGGCTCAATGTGCTGACAAAAATCCAACAGGACAAGTAGAATAAAACTTGATGCTTAAGAGCCAGTTGAAATAACGTAGTTTAACTCAAGAACCAGATGTCTACTGAAACTGTGAAAAGGCAATATTAAACTCAACTGGTCAAGGTTGTGAATTCATATGAGGACTGCCAAAGAGCTAAGCTTTTCCCCTTAATAATGGCCCTTACCTTCAACTCATTTGTTGATTTTAATCTTCCTCACGTTGAATAAATACACCCCTCAAATAAATACACATCCACCTTCGTTTGATTCAAACAGACATTTCAGCATGTACAGTATTTCAGTCTGTAAAGGCCACTCCAGCCTCGGAGTACCTTTTCCCCTGCCCGGCTCTCTTTTTATCTTCATCCATTTGGGGGAGCCAACAAGCCATGGTTCAACTTTTCAAGCTCAGATAGCAATCAGACCTAAGAAGGGTGTTTCTTTTCTTCTCTTCCCCCCCACTCAACCACCTCAGAGCTGTGGCCAGACAGTTATTGAAAACGGCGAAATTAAGATGCAGGCTGAGCTCTCAAAACTCAACAGCCGGTCTATACTGATGCCCACACTGAACAGAAATGAAGAAAAGAACGTACAAGGGGTAAAAAAAACCAACTCCCTAACCAGTGTGCTGGAATTAAAATCAGATGTGTTTTAAGTGCATTTTTAACATTTACTTAAAGGAACTCCTGAATTGGAGCATTATATTTATAAAGCATGCCTTTTTCTTCCTCTTTCTTCTCAAACATGCTGACAGACACATGCATATATCTATAACAGGTTGCTAAGTTGCTTCTGAGTGAAGTGTCTTTCAACATTACGTGCAGCCTGGAGACAACAGTGTCAGCATGACAGCATCTTTAAAAGGTTTCAAAGCGTTTACCAGCCAGAGGCAGGTTTTCATTTCTGGGTGCAGCGAGAACTCGTGATTCAGAGAAACAGGGTTTTCTGCCATGCCAAAATGGCAATAGAATAAGGAAACGTGAAGTTGTGGTGCCTAAGTAGGGAGAAATGCAGCAGGACTGCACTGTTTAACCATCAACAAGCTCATTATAGCAATAAATAAATAAAATAAAATAAAATAAGCTGATCTGCCACTAAGGCTCTCCGAAATTCTCTAACGTCTGCTTGGATACGCTGTGCAGCTATTAGGATTATTACTGTTCTAAATTTCATATTAAAGATGTAAATCATAGTGACAGACTAGTGATTAATGTTTCTTGAGGTGTCTTGAAGTCAAGCAGCCTTGCTCAAGGGCAACGCTAAGGCACTGAGAGCATGAGAATCTTACTGGTGGAAATTTACTGCCTTCCATGGCTTTAGAGCAATCAAAATAAGCTCTATCTCTCCACTGTCTGTGTCTGGCTCTCTCGCCCTCACTGCCTCTCATCACGCCGACTTCAAAGATTACAGTTTTAGCAACTTCTCCCTACTTTCTTGCATCCTCCTCATCCTGTCTGCTGATTGATTCAAGATTAAAGTTGCCTTTATTTGAGACAGTGCTTATTTAGAGTGACCGAATGTGACGTCTATCTGGGATCAGATTCAAAAGTCAAAGTCCCTGTCACGCCAGGAACTGGTCTTCCCAGGCAGTCTCCCGTCCCAGTATTATCTCCCGGTCGAGAGGCAGACACGCTAACCACTAGGCCAACTTGCGGTCTGGGATCAGATTACAGAAAAAAAATCAAATTCAAATTGGTAAAGAATAAATAGAGGCTGAATCGACACAGAAAGCAAAGCGGTACTCAAGTAATAATCACTTGCCCTAAAAAAAAAAAAAAAAAAGATACATTTACATTCGACTCCCAGTGCCACTATTAATGTCTTAATATTTGCGATGCTGATAACAATCAATACTGGAGACAGAAAGGAAAAAATATATATATTGTTAAGCTATTCTCCACATCAGATTAGTGCCAAACCCAAACCCTTGCCTGTACACAGTTTGAGAAGAGTAATGAGATCGGGTGGCAATGGGGGAATGGGAAGCATAAGGTTATTAAGATGGCAGTCCAGATATGGATGCAGGCATCCTTTAAGCACCGAGAGTGCCCCTAGGTGACAAACAATGCCGGTGAACAAACTAAAGAAATACAGCAGCTCTTGAAAACCAATTGGACAGACTGTAAACAGCATCTGTTCTGTTAGTGTGGTGGTCAACAGCTAATAATGAACATAATGCTTCAGCATGCTAAGTGTAATAGGAGGAGAAAGTTTCAAGACATGAATAATAGTGCATGGAGTTGCATCCAAAAGTGTTAGTCTTCTCACAGGAACAGCTTTGCTCCCGCTTTGTAGTACAAGTAAATGTCTTTACAAGTAAATATCCTCTAAGACTGAGAAGTGGAGTTACAGTAACCATGCTGAAGTTGATTATTTGCCTGTAACAGCATGTTCTGAAATGTTTTGTTGCAATTGTGCGACAGCAATTTTGTATTTCGGAATGAATGACACCATTAAAAAAAATCTGTTTATAGGTACATTTAACGTTGTGAAATGGCCACGAAAAATGGTACTTCCTGTTATCAATTCTATGTAGCAATATATAGCTATAAGCAATCGTTCCCTCACCAGCCTCTCAAGACTCCTTTTCGACCAACAGAGAAGGTGTTCTATTCTTGCTCGCGCACCAAATTAAATTGGTTCAGAACATGAAAAGTTGGTGCCTAGTTGAAACCAAAATGTAGCTTGTTTTCCCAGTGTAAACTATAATGACATCAGTGGGTGTGTGATTACTTTGGAGAGGAAGCAAAGCACAGCAATGGAGAATGCAAAGGGAAAGGGATACATCTTCAGAAAAAATGGACCAAAACCAAATATCTGCAAAAACATGCAGGTAATCATTGTGCACCTTCATCTTGCTACTACTGTTTGCTCCCATTGTGAATTGTGCAACACCCTCCATTCATGACACATCCGTGATTACAATGGTTCCGCTCAAAACTGGTGATAACGTGGGCCGGTTTGCTAGCTGGAACAAAGGTTCAGAGAATCCTCAACAGTGCCAGTTCAAGAACCCATTCCTTGTTGGTTGAAAAGGGGTGTTTGTACTCCGTTGAAGTTCAGAAGACATGTTTTAATGACTGTTACAAAGTACTTACACTGGTGAGTCTTTCAATAAATGCAAAAAACATCTACTCACAGAAAAATGGTACTAGGCTAGGGTTTTAAGGTACAACCACATGCCACTAAATTCGGGTTGAGATTTAGGATCAAGACAGAGTTGAAAGAAATCCAAAACAAGCCTGAACTCGGAATATTAAGGCAAGGGTCATACGTATCATGTATCGAATAACCAACCCAATGGATAAATTCAGTAAATAAGGCGAAGAGTTAAAACACAGCAGAGGCAGCAGAAGGGTAATGTCCGAGGCTGGTGTTGCAGTATTAAAAGGCACATATCGGGTGTAAAAATAAATAAATAAATAAATAAATAAATAATATTAAGGATCATATTTTAACTCTTGGAACCAGTATTCTACCATTAAGGGTACATTTATTTTGCAGCTCTTGAACATTTTTGCAGAGGCCACAAATAATATTCATGACTATACAGAGACTGTTAGTAGCAATATTAACTGGTGCACTTCCATCTGTGTCCCCTTCCAAACTATTTGTGTCTTTCCCAATCAAAAGCCCTGATTCAGTGTATCAGGGCTTAATGGTTCAAGGTATTAATGGATCTATGATTCATATATGTATGAAGATCAGGAAATGGTGTGCAGCTTTCAAGTCATGGAACATCATGGGGTATAAATGCACCTGATATGAGCTAAGACATTCCATCATAGTTGCAAAAAGGGTATACTCCCAAAAAACCTGTGAGCTGCTACCTAGATAACAACACACATGGTATGTAGCAGAGAATCCGATCTGTCACCAATTACAGGAGAAACACAAATAGGAGCAATACCCCAGACACCACCCGACCAGACAACCTCAACAGTTTCTATGCCAGATTCAACAGATTGAACAGAGACATCCCCTCAAAATCTCCTGTAACTTCAAGGATACTACACTCCAGGTAACACACACACAGATTCTTTGGGCTTTGATGCAGGTAAATCCTCACAAGGCAGCAGAACCTGATGGAGTGTCACTGAGAGTCCTGTAGGCCTGTGCTGAACAGCTGGCAGGAGTGTACACAGACATGTCTAATTCCTCTCTTACACTGGATACAGTCCCATGGTTCTTCAAGTCCTCTGTTATCATACCAGTCCCTAAAAAAACCAAACACATCCACAATGAAAGACTTCAGTGCCTTGGAAACCTGGTTCTTCAATCCATAAGCTCTGCAGTTCTAGACAAGATGGAACCCCTAACATTTGCCTACTGCCAGAACAGATCAGTGGAAGACACAGTATCCCTGGTACTTCACGCTACACTGGAACACTTGGACACTAACAGAACATATGCATGCATGCCCTTTCTGGATTGTAACTCTGCTTTCAACATAAACTGGCCGATGATTTGAGGGTGAAGCTGACAGACCTTGGAGTGCCTACACCCACCCATAATTAGATTTTGATGAGGATGGGAAATAATGTCTCTGCTGAGCTCACAGTCAAGACAGAAAACAACAAGCAAACAAAACATTGGCAGACGTCATCAAAAATAGACTTTGCTTGAACAAAACAAACATTCAGAAACATACATCTGTCAAGGAAGTGAAGCAAATAAAGATTTACCCCAAATAAAGATCAGCTATTTTCTTGACATGATCTTGGTTTCATCCAATTGCTGAAGCCATGGTCTGGAAAAAGCTTCCAAAGCATGTACAGGATCCCATAGTCAAACGGTATCAAGCAAGAGAGGGGTACAAAAGAAATTCCAAAACATTGGATATACCATGGAACACAGTGACCTTACCAAGAACAGGACGTCCCTCCAAAATTGAAAAAAAAAAACAAGAAGAAAACTTATCACAGAGGCTGGTAAGAGACCTACAGCAATGGATCTGCAAGAATATCTGGCAAGGTCACTGGCCACTCCCAGAGAGATGGTCACAACAATCTCATGTTTTTCACATCTGGATTATAGTGTAGGTTGGCCAGACAGAAAGCCTTTTCTAATGAAAAACAAAGAAACAAACATCCAATCCTGCTTGAATCACCCCAAACCATGGGGAACGATGTGGTATGGTTAGATGGAACCAAGCTAGAATACCATACCTAAAGTGAAGCATGGTGGTGGCAGCATAATCCCATGGGGCTGCTTCTCTTCAGCCGGGACTTGGACTCTATTCAAGAAAGATGGCATCATGGATTGCTCCAAAAACCAATCTATTTTGGTGCAAAACCTGCCTTCAAGCACAATATTGACCCAAAGTAAAAAAAAAAAATCCAGTCAGCAAAGTAATGGAATTTTAACTGCAAATTTAACTAGGGTGTGTAGACTCTTCTAAAGCTGATTTGCCAATGGTCTTGTGTAACTATATAGGGAACATGCTGAATGGCAAAATACATGGATGGCAATGAGAGTTTGGAGTATCGATCAAGATGGAGCCTTGATCAGGATTCTTGCTTGATCATTTAATCAAATGGACACAATGACCTCAATATGACTTTCTGATCAGGAGGAAAAAGAGCCTTCAGAATACCTGGGGAAGTGGGAAGTGGTGGCTCAGTGGATAAGGCTACATCTTGGAAGGTGGTGAGTTCAAATCCTAGCAGTGTCAAGCTAGCCTGATTGGGTCCTTCAGTAAGATAATTGGCCCTCAACTGCTCAGTTGTATACTGGCTTAATTGTACACTCTCAAGAAAAAATAGTCCTATACCCTTCCTTGTTGCTGGGTTGGTGCTACCATGGGTAGAGCTTTTGATGGTACCTCAAATGATTTTTAAAGGAACACATTTCTAGACGAAAGATGTACCCTTGTGGGTACCATCTCAGCAGCAAGGAAAGCTAAAGGGAAAGGTTATGAACAGATGCAAAATTGGATCTAATTTGATAGAAAGTGTTTGAGCTATCTCTGCTGCTTCATATGCCTACATTTTCTGGTTTTGTTTGCCAGAAGAAGTGCCTTGTGTTTTTCACAGGAAAACAGCTACCATGACTACCATTAAGCCATTTAAAGAACTGTGACATTTTACAGACAGCCTGCTCTTATTCTGCAACAAAGAACCTCCTCTGATGGCTTGGACATGTTCAGTACAGATGCACAAGGCATTTAATCTCAGGAAGTAGTTTACTGAAATGTTGCTGTTGGAGAAAGAAGCACGGTGCTGAAAATAATTTATTTTTCACTTCCTAGGTCATAACTGTGAAGTCCCAAGAAGAATGACCCACCAATAGCTCTTAACCTTACCAACCGTACAGCTCTTGTACATCACTCGGTGGAAGAGAAGCAGTAATTTAGTTTTTTTTCTGCAGGTGAACTTAAATAAAATAAAAAGTAATATTTTCACATGTTCTGAGCCTCAAGTTAAATGCTTGACCTTGACCAACAGCAGTGGTCTAGATGAAGCTTTTCACACACATGAAGCTGTATCAATATATATTTTTTATGCCTTATCTCTGGTTATGACAGGAGATTATTATACAGCAAAGAGGACAGTTAAAATATACTGCAAAAAAAAAAAAGCTCAAGTTTCTTGGCATATAGTATTGTTCTGAATTTGACAAGATAATAACCGTGTTGCAAGCTAGAAATGCATGTATATTACAACAATACAAGATATTAAAAATAGAGATGCGGTAACAGTACGCTTTGGCTCTACCGTTCTCAAGACTGCGAATTCAGACGGGTGGATAAATCCTCTGAAAATAAACTTGTCACAATCAAGAAGGAGAGTGGAGTGCAGAAACTAATTACAGCAGTCTTTATTTTGCCGAGACGGGATGGTGAACTTTAATTCATGCTGGCTGGAGGAGGAGCAGATTCATTTATTTGGGTAATTGAGGATCCTGATTAGCTGTCTGCGACGGAGAGAGGAGGGAGAGAATGATTACTCTGAAATCTAAGCTAAGTAACAAACCCAATCTCCTTCTTCCACGTCTTCCACTTTCCCCTCATATAGCTCTTTTAATCTCAGCCAGCTGTGGCTATTGAGAGAGGAATATTGAGAGAGATGGCGAGCCAGCCTTTTAGTTGTGAGAGATACAGGACCAGTCTCTGTCTTTTTTTTTTTTTTTTAATCATGTGTATTTGAGTTGGATGTAACTGCAAGGATACTCATGATGGAGCTTTATCACTAGCCGAGTCATTGAGGCAAGAGAACACAAGCTCAACACACACCAAGCATATAATACTGAACGTGTGCCTGAATCTCAGGAGGTCTTTACTGACTGTTCACTGGGAACATCAGAATCAAGGTCGGATTCCGAAACGGTGAGGTTGAAGAAGCATGCAGCTGTACAATTGTGTTTATTCAAGCTTACTATGTGCTCACATCACTGAGCAGCAAACAGTTGAATAAAAGGCATCCTATCTAGCATCCAGGATATAAAACATGATGGAAAGGGTCACTGGAAATGTGTCTGTGTCCTTTCAGAAATGAATGATGCCTCAACCCAGATGAAGAGGTAATACGAACAAATAAACGACGTCAGACCAAATATGAATAAAACTGTTTGGTAATTTAAAAAAAAATGGTAAAATATGAGGCCCTAAGAGTGTCATACCCTGGAACAGAAATATTTGTTTTGAACAATTGTTAATATGCATTTCTCAATACTGAAGACACATTTTCAAAACTCTTAACACCGTTCTCACTATCAAAGCACAGCAGTTAATTTTGCCTCACATACTTATAAAAAAAAATCACAAGCTATCAGGACTGCCTGATTTCATTTTTTTTTCACCCTGAAGATGAAATGAATAAGGCAAAAATTCACCATCACCATCGTTTCATCATATCATTAATCAAAACTGCTTTTCTAAGAAAACGTTTGAGTGAAATTTACGTACTAAATAAGTACCTCTTGGGTTGTCTCACTATCACGATCTATTAACATTAGATCATTCATGACTATTTATCGTTAATCATCTTGACTTCGTTTTGATTTCAGAAATACGTTTTCAAAAACAAGTGTACCAGGTGGTCCTTTTTCTTGTCTCTGGGGCTGTGCCATCAAGGGTACATCATCTGCAAATCTGAAAATGAATGAAAATATAAAAAGAAGACACAGAAATGGGCCTTAAAGGGGTCAGCTCACACTTCCCAGAATCCAAGCTGTTTTTGTTTACATACAGGCCACTGCGCTTTGAAAACATGCCCGTATGTACACTACCGTTCAAAAGTTTGGGGTCACTTTGAAATGTCCTTATTTTTGAAAGAAAAGCACTGTTCTTTTCAATGAAGATCACTTTAAACTAATCAGAAATCCACTCTATACATTGCTAATGTGGTAAATGACTATTCTAGCTGCAAATGTCTGGTTTTTGGTGCAATATCTCCATAGGTGTATAGAGGCCCATTTCCAGCAACTCTCACTCCAGTGTTCTAATGGTACAATGTGTTTGCTCATTGCCTCAGAAGGCTAATGGATGATTAGAAAACCCTTGTACAATCATGTTAGCACAGCTGAAAACAGTTGAGCTCTTTAGAGAAGCTATAAAACTGACCTTCCTTTGAGCAGATTGAGTTTCTGGAGCATCACATTTGTGGGGTCGATTAAATGCTCAAAATGGCCAGAAAAATGTCTTGACTATATTTTCTATTCATTTTACAACTTATGGTGGTAAATAAAAGTGTGACTTTTCATGGAAAACACAAAATTGTCTGGGTGACCCCAAACTTTTGAACAGTAGTCTAAGCGCTCTTCATACATGCTCACCTAGCTGAAAACCGAGTCTTTACAACAAAACTTTCTCATCTCATCTCATTACCTCTAGCCGCTTTATCCTGTTCTACAGGGTTGCAGGCAAGCTGGAGCCTATCCCAGCTGACTACGGGCGAAAGGCGGGGTACACCCTGGACAAGTCGCCAGGTCATCACAGGGCTGACACATAGACACAGACAACCATTCACACTCACATTCACACCTACGCTCAATTTAGAGTCACCAGTTAACCTACCATAACCTGCATGTCTTTGGACTGTGGGGGAAACCGGAGCACCCGGAGGAAACCCACACGGACACAGGGAGAACATGCAAACTCCACACAGAAAGGCCCTCGCCGGCCACGGGGCTCAAACCCAGACCTTCTTGCTGTGAGGCAACAGCGCTAACCACTACACCACCATGCCACCCACAAAACTTTCTTTCGTGAATAAAAATGTTCAACATTATCACAAAGGAAGATTATAAGGAGTCAAGTATCAGCTTCGACATAGACAAGACCAGTTATCATGAATGAAACGCATATCATTCACCAATCATTCCAACTTGCCAATAGCAATAATGACCAACGAAGTCAGGCAAACTCTGATGATACCTCTAATCATGGAAGATTATCAGCCTTAGTGAGCAGTACGATTGAAGTTTATCTACCTTTCGTCGATTTTGTCAACTTTGATGTGATGTTAGGCAAAATAATAAGTAATTGTTTCAACCATACAAAAAAAATGCAATGCATTGGTTGAAGGAATTGAAAATCAATCTACTTTTGATAAAATATCTTCAATTTCACATAATTTATAATCTGTGGCCTACGATGTTGCTGCACTGTTGGGGATTGTTTTGGAAACGTAACACACTGGAATATTGATGGTGTCAAAAATGGTGACTCACTACTCCTGGCTTTGGGTGAGCTGGCCTCTTTCTGGACCTTTGGTGTATCTTAAATGTACACCACATGCACCTTCTTAGGTCAAAGTAAAGATACAGAATATTGTCTTCTCATCAACAAGGAAAAGAACAGTTCATTACCTTTATGTCTACACTCTCCGAAAATAAATAAAGTACATTATTGTCCCTTTAGGCATACCATGGCTTGTCACTGGGGCAGGACCCTCCATGGTTCTTATTTGTACTGTTTAGATAGTGCTTGGGAACATGTATGAACCTTTTTGACCCTACAAAGGTACACATAGCTACCTTGAGGTCCAATAATGAGCCCTAGAGGGTACATTAGTGTAGACTGTACCCTGGGGGGCCGGCATGATGGTGTAGTGGTTGGCACCGTCACCTCACAGCAAGAAGGTTCTGGGTTCGAGCCGAGTGGCCGACAGGGGCCTTTCTGTGTGGAGTTTGCATGTTCTCCCTGTATCTGCGTGGGTTTCCTCTGGATGCTCCAGTTTCCCCCACAGTCCAAAGACATGCAGGTTAGGTTAACTGCTGACTCTAAATTGACTGTAGGTGTGATTGTGAGTATGAATGGTTGTTTGTCTCTATGTGTCAATCTTGTGATGACCTGGCGACTTGTCCAGGGTGTACCCTGCCTCTCGCCCATAGTCAGCTGGGATAGGCTCCAGCTTGCCCATGACCCTGCACAGGATAAGCGGTTATGGATAATGGATGGATGTACCCTGGGGGGCAGAAATGGACTCTTCCTGGACCCTTATTGATTCCACATGATAACAAAAAGTGTTTAAAATGAAATATTTCCTTGATTTGATGCTTGAACTTTGACCTTTTTCAAATATGCCTCTTCGGCCATGGACTTTTCCTGATTGGACAAGGCACTGGATGCCATTTCCAGATGTAGCTCCTTTCCACGTCCACCCTTCTTGCTCAGATCCCTGAGGTGCTCTCTCAGGGGTTAGGACTATAAAAGTTATCAGAGGATTCTATCGCAGGCACTCTGTCTGGGGCCTGATGAGATTCTAACTGTCCTGTGTGAGAGACTCATAAAGCCTCCAGTACGGTTTAAAAGCCACAGTGGTATGGGACACTGATAACCAGGATACACCTTGCCTGTAATAACTTTAGTGAGATGTCTGACACTAAGCCTGTAGATTAAAGAAGCGATATCCTGGAGGATACTGTCATGCTGCGACGAAATACCTCACTGTTTCGTGGTATTGGGATTGTGCACTTCATAACAGGTTGATGAATATCAGAACGAGGCTTTCTCCAGGTTGCATCATGCAAATGGATGTCTTTGAAAGAGCATTTCCATACAATCTGAAGAAGCCTATGACTTTATTATTCTGGGCTAAATTCATGTATTGTCCAATCAGAGGCAGCATGAAGAATGGCTTATGTAATATGTTCAAGGTTTTTTTTTTTTAATACTGTCAGTAAATCACTAAAGATTGTTTCATATTGAGGTTGCAGCGCAATCCACCCGACAATAAAAGAATGGTGGTAAATAAATAAATAAAATAAAGTAAAATAAAATAAATAATTAAAAAATATACAGAGAAGACCGGAAAATGGGTGGCTCATAACTTCTCAATCCTCATGTGAAACAGTGTGAAGATTTCATTTTTAAAAGTAATTGAGACGCAACCTTCTTCAGATTTTAGGCTAAAATCTATTACCGTGTGTGATGAGATGATTAGCTTTGGCATTTCAATGTAAATTGAAACCAACAAAGTTCAGGACAGTCATCAAAAATCATCCACTGCTGGATCAATTCATTTACATGTCTTGAATTGGAAAGTACTAGCTACAATAGGAGGGGGAAAAAAACCCTAAATACCATTTTGCAGCAGGAATTTGCCAAGTAAAGTTCAGTGCAAGCAATGAATATTTAAACCATGGAGAAGATTTCATTGTTTCGAAATAATTGAGGTGCAACCATCTTTAGATTTTAGAGCAAGATGTATTACTGCATGTGATAGGAAAAAAAAATTCTTCACTTTGCACAACGAGAGTGGTGTTTAATGATAAAAAGGAAGTCGAAAAGTTTTGGACAGTAGGCTATTCATCAAAAACAATTATCCAGTCCTGGAGTAATATGGTCTCTACAACTAACTGGCAAGTAGTAACCACAGTGCGAGAAAAATAAAATGCATTTCTTTTGCACTAGCATGTTGCTAAAGAACGCTGCTACCAATGTTTTCTGTTACATCAAATCTGGCTTTAGGTGCTTGTTGAAATTTGTTGGGGGTAAAAGACAAAATAGTGTGTCACCTAGACACTAACAGCACTTTTACTCCCCCCCCCCCCATATATATATATATATATATATATATATATATATATATATATATATATATGGGGGCAGCACAGTGGTGTAGTGGTTAGCACTATTGCCTCACAGCAAGAAGGTCTGGGTTCGAGCTCCTTGGCCGGCGAGGGCTTTCTGTGTGGAGTTTGCATGTTCTCCCCGTGTCCGTGTGGGTTTCCTCCGGGTGCTCCGGTTTCCCCCACAGTCCAAAGACATGCAGGTTAGGTTAACTGGTGACTCTAAATTGACCGTAGGTGTGAATGTGAGTGTGAATGGTTGTCTGTGTCTATGTGTCAGCCCTGTGATGACCTGGCGACTTGTCCAGGGTGTACCCCGCCTTTCACCCGTAGTCAGCTGGGATAGGCTCCAGCTTGCCTGCGACCCTGTAGAAGGATAAAGCGGCTAGAGATAATGAGATGAGATGAGATGAGATGAGATGAGATGAGATGAGATGAGATGAGATGAGATGAGTCCAAATTGGTGTTTTCTGACTGGAGGAACTTGTTCAAAGTTCTCAGAACTGGTGGAGGAAGTTCTTCATTTTTTGTATGTGTCCGGACTACATTGAACTGAACTGAGAACCATGATAGTTTTTAGAATGCCATTTTGAGGGACTTTTTTTTTTTTTTTAAATCTCCTACTTCAGGGTAGGTACTCTTTCAGGACCAGAGAAACCATGAGTGATGTAAGTGTACGTTGACTGATAGAACACGAGCCAATGCAGCATCAACAATTGCCATTTTTAAAAATCCATGCAAAAGGTTTAAAAATAAAATAAAATTGGGCCAACTGACAATTCCAGGCGATGACGGAAACCTAGGGCAATTTTGATGCATCTAAGCAACATATAACGTCACTTCAGCATTCCTGCTGGCTGGAATCTGTGGTCTGGGATATACACTCACCATCCACTTGAACAGGAACTTGTTCTTGATTCTAAGATTCCTGTTCTTGGCTGCAGGACTGGAACCCAGTGTGTTCTTCTGCTGTTGCATGCTGAGATGCTTTTCTGCTCACCATGGTTGGAAAGAGTTGCTATATCCTTCCTGGCAAAAAAGCTCAAACCAATCTGGGCATTTTCCTCTGACATCTATCAACAAGGCGTTTGTTTCCACCCACAGAATGAGCATTCACTCATTCATTTTTTTTTTTGTGCACCATTCTGTGTAAACTCTTGAGACCATTTTGTGTGAAAACCCCAGGAGAAACCTCAGCAGTTTCTGAAATACTCAAACCAGTCCATCTGGCTCAAACCAACACCCATGCCACAGTGAAAGAAAGTCACACTTTGAGATCACAGTTTTTCCCATTCTGACGTGAACATAAAACATTGACGCTCTTGATGTGTATCTGCATAATTTGATGCATTGTGCTGCTGTCAAAGGATTGGCTGATTAGAGAACGGCGTAAAACAGCAGGTGGATGAATGGGTGTTCCTAATAAAGTGACAGGTGAGTGGAGAAGTCTGGGCTGACTTTCGCAGACCTCCACCAGGAAAAGTGCAATGGAAATATAACCCCTAGATTATGCTGTATAAATATTCAGAAGTGTCTGTCGCACAGGATCACAAGTCAGCAGCAGGTCCTCGGTCACCTTTAAACTGGACCGATTCAGAGCGGTGAGAAATATGATGAGTTTCAGTAATGTCATTTCTTGGAAAGAAACATTCATTTTAAGAAAGTAAGATGCAAACTGATTAAAATGTTTCGTACAGTGTTATATTATTATCTATAATGGGTAATATAACGTTATGTAACTTCACTCGCTCATGCCTTTGCTTATGTCAAATAATGTAATATTTAATACTTATTTGTTTAGAGCATTCAGGGTTATATAAGCTGCTGTATTATAGTCTATAAATATATTTATAATGCTGTTGAATGCAGGACTTATTGAGATGACTGTGTTGCTGTAAATACAATTAATCCTAAAATGTATTCATATGACAGGTTATGTAAGGTGTTATGAAAGGAATAAAACAGGGATGTGCTGTTAAAGGAAAATAATCAACAACAGGGTAGTGTGACCAAAACAAATTGGCAATTTTCCAATTACCGTACAGCATGCCCTGAAGTGCTTTATTGCTTGAATATTTTATACTAAATCATCTTGTCAAAATGTATTGAATAACTCTCTCTCTCTCTCTCCTTATTTTGCAGCTTCCATCCACCATAGACATCCATGAGTAAGTTGTTCCTATAGAAACGAGTATTCAGCACACCAGTCCTATGCTACACATACAGTATATAACACATTATAACTTTATGAAAAGGTGGCACGGTGGTGTAGTGGTTAGCGCTGTCGCCTCACAGCAAGAAGGTCTGGGTTCGAGCCCCGGGGCCGGCGAGGGCCTTTCTGTGCGGAGTTTGCATGTTCTCCCCGTGTCCGTGTGGGTTTCCTCCGGGTGCTCCGGTTTCCCCCACAGTCCAAAGACATGCAGGTTAGGTTAACTGGTGACTCTAAATTGACCGTAGGTGTGAATGTGAGTGTGAATGGTTGTCTGTGTCTATGTGTCAGCCCTGTGATGACCTGGCGACTCGTCCAGGGTGTACCCCGCCTTTCGCCCGTAGTCAGCTGGGATAGGCTCCAGCTCGCCTGCGACCCTGTAGAACAGGATAAAGCGGCTAGAGATAATGAGATGATATGAGAACTTTTTGAAAACAGCATTCATAATCCTTCAGTGCGAACAAAATGTCAAATCCTCCAGATGTGCTGATGAAAAAACACAAGCATGAGTCTTATAAAAATGTTCTTCCTCGGTGGACTTTTAGTCTCGATTTGACAAATACCTACCTGCACTCATATGATTTAATAAAACTCCTGGATTTAATAGAAAATGCAATTTCTCAGTTATTACATTCCAGAAATGTAGCTGTGTAATTAGAAACCGATTCATTACTCTGCTCATCCTTTCGGCGATTTGGATTTATGGTCCCAAAATGTGTGTGTTTACAGCTTAAGGTGCAGTGTATCATAAATTCTAATTGAACTTCAGGTCGTCGATTTGCATGTATGAGAGTTTGGAAACATCAGCAGTTCAAGACAGTAAACAAATCACACATCCAGGAGTCAGGAGTCAAAGCAGATCAGATCTCCAGCCAGTCTGATGGTTGGAGGTTAGACGCTTAAAAATACTGAGGCTTGCATGAATGGCTTCCAGCAGAGTGGTGGAAATTAGTCCTTCCCCCCTCTCTTTTTGTTTCCTACCTGCCTGGTGTTTAATCGGTGCCTCAAGGGTCTTCACACTGGGATTCCTTCTCTGCTGTCAATAAAAGTTGCAGGTTTTATTTTTCCAGTCCTGTTCAACTGCTTCATTAGCATCTCTCTCTCTCTCTCTCTCTCTCTCTCTCTCTCTCTCACACACACACACTTTATTTATTTATTTATTTATTTATACAAGGTCTTTTATGTTTGTCAATTACACGTTTGAAACTCCCTTGAAAGTAATCATGAAAGTAACAATTTAACACAGGTTCAGAATACTTCAAAAAAAAAAAAGTCTTGCGGTTTGTCCGCAGAGCAAAGTGGCATCTTTTTAAATCCTAAACGAGTGTGAAAATTACAAGTGAATACCCAGTAATGAAGGTCAGTAAGAAAACTGGTAAACATGTATTTTTATAAAGTGGTGAAAATTTCATTTTATTTTGACAGACAAAGGAAAGAAGTCTGAATAGGCCAGCCACACGCACGCACGCACGCACACACACGCACACAGATTCTGTTATTTCCTTTTCACCAAACTCCAATCTAAATCCTCAATAGACTTCCATGTATTTAAAAGTTCTCAAAGAAATGGCACACTTTTGTATTAACTTTACGATTACTCTCACTCCTATTCTTTAAAAAAAAAAGTTTATATTCCAGCCTTCACCTTTCAAAAAAAAATTATATTTATTTATTTATTTATTTAGTGCCATCCATCTTTCCTTCAGTCCTGACCAGCTTTCCTGTCCCTACAGATGAAAAACATCCCCACAGCATGATGCCGCCACCATGCTTCACTGTAGGGATGGTGTTCTCAGGGTGTTGGGTTTGTGCCACACATGGCATTTCCCATGATGGCCAAAAAGATCGATTTTAGTCTCATCTGACCAGAGAATCTTCTTCCATGTGTTTGGGGAGTCTGCCACATGCTGTTGGGCAAACTCCAAATGTGTTTTCTGATTTTTCTTTTTTTCTGGCCACTCTTCCATAAAGCCCCACTCTGTGGAGTGTAAGACCACTTTAAGTCTCAGCTTAAAGTGGTCCTATGGACAGATACTCTCATCTCCGCTGTGGATCTTTGCAGCTCCTTCAGTGTTCTCTTTGGTGTCTTTGTTGCATCTCTGATTAATGCCCTCCTTGCCCGGTCTGTGAGTTTTGGTGGGCGGCCTTCTCTTGTCAGGTTTGTAGTGGTGCCATATTCTTTCCATTTTGCTATAATGGATTTAATGGTGCTCCCTGGGATATTAAAAGTTTGGGATATTTTTTATAACCCAACCCTGATCTATACTTCTCCACAACTTTGTCTCTGACCTGTTTGGAGGCTCCTTGGTTCTCATGTTGCTTGCTGAGTCGTGTTGCAGAGTCAGGGTCCTTCCAGAACAGGTTGATTTATACAGACATCATGTGACAGATCATGTGACACTTTGATTGCACACAGGTGGATCTTAATCAACTAATTATGTGACTTATGAAGTGAATTGGTTGGACGGCTCTTATTTAGGGATTTCATATGAAAGGGGGTGAATACCTATGCACACTCCAGATTTGTTTTTTAATTTTAATTATTTTTTGTGTCACAATAAAACAACAGTTTGCACCTTTAAAGTTGTAGGCATGCTGTGTAAATCAAATGGTGCTAACCCTCCAAAAATCCATTTTAATTCCAGCTTGTAATGCAACAAAACAGGACAAACACTAAGGGGGATGAAGACTTTGGCAAGACACTGTAACTATACCAATATATACCATTATTACACATACAGGACATTTTTTTTGATGGAATAAAAACATCTATTCTATTTCCTTCTAGCAGGTTCCATTCATTTGGTTTGATAGCTTGGAATATTGTGAGCATATTGCTGATCCTACGTGTATTATGTCACTCTACCCAATGGAGAATGAGCGTCGAATATGGTTTACGATATTGCATGGTTGTCAAGACAACATGTCACACATCGGAGACGTAATACTAGCAAGTGCACAATCGGTGACTGTGACAATTTGTAAACAAACATGGCCGCCAGGTTTGCTTCATTAAGTATGGAAGAGTTTGAGAAAATTTCAAAAGAGAAAGACGCGTTGAACACCAGAACGGAGTGTGTATGTACAATGGTGCTTGAAAGTTTGTGAACCCTTTAGAATTTTCTATATTTCTGCATATATGACCTAAAACATCATCAAATTTTCACACAAGTCCTAAAAGTAGATAAAGAGAACCCAATTAAACAAATGAGACAAAAATATTATATTTGGTCATTTATTTATTGAGGAAAATGATCCAATATCACATATCTGTGAGTGGCAAAAGTATGTGAACCTTTGCTTTCAGTATCTGGTGTGACCCCCTTGTGCAGCAATAACTGCAACTCAGTGTTTCCGGTAACTGTTGATCAGTCCTTCACACCGGCTTGGAGGAATTTTAGCCCGTTCCTCCGTACAGAACAGCTTCAACTCTGGGATGTTGGTGGGTTTCCTCACATGAACTGCTCGCTTCAGGTCCTTCCACAACATTTCCATTGGATTAAGGTCAGGACTTTGACTTGGCCATTCCAAAACATTAACTTTATTCTTCTTTAACCATTCTTTGGTAGAACGACTTGTGTGCTTAGGGTCGTTGTCTTGACCCACCTTCTCTTGAGATTCAGTTCATGGACAGATGTCCTGACATTTTCCTTTAAAATTCGCTGGTATAATTCAGAATTCATTGTTCCATCAATGATGGCAAGTCGTCCTGGCCCAGATGCAGCAAAACAGGCCCAAACCATGATACTACCACCAGCATGTTTCACAGATGGGATAAGGTTCTTACGCTGGAATGTAGTGTTTTCCTTTCTCCAAACATAACGCTTCTCATTTAAACCAAAAAGTTCTATTTTGGTCTCATCCATCCACAAAACATTTTTCCAATAGCCTTCTGACTTGTCCACATGATCTTTAGCAAACTGCAGACGAGCAGCAATGTACTTTTTGGAGAGCAGTGGCTTTCTCCTTGCAACCCTGCCATGCACACCATTGTTGTTCAGTGTTCTCCTGATGGTGGACTCATGAACATTAACATTAGCCAATGTGAGAGAGGCCTTCAGTTGCTTAGAAGTTACCCTGGGGTCCTTTGTGACCTCACCGACTATTACACGCCTTGCTCTTGGAGTGATCTTTGTTGGTCGACCACTGCTGGGGAGGGTAGCGATGGTCTGGAATTTCCTCCATTTGTACACAATCTGTCTGACTGTGGATTGGTGGAATCCAAACTCTTTAGAGATGGTTTTGTAACCTTTTCCAGCCTGATGAGCATCAACAACGCTTTTTCGGAGGTCCTCAGAAATCTCCTTTGTTCGTGCCATAATACACTTCCACAAACACGTGTTGTGAAGATCAGACTTTGATAGATCCCTGTTCTTTAAATAAAACAGGGTGCCCACTCACACCTGATTGTCATCCCATTGATTGAAAACACCTGACTCTAATTTCACCTTCAAATTCACTGCTAATCCTAGAGGTTCACTTACTTTTGCCACTCACAGATATGTAATATTGGAAAATTTTCCTCAATAAATAAATGGCCAAGTATAATATTTTTTGTCTCATTTGTTTAACTGGGTTCTCTTTATCTACTTTTAGGACTTGTGTAAAAATCTGATTTTAGGTCATATTTATGCAGAAATATAGAAAATTCTAAAGGGTTCACAAACTTTCAAGCACCACTGTATAATAATAATAATAATAATGATAATATTGGCTGGCTTTTTTTTTTCTTGGTACATCAGATATATTCCATTCAGCTTGCATGCAGAGTTGAGGGTTCGCAGCTTCGTTCGCTTAGTTGCACACGTTGTAGCTGGATGAACTTCGCTCATGAACACACTCCATGACAAAGTCAGGGATTGGATCATTCATATACCAAGGTCAGTGTGAATCTGCAGAGAGTATGCAAGTGAATGTGAAAATGGTTTTGTTTTTGTGCAATATTTGCAGACGTTTTTGAAAACAACTCCAGCTCGGGTGCCAATGGGCTCTTGCACTCAGCTATGATGTATTTCCGTTTTAAAAGTGCGCCTCTGATGGCATTTGTCAGTACAGCGAGACAGAAATGTCTAACATTTGTGTTGTTCAATCTTAGAATAAAGTCATAGTGTTGGGCAAACAGACTGGATTGGATGTTCGTTTCTGTAAATGTTATCTTGTAGTTGTTGTAAATGTTTTCTTGTAGTTATTGCTCTTTGCAAGTGTTCTTACACTGATGTTCATTTTCCTAAAGATGTCTGCTGTTATAGTGAACGAGCCAGAAGTGGAAATCTCATTTTGGTTCGAATACGGAAGTGATTGCACAAGTAGTCCATTAGGTGGCGATAGTATTCCATATTCTCTGTAGCTGTAAATGTTTGCATTGTTAACATGCAAGGAAGAAACTTATAGAGGTTTTCGACCCACGTGACCGTTGCCATGTCGACAAGTAGATGGCGCCATTTTGGCGGTCACAACAATGGTGACTCCCGCTAGATCTGTATACCTGTATATCTGTATCCCACATGATCTGTATACCTATGTCGTTAAAAACCCATCGCCGTACACAGGTATTGATCTGAAAGCGTATAAGAGTTTGGATGCCTACAAATATTTTGTGTCAGGCTGGGTAACATGCCTACATCAGTGGGTCGTCCCTGGAGCCGGTGGTCGCCATCTTATTACAGCTAAGGTTTGTTCACATTTTCATTAACTTTCGGTCCTCAGGATAAACAAAATGTTATTAAATGTCATTGAAATAACTTCTTAGTCTGTTGAGACATGGCCCGTTATAAATTTGCTGTTACCAGGCAATGACCAAGAACTGTATTATTAGGGTTGGTGTCTGTGTTGTAGCAGTGTACTAGCAGCTAGCTGTTAGCACTAGCTAATGTCAACAACATAGCTAGTATGTTACTGTAGCAATGTTTACGTTCAGTCATTTGGATGACTGTTAAAACCTTTCAATCCCAAGTTTTTCCTTTACCGTATTTACTAGTTTACTGAGCTAGCGTGCTCGGGCAAGCTGGGAGCTAGCGCGCTCCAGCGCGCGCTAGTTCCCGGCCTGCCCAAGCGCGCTAGTTCCCAGCCTGCCCGAGCGCGCTAGTTCCCGGCCTGCCCGAGCGCGCTAGTTCCCGGCCTGCCCGAGCGCGCTAGTTCCCGGCCTGCCCGAGCGTGCTAGTTCCTGGCCTGCCTGAGCGTGCTAGCTCCCGGCTTGCACGAGCGCGCTAGCTCAGTAAACTAGTAAATACAGTAAAGGAAAAACTTGAGACTGAAAGGTTTTAACAGTCATCCAAATGACTGAACGTAAACATTGCTACAGTAACATACCAGCTATGTTGTTGACATTAGCTAGCTTGACCTTCAAAATGGCGGACACCGGGGCGTCACGTGACCCTGTGACATCAGGTGAAAAACCTCTATAAGCTGTGAAGAATAATGTTAAAAGCTAAAGCATTGAATGGTAGAAAAGGAAAAATGCAGAACCCCCCCCCACCAACATCAAAAACTCATTCCTGAGACATCGTGAGGTTTCTTCCTCATGATGTCTCAGGAAGTTTTTCGTTGCTGCTTCCTCGTTGAATTCAACTCTTCAAGTCTTGACATCAGACTTACAAGTGAGTGTGTCTCTTGTATAGTTTCACTTCCTGTGCAGGGATGCAATCAAATTTTTATAAGAATGTGTTTTGCTTAATATCTAAATCAAGACAGGATAAATAATTTGAAAATGAAAATTGCTCAGAGTATGAAAACTGCAGTTGTGTGTGTGGGGTGTGGTTTTTTTCTCTCCACATTCTTCTAAGAAACATGGAAATTATGGAAATGATGGAAAAAAAAATCTTGCAATCTTGGTCACTATTACTGCATCCTGAAACATAAGATCCTATCACGTTTCAGTATGCATATGTTCCCCATGTAATACTGTGAGGGGGAAGGGTTATTAATTAGTGTTATTCCTCGAAAACGGATTTCACGATTTTAGTAAACACACAGATGCATCTCTGCCTTTTTCTGCTGTCTAATGATTTTATTTATTTATTTATTTATTTATTTATTTTAAAAAAAAATTGTGGAACTACAGCATCAAGCCATTTATCATTCTATACCAAAAAAAAAAAAGTCTCTGGTGTTTGGGTGACGTTAAGATTTATAAAGGCATTATATAAATAGTTTACATATTATTATTGAGAGATTATCTTTTCTGAGTAAACATGAAACCATGTGGATTATTATTGTTATTTTTCCGCCGTGTGTAAGCACAATCGCAAGTGCACTTGTTTCTCTGAAGAATTCGTGATATGAGGAGAAGTAAATTACATTTGGGTTCTGTAGGGGAAGTGTTCATTATAACAGTCTGGACACAAACAATCTCTCAGCTTAGTCTTCTCATCTCATAAAAAATACCATAAAAAATAAAGCAATGCAGTTACCTTGAAGCAATCGGCACAGCCCCGGCATTGGAATGATGCTATAGGTTTCAGTTTATGGGACATATTATTATGATTATAACCCTTTTGTATAGTTACTCAGCAATGTGGCGTTGTGTTGGTTATAAAAACATTGCATCAGAATGATGATAGGTATCTTTTAGTAATGTGGTTTATGACTTGTGTTTTAACTACAATACACTCAGTGGGCATTTTAACAGAAACTTGTTCTTGATCCTCAGACTCCTGTTCTTGGCTGCAGGAGTGGAACCCAATGTGGTCTTCTGCTGTTGCATGCTGAGATGCTTTTCTGCTCACCACAGTTGTAAAGAGTTGCTGTATCCTTCCTGGCAAAAAAGCTCGAACCAATCTGTCCATTTTCCTCTGACCTCTCTTATCAACAAGGCGTTTGTTTCCACGCGCAGAACTGTTGCTCACTCAGTGTTTTTTTGTTTTTCACACCGTTCTGTGTAAACTCTAGAGACTGTCATGTGTGAAAACTTCAGGAGAAACTTCAGCAGTTTCTGAAATACTCAAACCAGTCCATCTGGCTCAAACCAACACCCATGCCCATTAACCCATTAACTGAAGCGCTTGACTTGTATGTGCATGATTTGATGCATTGTGCTGCTGTCAAGGGATTGGCTGATTAGAGAACTGCATAAAACAGCAGGTGGATGTATGGGTGTTCCTAATAAAGTGTCAGTGAGAGTATGTGGGTGACGTTCTTTGTTTGGTAATAAAAATGATAGAATAATATTCCCAATCCCAGGAATATATTCAGCTTTTTCATAATAGCCTATTTTTTTTTCTTTTCAAATACTTATCACAAATGGTTTATGAACTACATGTCATCCAGTTGAACTGAATCTCCTTCGACATTAAAAACAAGCACAATGAAAGCAGCCTCTGGGAATAAGCAGTGCAGAGTGTAACTCAGTGGCGTGCGGTGAGCCCTATGGCAGGGTAGGCAGTGACACATGCTGTGCACTTTTTCATGCTGTGATTAGATAGATAGATAGATAGATAGATAGATAGATAGATAGATAGATAGATAGATAGATAGATAGTAGGCCTATACTCAAAATAATGATGGAAAAAAATCAAAGCAAATCAAATCGTTATTTTCAAAGACAGCCGCTAGATGGCGCTATGGTAGATGTACCACTGAAAACCGATGATGTTTCAAGATGCATCTTCAGACGCTCATCTTTCTCCGCAAATGCGTTTAACAACTCCACATAATTCCCCCTGTTAGCTGAATCAGTGGTTTCATCCCTCCCCCTAAATGCTAGCTCCTGCCTGGCAAGGTAGCAAGTGGCACGAATCAAATCCTTTAGTATCTCACGGTTTTCGCGAACTTTTGCATTATGCACGGAAATTTGCAGTCAACTAGCCTCGCCCAAAGCTAAATTTATTGGAGTCCCCTTCCCAAATGTTTTCAATGCTATTTGATTTTGGATGTGTACATTTGATCTTTCGTGTTTGGCCAATGCAGTGGGCAGGTTGTTTAAATCAGTGTAGCCGGCACATACCCACACATTGTCACGCTGTTTGGAGAACAGCAGACAGGGGAAGCAGAACAGACACTTGCTAACTTCACACCCGCAAAGCCACTCTTTTCTGTTGTACCATTCCGGCTGGAATGTACGTACAATTTTCTGCCCCTTTCGCTGATGGAAATCGTTAAGAGGGGGTGTTGGCCTACCTCGATTGATTGTAAGCAACTTCTGCTGGTAATCAAGTTTGTTGAAACACTTTAAGTGTGCAATTGTAGACATATTCACCTGTGAAGTTTTCGCTAACGTGCTCAAAATACAGTGTGTGGGGCATATAGCACAGACAGTAGGCACTTCATGTGCAATGTAACAATTTTTCATTTTGACCGCTGTGATTGGCTCGCATATTCCCACTGCGGCAAAAGCTGAGCTTTTGCTCCCCATAGACTGTCTATGCGATACATAATACGCATGCGCAACCCCCCTATATTGGCAGCGTTGAAGTCAAGACAGGCAGACCCAAAAGGAGCCTACCCTGGTCTTCGAAATGCGAGCGGAGGATTGCGCGTTCCCGTGACAACCTGCCAAAGCCTGGGTGCTTTGCGTCGTGCGATAACTTGGGTTTTTGATCGGTCTTCGGAGACGTAAATGTACTTTTAACAACTCATTTGTTCCAAAACAATGAGTTGGAACAAATGAGTTGTTAAAAGTACATTTACGTCTCCGAAGACCGATCAAAAACCCATATTGCACATTGTGAACTCTCAACAATATATTTTTTAAAAACACGTGTTGGTTTTTATTTTAATGAAATTTACCTAAGGTAGGCAGTGCCTACCCTGCCTACCCTGACCGCACATCTGTGGTGTAACTTCATTTGACCTGTTCACACAACGGTGTCATGTCAGAATTTAATTCGATTTTACATCGCCTAAATCATCCTTGTATCCTTATAATTAGTAATATCGTGTAGTTTGCATCTTTAGCCTGTAGCTTTCTCGCTCAATATAAACCAATGAAGTTGGTTTAAACCATTAAAATATGGTTTGGCTAATGGCGAGCTATCAAACCTGTATCCAGGGAGATGACTAGCTTCAAGTAGAAACTTCATCTGATCACCAGAGGGAAACTGTCAGGACCTTCTAGGCCTTCAGAGAAGGCCCAAACATATCAGCATTTCAAATGTTATATTTAATTTCTGTCATTCTTTAATTTCTTTCATAATTTCATTATAATTATTCTCTACTAATCTGAAAACATGAAAATCGAGTTATCTAATGAGTTTTTTTTTTTTTGTCTCTAGGCTGAGAAGAGTTTAGAGCTGGCTCACTCATTGATTAGGACTTCATTACCGGGACAGAAGGCCATGGCAGTGTAATGTTTATGTCGGAAGTGACAGATGAATTAACCAATCAGATTTTGAGTTATAGTGGGTGGGACCAAAAATGTATCGCCCTCAGCCTCCTCGAAGGCCAATGCGAGCTTTACTGCTAGTCGGTACCGTCAGCGCAGCAGTGAAGTCACCTTCCAGCCGGTGTAGCGTTGATCAGTAGCTTTAGCGAATGCTAATAAAGCGGTCAAGCCAGTGCTACCTATCAAGAGCAAGTAGCACAGACTAACAACCGAGAAACTAAGATTTCTGTCTCCAGACTCTTCTTCCATGCACACTTGCTACAATATTTTTCACTCAGACTTAAGTATTCATTTCCCTGTGTAATTTACTGAGTTACTTTTAAAATTAATATCTACAGCTACACACAATGGAGCGACCTAGCAGCCTGCTGCTAATCCCTTGCGAAATCCTTTGCCCTGTTGCTGTTTTGGTGTCTGGCTAAGTTTGGGCTGAGCTCAAGTCCCAGCTCTAATAGTAATGGTTTGCCACTGCTAATCACTACATATATTTGTATGATGGGTTCTTTCTTGTAGGTGCCAATACTTTTGCACTTCAAAGCCCCGATTTTATGTCATGCCCTTGTCTAAGGTATTATATAGATAAACTTATCCAGATGCATTGTTTCTGAGCAGATAGTGCCAGAGGTGCCCTGTCCTCTCCAGTGGCTTGCAGATGTGAGTGCCACTTAATCGGGCTGATTGGAGCATCTGGCATGATGCTGGGACTAAAGTGACACCTTATGACTCAGTCAGACCTGCCAGCAATGTGCCAGGACCACAGCAACAAAGGTGACATTGGGAAATCATACAATGCATTCTTGTATCTACAACCCCAATTCCAAAAAAGTTGGGACAAATTGTAAATAAAAATGGAATGCAATGATGTGGAAGTTTCAAAATTCCATATTTTATTCAGAATAGAACATAGATGACATATCAAATGTTTAAACTGAGAAAATGTATCATTTAAAGAGAAAAATTAGGTGATTTTAAATTTCATGACAACAACACATCTCAAAAAAGTTGGGACAAGGCCATGTTTACCACTGTGAGACATCCCCTTTTCTCTTTACAACAGTCTGTAAACGTCTGGGGACTGAGGAGACAAGTTGCTCAAGTTTAGGGATAGGAATGTTAACCCATTCTTGTCTAATGTAGGATTCTAGTTGCTCAACTGTCTTAGGTCTTTTTTGTCGTATCTTCCATTTTATGATGCGCCAAATGTTTTCTATGGGTGAAAGATCTGGACTGCAGGCTGGCCAGTTCAGTACCCGGACCCTTCTTCTACACAGCCATGATACTGTAATTGATGCGGTATGTGGTTTGGCATTGTTATGTTGGAAAATGCAAGGTCTTCCCTGAAAGAGACGTCGTCTGGATGGGAGCATACGTTGCTCTAGAACCTGGATATACCTTTCAGCATCGATGGTGTCTTTCCAGAGGTGTAAGCTGCCCATGCCACACGCACTAATGCAACCCCATACCATCAGAGATGCAGGCTTCTGAACTGAGTGCCGATAACAACTCGGGTCGTCCTTCTCCTCTTTAGTCCGAATGACACGGCGTTCCTGATTTCCATAAAGAACTTCAAATTTTGATTCGTCTGACCACAGAACAGTTTTCCACTTTGCCACAGTCCATTTTAAATGAGCCTTGGCCCAGAGAAGATGTCTGCGCTTCTGGATCATGTTTAGATATGGCTTCTTCTTTGAACTATAGAGTTTTAGCTGGCAACGGCGGATGGCACGGTGAATTGTGTTCACAGATAATGTTCTCTGGAAATATTCCTGAGCCCATTTTATAATTTCCAATACAGAAGCATGCCTGTATGTGATGCAGTGCCGTCTAAGGGCCCGAAGATCACGGGCACCCGGTATGGTTTTCCGGTCTTGACCCTTACACACAGAGATTCTTCCAGATTCTCTGAATCTTTTGATGATATTATGCACTATAGATGATGATATGTTCAAACTCTTTGCAATTTTACACTGTCGAACTCCTTTCTGATATTGCTCCACTATTTGTCGGCGCAGAATTAGGGGGATTGGTGATCCTCTTCCCATCTTTACTTCTGAGAGCCGCTGCCACTCCAAGATGCTCTTTTTATACCCAGTCATGTTAATGACCTATTGCCAATTGACCTAATGAGTTGCAATTTGGTCCTCCAGCTGTTCCTTTTTTGCACCTTTAACTTTTCCAGCCTCTTATTGCCCCTGTCCCAACTTTTTTGAGATGTGTTGCTGTCATGAAATTTCAAATGAGCCAATATTTGGCATGAAATTTCAAAATGTCTCACTTTCGACATTTGATATGTTGTCTATGTTCTATTGTGAATGCAATATCAGTTTTTGAGATTTGTAAATTATTGCATTCCGTTTTTATTTACAATTTGTACTTTGTCCCAACTTTTTTGGAATCAGGGTTGTAGTGTACACCACCGATGTATACCACAGCACTGTTAAATTCTCAATTCTGATTGATCAGAAGGTGCTGATTAGTTTTCTAATATAGCTGCAAGCATTATATTAATGCTCTTGTGATTATTTGTATCTACTATGGACCACGATCTATCATATATGCTGTAATTCCTCAATTTTGATTGTGCTCATATACATGGGCGCCACCAGGGGGGGAAAGGTTAGAACAATTCTAGGGGCCCAGCACTGCCATGGGGCCCTTTAAGGGGCTGATAATATGCTTTTAATGATTTTAATAAGACTTTTGAAATAACAACAATGCAATATTCCATCTGGTAAAATGAGCTAATTGAACAAGGTTGTCTATTTCTTGAGTTCTTCAACATATTGTCATTTAACCCTCCCCCTTTTGCGAAATGGTACGGTCCAGTTCTGGTAGAAGCGCGATGCGTTAAATCTGTGTGCTGATCAGTGCAACGCTACTTGCTGCTGTGTTGCGGTGCAGCAGCCAGCCAGCCAGCAGTGGAGTGCGCACAGTCTATGATCGCTAAATATGACGAGTGGCTGTCAAAAACGTAAAGAAAGGCAGCTGAAAGCTGAGAGGGACCGGAGAGGCAGGCAACTGTTCACTCAGTTTTTCCCAAAGAAAGGTAGCTATCGCTCACATGTGTGTTCAAAATATTAGCGAATGGTAAATGAACAGTATGAACGTGGTTGGATTAGCTTATCAAGAGAACAGTTTGTACAGTGACATTTTTCCATTTTAATAACTGAACTGACTTGTGTGATAAACAAGATGAAATATTACATTATGCTGGTGCTAATAACTAGTGCTAATAACCAGTTTCATAACTAATGGGGTGCCCTAAATATGCACAGATTCAGCCTCAGGGGGACCTCCGCCCTACCAAACCACTGAACCCCCCTTTGGAGAAGGAGGTAAGCAGCAATACAACCCATAAATGCTTTAGGATTGAAGTTTTTAATGAGCGAGCGCCATATACAGTTTGCTAGATTAAAGTGTTGCTAATAGTTTGCTAGATTAAAGTGTTGCTTAGCAGTCACATCACACATTTCACTACCAATTGTCCTAGCACAAGAAGGCATGTGGCAAAATCTTGAATTTTCATTTGTGATTGTAAATGCACCAGAATTGGTCACTGACCAGTTTTCATCTAGTCCCTGGTAGGTTAATACATAAAATGTAATAACAAAGTCACAAACTCAAGGTCCATGGGCTATCAAAAGTCAAATAATGACAATAGTGCAATTGTGACGAGGGTGGGCAAAGTTGGGGGGCCCAAAATTCTAATCTTTCATGGGGCCCAAAATTTCTGGCGGCGCCCCTGCTCATATATATCGTATCATAATTTAATTTCAACACAAATATATTGTGGTACGGGTAAGGACTTAGAACTGAATGAGTTAATATTAATCTTGTGCTGTGCAACTCCAGGGACTGGCAGAGAGACTTCAGAAAGGATGTGAAGAAAGGAGAAAACGTCCCCTGTTTGTTCATTCATCATAACAGCACAGGGCTCATTGATGGAGTCACTGGAGACGACATTGTCTCTGGCCTCTTCAAGACAGCCTTGCTTTGTTTTCCAATTCATTACTGCTCAAATATATCAGAAAGGACACCAATTTATTTCACACAGGCAATGATGACCTTGTGTCCTGAGAATAAGTCTCTGTTTGCTTCATAATAAACATCTTTGACAACAATGCAAAACTACTGCTTGTCTGTTTCTTCCACTTGGGAATCAAACCTCAAATTACTGCATAACAAACACGTGCTCACTGAGCTACTCCTGGTACCAGAAAGACATAAAGGAAGCTATATTCAGCAAACAGTCACAAAATTGGATGCATGGTGAGATTCGAATCAGTAACCGTTGAGCATTTTTCCATGATACCTCGTCTAACCTGTCTTTATTTTAGCCAGATTTTTTTTTTCTGCTGCTGAGCAACCTTGGTCAGGATTTAACCTAAGGAATGCCTTCTCGGGGTGTTTTTTTTCTTTGTGTTGGTGCTGGTGGTTTAGTGAGCAAGTGCTGTGTGTGATAGTCAATGGCTTGATCCTTGGTTTTGCTGAGAAATTGGTCTAAATTTTAAACAGATACCCATACATGTCAACCTTTGGCCAATCAAACCTGTATAACCAACCTCCAAAATCCGTATTTCCTTTATAAAATCCGTATAAGATGCAAATTAAAATAATTTACCTAAAATTTGAATGATAATTAACAATGATATATCCAAGTTACTTTTTATTCAATATTAATAACAATAAACCTTCAGAATGAATACAAAACTCCAATGTTCGACAACAACACAAAGTGTCACTCTAATGTTCTGAATTGTACTCCATGACAGCTTTTTTAGCAGTCTGCACCAATACCTCACGAGGCTGCATGTCACAGCAAGTGTCTGTGTTGATCTTGCCGGACTGCCCATTCAGAATCTTTTCAGTCGCTATTGAAAGTCGCTCAGGTGGAAATACGCATTTCAAACAAAATGTTACTTCCAGGTTGGCGGAATTCTTGCAATGCGGTGTGCGCATGATCAAAAGTGGAACAAAGTCTCGGTACCACAAGATAACGCGCGATTTCATAAGACTCTTTACTGGCTGTTTGTGCTTTCTGTGGTGTATAGTACATTTGTAAATGTTATGCGCTCTTTTATCATCGTGGGAATTGATTATAGCTCTAAATAAATATTGAAGTTTTTTTAAAGAATCCGTATAACTTTATTTGTACGCCCGTATACTACGTTTATTGAATCAAATCCGTATAAAATACGGACATTCCGTATAGGTTGACATGTATGGATACCTTTGTATCAAGGTGATGTCAAGAAAAAGAGAAACCCACCCATTCAAAAAACATATCATTGCAGGACAAGGAAACAGGTAAGTGTGTAACACTGTGGAACAGTCGAGGCTTGCTTCAGGGATGATGTTTTACTCAGAAGTACGTGTCTTTGTGGCAAGGTGATGGAAAATAAAAGGTCAGCATTAAATAAATCGAAATCAAAACACATACATACCCACCCCAAAGCTGTTTGTTGGTAGCTCAGTGGGTAAGAAAGCAGGCAATATGTGCTTGATAATCAGGGTTCAGGTTGCAGCTAATCTTTTATTTAGAAGCATGGCTTTGTAGATTAGGTGTTGTCAAGTAAAAAGTCTTTAAAAAAAAAAAAAGCAGAGCATTTGGTGGAGGCCTTGATGGCTTGCAGGATAAGAAAGGTGCTTGTGTGTGTTTGAGAGTCATGGTTCAAGGCTCAACTCAAGCGTTGCATTTTTATAAGCATGTCTGTTTGTGGTTGGGTGTTGTCAAGTAAAAGATAAAGCTCTAAAAAAAAGCTAAGTACTCTGAAAGTGCTGGTGGCTCAGTGGGCTGGGGGTGAAGTCTGGGCTGTCCCTGCAAGCACACAGGATCGAGACTACCTCTGGTGAGCTGAAGGTGCTGAAACCAGGTGGGACACTAAGTCTGGCAAAGAGAGTGAAAGTCAGCATGTCCCACCTGGGGCTCCTGGAGAGGTGAAAGCAGGGGTTATGCTACTCTGGGCTATTTATTATTAACTAATTATATATTTTGTCTACTTAATTTTCTTATATACTATCTGCTTTTATTATATAATATTTATTCATTCTATACTATACGCTTGCATTTGTTCATGAGCATTTCTTTGTAGCTATATATATATATATATATATCAATTAATATATTTCATATATACACAGACGTAGATATATTACACAGATACCATGCCCCTGTGATCTGCTTGCATTATAAAGCATACTGTTTTTGTTGAGTTACTTTAGTTACTAAGTTTTGTAATTTAAAAAGTAGATTTTATTCCAAATTAGCATAAGTACTGTGGCTTTTCACATAAGCCTTATACTGTACATCATCCCCACTTGGCCTTGAACCTAGCGTTCCAGCTCTAATCACAGAAAGCAGCACTAATCCATCAAGCCACCAATGCTGACTAAAAAGCTTTTGTTTGAGGCATTTATTGTTTTTAAATAAGTTTTAAGGCACTTCCAGAAAGAAGCAAAAGAGTACTTGAACCAACGACCTTACACATACCAGATCAGCACACTCCCAGATTGCCACAGAAGACTTGATAATGGTGAGACATTTAGCAATATGTCCTTCTTTTATTCAGGGTTTGAGTTAAGATGTGAATCAAAGGCTTCACCTTCACAATGCTCTGGTGGCCCAGTGGGCAGATAATAATAATGATGATTAATAGTAATTCTCACTAAGATGCTCAGGATTCAAGGCTTGGCTTTGGGAAACCATGAAAAGAGTTTTCTTTTGACGCACCAATTTCTTTGTGCTGGTGATGTAAAAGGAAGGACAAACACTCATCAACAGCACCATTGGTTTAGTAAGTTGGCATGGTGTGCCAAACTGTCACTCTGAGAACTGCGAGTTTGAGAGTGCTTGCAATGCTATCCTTGGGATATTTGCCTTTTGAAATTCCTAATTTACAACCTGCTCTTCCCACCACCCAAGGTCACCTTTTATCACCTTTTTAATATTCTAATATCAGAAAGTAATGTGTTTTTATGAGCTTTTGAACATTTTAACATTTTTAAATTCTTGCAGAAAGACAAGTTGAGGTAAGAAAGCAGACTAAATGAAATCATTACCACCAGGATTTCTTCAAACAGATGTACTTTATATTATAAGAGCATGTATTCATTTAATCACCAATATAGCATGATATTACAGATTAACTTCCTGTCCAGTTTAGCATCATATACTGGATTTATAATGCATTATTTTTCATTCTGTGCTCCAAATCTAATCTAAATCTCAGCTCCGCACTGAATCTACGACTTAATGTGAAGTAATGAGCCGAGAGCCTTTAAAAGTGACTAAAGGAACTGCCAGAACAGCTGATTTTAAGGTTCACTAATTTGTCTGCCACCTAATCAAAGTCTTACTTATGAATAATTTATTCGGTGGTTAAAATTAGGGCCAGCAGGGAAAATTTGTTTCTGTGGTTTACTTTACTTTTAATTAATCAAGAAGCCAAGATCTCTGATCATGATTTTTTTTATTTAAGATGATTTAATTTATCGGTGCTTGATATATTCTTAATGCACATAAAATATGTTGGGTTTTTTTTTCTCTCACAGGCACCTTTTGGATGTGCTGGCAGTCTGTGACATGCAGATTAATTGAACAGCATTAGAGTCAGATGAAGAACACAGGCGGTCTCTGTAGGACTCCTTTGTAAGTGTTAATTAACTAAGACAAAAATATATAAATAAATAAAAATAAACATAAGTCTGGTTGTGACGCTGTTCCAGAGTTTCTTTGGAGGCATTATGGAGACAGGCTTTGTTGTCCTGAGTGAGTTTGGGGAAAATATGACACAAATGGAAGTTTTGGATACAGTGATATTGTAGATGCTGGCTGTTGTTTCATAAGTAAATTTTTAATAGGATTTTTAAATAATTGAAAGTCAAAGTCACTGTCTTTTCCTGCATCTCCTTATTTTTCTTTCTCTTTGTCTTCCTTCCTTCCTATCTCTTGCCCTTTCTGCACCATTCTCTCTCTCTCTGCTATTTTTCTTATCACATTTCATGCACTGCACTCCCTCATAAGGTGACTTTCGTCTGCTTGAGCTGTGTATGTGTTCGGTGTTCACTCCATCATGGCCTCTCCTTCATGGAGAAACTGTTCCTTGGTTTCACTCAGGCAGCACTGGTGCTAAGCGGTGTGTAAATGTCCCTTGGTACCTCGGCCTTGCTCATGCAGCATTTTTGCATGAGTGCTTTTCAATTTCACAAACACTTGTTGCCTTGCTTCAGCCTGATGCCTCTCGCAAACAGAGCAGGGGTATATACGTCTACACTGCAGCATTCAAACCTGTGATTACATCTACAGCACGAGTTTGGCTTAAATTTAATGATCGGCAGGTGCAAAAGCCTCAGCGGTGTCTGTCAACAGCATTTCAAAGCAGAACAAATGGAAAAACAGCTCTTGGGTGGTTTTTGTCCAAGGACCGTGTTGTTTGAAAGGTGTTAAAGGACAATATTCATGCGTCACGTAAGGGTTAACAGCTCCACCAAACTCTCATGGAGGGTGAGTCTTGTACAAAGACAAAGCACCACTTGACAAAATTTACGAGATATAATAATCATACACTCACCGGCTACTTTAATAGGAACTTGTTCTTGATTCTAAGGTTCCTGTTCTTGGCTGCAGGACTGGAACCCAATGTGGTCTTCTACTGTTGCATGCTGAGATGCTTTTCTGCTCACCACGATTGTAAAGAGTTGCTATATCCTTCCTGGCAGCTCAAACCAATCTGTCCGTTTTCCTCTGACCTCTCTTATCAACAAGGTGTTTGTTTCCACCCACAGAACTGTCGCTCACTCGATGTTTTTTGTTTTTCGCACTGTTCTGTGTAAACTCGAGAGACTGTCGTGTGTGAAAACCCCAGGAGAAACATCAGCGGTTTCTGAAATACTCAAACCAGTCCATGTGGCTCAAACCAACACCCATGCCACAGTGAAAGTTACAAATTGAGATCACAATTTTTCCCATTCTGATGTTTGAAGAGAACATTCACTGAAGCTCTTGATTTGTATCTGCATGATTTGATGCATTGTGCTGCTGTCAAGGGATCGGCTGATTAGAGAACGGCATAAAACAGCAGGTGGATGGGTGTTCCGAACGAATGGCCAGTGAGTGTGTGTGTGTGATCCTGGGAAAACCCTTTATATGGTCACAATTTTGACCATTTTGCAAAAAAAAGAAATGCAGGAATATGTTTTGCTTTTGCATATATGTCAGAAGTAATGTTGTAGAATTTATATTCTGGTAACCCCTAAAAATGAAAAGTCTCAGCTCATCTTAATGTTGGTGGGGAAAACACTTGTTCTTAGGTCATTTAAACATGTAAAAACTTTTCCATCATCATCTCCACAGACTTTGTGAGCACTCTTCTTTGCTCTGATGACAGCAACCCTGGTTGTATCCGGGTCATGACACCACTCTTCCTCGGATAGGCTCCGGATTCACTGTGAACCTGTCTCGGATAAAGCAGTAAATGAAAGTGAAAGAGTAAGCGAATAAAGTATGTTTGTATTATCATTTAAACATTTCAAAATTCAGTTTGAAAGCCAAGGCATTTAAAATTTGCAAGATTTCCATCATGTTTTGTTCAAATTATTGATACTTTTTGGGCTGTTTGCCAGAATTCAGGCGCAGCAACATCCAATTGGTGTATATTCATATCCAGTAGCAGTCAAAAAGTGTGGACACACCTTCTAAATCAATGTTTTTCATTTTTTTATTAATTAAAAGTCACTTCATATCTTAAAGTAATGATGGATGCCGTTTCTCTTTACTTAGCTGAGTGGCTCTTGATTTAATATGGATTAGTACAGTTGTGGGCGGCACGGTGGTGTAGTGGTTAGCGCTGTCGCCTCACAGCAAGCAGGTCCGGGTTTGAGCCCCGTGGCTGGTGAGGGCCTTTCTGTATGGAGTTTGCATGTTGTCCGCGTGGGTTTCCTCCGGGTGCTCTGGTTTCCCCCACAGTCCAAAGACATGCAGGTTAGGTTAACTGGTGACTCTAAATTGACCGTGAGTGTAAATGGTTGTCTATGTGTCAGCCCTGTGATGACCTGGTGACTTGTCCAGGGTGTACCCTGCCTTTTGCCCATAGTCAGCTGGGCTAGGCTCCAGCTTGTCTGCGACCCTGTAGAACAGGATAAAGCGGCTAGAGATAATGAGATGAGATAGTACAGTTGTGGATGGAATAGAGCTGTTTACTTTTTTTATTATTTACTACTGACTGTTTGATCTCAAACTAATTAAGGTGGCAAAGAAACTCATCCACGAATTAACTTTTGATGAGGCACACCTGTTAATTGAAAAGCATTCCAGGTGACTACCTCATGAAGCTGGTTAAGATAATGCCTTAGCGTTCAAAGCGTCAAGGTCAACACTGGCTATTTTGAAGAAGCTAAAATATGAAACGATTTGTTTAACATTTTTGTTTACTACATCATTCCAGAAATATTCCAGATGTCATTGCATAGTTTTGATGTCTTCAGTATTTGTTCTACAATGTAGAAAATAAAAAAATACAGAAAAGCCGATGAATGAGTAGATTGGGGTGTACAAACTTTTGACTGGTATTGTATTTAAACATTTGTTGACAACAAATCAACAACTGCTTCCGCTTCTCTTTTGAGTAAACGTCTTTTTTTCTCCTCAGTAAAAGGAGACACGTCAAAATCCGTGTCCCTCATTGCTAATCGCACATTTTATCCAAACGTAGTAGGTACCGTTTATTTCAAGACTTTCTCTGTACCAACGACACTATTGTGCTAAACGAAGATATGAATAGGTATGACAGAATGATTGAACACACCAAACAATGAAAGATAAAAGGGATGCAAGGATTATAAGCGCAAATGATTGACAAAGGATGCAAACTTTAATGTGGGGCTCGAGTTTGGCCTTATGAGGATTTAACTGAAGAAATAATAAGACATAGGAACAGCTGTCTGTTGATGTGGTATGTTGAATGAAAGGCTGTCTTTCTTTTTCTTTTGTACCCCCCCCTCCTCCTCCAATCCATCCCTTCAGAAGTACAAGTGTAATTATGTTCTTTGTCAGTAGAAGAACAAACAGTCAGAAGGCTCAGGCATAGTAGAAGGATAAAGAAAGGAGGAGCGACCTCCAGAGACTGGGTTGTTTGAGAAGCAGTGTGGGTTTTAAGACCACTGCAGAGAGATCAGTGTGAATCACAGTTGTGTGATGTCTCTGCATCTGATCTCATGAGAGTCTGCTTCTGGCATACATCTTTCCCTTTATTACAGTATATCTTCGATATTGATGTCCTGTAATCCGGCAAAGGCTGTCGATCACAAATACAACGGTAGGGTTGATACAGTAGAATACATGGGAAAGAATAGCACAAAAGATCTCATCTCATTATCTCTAGCTGCTTTATCCTGTTCTACAGGGTCGCAGGCAAGCTGGAGCCTATCCCAGCTGACAACGGGCGAAAGGCGGGGTACACCCTGGACAAGTCACCAGGTCATCACAGGGCTGACACATAGACACAGACAACCATTCACACTCACACCTACGGTCAATTTAGAGTCACCAGTTAATCTAACCTGCATGTCTTTGGACTGTGGGGGAAACCCACACAGACAGAACATGCAAACTCCACACAGAAAGGCCCTCGCCGGCCACAGGGCTCAAACCCGGATCTTCTTGCTGTGAGGCGACAGCGCTAACCACTACACCACCGTGCCGCCCAGCACAAAAGATGCAAGAGAAATCCTGGAGTGTTGTGACAATACATTTTAACGACAAGATTCAGGGTCATTGTCTGGATGTGAACCCAGCATTAAGAGTATTTCGTTTGCCCTAGCACACCCTGAACACATCTCATCTCATTATCTCTAGCCGCTTTATCCTTCTACAGGTTCGCAGGCAAGCTGGAGCCTATCCCAGCTGACTACGGGTGAAAGGTGGGGTACACCCTGGACAAGTCGCCAGGTCATCACAGGGCGGACAACCCACGCGGACAACATGCAAACTCCACACAGAAGGGCCCTCGGCGGCCCCGGGGCTCGAACCCAAGACCTTCTTGCTGTGAGGCAACAGCGCTAACCACTACACCACCGTGCCACCCCCCCCTGAACACATTATCAGCAAAAGCCAAGAATGACGCACATACTCATCTAAACTCTCTAACACCCTGAGGATCCTGATTACTCATTGTCTAAAACAGTGGGATGACCCGAGAAATTTTGAATGAACTCCCATCAAACGAACTCAAACCCAAACCCACTCAACCATGCTGATGCATATTCAGCACAGGATCATTGGATCATATCAGATGTGTTTTCTCAACCTGTGTTTTCTCTCCCCCCCAATCTGTCCCTCTGAGTTACATGCCGGTCCTGGGATCAAGATGCTGACCTCTTCTGCCCCTCGGACCTGCTGATAATGTGATAATGCTTGATCCATCCTGGTGCCCTGTGTCTGGTTGGAGTCTCATCGCATCGCTCCTGTGGAGGATGGCCCCATGAGGACAGTTGAAAGTCACACCTGGAGGACGCTCTGGACTCTTACAGTAATGCTTTTATGGCTGAGGACGACAGTTGACTTGCTAACTTTAGGACTGCAGTTGTCATGAACAGTTTTGCACTCAAGTTTCCTTCAATGAAGAGTTACAACATCAACGAAACTGACTTCATGTTAAAACTGTTAATATTATAGTCATGCTGTCTGTTGTTGCCCAAATGAGGATGGGTTCCCTTTTGAGTCTGGTTCCTCTCGAGGTTTCTTCCTCATGTTGTCTGAGGGAGTTTTTCCTTGCCACCGTCGCCACAGGCTTCTCATTGGGGATAGATTAGGGATAAAATTAGCTCATGTTTTAAGTCGTTCAAATTCTGTAAAGCTGCTTTGCGACAATGTTTACTGTTAAAAGCGCTATACAAATAAACTTGACTTGACTTAGATAGGTGACTATGAAGTCTGTCATCTGGACAGACAGAGAACATTACTGTCCCACCGGAGTCACCAAAATGTTGGTAAATCTTTCTGGATGACCATCAAAATGATACGGTTTCATCAGAGCTAGGATGACTGAACAATCAGGAGATATGTATAACAATATAATGATGATGATCAGTGGCGCAGATACGTTTTTTGAACTGGGGGGGGACAAAGCTGCCAGCAAACCAACCCCACCCCCACCCCGTGGCTGGGCTACGTGTGTGTGTGTGTGTGTGTGTATAAAGTGGAAACCAGTGCATCCTGACTTTCTAACTATGCCTGTGTGTTGCATGAGCGGCAGTCAGTCAACAACTCTTCGCAAAGTTTCCTTATGAAACAATATGCTCGCTGAAATTATGGCAGGGAACGCCAGATTAAACATTAAAACTGCCTTCTGAGCACTGTATCTACAGGCTACCACCGAAAGAAGGAGGCTACCAGAAAGGCATCTCTAGTCCATATGATTTTACTTTCACTACGACATTACTTTGAACAGACTATCAAAAAATTGCAAGGTGATATGATAAACTAAGGCACAGTTTACTTACAGTCGTTGCTTTTTGAAAAAACGATGCAATCGTTTTCTGCCTTTTCGGTTTGGCACCCTTCATCATGCCGTGTTGGGGTCCTAAACTAGGAGCTGTCCCCGATATGCCTGTCAAACTTGTTGTGGGTAACCATAGCAACCAAGCTCGAGCTCGCAACCTGTGCAGTCTGCACAGCTCAACCAACCGAATATCAGTCTTTGTTTTGTTTTATGTGAGTTGTTGCAACTATGTATGTACTGCTGTGCACCTCAATAAACCGAATGGTAATTAGTCTTTTGATTTTTCCATGAGGTTTGCCTTATGCAAAGAAGGACAGCATAGGCGCTTTTTCCTCCCTATAAGTGGGGGGGGCTGAACGAGGTGAATTTAAATCTGGGTGGGACGAATCCCACCCGTCCCACCCTCTATCTGCGCCCGTGATGATGATATAATAACAGAGATGGTTTATTGCATGCACAAAGACAATCTGGGCGGTTTATAGTCGAAACAAAATTTAGACACAGCAGGCTTTTATATTGATATATGCATGCAAGAGGGCCATATAGATAATACCCAAGGCTAAGATAGGAGAAAAACATGAGCAGGGACAAAATCATGACCCAAGGAAAAAGTCAAAGTCCTTCCTGTGCCAGGACCTGGTCTTCCCAGGCAGTCTCTTGTCCCAGTACTAACCAGGCCATAAGGCACACTGGTGCGGATCTCCATTTCCATAGCTCTTGGCCTCTCATCTATTTTAGCTCAGGTTACAGTGGGGGCCAGTTCTCTGGTAACCACAAGAGTTTGACTCCTACTAACATCTGTGTTGTGGCATGCCTCGCCAATAGGGTCTTTGATATGACCCGACTGCAAGTAGAACTCATGATCTCCCGGTCAAGAGGTGGACACACTAACCACTCGGCGAGCTCGTGGCCAACAAATCACCCTGGAGATATAGAAAATATTGAGAAATCACATTCTCTGTTCGAACTTCAAAACATTTCCATTATCTCATTTATTCAGAGTCCATGGCTGTAGTCAAAAGTGATAAACTGAAGTGCCATTGTGAAACAAAACTGCTTTGAATGGTCTATTTGTAGCCATAAACCAAGGTTTGCTCATGTCTCACTAATGGTTAATAGTAACTGCAGTTGACAGTCATTCATTTTAGTTATGTATCCAAACATTAGTGGAAAAAAAAAAAAAACAGTAAAGTATGGAACTGGACCTTCACAAATCTTAGTGCTCATTCATGTTCATTCTTCACACATTTTTCTTGTCATGGACTTATTGTGTCTTGGTTGTCTCAGTATCCTTTGCTTTATCCAATTCTGTCTCGTTGTCCTTAATTGGCTTTTTGGCAAATGGTTGTCTGGTGGGCCTTTTGCTCCTCATTTACGTCTGTGGCGTTCTCACTTGGTGTGCTGGCCACTGAACAAGTTTAATTCACGGCTCAGGGTTGGCAGGTCTGTTTCGCAGAAGCAGCCAAATTGTCATTCAGAATCAGCCCAATCCCAAAATATCTAATGCTTTACTCTGCCCCTTTCAAACCTTATTCCATGTTTTAAATACAAATAATAGTTCTTTCAGCTAGGTCCAGAAATGGTCTCATTGTGTTCCAGATACTGAAATAAAGACTAGTAGGAGAATCCGTCAACCAAGTCCCTGATGCACAACATACATTTTATATATATATATATATATATATATATATATATATACACATTTTATATATATATATATATATATATATATATATATATATATATATATATATATATATACACATACATACCTGAAGTTGATCGCTTTCCATTTCTATCACATCCTGAATTGTGTTGTTCCTCTCATACTGCAGCAGGTTTCTCAAGCTAAAGGTTTTTTTTTTTTAATTGAAGAATGACTCCTAATACTTTTTTATCTGTTTACAGTTATGTTTGCAATGGAGTATTCATGAAATGAGTTAGTACCTGCTTTCACTTACAACAGCTCTGAACAGTCAGATACCTCAGATACTCCTTGCTAAAACTGATCAATAACCTTATTTAATCTATCCACATTCACTGGATATGAGCAATTATGCGCTCTGATTGGCTGCTCTACTACTAGGATATCAGCTCATATACTGTGAGTAGAGAAAAAGAAAATGGTGGAGCATGTTGCTGTACCAACTGACGACGAAATAAAATCTCTACTTGAAAACAAAACCCGAAAAATAAAAATAAATGTAGCACCCCTTGGCCTTTACCTGGTACTATTGGGGCATTCCTGGGCTCTTTTAGTAACCCAAACAACTTGACTAATAGTTTGTGTCTTCCCCTCTAACATGTGTACTATATTTCTAATAGAATCTTATTTTTTTTTATCTCTTTACTCTTTTATACTATATGTAATGAAAGCTTATTTACAAACCCCTTTTTAATACCTTAATAACACTCAGACCACGTCTTAAGTATTAAATAAAAATATGTTTACTTATGAAAATGTGAAATGTTTTTAAATTAACCAAAAAGTATGAATTTATGTTGTGAATACAAAACACAAAAAAAAATGTCTTCCGTGAATACCTTTCAAATTAAAATGAAATAATCTCAATTTAGTTTACAGATTAACTCAAAATTCACCTTTGCAATTATCACTAATAACCCCCCATAAGCTACATGAAAGCCATTCAAATTTAACCAATAGCACACAACCTTACAGTAATTCGAATGCAAAAATAAACCTGTGGGCCCCCCCCACACACGCACACACCACACACACATGCACCCCAGTCCCAGCCGGCAACCTAACTCAGTATCTGACTAAACGTAGCAGGCCCGGAGCGATGCTCGGGTTCGGCGTAGCCCAAACAAAATGGCTGCTTCACTCACGTATGAGCCAAAAGGAATTAAACTGTACCTTAGTCCAAATTGCTCGCATAGTGGGTAGTTCACCTCACCAATGATGTTTGCAGTCTCTGTAGCGATGACGGTCAATAATACCCCATGGGTATGAAGTCTGGAATCTCCCAGCAATTTGAAAAATCAACGCAGTTCTCCCGCAAGCAGCAGTAGAAGTCTCGTTCAAGGCGCTTAGCATGAGTATCTAGCTTCAAAGGCTTCAGCGAGTTCACTCACTTTGATTCTCTCAAATGTAAAGTTTCCACAGTCTCTGCTGTATAGTTCAGTTGCACATTCAGTCCGAATAAACCAGGGATCCCAGACGTCCGCTATTTAGCGGAATTCCGCTATTTTTCTAGCCAAAGTGGTGGTGTTTTTTTTTTTTTAAATCTCTTGTATATCCGTTAAAAATATATTTAAGTAACATGACCAGCAGAATACGTTCTGATTTGGTTTGCTTGTTTAGCGATGTTTTTGTCAGCTTCGTTTGTTCTCGTTGACATTCGGGAACACTCGGAAGTTAAATTGATGTAAATACCGCAAGACTGTACGCGATAGAACGAGAAAACAATATGGCTGCGCCCTTTTGCTAGAAAATGTGTTTTAACTCCGTTCGTGCTTTTGTTTCTAATGCGTTGAACTTAATTCAATATGCAGGGCTGTGAAATTTCCGCGGATTCTGTCGCGAAAAATATCATCTTCACAAAACGTCTATTTTTTATTAAATCATTGGGGGGGGTCTAGTCGGTTTTAATCGCCTTGCACGAGACCGGCGGCTCAATACAGCCGGACTCACGGAGTTTTATGCCAGCTGAGCGTGGAACACGTCTTGACTGCGACTCGTGCATGACAGAGCTAAAAATAGCTATTGCGTGACCTGGCACTACCGCGTACGTGAATTCTGTACTTACATGGTGCAAGATCAGACATAGTTAAGATGCCATCAAAAAGGAAAGCTAAGGAGGTGTTTGAGAGAGATGCAAAGAGGGCTAGAAAAGACCACACAGACAGACTGAAGGAAAAGATGAAAAAGAACAAGTCTGCAAAACTGAAAGAGATGGTGTTAAAGAAAAGAAAATTAAAAGACTTTCATTAGATGCTGTTTGACAGACTGTGAACATTTTGTAAATAGCTTTAATAGAGGAATGCAAATACCATAGAACTAATAACTAATAGCCTTACTGAAAGATGAATTGAAAGAAATAGCTGGGAGTGATGAAAGAGGAATAGAAGGAGCCAGAAGTAAAAGAAAAGATGTAAATAATATATTAGATAAGAAACATTAGTTTTTTAAACTTTTGCTCTGTAGACAAGAGACATTGTGGCAGATTCTTGGAAAAAGCCAGGACATAATACAAGAATTAAGTGTAATTTGGAAGACAACAGGTATCTCTCACTTAAATATTGAGCATGATTTTTCACAAAGTCATTTTGAAAGGCCTATCAAAGTTTTCTTTTATTAACCTTTCTTTAAATTGTTATTTACACATTTTTTTAACTTTTATTTTGATTAAGAGATAAAATACATAGGCACTTATTAGATATTTCAAGGTATTTTACATGGATCTTTCATTTTAAAAGAGAAAACTGTTGATAGGTATTTTATATGGCAAAATGAAGACCAAGACTAGTCAAATATTTATTGTTGAGATCAATTTTTTACTTGCAGGAAATGCTCAGAATACACCATATAACACCTAAAATGGCTTGGTGTCTGGGGCCCTGTGGGCCCCAGACCCCCGGCTTATGCTGGGGGGCTGTGCCCCCCAGACCCCCCCCTTTTCCTCGGATTTCTTATTTACAATTTCACAGCCTTGAATATGTCGTGGAAAAAAGATCTCGTCCATAAAAGAGATAGCAGAACAGTGTCCGGGTTAGAAGAAGTATATTCTTCAAAGCTACATTTTCATCTAATTTTTATAGCTAAATAACATTTTTTTTGCCACTTATGTCATTGATTACAAAATATGCCATCAAATAGATACACATTATTGTTAAAATATGTTGCTTTTCTATGTTAAATCTATGTAAAAAATGTGTTCTATAGCATCTTTAAATGTTAAAATCTCAACAGCTTCAGGGGGCTTGCAGCGCCCTTGACCCCTGCTGATAGTTTCTTACATTCCTCTATTTTTTTCAATTACTGCTGGGATCCCTGATAAACTTTAGAACTAACACAGTCTCTGCATTCAAATAAAACGTTAGCCACGTTATACTTCTAATGCAGGGGTGTCCAAACTAATCCATAAAGGGCCGTGTGGCTGCAGGTTTTCATTCCAGCCATGCAGCAGCACACCTGATTTGGCTTATTCAATCAACTGACACACCCACCCTTTAATCAAGGGTGGGTGTGGCTGCAAGTATTTGACTGTGTGAAGACAGTTCAGTTGATTGAATGAGCCAAGTCAGGTGTGCTGCTGCATGGCTGGAATGAAAACCTGCAGCCACACGGCCCTTTATGGATCAGTTTGGACACCCCTGTTCTAATGCGAAGACGGAGGCAGCTTCCACCCTTCAGTTCGTCTTCCTCTCTCTCGCTTTCGCATTTTTTTTGACCTTTCACCCTGGTAATATTCCAGTGTACACAAACGTAGTAAAATAAAATACACTTTACACTCAAACGTCAAAATAATTAACTTTACAGCACACATTTCACTTCTCTAATGAAATGGTTACATTAGAAATTCAAACATGTTACATACTTAATTACGCATTACGTTTGACTTGTAACCCTAGTACACAGTACTATAATTCCCAGGATTCCCATCTTCATTCCCAAAACAGGATTCTTAAGATATAAACTAAACTTATTCCCTTATTTATTCCTCTTATAAAGATAATGTTTAGTCCAAATGAGTTATTATGAACTACCTGAAATGTCTATTTTACTACTTATTTATCTAAGTGGCTTTTTATCACTGTGTTACATAAAAAAAGCAACAAAATACGGAATAAAAATATTTGATGGTAAGAACGTATGTTTTTTTAATTTTTCAAGAATTATTATTATTATGGCATTTTTCACAAATTGGTACTGTCATGTCGTCAGTTTGTTTACATTCTAAGCAGAAATTATTTTGCTGGACGTTTTATATAAAGATTTTATTTTTCGAATTTGAAAAAAATAACAATAAAAATGCTCTGTTTCTCAAAATCCAGTGAATGTGGATAGAATAAAACTGTTATTCCACTCAATCTCGTCGTACATAGCTTACAGGGCTATTAGCTCATGTACCGTATGACTCAATTTTGTGGAAAAACTTAAATATAGTAGCTCCTTTTTTGGGGTAATTTCAGGGTTTGATCTCTGTCTGTCTCATTTGAATAAAATTATGGATTTCATACTGTTTATTTTGTATTATGCTAATCTCACCCCTGCTCAGATGTATTAAAAAAAAACTTAAATAAACTTGAATAAAGTTATTCAGCATGTACAGCTAAATGCCAATAGCTTTGAATACACAGATAAATTAAAATAATTCTTACTGAGCCATTTTGACTTCTGATGCTTTTGGGGAAACTGTCCAGTTTTAGTCATTTTCATTTTTTTTAATGAAAAAAAAAATCAATTTCAGACTGGGGTGTGATATGAACATAATCGAATGCACACACAGCACAGGCAGTGAATTATCCTTAATACTACGATAGCTAAGATGCTCATAACACACATTGCTTTTCACATCAAGTCGATGCAATTGAAATGTTTGTGATTTAAGACAGAGAGTTTTTGATTTAAAACAGAATAGAACATCCTATCACTTTTCTCAAGGCAGTGAAAAACTGGATGGTGTTTCAGGAGCGGAAATATGCAAATTGGTACATAATCACAATATTGCAGGATAAGATAACTCCAGGAGTGATCACCGAGGAAACTAATTAACATCCGCTTGCAGATAGATCTATGCTTGCTTTCTTAATTGTGGCCTAACATTTTAATGAGTGTCTCAACAATGCATAAATAACCCCTGACAGGCTTGAGAATAACATTCCCTTCTTTTCTTTCACTTGTTTCTGATTTGAAAGAGCTCATCTTTGCCTAATGTAGACTTTTTCTTTATTCATCGCCTGCTGTTAGAGAAACTACATCGTTAGGGAAGATGTGGCCCCTCTAATTTCCAACCATAACTCACATAAGTCTAAATGCACTCACTGAATGCCAAATGTTTCACATGGAGTTTGGCAACCATAGGCTGTGGGAGGTTTGATAAACGTGCACTTACACACAAACACACACACAAAAAAAGATTTCCTCCAGTTCACTGTCAGGAAGCATGATAAAACCAAGATGGCATGATTTTAATAATTCTTTGATAATTTTATTCCAGAGCAGCTCCAATGCCACAGTTTAGCAGTCTATAGGAATCTGCCATTCTCATTTTGACATGCTGTGACATTATCTGTGCAACTTTATGGAAATGTTCTCAAGAGCCGAGTGTTGTTACCTGGTTGATGTTGAATCTATCTTATTTATATGCATTTGACTGCAAAAATATATATCTTTTCCCGCTCATAATTTGGCACAAACCCATGAGATCAGGTTGTCGCTTCTGAGATACGGGAGAATGCACACCAGCTGTTTCTCATCGAGCAAACTTTGAAAGTCTGCAATGTTTAAAGCATCATTTAAAAAGTTTAAAGCTTCAGCCAGAATGTATTTTGAATCAGTTCTTTCTGGGGCAGTTCAATCTGTCTTCACCATGTTTCTCATAACAAATGGATGGCAGCAGCTATGCCATTTGATTTGTCCCTCTTGAGAGACATTTTCATCCGATTTATTCAGCATTTTGTGGGTGCAAGGATATATAAATCAAATTGGATGGTGTTTTGCTTTCAAAACCTCTAAACTCGGGTCTTTGGAATGGGACAAATATTGTGCTTTGTCAAACAATGCATGTGTGTGTACTGTACATATATTGATCTGTGTTAATTTTGTTGACAAAAAATAAGATGAAACTGTTTTGAAAGTCTTCCCCCCCATGATCAAATTGAAATGATAAAAAAAGATAAAATGTTTATTATCGTTCCTGGTGTCACTACATTTAATTTGCATGAGAAGCACAATTATGTGTTGCAACGTTCAGGTTGGTTTTACTATTCAAGGAGTAACGAAGAAGAAATAGCACAGTCAAAAATCTCATTTATATGTCGTTTCCTCCCCCGAGTTTGCATGTATGGTAATTTTCTTTGTCAGTCATCCGCAACACACCCACTATTTGCTTAATCAGAGCTTCCGTCCATTCCCAAAATTTGGACTCATGGTGAATACAACACAAACTTTCTTTAATCCATTCCTCATGCTAGCTGTGTTTTGCATTGGAGATGTGACCTTTTGCATTCTCAGGTTCATTTAGCCAAAACTGTGTCAAAAATAGTCTGCCAAAATTAACTGTCACAGCAATCCCTCCCTGCAAACAGATGTTGCTGTCTCCTGAATACTATCCTAGTTCTCTCATTCACTTCTGGTTTACTTTCAGGTCCAAGTATACATAAATATACATACATACATTATCTGTAGCCGCTTATCCTGTGCAGGGTTGCAGGCAAGTTGGAGCCTATCCCAGCTGGCTATAGCCGAGAGGCGGAGTACACCCTGGACAAGTCGCCAGGCCATCGCAGGGCTGACACATCGAGACAAACAACCATTCACACTCACGGTCAATTTAGAACCACCAATTAACCTAACCTGCATGTCTTTGGACGGTGGGAGAAACCGGAGCACCTGGAGGAAACCCATGCAGACACAAGAAGAACATGCAAACTCCACACAGAAAGGCCCCCATTGGCTACTGGGCTCAAGCCCAGGACCTTCTTGCTGTGAGGCAACACTGCTAACCACTACATAAACATACATTCCTCTGTGAAGTCTTGCCAATCGTTCTGTGTTAAGTTTCTCTAACATTATTCCCCTTCCAAATTTGGAGTCCTGCGACCTCAACACCCGCAAGGGAGCGATTTGTGAAATCACTGGTGGAAGGGTGAACACAGGCTGAAAGCCAGGCGGTCCAAACACTCTTGGGCTTCTCTCTCATGAGTGGGCGCATAAGAGACAGTGACAACCCCAACAGCAACTGCAGCAAGGCCTGGGAAGGCAAAGAAAACAACGAAGAGGACTTCATCATTGTTGAATATCGATGGACAGCCATAAGACACATTATTCATTGCTGTTTCTATGACCTTGCCATGTTTCTTGACCTTGTCTTTGGATTTCTCTTTGTGTCCCGCTCATTGCCTATCTCACTTCATTGAGGTGCTAGATAATTAATTCACGCACTCATCTATAGTAGGGTTGCAGTGGCCAGAACCTATCCCAGGAACACGGACAAGAGTGAGAAAGGAATACACCCTAGATGGGATGCCAGTCCATCACAGGGCACCATGTACACACATTCACATACTCATTGACACCTAGGGGTGTAATAAGTGTAGCTAGTCCACTTACTGCCATGTTTTGGGGAGGTGGGATATGAGAAATGGGACTACCTTGAAGAAACCCATATGGACATGGGATAAACATGTAAAACTCCAAACAGAGAAGATTGAACTAGGGGCCCAGGTTTGAACTAGGCATGCTAGAGGTGTGAAGTGGCAATGGGATTTTCTGCACCACCATTCTGCCCCACGTTGGACAATGCATTGAATTAAAATTACTCTGTGATGTCTTGTCAAGCATTATGTAAATTTCATGCATTATATTTCTTGTTGTTTATGTGACCTTGCCTTGCTCCTTGAGATCATCTTTGCGTTGCCCTTTGTGTACCAAATATTGCCTGTCTGCCTTCACAGAGATGTTGGGTAAACAGTTTATCCTTGTTCATTGTCACATTATCACTGATATCTGGAAAAATCCTAAAATCTCAGAAGTCCTTTCTATTGGTTCTCTAAGTTTCACAGTTGGTTGTTTTGAAGATGCTTTTGTGCAAAGAGAAGTACAATTAAGCTCAGCTGATTAAGGCTAAAGGCACTAGTCAAAGTAGTGGCTTGGGGGCACCAAGATTTGAACTCACAACCTTGCAATCATTAGCCCAGAGCCATAACTGCTTCGCCTTCAGTTCCCTTTACAATGATTTAATAAATTGAGAATCCTGTTACCCATCGGTGCCCTTGGTGATGGCTCGCAGTATGAAAGGTGAGTGAACATTCAGCACACGTTAAAACAGCTTTTACATTGTGATCGCCTCTTTTAATTGCCCTCGCACCAGAGACCCCGGGGCCTCGATTTCCTCCTGACTTTTATTTAATGTGCTATTAGTGCTAATGAACCCACTGCTCATGGAGACGTAGAACACACTGTGAAATCTGCCTACCATGTCTGAGCCCCAGCCCAGACTGGAAGCATGTGCTTATCAGGCCCCAGAGCTCCCAATCACCTAAGTCTGGAAAATAATAAAGTTAAAGGAGAAAGTGTGCTTTGAGACAATGTAGTGCCAGGACGATGTAGTGGTGAGAGGAAGGCCAGTTTGCTTGACATGTTTCTTTATTAAGAAGAAGAAGTGTAAATGTTCTACTGAGTTTGGTATGTTAATAAATTTCCTCTCTATTTCATTAGCCTGTTCCACTGAGTACTGCAGCATTGTCATGCAGCCACCAGTTTGGCAAGGGAAAATCTTTTATTTACTGGGCACAGCTGATATATACTGTGTAGATATTCCCACTGATCTCCCACATAATCGTATGGGTTACTAAATGGACATTTCATTAGTTTGAATGTCGTTACTGAACTTACTGCCACTCACAGATGCTTCATTGATCCACAGAAGTTCCTTTGACCCGACTCTCGAGAACTTGCCATATTTTGCAGTAATGAAATCATTCTTCAGAGTCAGTTAGTTGATGAAATGGCTTGACCAAGACCTTTAAAACTTTCATTATCATTTAGACTGGCGGTGCAGACCGGAAAGTCATAATGTTTTCTCTAATGACTACAGGCAGAGGCAGTCTTTGCACTATTGAAATGCCTTGCACAATCCATTTAGTAGCTACTCTGATCTGAAACTACATTTCCCAACCTTCTCTCCTCTTTACTCTCATGCACTGAGGTGAGGGCCACTTGGCTATTAACCTGTACCAGAGATACAGACCAGTTTCAGTGCTGAGTGGAATGTGAAACTGCAAGAATTCTTTCTTTTGAGGCTTGTGCAATCAAGACTGGAGATTAGTGTATAGCGTAAGTGTGTGCTTAAAGCAAAGGGGTGTCAAAAATGAAAGGTGAGATGAAGTGCATATGTTATGATTATATTCAGAGCAGTGCAGTTGGTTTGTAACTCAAGGCCATTTTTTTTCTCAGTGAAAATGAATAGAAAGTCAAACAAGTTCAGAAGTTCAGTTCACTTTAATTTACGGATTGGCTTCTGAAGGTTTTCCTTTGATGGATATGGTTTATTGGGAACATTCTCACGCAGGGAAACTCTGTTTCTGGGTTCTTTTCACACCCTTCACTCTCCTTCATCATTTCCTCTGGAATGACGATATGAAATACAGTTCCAGATTCTTGATATCTTCTAAAATGGAAGGAATTAGGTCCAAAAGCCAATAATAACTGCCCAAAGTTTGATCCTTTTCAAAAAGAGCTTTCTATAATGGTTCTTTGGCTATTTAAAGGTTCTTATCCTGCTACATTTGTTCTTCTTGGAACCCTTTAACAATTGTGGAGTTCTACATAGAACCTTTAAGTCAAAAGTCAAAGTCCTCCCCATGCCACAAGGCGCACTGGGTGGCGCCAATCTCCGTTTCAGTAGCCCTCAGACTCCCGCCTATTACATAGCTTGGGTTACAGTTGGGGGCTGGTCCTCTGGGAACTGTGAGAGTTTGACTCCCAATCCCATCTGCATTGTGATATGCCTTGCCAGAAGGTACCATTTTTATGATGATATGACCCTGACCGTAAGTAGAATTCACGGTCTCCTGGTCGAGAGGCAGACATGCCAACCACGAGGCCATCTCACAGTACCTTTAAGACTATACTAAATTGCCCTTGGTGGGAATGAGTGTGTGACTGGTGCCCTGTGATGGATTCAGACCGTGTCCCTGTCTCGCACCCAGGGTTCTCAGGATATGCTCCAGATCCACAATGATAATAATAATTTCAATTTATATAGCACATTTCTCACACCCAAGGTTGCTTTATCTCATCTCATTATCTGTAGCCACTTTATCCTGTTCTACAGGGTCACAGGCAAGCCGGAGCCTATCCCAGCTGACTACGGGCGAAAGGCAGGGTACACCCTGGACAAGTCGCCAGATCATCACAGGGCTGACACATAGACACAGACAACCATTCACACTCACATTCACGGTCAATTTAGAGTCACCAGTTAACCTAACCTGCATGTCTTTGGACTGTGGGGGAAACCAGAGCACCCGGAGGAAACCCACTTGGACATGGGGAAAACATGCAAACTCCGCACAGAAAGGCCCTCGCTGGCCACAGGGCTCGAACCCGGACCTTCTTGCTGTGAGGCAACAGTGCTAACCACTACACCACCGTGCCGCCGGGTTGCTTTATAATCAGGGGGGAAAAAAAAGTCCACCAAAAGAGGGATCCTGAACAGAATAAAGCATTTGCTGAAGACCAGTGAATGAATGTTGAATATTGGAAATATAGGTCAATTGGGGCAAATGGCAAATAATAACTGTCCAAAGTCTTTAACCCTTTGGCAAAAAGAGTTTCTTTAAGTTTCATTAAATAGTGAAGGGTTTTTGTCTTCCAAAATGGGCTCACCTTTTTGAAAAATGAGACACCCTGTTATAGGTTCTATACAGACTCTTCAAGGTTTTCCCCAGAGTGACAAACCTGAGAGCCATTAAAGCAAAAATAAATAAATAAATAAATAATATTAATAAAAATAATAATAATAACAACAACAACAACTGTCCAAAGCTACTGATCTTTTTAGAAAAGTTTATTTTTTTTTAAGTGTTCATTGGATACTTAAGGATTCTTGGCTTTTTTTTTTTAATGAACCTCTATATGAAATGGAAACAAACACTCAGTTGTCAGGTTCAATATCCACCCTTGGAGAGTTTTCTTGATTTGTGTAGGAGTGGAAAAGGGCTTTTGTGGTGCATTAAGCTAGCATATAATGAATAGATATGAATGTGGGTGTGAAAGCATGTTAAGAAGAGAACTGAGCATACAATTACCTAATTACCAGCTCTAAAATGATGCAATGCAAGAAAAGCTGTGAAACCAGTGTAGACAATATAGATACAGTATAAACACCATCTGTTCTTTCACATGTGTACAGAGTGTATGTGGCTAAACTAATACGTCGTCAATTTACACATTCACTCTCACACATGACAAATTCATACAACTTTTTGAATGCTTCTCTTTGGCTAGTGCTTTCCATAAACTAGTATCAAAATGGATTGATCTGTGCACATCCATCCCTTTGGTGCCTCTCCACCCTACTGAGTGCAGGCTGTTTCAAAATCTGCTGAAGGTGAAGGTTAATTGGAAAGCATCTCTCCGAACATAGCATGCTCCAAAATCTGAATCCTCCAAATTTCCTTCCAACTGTCATACAGCAGACTTTGGATGGATGCCTGTGTGTTTCCTGAGGAATTCTCACAAAATCAGCTTCGCACCATGCCAGATCTTTTGAGATATGCCTTCAAAGCACATTTAAAAAAAGCTTTTCGCTTTTCACTGTCTTGCTTAATAGGCACAGTGATACATAAATCTTGTGAAATTGGAGATTACACACTTGGAATCTGGAAGAAATTCTTCATGCAGCTGCTATATTGGCAGAGCAAGGCTCTCTAAACTCATCCGAAGTGAGAGAATTTATCCTAATCTCTCGATTTTATTAAACAGATTATTAAAAGTTCAGCTGACAACCACCATGGCTTTCAGAGATTCTTGGCTTCATCGTGGTTCACACGCATCCACCTGAGATATTAAGCGAGTCAGAAGATAAGATAAAAAGGGTGAATAAATCGGGATCCAGAAGATCCACAAAAAGATGATCATTTTCAAAGACTGAAGCAAGGATTTGCAGAGATAAAACCTTCTCGCATACGCTTCGTGAATATTTCAGTCCTATTGGAGTATTCTATTTAATACCGGAATTATTCACATGCAAAATTTCCAAAGTTTTGTTAAATAGTTCAAACAGCCAAGCCACCTCATAGCCAAAGTACAACTGAGCAAGGGAGAAGTGGCATATTAAATAAAGGAGGGGGAAAAAAAAACTTTGATCTTGTTCGGGAAAGTCTGAAGCAAATACAGAAGTACTTGACACACTTGATGGCATATGGATTTATTGAAATGTATCACCTCTCCTGAAAAGGCCCTGCAGCACACAAGCATTATCCTACGCTCTCTGAAATCCATATCATATTATGCGTAATGGAGTGGGAGGCCAGGCCCACAGTGGGGGCGGCAAGCTGAAGACATTATTCAAATCGAACAGCAGGAGTGTGTGTGTGTGTGTGTGTGTGCGTGCGTGCGCCTGTGTGTGTTTGTGTATTGGAGATAGACAATGAACTCAGTATTTGCTGTTCATTTGGATTTCGAGGACCACTACGGAGTGGTCTGAAGTGCTTCCCCCCCACCCTTAGCATATGCATTGCTATGCCAATCTTTGTACACACTCTTCATTTCCCACCTGCAGCGCTCTCATTTGCTTCATGAAGTTATATTAGTAATGATTTCAAATTAGGACGAGTATTGTATATTACTGTGTATGTATCCACAGCACTGTGCAAAATCCTTAGGCATTCTATTTTTTTCATGCAAACTTTGTTATAGATTTATGTTTTATGACTTCTACATTATCGAGTCAGTACAAAAACATTTTAGAGTTCCAAATGTTGTTGTTTTTTTTTTTTCCAGCACAAAATTAAATGTTACAGGAAAAATAAGTTTCTATCTGAGCATCATATTCCATAAGAGCCCACTTTTCAGATTAAAAAAGAAAACATAATGAAGGCTGCTGGGTTTTGGTGCAAAATGAAGAAGCGAGTGTGACAGTCAAAGTGTCCAGAAGAACTGTGGCTGGTTCTGTAAGATGCTCAGTAACACCTAAGGGCCTCTGCATGCTCTTGCGACAAGGCTTTCGCAGATAGCTTTTCGCAGACAGTTGTAATTTATCGTTGAGCGGGGAGTAATAGGCGTGCGTGATGTTATTCACCGCCACAACGCACGGGGGCGCGAAGTCGCGAAATCGCTAGGAGTAGTTGGTGGGTGTGGTTAGTGGAGTGTTTATCCTCCGGTTACTTACAGTATAATGACTAGAACTGGAGTCGTATAGATGTACGTACTTCCTCACTTCCTCAATCAACCGCTCTTCGTGCTGCTCCATCTTCGCTCGTGTTTTTAAAATGGCGGTCGTGAAAACAAACCAAACCGGGAAAGTAGGGAAGCGGAAGTGCGTGTACAGCGGATGTAGAGTGGACTAATCAGAGCCCTCTTGTCTGCGACAGTGTCTGCGAGGCTTCTGCGGTGGTCACAATTTTTGGGAGGTGCGCGCAGAGCGTCTGCGAAGGTGGGGGGGCTACGCAGACGCTATCTGCGACGCCATCTGCGAGGACTGGGTTGTCAGCATAAATTGGCATTTAGGCTCATTTCCGCATAAAACTGCACTCATTGTACCTGAGACTAGTATTTTTTTTAAAGCAAAGGGTCGTCTCACACCAAATATTGACTTTGTTTTTAGCTCATCAACTTATTCACTTTAAAACCATTCACAGTGCATACACCACACCCTATAGAGAGCGTGCACATGACGTCACGAGGTCACGTGATATTTGTTTATCTGCCATTTTGGACGGCAAGGTCGCGCATAGAACTTAGACGAACCCGTTCTAATTATCAAGTGTGTGGGAGTAGATCTTTCGAGAATGGTTATATCTTGTTCAGCATTTGGTTGTACCTATAGAGATCTTGCAGTCACGTGACCGGAAAGTACACAGCCGCCATCTTGTCGGTAAAAAACACCGCTGAATACTGCTGCACTCGTGTACAGAATGGATCAATTTCAACCGACGGACTACACGGCTCATTTTTCTAATGAACCGATAACTAGATATATGTCTAAAATAAACGATCTACAGATTAATGACCCTTATGGCTTACCGGACGGAGTTTTCACGACCGGATTTTGAACTGCCAGCGGAATACCCAGACGTGTATAATTACCTCATTAACTTTCCCTCGCTGTTCAGTGGTGAAGCACTGCATGCTTATAAATCTCTGGACAGTTATCTTTACAGAAATTCAGGATTTGTCAGCGACTCAGATGTGGCATCTTGTAAACAAGAATCCTCATTGGATGGGTAAGTCACTTAAGTATTGAGTATAGCACTGACCAGCCGATTATAGAATAGAATAAGGTAATTCCAGCTGTAATTCCAAATCGTCCGTGTTGTTTACCATGGATCTGGCGTTGGAGAGGTAGAGGCTTAGCAGTGGAGGTTTGAGTGGCTGTTTTCTGAGCTTAGTCAACAGGCCGGCTCTGCAGCCTCGCTTTTGCTTCCGCTCCCGGCACCGCCTCCTTCGCTTTGCTTCCGATAACAATCCACGGAGACCCCGCTGGTCTCGCTATCTCGTCCAGAATGTTGTGCATGCGATGGAAATCGCTACAAACCGTCATTTTCTGCTGGAAACCCATGTCCAGTAAGTCCATACAGTTGTAGTGGATATTGAAGTCCGGTACAGACAACACGCAAAAATACACACAAAAAACATAAAAAACGTGCACAGGTAGGGAGAGCTTGTAGCTGCAGCCGTTGTAGTAGAATTGTATATAGTAGGGTTTTCCAGAAGAAAAGGTAGAAGTAAAAGCAGAAGTAGAACCAGAAGTAGAAGGCGGAAATATGGCGTTTGACCGACAAGATGGCGTCTGTCACAATCTGGATCGGCTGTGACGTCACATGCAAGTGCTCCATAGACAGGGCCAAAAAGAGGGCCTGTCATTTTATAGATTCCCCGCAGACGAGGAGAGACACGCAAAATGGGTGTCCGCTGTGCAAAGAAAAAACTGGAACCCCAGTTCTACCAGCCGGATTTGTAGTGAACACTAGGTGTAATCTAATTCAATACTCCTAGTACATCTGTTAAGTTGATTGTCGGATTGAATGATAACTGCATACTTAGAAACTAGACAGTCTCTAACGTTTAAAATGGCTATGCCTAGCCCTACTACCCTGGCCTAGTCTATGACAATGTTTTATCTTTTTGGCTCATATATGCCTTTGAAAGGCCAATCCATAGTAGGGATGGCGAAAACTAAAAAAAATCTTGACCGACCACCGAGCCTCATTAGCCGGTTAAAGTCGGTTAACCTATGAGTTTAAACAGGGATGCAAACGGCGGATGCGCCTTTTTCACGGCTGAATCGTGCAGATCCGATTTTTTTTTTTTGGGGGGGGGCGTTGGAATGTCTGAATAATTTCATCAAAGTAAATTATGTATTAAAATTACTAAATGAGCAAATGCTGTTACAGTTCATGAAACATAGGAAGTATTAGTATGAGAAGAAGGCAGTTGGTTAGAAAGCTGCGCACATTTGCGCAGCTTCCGTGCAGGCGTGCGAGGCTTTCTGATTTACTGTTTTTCAGACAAAAACATACATATTTACAACCCTGTCATTATCTGGAACTGAGTTTAGATTACGAACATTCTTAAGATAAAACGTCCTGCATAGTCTCTTTATGATAAACGTCTTAATGCCACTTACCCGTGAGGTTATCAAGTAGACATTCTTCTTCGGGACCTTCCAGAGGTTTAGTTGAGATACCCATCCTGCAACAAAATATTTATAAGCTTCCAGGCTCTTGTAAGCTTTGAGGGCTTTGCCAGTGTAACACCGCCAGTCTACTGCCTGGTTATTGTTATTCTATTTTGGCGCATGCGCGCCCTCTGCCTCTTCCGGTGTGTATTTACTCTGTGTGCGCTTCCCTTCAGTAAAGTTGTGTCCAACTACCCACACTCTCTCGGCCGTGAGTTATTCCTAATTACTGGCGCACGATTAACGAGAAAATTGTAAATGTCGTGGTAGGCCAGATTGGGCAAATCGCCGGCACCGCAGCTCCGAATTTCCCTGAACAAGGATTGCGGCAAGTTGTACGGATCTGCAATCCCCAACCTGGAACACTTTTCCACGTAACGCTGCCTCACGTCACCTTCAAGATGCTGAACAAACTTAGACAAGTAATCGCGCGATGTAGATGGGGTATTTTCCGAATTTTCTTGGGGATTACTGCCTGGATCCATTACGCTCGCGCAAGGTAAACTATCCTGATGCCGTCCAATGTGGCGGAGTGGGCAGAGTACACACGTGCGGGTCACGTGACTGCACATCCTCTATAAGAGATTCCAGATGAAACTACAGGCTTCGTATGACTGTCACATACGATATGCAATAACACCTCACCTGGAATGTTTTTACATATGTTTTGGAATTGTCCAATCATATCTAACCTCTGGACCTATGTAAATTCTGTGTTATTTGATATACTTGGCATTTCTTATATTCCTAATCCTGGTTTCTGTCTCTTTAATGATACCTCTGACATCTCTCTAAAACAAATTCAATGCAAAATGTTATTTGCTGGGTTCACATCTGCAAAGAAAACAATTACAAAACACTGGTTTACTCCTGATATCTGTATGAAGTCATTCTGGATACAAAGCCTTCTTAGAATTGTTAATCTTGAACTTACTACTGCGAGACTGAATAAAGCCCGACCTGCTACCGTAGAAGCCTGGGAAAACTTCTCATCCGATATAATTTCTTGGATGAGACGATAATGTACACTCACACACTAATCCTTTTTTATGTCTTTGTTTTTGCTTTTAATACTTCACTATTGCTGTACACAGTGCTATTTAATATGTCTGTGACCCCCCCACGCCCCTTGTAGAAAATCAATAAAATGTTGATCACAAAAAAAAAATTGACTTTGTTTCATTTATTATGGCTTATTGATTACTGTATTTTTTTAATCTTGAAACATTTCATTTCATTATTTTTAAGCCATTTTTGGTCAGCAGTATTTCTTTATACATGCCTAAGACTTTTGCACAGCATTCTCTCTCTCATATATATATATATATATATATATATATATATATATATATATATATATATATATATACACACACACACACACACACACACCTCTTCCACAGGGCAGTTGGTATTGGTATCATGCATAACTCATCTGAGTGCAACAAATTGAATCAAGGAATAAATTGAAAATCATAAATCTTGTACAAGATTCTGTTTTGTAGATCACGAACAGGTACAAGCTTATGTTTACAAATAACATTAAATAAATTAATCTTAACTGCTTCTTCTCAATTAGTCTTAAGTAGTCAATAATTTTGCAATTATGCACACGTATAATATCTGTAATGATCAAATTGATGCACAATTTTAATATCACTTCACAAGTCGAATCCACAGCGTACAGCATCGTGGCGAACAGACAGGCCATCTGACGTCAGACCAGAAGATTGATGGTTGGCAAAATTTTTGGGGAAGCCATGGCCTAAAGGTTAGAGAAGCAGCTTTGGGACCAGAAGATTGCCAGTTCGAAGCTGTGGACCAGCAGGAAAATGCGTGGGTGAGGAGAGCGAATGAACAGCACTTTTCCCTTCCTCAACATCCATGGCTGAAATGCCCTTGAGTCAGGTGCCTAACCCCAAACTGCTCCTCGGACACTGCAGCAGAGCTGCCCACTGCTCTGGGTATGTGGGTGCTCACATCCCCAGATGGGTTAAACGCAGCGAAAGAATGTACATTTGAGGAATAAAGGCTTAAAATTACTTAAAAACAAGAATGTGACTTACCAAACATACAATATACAACCCATATTTATTGTGTATCAGATTATTCTTCATCATGGCATGTAAAAACAATCGTAAAGTAGTATAATAATATTTAAATAATATTCTATTATTCTCACAATTAAGTTATGAATTTCTCTTCTAAATTGTTTGCTACCCTTCGCCTTTATTTGTATCATCTGAACGTACAGCTATTAATGTACATGCTATTATTGATAGTCAATGACAAGTTGGTGTGATGGGAAGAAAAGAATCATTACTACCCAAACGTAAAATAATATGTTCATGCCATATGTATCCGTTTGAACTTTCCCTGTGTCATTAAGCTCAAAGTTACAGCTGTTACAAAGCGCTGATACTGGAGACTCCTTCCATAAATGAGAAATAAATGCCTCTTCACAGAAAAAGTCACCTTATCAACAATTACTCATGTTTTTTTCTTGGTTAAATAACAGCATGCTTTTTGGAAATGTGTTATTCAAAAGAATGACATGTGAAGTCACCGTGGATTAGCTGTTACTAATGAAACAAAAACATGTTTTCAAATAAGTGCATTAATATAAACCTTGCAGCTGGAACGACTGTCAGAGCTGCTGTTATGGAAAATTAACGAACTGCTAACCAACGAGAATCCAGAACAGGACATCGTAAATGCTGAGTACTGTACTGATAAGATCCTATGGGTGTATTTTCAGGACTAACTATGATAATGGTGATGATGATGATGATGATGTAGCTCATTTTGCATTGCTCTTGACCTCCATCTCTGTTCACTCGTCCCAATTTCCCAAAGACAATCGGTGAGTCGACACATGCCACTTTTTTAATGTGTAAACATTTTCTTAATGTCCTGTAAGGGTTAATAATGGTCAAATGGTGGGAATCGATTTCATTTTGCACCTCAGAGATGCTAAGTTTGGCCATCATACCCAACCTCATCTTGTCTTTCCTCTCCATAATGTGTGGTAGACTCCGGACTGTGTGGCCATCTGCCTGGGAACGCAAATAGCATGTAAGTTCTGTTTGACCGTGAGGAAGATGCCACACTTAATATTGCACTGGCATGAGGATTCTCACTGAGTGCCAGAGCTCATTAGCACACCACCGACTCGGCTCAAATGCTGAATTACTGCCTGCATCTTCTCAATTCGCTCGGATTCCTCTGAAACAGTAGCAAAACAATACATGTTCTTTGCTCCTGTGTGTAATGTTCTAGGAGTTAGAATCCATTGCTTCACATCTGGCCAAATCACATCAAATTTCCATGAACAGCACATTCTGAAGTGTGTTATTGCTCTTATACAACAGCAATTCGCCAACACTAATGGCACATCATACTTATCCATTTTCAGCTACATTTTGCATGTTGTTGAACATCTGCAAACCTTCCTTGTATCACACGCATAATGGGAACTGTAAACAATAATTCCCTCATCAGCCTTTCTTTTTACCCTCCCTTTAATTAGATTATTAAAAAAAAACATCCATAGTTTGTTCTGGAAACAGCAAAGCCCTCCTTCCTGCATCCAAAAACATTACAGCTTTATCTCTGACTGTTTCACATACTGTTTGAAGCATATGTTACCAAAAAGAAGGTCTTGATTCTAAAGTGCTCAACTACGCCACCTGGGGCCCTTCACCCCAAGACATACCATGTATTCAGCTTGACCTCTTACACCTTACCTGAGACAAGAGGGTTCTCACGCACAGGTAAGTTAGTGATGACAGAGACGTGGTATTTCGATACAAAAATAAACTATTTTTTTAAATAATTCACTTAAAATGCAACCTGCTGTGTATTCGTTTCACAGTAAAATAAAAACACATCAAACCACAACATAAAGAACCATATGGCGAGAGGGAGAGGTGATGGCTGCACCCAGGAATACCAATCTTCAATCAATAACGGCGTTAAATCGATCGGCTATTGGGGAGAGGTTACCTGTCCTGGAAAAGAAGTGAGACTGACACACCACCCGTGCTCTTGATGCTGGTGCTTAAACACACATACAGACACATGCACACATACTCGTACACAGATACTGCCGAAAGTGATCACAGCAAATAGTAAGGTGCACGTTGTCACTAAAAATACTATGTGCAGTGCGCAAAGAAGAGAGCTCGGATCCGGCGCTCTGCCCCATAGGACAACTGCAACACTCTATATTTCACAACAGGGGCAGACTACTGGGGCAGCCAATACCACATCTACCGGTATTGCCTTGATGCCACAGCAGGGAAAAACAAACTAATGAAGCCAATTAGAAGCTCACTAGACTCAGGCCAAGCCTATGCTTAGGCTATATCAAATAGCATACAAGGGGAAAAAAAAAACAAAAACAATAAAAACAAACCAATACACACAAGGCAAAAGTTAAAATGATAATAAATTTACAGGAGGCAAAGCAGGAAAAAAAAGCTATGGTGGCTGCGGAGGAACAAACTTGCAAGCAAAAAGGCAGTAACTCTGCCGGTTAAACACAGTAATGTCTAGAATATATTTGGATGCTGTAGGATTAAGACTTCCTTTCACTCCAACTAACCAGTTCCAGCATGACAATGCCCCTGTGCACAAAGCAAGCTCCATAAAGACATGATTTGCCAAGGTTGGTTGAGAACAACTTGAGTGGCCTGCACAGATCCCTGACTTAACCCCAGGGAACACCACTGGGATTAATTGGAATGCTGATGATGAGCCAGGTGTCCTCGCCCGACATTGGTGCTTAACCTCACTAATGCTCTTGTGGCTGAATCTAGAGGAAAACCCTCCCAGAAGAGCGGAGGTTATTATAACAGCCACATGGGGCTAACTCTGTTATGGGTGAAGGACTTTGGTCTAAAACACCAATCCAGGGATGGAAAGCAATAGTCATTAAATGTATTCAAACTTCTATGTTGGATACACCTAACAAAATGGACAGTGACTGCACCTATCTAAAGTACAACACATTATTATCCATCCATCAATTATCTATACCACTTATCCATCAAGGTTGCAGGGGAAGCTAAAGGAAATCCCAGCTGACTTTGGACGAGAGGTGAGGTGCACCCCGGGCAGATCGCCATTCACACTCATTCACACCTTTGGACAATTTAGAGTAGCCAGTTGACCTAATGGGCAGGTCTTTTGTAGCCTGGGCCCGCCTATCCTAAGTGTGACGCAACACGAGGACCTGTTGCGAACTTAGTCTGGCAAGGCAAGCTATCTACAGCTTTTCCAAGCTCCCGAAAAATCAGGAGCCAATCAACTTTGAGCATCTCCAACGGCCCTGGGTAGAGGCGTGTTCAAGGCACTGACGTAGTAGAACTGCGACTGGAAGCCATAGATTGTTTACAGAATCTATGCCGGAAGCGCTTCATTCACGAATGCTGTATTGAAAGCATTCAACGGGAAGTTCTCATTGAAAACGGAGCAAAGAGCAGCCCTGGAGGTATTTATTGAAAGGAAGGACGTTTTCGCCTTGCTTCCGACCGGCTTCGGTAAGAGTTTAATAAGAGGATCTCATCTCATTATCTCTAGCTGCTTTATCCTGTTCTACAGGGTCGCAGGCGAGCTGGAGCCTATCCCAGCTGACTACGGGCGAAAGGCGGGGTACACCCTGGACAAGTCGCCAGGTCATCACAGGGCTGACACATAGACACAGACAACCATTCACACTCACATTCACACCTACGGTCAATTTAGAGTCACCAGTTAACCTAACCTGCATGTGTTTGGACTGTGGGGGAAACCGGAGCACCCAGAGGAAACCCACACGGACACGGGGAGAACATGCAAACTCCACACAGAAAGGCCCTCGCCGGCCACGGGGCTCGAACCCGGACCTTCTTGCTGTGAGGCGACAGTGCTAACCACTACGCCACCGTGCCGCCCCTAATAATAGGATGTCTATGGTTTAATCTACCAGTTAGCCCCGTTGCGTCACATACGTCAGAGGAAAGAGTGATGTGATTGGTTTAAGCTTCGTCACAGCCTTTTCTGACTTCGACCAGTAGCAAACTGAGGCATTTCAGGGAGGCGGGTCAACCACACGCTTTGGGAAACGGTTGGGCTTAATAGCTTTGCCAGACCAAATGCTCGCAGAGCTTTGAAGTCGCGTTAGCCAGACTAGGTCTTTTGACTAGGGGAAGAAACCTTAGAACCCTGATGAAACCCATGCAGACACGGAGAGAACATGCAAACTCCACACAGAAAGGCCCCAGTCAGCTGAAAGTTTCAAACCCAGAACCTTCTTGCTGTGAAGCAATAGTGCTAACCACTGCACCGGTTACTATTACTGTCATTTTAACTAAAATAATCATTTGACCTGTAAATGATCCCTCAGTATACGTTCACTTGAAATGAGTGTTCCAACTCTGAAGTACCTCTTGCATCTCTTCAATCTACCTACATTTTCATGTTTCAATAACAGACTCTGGAGTACCAGAGATAACACTCCTATCATTTTTGGATTCTAAATATATAATAATGCATGAATAATGTGTACAGTACAGTTCTTACAGCATTCATCACCATTTCTGTTCAGAGAATTTCTGTTTCAGGATTTGAGGACAACCAAACAGAAGTTTGCTTTCGTAATCATGAATCTCTTTGCTTTTCCAGATGCCCATACTTCCTTTATTGATGCCTGCTATGGATTCTGGTATCATTATTGCATCACTGTGCTTTCTGTACACCTTCTGCTTGCTTAGCTGTAACTGGCAAATGACAATGACAGGGGCAAAGCCTGCATTCATGAGCCGCTGACCTGAAATCACTGGCTTTCTGCAATAATGAGGTGTTCTGGCAAACTAAATGTACTGCAATAATGCCAATTTGCAAGCTGCTTATTTGTATTATTAAATTCCAGGCATGCTTGAATATCTTGGCCCGTCTATTATTATTAGGTTTGTTGTGCTAATAACAACAGGACCAATTAAGTCGGCTCATTTCCATTCAAATTCTCTCTCGGCACAAGCTGCTATATATTTCCTCATACAGCACAGCAGTGACGGCTGTCAGAAAACATCCATGAATGAGTGCTTATTAAAAAGCCCTTGAGCTGGAAAGTGGCATTATAATGAATGACCAAAGCATTCCTACAATAATTTTCTGTTTTGGTCATGTACGTGGACGTTTTGGAGGAGCAAAAGAATTATTTAAGCAGTAAAATAGTCATCAAGGTGAAGAATTTAAAAAATAAGTGCTGAAACTAAACACAGTAGTAGCAGTGCACATGTTAAATCCAACGGCATGCACATTTGCTCAAACACCCTTCCTAAGCAGGAAAGCACGAGTCTGGAGGTGTGATGTTAGCATTAGCATGCACCAAAACACTTTTCAGCAAGAGCATTATAAAAACTGAACAAGAATGTCCTGCCAGTCATCCTGCATCTGGTCGATTCCTATTTCAGGCTACTTGAGATAGGCATCAGATGCAGTGGAGTGTTGATATCCAGGAACAAGCAAAGCTGTCCTATAAAAAAGTGATGCTCAAGTACTTTTAGAGAGATTGCCAGCCTTGGCTTGTTACCCCCACACCCTCCTTCAGCCCCCTCCAAAAAGACCAGAGGAGAGCACAGGGGAAGACACTTATGATTGGAGTCACACATGAGAGGTGATCGAGGGAGTCTCATCTGCCGAGCAACCTGAAGAGGCCACAAGGTCTGGTGGCAAATGAGTGGGTCATTTTCCAATCAACCCATCACCAGGCTGAAGTGGAGACCCAGCAGAGGCTGATGAGTTCTGCTTTGAGGCCAACGTTTCAAAATGCAGATGTCGAAAACATTCACTGGTGATGTTTCTGAAAAAGACAAAAAAAAAAACCCAAAAAACAACTGCTATTGACACAGTAGGTGTTATCCAGGTCAAACATGGTCTCTGGATTGTCCAGTTTGAACAGTCCAGAATCTACACTAGTCTATTCATGAAAAGTTTTATCAAAAAATTATTCATGTTTGCGTAACTGGAAGACACTCTCATGCGTGAAACAAATCTTCAGAATTTGAGATCAGGAAGCTAACTTTACTTTTCTGGGAGTTTCTTTGAAATCTGAACTCGCCATGGCTTCCGGAAACCTTTAGTGTTTGCAAAAATCTTATTTCCATATTGTTTATTCCCCCTGCTGTTCCACACGGTATAATTCACCCAATTATTTTTTGTAAATTACCAGCAACACACCCATTAGTTGTGTGTACAGTTTATCCCAGGGTCATAGTAACTCATTACTAATGAGTGAAGTGTTATGTTACTGTGTGGTTACTTGCAACATAAAATGATTTCTTTAAATAAATGTGCACTTCGAGCCGTCTTTTCTCTCAGGTCTCTTCACAGATGTCGAGAAGTATTCATTTAAATAAGCTAATGGAGATTGTAAAAATGCACTGTCTTCTTCTAGACATACGCTGATCAGTCATAACATTAAAACTAATGAAAGGTGAAGTGAATAACATTGATTATCTCATTACAGTGGCATGTGTCAAGAGGTGGGATATATTAGGCAGCAAGAGAACAGTCAGTTCTTGAAGTTGATGTGTTGGAAACAGGAAAAATGGTGTAAGGATCTGAGCGACTTTGACAAGGGCCAAATTGTGGTGGCTAGATGACTGGGTCTGAGCATCTCCAAAATGGTACATCCTGTGGGGTGTTCCCGATGTGCAGTGGTTGGTACCTACCGAAAGTGGTCCAAAGAAGGACAACCGGTGAACCGGCAACAGGGTCATGGGTGTCAAAGGTTGTTGATTTGCATGGGGCACGAAGACTAGCCCATATGGTCCAATTCCACAGAAGACCTACTGTAACACAAACTGCTGAAAAAGTTAATGCTGACTAAAACAGAAAAGTATCAGCATTAACTTTTTCATCAGTTTGTGCTACAGTAGCTGTTCTATGGGATTTGACCATATGGGCTAGCCTTTGTGCCCCATGCGAATCAATGAGCCTTTGACACCCATGACCATGTCGTCGGTTCACCGGTTGTCCTTCCTTGGACCACTTTTGGTAGGCACCAACCACTGCATACTGGTAACATACCACAGGATGTACCATTTTGGAGATGCTCAGACCCAGTCATCTCGCCACCACAATTTAGCCCATGTCGAATTCACTCAAATCCTTACGCTTGTTCATTTTTCCTGCTTCCAACACATCAACTTCAAGAACTGACTGTTCTCTTGCTGCCTAATATATCCCACCCCTTGACACATGCCACTCTAATGAGATAATCAATGTTATTCACTTCACCTTTCATTAGTTTTAATGTTATGGCTGATCGGTGTATATGTCCAAATGTTTGCACACACCTGACCATCACACTCGGTTTCCTTTTGCTGTTATAATCAGCTCCTCTCTTCTGGGAAGGCTTTCCACTCAATTTTGGAGCATGTCTTTGGGGGATCTGTGTTGATGTGAGGAGGTTTGGAGTACACTTGGTTGGTGTTCCAGTTCATCTTAAAAGTTGTTCAGTGGTGTAATTTAGTTTGTAATCAGATACTGGCTGTCAAATAGACCACAAATGCTCCTGCATGACAGTTAAATAAATTTTTAAAGGTGCCATTCCACCAAAAACATTTAATACTGGCTCTTTTTGAAATACCATAGTTCACTCTGAGTTGCATATGCATGCTGCATGTGAAAATGTAATTCTACTCCCATTCCCTGTATTAGCTTATGAAAGAAAATAGTCGGAAAAACGAGCGAATCAGAAAAAGCCCTACGAACTTACGTAAGTTCAAAAATTAGTAGTCATGGCCTCGCCCACCTTGGCTTGCGACCGCCCACGGGAAGAAAGTTCGGATTTAAGCGCGAGGAGAGATAGCAGAGCCCATCTCGTCAGTAGCTAACAAAGAGGACCTAACAGCAAGTTGAAAACATGGCTGAACAAGTTCGTGCCTGTGTTATTTGTGGCAGTAACACATCAACGCTGCATTTCTTGCCCAAGATAGAAGAGCTGAAGAAGAAATGGTTGGAATTTATCTTTGGAACACCACCAGCGAAGTATAATGCAGCGTTAGTACTGTGTTCTGATCATTACAACCGCAGTGACTTTTCAAACTTCGGTGCCTTCAGTAGTGGTTTTGCTTCGAGGTTGTTTTTAATACCTGGATCTGGTACCGTCAAGACAATCGACTACCAGCTCACAAGCTGTAAGTAAAACATGAACTTTTTGTTCTAAGGTTTTTGTTACAAAATAGTATGTTCATATTCTCCACGTTAGCATGCATGGCATGGTCACAAGCTAGGCAGGGATGAGAGTTTTCCGTTTTCGGCGGATTTCCGCTTTTTCTGAGTAAAAAAATGACCTTTTTATATTATGCCAAATCCATTGAGAATTTTTTTTATTAATTTCGGGGGGTTGGGGTATGTTCCTTCATGCTGTTCACACTTTATTAACTCCAACGATGTTTACACATTATTTGTAAGTCGCCATCTTTAGTCTCATTTAAATCTCGTTGAATGTGATGTAAAATTCGTGTTATCTACATTGTTATTGGTCAAAACATCGATGTCGAGACCATAATAGCCAATCAAAACAGTTTTTATAAAGACATCCACATCCGCTTGTTCTGACCCACTGGAGGTAGCGTCACAGTGCTGTTAGCCAATCAGAGGGAACACGTTTACATGTCTTGAATATTAATGAGTAAGAGCTGAAATCCTGTCGTTCTCCCGCCACCCACTCCACCAACAAACTAGAACAGCCTGAAACAGGAGAACCACAGCATTTTTTTCACCAAAACCGGCTCACAGGGCATTCATTCATATTAGAGACCACCGCACAATTAATGAAAAAACGATGCAGTGAGACCTTTAAACTCAGTTTTCTTCCATTGGGTGAACCAGACTTTGAAATACAACATAGATCTTTAAATATGATTGAAATACATGCAAAGGAGAAACAAACTGCAGTCCACCAAAATCAGACCCACTGTATATCATCACAAATGTCAAAATTTTATCATGTGAATGGTTTTCCCGGGCTTCCACACGTATCTTATCTCAGCTTAATCCAACCGAAAATGTCGGTCAGGTTTTGATGCAAGTCAAATCCACAGGTCAGCGTTTGCGCTGTCTTCCATTAATCAATTCTGATAAATATCCTCATTATCAGACATGTTCATATCCAGGCATTTGAAATACGTCTCAGGATGTGGACGGACACCTGAATTTGGAACCTTCTGGTCAAAATCAATTCCGGCGTGCACAACAAAAGTCCCCGGGGAAAAAGTGCCATGATATAAATGACAGGTGATGAGCAAGTTTCTGTCTGAACATGACAGATGTGTTAACGCCAGGAGACCTCCATGACAGCTGCTCAAACACATGTGGATGGGGGGGAGGGGATTTTACACACGGGAATAAATGGCTGAAGTACCTCTAGATTGAATTTGCTCCAAAGAACGACAACCTGCACAAGCAGAGGAGGGTTTTTGGCAGTCACGGGTAGGTGTGCATCTCTAATATGAAGGCTGTCACAAATTATTAAAAGAAATGCGCATGTAATATCTGCACTTGTATCCAGGTTTGAGGTTTGTTTTTGTAGTTGAGAGTAACTGAAAAGACAATTAGGGAACATATTTTTGAATCGCAAAATTAATCATATTAGGTCTGATAGGACAAAAGGAAAACGGTATACATTGTAGAAATACAGAATATATTGCAGAATGTTTTTTGGTCTCGAGGTGTTTGATGCATGGTTCAGCCACATCAAATAGACCAACAGTGCTTTGGAGTTTTTGGCAAAGGGACTTTCAAGTGCACCTTCAATTTTAGTGTCATTTGCATATTTCTGAAGACTTAAAATTGTAGATCTGGTGGAATGGAGTGTGTGTGTGTGTGTGTGTGTGTGTGTGTGTGTGTGTGTGTGTGTGTGTGTAAAACCTGATTCAGTGTGATAAATTGTCATTGCGATGTGACCCAACCTCTAAAGGGGAAATTGCGTTTAATAGCTGCTTTACGGAAAGACAACATCAAACTTCTGAGTGATTGCCACAAACGTTTTCAAGACTCATGCAATGGTTTTCATATTTCATTCTGTGCAATACTTCAACACGAAGTAAAATTTCTGAAAGAAAGAATGAAGGAAAAAGAAATGAACAAAGCACACATCTGTAGTGAGATATAAAGCATGCATAATATATGAAATCTGCAATAACTAGCGATGAACTCAGACTGATACTGATATTGGGGACCAGTCTTGCATGTACAGTAATACCAAGTGACATAAGCAGAGCATACAGTTCCAGTCAAAAGTATGCACACACCTAAAAGATGTTTCATGTTTTAGATTCTTCAAAGTAGCCACTGTTTACCTTGATGACGCTTTGCACGCTATTGGCCTTATCTTAACCAGCTTCATGAGGTCGTCACCTGGAATGCTTTTCAATTAACCGGTCAACAGTTAATTAGTGGATGAGTTTCTTGCCTTCTTAATGCATTTGAGCTCAAACAGTAAATAATAATAATAATAATAATAAATGCAGTAAATAGCTCTATTGCATCCACAACTGTAGTAATCCATATTATGTCAAGAACCGCTCAACTAAGTAAAGAGAAATGACATCCATCATTACTTTAATACATGAAGCGACTTAATTAATAAAGAAAAAACAGTGAATTAGAAAGTGTGTCCAAATTTTTGACTGGTACTGGGTGTTGTCGCGCTAATGAACTGATGACATGAAATGACCATGACAGGGAACTACAGTATTTTATAAATAATGATGGCAATCAAATCGGACTCCAAAATGTGTTCTCTGAAAATATCTCCAGCATTTTCCAACAATATAAGTACCCGAAGTAAATATAAGTAAAAATATAAGTAAAAAAAAAAAAAAACAGCACAAGTAGTTCATTGCTAGCTGCACATGTCAACAAAAACAGACAAAGCTAGGTGAGTGGGTGGGTAAGATCAGCTTTTATCATCTTATGTTGTTCTTAATAATCAGCCACGATCAGCCATTGAGGGGGCGCCGAAGCAAAACAAAACCCGCCCTTCTCCAATGCAGCCCAATTCAATCAAACATCACTAATGTAGCTAGCTAATACACATCAACTAGCTAACATTATAAAGACCATAAAGCTGACATTTATGTTTTTCATGTAACCTACAGTGGGGCAAAAAAAAAGTATTTAGTCAGCCACCAATTGTGCAAGTTCTCCCACTTAAAAAGATGAGAGAGGCCTGTAATTTTCATCATAGGTACACTTCAACTATGAGAGACAGAATGGGGGGAAATAATCCAGGAAATCACATTGTAGGATTTTTAATGAATTAATTGGTAAATTCCTCTGTAAAATAATTATTTGGTCACCTACAAACAAGCAAGATTTCTGGCTCTTACAGACCTGTAACTTCTTCTTTAAGAGGCTCCTCTGTCCTCCACTCATTACCTGTATTAATGACACCTGTTTGAACTCGTTATCAGTATAAAAGACACCTGTCCACAACCTGTCCACAAGACCAAAGAGCTGTCAAAGGACACCAGAAACAAAATCGTAGACCTGCACCAGGCTGGGAAGACTGAATCTGCAATAGGTAAGCAGCTTGGTGTGAAGAAATCAACTGTGGGAGCAATTATTAGAAAATGGAAGACATACAAGACCACTGATAATCTCCCTCGATCTGGGGCTCCATGCAAGATCTCACCCCGTGAGGTCAAAATGATCACAAGAACGGTGAGCAAAAATCCCAGAACCACACGGGGGGACCTAGTGAATGACCTGCAGAGAGCTGGGACCAAAGTAACAACGGCTACCATCAGTAACACACTACGCCGCCAGGGACTCAAATCCTGCAGTGCCAGACGTGTCCCCCTGCTTAAGCCAGTACATGTCCAGGCCCATCTGAAGTTTGCTAGAGAGCATTTGGATGATCCAGAAGAGGATTGGGAGAATGTCATATGGTCAGATGAAACCAAAATAGAATTTTTTGGTAAAAACTCAACTTGTCGTGTTTGGAGGAGAAAGCATTCTGAGTTGCATCCAAAGAACACCATACCTACTGTGAAGCATGGGGGTGGAAACATCATGCTTTGGGGCTGTTTTTCTGCAAAGGGACCAGGACGACTGATCCGTGGAAAGGAAAGAATGAATGGGGCCATGTATCGTGAGATTTTGAGTGAAAACCTCCTTCCATCAGCAAGGGCATTGAAGATGAAACGTGGCTGGGTCTTTCAGCATGACAATGATCCCAAACACACCGCCCGGGCAACGAAGGAGTGGCTTTGTAAGAAGCATTTCAAGGTCCTGGAGTGGCCTAGCCAGTCTCCAGATCTCAACCCCATAGAAAATCTTTGGAGGGAGTTGAAAGTCCGTGTTTCCCAGCGACAGCCCCAAAACATCACTGCTCTAGAGGAGATCTGCATGGAGGAATGGGCCAAAATACCAGCAACAGTGTGTGAAAACCTTGTGAAGACTTACAGAAAACGTTTGACCTCTGTCGTTGCCAACAAAGGGTATATAACAAAGTATTGAGATGAACTTTTGTTATTGACCAAATACTTATTTTCCACCATAATTTGCAAATAAATTCTTTAAAAATCAGACAGACAATGTGATTTTTCTGAATTTTTTTTCTTATTTTGTCTCTCATAGTTGAAGTGTACCTATGATGAAAATTACAGGCCTCTCTCATCTTTTTAAGTGGGAGAACTTGCACAATTGGTGACTGACTAAATACTTTTTTCCCCACTGTAAGTAAACCAACTGAGCTATAGAAAATGTAAAATCTTCTGTGACTTTTTAAAAATGGTTAAAAAAATTCGGTATCGGTCTCAACAAGTACTGAAAACTGGATTAAACCTAAATCAGAGCAGGTGTTTCATTAACATTTGAACAATGGTGGATAAACACATGAGTTCACTTACATTGTTATTTGATTAATATTACTTCAGATTCATTCAAGCTGAAGTTTATCATTTGATCATGTTAATGAATGTTAGGTAAAGGAACAATTTCAACAAATGGTCACTAAAAAAAAACCACGCTAATCCAATGGGCTTGAAATTGTGCTTCATTATGTTTCTGTGTTTGCTGAACAAACTGTACTTTTTTTTCTCCTGAAAGCCTGCACAGTTAGTTACTTTGCATATCATGCAGATGTTGCAGGTATTACCCCTCCACGAGGTCAGTTAAGGCCATACAATTTGTATGCAAATGCAAGAAGCAGCGTAGGTGAAAGGCTCACTGAGCCATCGCTCTATATCTCCAGATAGTACTGTTAGCTACCGGTATGCATAGATTTATAGATGCACTAAATATGGCGTGATTAACCTGGCTCTTAGTCTTGGATAGACATGACAACCATGTCTGGTTTTGTTTTTACTTTATTAATTTCTTATTGACACCCCCCCAGATGACTGCTGATTTCTATTGGGATTTTATTCACTAGACGCTAAAAAGACATCTTAAATATGGACTACTCAAACAGATTTTTATTCTCAATGTATCTTCTTTATTCTGAACAAAAGAGATTCAGTACAGCAGGCCTTTATACTGCTCCTGGGGGTCAGGCAGTCTTGCCTTTGAGAATTTGAACTGTTTGGATAAAAATAATCTCATCTCATTATCTCTAGCCGCTTTATCCTGTTCTACAGGGTCGCAGGCAAGCTGGAGCCTATCCCAGCTGACTACGGGTAAAAGGCGGGGTACACCCTGGACAAGTCGCCAGGTCATCACAGGGCTGACACATAGACACAGACAACCATTCACACTCGCATTCACACCTACGGTCAATTTAGAGTCACCAGTTAACCTAACCTGCATGTCTTTGGACTGTGGGGGAAACCGGAGCACCCGGAGGAAACCCACGCGGACACGGGGAGAACATGCAAACTCCACACAGAAAGGCCCTCGCCGGCCACGGGGCTCGAACCCAGACCTTCTTACTGTGAGGCGACAGTGCTAACCACTACACCACCATGCCACCGGATAAAAATAATAAGAATAACCATTTCTTGCATTCTACCATTTTGATTCAAGTCCTAACAAACACTGCTTGAAGAAAAATAGCGGTGTCTTATTCTTTTCCATCCGAATGCTGAGACAGAGGTCAATGGGAGTGAATATTCGATATTCACTTAGCATGCTGATTCATTTCAACCTCCTCCACAGCTTCCTCACCATAAAGGCATTCAATTTGTTGCAGGAAGGATGCCAGTGGCCCAAAATAATCACAATTGTTCTGAACCCCTTAAGCTCACATTATGATGAAGGCAACTGTCAAGCGCTAAATAGAAAAACATTATGGTCTTTCTTTGTGCAAAATGCACCTGTCATTTTATATAGGAGACATACGTATTCCCTGGTCGACCACAAAACATGATCTGTCACGTTCACTCTCCTAACACATATCTCTTAAAGCACAAAGAAATAATGCACTATATTGCCTGCTATTCGGGTCGTGGCATCGCCCTGGCAGGGATTCTGAACACAACCATTTCCTTGTCTGTTTCTTTTTCTCTCCATCTTTCACCAAAAGGGGACCGGGGAGTTTGAGTGCAGTCCATGATTACATGGATTAGATTGGCTTAAAACCAAAAGGTGCCCAAACATTGTACTCTAAAGGGCAACTCGAGTGCAATTTAAAATCTCCCTGGACAGTTTGTTTCAAATGGCAAGTTCAGGGAAGGTGGATTTGGTGGGGTGCATAGAGAGAGTGGAATTTCACTATGGGTACTGCCAAGTCAACTGTGAATAATGTCATTTGGAAGTGTGGGAGAATGGAGTGGAGCATTTGGGAACCAGGCCAAGAAATCTGCCCTGTGAGCTCGAGATGAACTTTTAAGAAACTCACAAGTCAATGGTGCGTTTAGGCCCCTTAAAATCAAAATTAAAGCAAATCACACACTTCTAATTAGACTAATTCTGAGCATTAATTCAAGGGGTCATTATGGCGCAAAAGACTAATCTCCATCAAGTCCCTGGAAAGCCGTTTAGCGTGAGTGGTTAAGTGCATCGGAGCAGAATGGAAGATGTACAGGACAGCCTTGTAGCCTCTGCTGAGAGGACATTTCACAGACAAGAGATTTGTGTAAAATACACACAGCATGGAATGAGATATGTCAAGGCATGGGGACAAGTCAATCTTGCTGGAGGAAAAGCTACAAGCATCATCTGATCATGGCCTTCCAAGATACTTAGCTTGAACATTCAATTACCAATCATGTGTGGTAATAATCTCATCGAGTGTTATGAGATAATGAGAAACTTTACAGTCCTAATAGGGAGATTATTTCCGCAGTAAAAATCCATAAGGCATAACAGTCTAGAAGACTTCTTTTGCTGTCCATCTAGGGATAGTAAAGTTTTGTGGAGAAACCTTCAATGAACCATTATCCTGATCTGAAATTCACAGCTTTGTGCTGTGCACTTAACCCATAAAGTTCTAAGTAAAACCCTCAAGTGTTTCTTTGGAAAGTTTTGGAAATAATGCTCTGGTTGGAACCTAGATAAATAAAAAGTATGATGTGTTATCATTGGCTGACTGCTGTTGTGTCAGAGAACAAGGTATTCTTTTATCTCATGGAATGAGCACACTTAAAACAGGAATGTGTTCTTTCTAATTCCTCACCATGAAAAAGACTGATATGATGGATTTTCAGCTAATTTAATGAAGTGTTTCCTTGGCAAAGAATACAGAAATTGGTGGATAAAATAAACAGCGGTAACAGGACACAACCTTGGGGAACACCTGTACATGCTTGCCGACCCCCAGGGAATGAAAAGCGGTAGATCCGTTTGCACCCATCTACGCCCTTCTAGGTGGGTCTGGGGACATGCTCCCCCAGAAAATTTTGAAAAAAAAAGTGCATTCTCCTGCATTCTGAGTGCCATATTTGAAGAAAATTGATCAGGAAATGGCGGCACAGTGGTGTAGTCGTAAGCACGGTCACCTCACAGCAAGAAGGTTTTGGGTTTGAGCCCAGTGGCCGACAGGGACCTTTCTGTGTGGAATTTGCATGTTCTCCCCGTGTCTGTGTGGGTTTCCTCTGGGTTCTCCAGTTTCCCCCACAGTCCAAAGACATGCAGATTAGGTTAATTGATGGCTCTCAATTGACCGTAGGTGTGAACGTGAGTCTGAATGGTTGTTTGTCTCTATGTGTCAGCTCTGCTATGATCTGGCGACTTATCCAGGGTGTACCCCGCCTCCCGTCCATAGTCAACTGGAATAGGCTCCAGCTTGCCTGCAACCCTGCACAGGGTAAGCAGTTATAGATAATGGACGGATGGATGGATGATCAGGAAACTGGACCAACGTACCGGTACTTCACAAAATGTTGCTTCTCACCTCACCTCGATTCTTTGATGCTGGATGACCAAGTGATCACCTCGATTTGATGCTGGATGACCTTGAACTTGTCGTCAAAGCGAATTTTTTTCACTGTTCCTGATCACCAGAGCGTGTTTGATTTTGACAAATACTGGTGCAATTTGTTGTAATATTTGACCTCATTGCTGATTGGCTAGAACTATAATGAGAACTAATGGAATGGTGTGGTAGGCTAGAGCGATACAATTTAGATTCAACATCATTATTGTGCCATTCTATTGGCTTTCGGGCGAGGTGGCCAAGTGGTTAGAGCACTTGACCACTAAACGAACGGTCCCCAGTTCGAGCCTCGCCTCGGACTGTGATCTGGGGCTCGCCTCCTGTCCACCCAGCAGTAAATGGGGACCTGGTGGAAACACTGGGGAAGTTAAAAGGCGGCGAGGAAAGGAACTGGCCACCCTACCTCATCATGCCGACGGCCTAGACAAGTGTGCTCTCTAACAGGCACTCCCCGACATACGTATGGAAACGTACATATGGGACTCTTTGACTTTGACTTGATTGGCTTTCGGCTTCACTTAATATGACTATTTGATGCTATGTGCTTGTATCCCCATGTGCTGAAAACAGTTGAAGCGAGATCATAAGAACAAGCCCAAGAGTATTCACTGATTATTTTGTAATGTGGTAGTTTTTAGAACTAAAATCACTAGGCGGTATTCATCTGTCAAAAGCAGTAGATGACCACGTGACTTGGGAGAGTTGGCAAGTATGTCTGCACAGATAACCATTTTGTCAGGACTGAATTTGTAGTTTCACATATTTACGAGCTATCATCACAGCCAATGAGTCTGAGCAGCAGGGAAGGAAAATCCACAAATAATGTTGAGATTTTAAAGCCTCATGATGCGAGTCGACAAAATATAACAACGATGAAAGGGCATCATTAAACCCCTACTGTGATGAGCTGCAGCAGCTGTATTAGTCAATGAGCAAGTATTGAGTACTTTTTTTAATCATGCTTTCAAAGCATTTCTTGACTACTGAGATCAGTGCAACTGGTGCAGTCATGTTTGGACTCCTATGATTTCAGGATTCTATATTTTCAACCTGTATCCTACCCCAAGCTTCAATGTTATATTGGTGTATCATGGTGAGGAGCTGTCCAAATTTGTACCACACACACCTTTCAAATAACCCACCACTTGTGCTTACTGGTGCTTGACGCCCCTGCTTAACTCCTGGACAAAAGTCCTGTACCTGCTGTAGCTCTGAGATAGAGAAAGGAAAGGAAGGTGGAGAAAGAGATGGGGGGAAAATAGCCCAAGCAACCAAACCAGTAGAAATGCAGCCTCATTTCTTCTAATCCATCCATCCATCCATCCATCCTCTACTGCTTATGTCAGGGTCCCGGCAGAAGGTGGAGCCAATCCCAGCCAACTTCAGGCAAGAGGCGGGGTGCACCCTGGGCAGATCGCCAATTTATCGCAGGCCAATAACAATTTGCACTCACATTCACACCTCTGGGTAATTTAGAGTAGCCAGTTGACCCACGTCTTTGGTTTGTAAGAGGAAATCCACGCAGGCACAAGGAGAACATAAAAACTCCACACAGAAAGGCCGTTTTTGGCCATAAGGTTCGAACCCAGAACCAACTCTGTATTTAGAACTAATAATAATAATGAGCAAGTGCACAATAAAAGAAACAGTTCTTATACTCACATACAGATAAAGAAATAAAACCATAATTACTTGTACCACAAGTCAAAATATGCAAAGCTAGTTATCGCACCAGTTAAAACTTTTCAAATGAATTACTTTCAGGTTGAAGCTAGACAATCTCACACATTCCAGTGCCCTACAAAATCTACGAAAATAGACGACAATGTGAATTAAATTGGCAGGTGAATTAAATACTGAATAACAAGACAAAGTTCAATAACAAAACAAAAACAAAAGGACAAAAAGAAATACGGGTTCAACTTAAGAGTACGGCTTCAAAATAAATATTCAGTGTTACAGAATATTATATAGAACATTTAGCAGTTTATATTAAAAATATTTTTTAAAAATATGTAAAAATACTGAGATTAAAAATACTAACAGGCTGAAGGATGCAACACAGATTACATAATAAAAGCACACAGAGAACACATCAGTGAAGAAAAAGATACACCGAAGCGAACAGAGGTGATGGGTTTGTTTTGTACTTTATTTTCGCTCGCAAAAATTGATGGATAGGCTCTTTTTATTTTCTGTTTTCCTCGTTCGCATAATTCTTCTGTAATGTAAGGAAACACAAACAGATGTTTGGTCCGTACCCTCAAGTGCATGCTACTACACTAAATAGTTTGTCAGTATACGTACAGTCGGTGGTGGTGTTACTATTTAAGCGTACTTAGTGTGGATTGTGTGGTCTGGGATGGCGCCCTGAATCTTCTCTTAATGTGCAGCCTTGAGATTAAGTGAAGAAGTGTGCAGCACAACCCACAAGGTAAAAAAAAAAAAAAAAAAGTTTGTTTGGGTCCCCCCACAGATAGCTTGCAGCATTGTCTACCAGAGATGGAGATATTTCATCGCCTTCCACCCAGCAGCTTTACCATGTGCCAAGCATCTGATTTAAAATGCAGGCTGCCTTTCTTCCAAACTAGAAAACACATTCTGCACCTTGTGTACACCAGTGACTTAAAAGTGAAACAGGCCACGAAGGCACTTCCTTGGTTATTGCCCATGGGCTTGTGGGCATTGTAGTCATAAAGCACCCGCTGCCCTAATACTGTACAAAAGGTTTATATATATATATATATATATATATATATATATATATATATAATATATAAAGTTGAAGAGGACTGAAAAAACAAAGGACAGCTGCTCTGTGCAGTTTTTCAACACAGTAATAATATTGCTAGGGCCTGAGCTCTTGCGTGTATTGATTTTTTTATTTATTTATTTTTTGAACAATGTTAAGGACATGTGATCGTTTGATAGCAATATTATGGGTTGTTGTCAGCAAAGGCTTGACCTGCACAACCTCAGCCTTCTGTTACAATATAAAAACGGGCAAAGAAAGCAGTTAGTTGATATCTAGTCAGAACTTTATTGGCCTGCCAAGTCTCCCTTGGATTTCCGAGGCAGGGTTGGATACTACGTTTCCTTATTGTGTTGTTTCTAATCAATTTTTGGCTGTAGTTTTTATATCACTGACGTGCGGTGAGGTTTGTGGCTAGTGAGGCACTGACTTTTTCAAAATCAGATTTTCAAATATGCACCAAAATAGGGATAACAGAAAAGGCGGTTTCTTGTAGCACAGCCACACAGCCAATCTTTTCGGTTGTACCACTCACTTTGAAACGATCGGGTTATCTTCTGCCCAGTCTCATCTCATCTCATTATTTCTAGCTGCTTTATCCTGTCCTACAGGGTTGCAGGTAAGCTGGAGCCTATCCCAGCTGACTACGGGCGAAAGGCGGGGTACACCCTGGACAAGTCGCCAGGTCATCACAGGGCTGACACATAGACACAGACAACCATTCACACTCACATTCACACCTACGCTCAATTTAGAGTCACCAGTTAACCTAACCTGCATGTCTTTGGACTGTGGGGGAAACCGGAGCACCCGGAGGAAACCCACACGGACACGGGGAGAACATGCAAACTCCACACAGAAAGGCCCGCGCCGGCCACGAGGCTCGAACCCGGACCTTCTTGCTGTGAGGCGACAGTGCTAACCACTACACCACTGTGCCGCCCCTTCTGCCCAGTCCTTTGAAGTAATTCCTTTAGCTCCGGCGTCGGCCGTCCATTCTTTATCACGTCCCGTTTCCCTTGAAAGTCCAACTTTGAGAAACCTTTCAGTTGAGCTATTACATCCTCCATTGTTGCAGTCAATCAGAACAAGCCAACAACAGTCCAAATTAAACTTTACGCGACGACGTAGAGAAGAAGCAACCACCAAACAAGAATAACTGAGCTCACGTACGCTCTCTGCACTCACTCTGCCTGCCTCACCTCATGTCTTTTCAGTGCGGCTTTATGTCAAATTGTTAACACTAAATAAGTGATACACATACGTAGAAAACATAAGGAAAGTGAGGACAGATTATACACATGTCTACAATGTATAAAAAACATTTTAATACAGCATTACGTTGGTAGCATACACAGAGTAAGCAAAAGGCACGCGCTCAACCCAGTTAACAAGGGGTTGCGCAATCTGACGTGAGGCACGACTTGGTGCTGCCTCACGTCGCTGCAATTGAATAGGAAATAGGCAAATACGGTGATTTTGATCGCAAAAATGATTGAACTTATTTGAATCATGCAGAAATGGCATATATAGCACAGATGATTAGACAAATCTTTATTGTTATCATTATTTACATTCATTACATCTCATGATGGCTGGATGATGACCGGTGAGGCCCTGCCTCACCTGCCACCCCTGACCGCACGTCACTGATATATATATTTGTAAGTCTTTCTGAGTTGTGCTTGTGCAGCATATGACTTGATCCACAAAGAACAGAGATCATCCACACTCTGAAAAGAGTTGACATGCTTGTCACAAGAATATGTCTTGGTATCTTCAGTTAGAGAAATGCTTTTAGAGGAGGTACATTAATGGATCTACAAGTTATTGTGGAGAACAAAAACATGCCTGTTCAGTCGCCTTGTGTACAGTCTTACACTGTCGCAATGTCCAGTAATGTTGACTCTAATATTTAAATAATCTTGGCTGGCTTTTTTCGTGGTATATCAGATATATTCCATTCATCTAGCATGATATTGAAAGAGTTGAAGATGAGTAGCTGAATGGAATATATCTGATAGACCACAAAAAAAGCCAGCCAATATTATTATTATTATTATTATCATCTCATCTCATTATCTCTAGCCGCTTTATCCTTCTACAGGGTCGCAGGCAAGCTGGAGCCTATCCCAGCTGACTACGGGCGAAAGGCGGGGTACACCCTGGACAAGTCGCCAGGTCATCACAGGGCTGACACATAGACACAGACAACCATTCACACTCACATTCACACCTACGGTCAATTTAGAGTCACCAGTTAACCTAACCTGCATGTCTTTGGACTGTGGGGGAAACCGAGCACCCGGAGGAAACCCACGCGGACACGGGGAGAACATGCAAACTCCACACAGAAGGGCCCTCGCCGGCCCCGGGGCTCGAACCCAGGACCTTCTTGCTGTGAGGCGACAGCGCTAACCACTACACCACCGTGCCGCCCCATTATTATTATTATTATCCATACACGTTCCTTTTGGGTGTTTAACACGTCTTTCTCTTTCAAAATCCTCTCAAAATCTTCCGTATTTAACAAAACAAATCTGGCAGCCATGTTTGTTTACAAATGATCACAGTCGCTTGCTAGCACAGAAGTTTTACGTCTCCGAGATGTGACATCATGTTGTCTTGACAACCGTGCAATATCGTAAGCCATATTCAACACTCATTCTCCATTGGGTAGAGTGATGTAATACACGTAGGATAAATTATATGCTAACAATATTGCATGGTGTCAAACCAAATGAATGAAACCTGCTAGAAAGGATTAGAACAGGTTTTTATTCCATCAAAAAAGGGTCCTGTATGTATAATAATATATTATGTTACATGATAGCCCTGTGATGACCTGGCGACTTGTCCAGGGTATACCCCGCCTTTCGCCCGTAGTCAGCTGGGATAGGCTCCAGCTTGCCTGCGACCCTGCAGAAGGATAAAGCGGCTAGAGATAATGAGATGAGATGAGATGTTACATGATGTTATATTACTAAGCCAGCCAACTTTTATGCCTTTTTGCATTGGAGATGTGCAATTTAATGCCAGAGTATGCTAATATATGCTATCACTCGCAAATAAACCAAAATTGCAATCTTTACAATTGCCACTGCCAGCAAGCATTTCCCGACCACACAGCTGTTGATGGATATTATTACACACTCCTCTACTCTACTTTAACGTGAAAGGGTAGAAATGCTCATCTTCCTGTCTTTTTTTAATCATGAATTGGTAAATCAAGAAAAAAGGAAATATCAGTTTCACATACACCAAGCATGAAGTGCAATGTTTTGTCAATTAAATCTAAGCTGATGTGTTTAATATTGTCTCCACAGTCAAGGGAGGACATATGGATAACTAGATGTGTCCAATGTTAAGAATAGCAAAAACAGCCATCTGAAAGTGTTTTCAACTTCTGTCCTAGTGTCTTTTTGGCTCCGTGCAATGCCAGTCCCTCAGTGGGAAGCCCGCTGTAATCAGTCTCATTAACTGAGCTCACCTGTTACCTCAACCATGCCAGGCCTGATTAAGGCTCGGCCAGGCATCAAGACCAGGTCAGCTTGCCAAGGACGAGGAGCAGCTCGATGTGAAAAATCAAGAGCTGGCAAGAATCGCTGCCATCCAGCATCGTTAACTGCTGGTGGGAAATAGACAAATCTTGCAAAAGTTCAGAGGAGGAATCCAAGAGCTCCCACAGCGCCAGCGCAACTGGGAACTCATCAACGCTGCAGTTCCAGCAGAAACAACAGAATTCATTCCTGTTCGATTTTAATTACTTTGGCAATCATAATGCACTATTACTCTATGTGAAAAGGCTGTGGGATTAACAATACATCCCATCAACAAAATAGCAATTTTCTGAGTAAGACTTGAGGTCACACAGTACGAGCGTGAGTCTGAGGATGATAGACCTGTCATTCATTTCTCCCATGTCTTTTTTTTTATTTGGTCAGGTAATTAGTTAGCTCGGGGATTGTGGAAAGTAACGACAACAAAGACAAGACTGTAATAATGAGGGGGTGTTGTTTTTTTATTAGTAGTATAAAATATTCACAATAATAGCTTCAATTTTAGCTTCAGGCAACACTGCTGTTTCTTACATAGACAAAATTAATGTTACGCTTCCTACCTGAAAAAAAAAAAAGTTCAGCATGTGATAAATTAGAAAAGTTTTTCATTTCTATAATGCACAGCACATTATACTGTATGTTCAAATGGACTTGAAATCACAGCATGTTATTAAATGTTATTAATGTTTAAGGAATACGGCTCTGCTGGTGTTATCGACCTGCCTCTAATTAAGACCACAGGGAAAGCACTGTGCATCTCTATATTTCATTACAGCACCACGATCATCCCCATTACCTCCAATTCAGCCTTTTGTTGTGATTAAATGTGATTAAACTGATGTCAGAAATACTTTCCCGAAACAATTTGTGATCGGTACTGCTGATCAGCGCTGACTGGCCAAGATGTCATGTCTGGCCACTAGCACTACATTACATCAGTCATTATATTTTCTTTCCTGGAACAGATCCTCTGGCTGTCTATTAGAATGTAAATAATCGCTCAAAAAAAAAAAAATTGCCAAGGTCTCTTCAGGAGCACAGCTGCAACCCATAAAGTTGATCTGGTCATCATTCTTTAAGATAAAGCCTTTTAAAGATGCCACAGCTGCTGTTCAATGCTTGCTTCCTTTGTGGATGACATCTCATTCGTGTATTGATCTTCACCAAGTACTGTACAGCATTTTATCAGAATAGGAGAGTGAAAGCTGTTGGGAAAAATGAATGCAAAATTCAGCTTTTGCTCTTTTGTTTATAATGCAAATTTCTTATGAGAATAAAGAAAATACAGTGCTAATCAACAAATTAGCACATAAACTCACAACAAATATACCATACATGGCTGGATGCACGGCGGTGTAGTGGTTAGCACTGTTGCCTCACAGCAAGAAGGTCCGGGTTCGAGCCCCGTGGCCGGCAAGGGCCTTTCTGTGCGGAGTTTGCATGTTCTCCCCGTGTCCGCTTGGGTTTCCTCCGGGTGCTCCGGTTTCCCCCACAGTGCAAAGACATGCAGGTTAGGTTAACTGGTGACTCTAAATTGACCGTAGGTATGAATTTGAGTGTGAATGGTTGTTTGTCTCTGCCCATGTTTACATTAGACCGTATCAGCGGATCATCAGATTAACGTTTTTAAAACGATTAGTGTGCACACAGCAACACCAATACACAATTTGCGTGCACACAGCAATACCAATACACGGATACGCTCGGCTCCGCAGGCATCCTGCGCTCCAAATCACTCCGCCCTGAACAGCAAGTGCCCTCTGGAGGGTGCGCACTCCGGCCTTGCACAGCTCACAGAGCACGCGAGTGAAGTGAACAAGCTGTGATTCGGGACTGAGCCGCTGTGTGTGTGATCCCAGCGCATATCACTTACCACTTGCAAGTGGAAGGATGGCAAGCCTAAAGACAATCATAACTACACAATGGGCAGTATTTGCATCAGTATTTGCAGTATTTTCATACTTTTATACTCTTTAATGAAAGGTGATACAAGGCGGAAGTCCGCACCGTTTTTCAGCAGTCGCGTCACATGACCAACACCAGCAAATCAGGAAGGTGGATGTCACAGTGACGTTGTCCAATGAGACGCCAGCTAGAGCTCAGCACAGCGTATCAGCGTATTCTGAATGTTTACACAGCACCAGAGCTGACACGATCTGGATTGAATACGTGGACGCTGGCGGATTCCCGTTTCCCGGCGTTTCCAGGTGGTTTAATGTAAACGGACAGTGCATCCGCAAAGAAAACGAGACAGATACGGTCTAATGTAAACGTAGCCTCTGTGTGTCAGCCCTGCAATGATCTGGCAACTTGTCCAGGGTGTACCCCGCCTCTCGCACATAGGCAGCTGGAATAGGCTCCAGCTTGCCCGCAACCCTGCACAGGATAAGCGGTTACGGATAACAGATGGATATATACTGTAGATACTTCATCCCTCCTGAAGGAACTCAAGGCATCAGTAGCTTATATGACACACACACACACACACACACACACACACACACACACACACACAAATGCAAGAAGAAAAAAAGAAAAATAAATAGCTGGAGTTCATACTGGCCACTGTTGTTGTGTGTGAGTTTGAAATCTGATCAATCCTGTGGGAGGAGTAGCGATTTTCATGACATCTCTGCATATGACCGCTTTGTAGCTACTGTACATCCATGGCAGGTGGTGCCACCTGCTGAACAACTCTTGTTGGAATATGTCTTTCGAGTCTTCGGGGTGAGTTTCAGTGAAAACATCCTAGCAGTTTAGTCTGACGAGTCACGCAAAATTTTCCAAACGCCCATAAAATGTTAAACATCACAGGTGACACCACTGTCTGGACAAATTTTATACATACCAACCTGGGGAACATTCCATACGAGTTTGATCAAAATCTGATCGCTCCTGTAGGAGGAGGAGGAGGAGTGATTTTCGTGAAATTGCACATAACCCCTCTGTAGCCTCATCCATGGTAGGTGGCGCCACCTGGTGAACAATTCTTGTTGGAATATGTCTTTAGAGTCTTCTTGGTGAGTTTCAGTGAAAACGTCCCAGCAGTTTACAAAGATTAGTGTTTAATGTGACGAGTCACCCCAAAATTTCAGACGCCCATAAAATCGTAAATATGACAGGTGGCGCCACCATCTTGACAACTTTTATGCACAGCCACCTGGGGAACACTGGATGCGAGTTTGATTGAAAGCTGATCAATTCTGTATAGTAGGAGGAGTAGCGCTTTTTGTAAATTGTGGACGGTCGACGACAGATGGACGACGGACAATTCGTGATTGCATAAGCTCATCTGGCTTGGCCTATGGCCAGATGAGCTTAAAAAAAACCCTCACACAAGACAATTGTGAGATGATTACAGATTCTAGGCAGTATGCAGAGTGGAAGTGGTTCAGTAGGATGCTATGGTAGAATAGAATGTAAACAGCAATAGAAATTAACTATACAAATCCTTAAATAGCCATAAACAAATACCAGAATTAAAAGATTTTAAAAATGAGTGGCAATGAGTAGCGCTGACACGAGTGGCAACCTTTCCAGTAACTCTGTCTGCCATTAAACAAGGATCTCATCTTTCATATTCTGACATTAGTTCCACTCTGAAGTCCATTACTCTTATATTCTACTTTAATATAAAGATAATGCAACCAGATGAAAAAAAAAAACCCCACACAGAATGTCCTCTCAATCCTCTTCTATTCCATTCACATTGAGTCTATATAGTCATTATGACTTGGACGGCTGTGCCTTTATGAGCTCTCAGATGAGAGTCCGGCGATACAGGGACGAGCCGTCACACTTTATCTTGCTCATCAAAAGGATCAATTTGGAGCAGGATCAAGGCTGGAGGATAAGTTATAGAAATGGTTTAAGAAGCGGTGGCTTGTTGTCTTGGGTCTCAGGTGGTACATCACCATTGAGTGATTGTGTGATTGAAGCTCTGTAGATATTTTAACTGCAAACCATGTGTTGAAAGTGGTATCCCCAAAAATCTCACAACTTCGCCAAACGAAAGCGTGAAATGAACAAAACTGATGTGATCCTGCTCCTGCTTGAGCATGACTTTGCTTAAAGTGCTGATGACACGAACATGACTCTATGTAATTTCTTAACTAAACTATACAACATGGCAAACAAGTTAGATTTCTGTTATAATTACGTGAAAAGAAGCTGTTGTTACGCGAATATCCAACTTTTAATTGCACAGCGCAAGAAAACTGGGTCCGTGGCTCGCGGCCATGTTGTGACGTCAGCAGAAGAACACGCTGCGGTTCACTGGCTGTTCTACTCAATGGAAATGGCGCATGAAAACGCCGGTGAACTCTCTAGTGCTAGCTCTTCAACAACCAAATACTGGTACTTTAAGCAGTGATCATGATGGCATGATTTTATCTGATTTTAAATAAATGAGATTGATAATAATGTGAATGTTCACAACTAGTACATACAAACTCTGCAGCTTCTGATTCAGCAGCTGCGTCATACTCCGCAAAAACCTCAGCAAGAACCTACAATATAAATGGAAATGCAATACACTAAGCTCAAATGACTTTTGGAAAGTATAATTTCTAAATTTTTTCTACATATTCTTGAAGTCGGTCATCGGGGTACTTGCTACCGTTCCCTAACAACGCATGGCAAAGGGTAAAGTGTAGTGTTGCTACGAGTACTTGCTAAAGCCTCCGGTGGAAGATCCTCGATGTGCTGATAAGACATACAGTTCTATAGAACACACAAGTGTCACAATAATCACAAAACAGATGCAAATTGTTAAAATACCTAATTTTTAAGCAATCATGTATTGATCTCTTCCGAATAGAATCTATGATAGCCTACCCTCTTTACCCTTTGCCTCTCGTTGCTAGGCGGCAGTTACATGAAAGACGCAAGCTTTCACAAGCAAATACATGACTGATATCACGCCGACTTTATGATTACATTTATGATTATCATGAATGTGTACTCTATGATGTGTACTCTGTGAGCGCTCTGGAGCGAGTCACTTCCAAGATGGCCGCGCAGACCGCATGGTTACTATTTTTAGCATCATGTCGGAGCACTCTATAGCTCTACGTACCTTTTATCTTATGTCGTTTCTCAATACATGTTCTGACAGGAAGACTGTCTTTGGAGGAGTCGCCTTGTCCCAGGCGACTGCTGGATCTGGCATAGCTACTAGTAGACCCCCTCCGGAATACTGTAGGCACTGCTGATGGTAGCAACACGCGTTTGTGATGAACTGCACACCCAAGAGATTCCTTTAAGCTGGGAAGGGTGTCAAAACAATCCAAATCGAAGTGTTCAGAGCACAGGACGGATGTTGGTGAGGGCTCCCACTTGTCACGAGTGCACCTGACTTGCTTCACCCACTTCACATGCAGCTCGGGATCTCTGGGAAACTTGAATAAACTTACCCCATGCTTGTGGGTTTTGGAGCAAAAGCCGGCAACACAACGCGAAGGCATAATAACTATATATATATATAGTTATTATGTATATATATATTTTATATATATATATATATATATATATATATATATATATATATATATATATATATAAAATAATGTATAATGTCTAATAAAAATACTAATAATGATAAACTGCCGCATCAACAACAAACTGGTAAGTGAGGAGGAAGGTTCTTTCGCTGACGTCATATAGCTCCTCCTCCTCTTTCATCTCCTGGGTGCTGCAGCTCCGTCAAATTTGCCCAAATAGCCGCGTTTTTTATCATAACTTGTAAAATAGGCGCCTTCGTGAATTAATATATGGATCATCGGGAATTACTTTTTATGTTATAAAACATCGCCAAAGATGTCAAAAACATGTCATTAGCACTTTAAATGTCTGGATCTGTTGCGTGGATTTGTAATTACAGGCACCTGCATGAAACAAAAACAAATGGAATGGAGTAAAATTGCTGAGGACGTGATTCCATAAGAGGACAAGGATTCGATTATGGAGTTACAAACAGGATTGATTTGGGGTTTATGTCGGAGAGAAGACTCTAATCTCAGTGGTTCATGTAAGGCAAGGCAAGGCAAGTTTATTTATATAGCACATTTCATACACAATGGCAGTTCAATGTGCTTTACAGAAGTAAAAACAAAAACAGTAAACAATAGAGAAATAAAATTACATAAAATAATTTTATTTTTATTCTAAAACAATTAATTAAAAGAATTAAAAGAAAATAAGAATTAAACAATAGTAGAAATAAAATAATAAAATGAAGTAGAAGTTCAAATAGGAGAAGAAAAAAAAAGAAACCAGCAGAATAGAATAAAGAATAAAATAGAATAAAGTTAAAATTAAAGTAAATTTAAAACATGCAGAGAAAGTAAAGATTATAAAAAATGTAAAGAAGACAATATTAATTATTTAACAGAAAGCATCTGAAAACAGCTTGGTCTTTAACCTAGATTTGAAACTGCCAACAGCAGGAGCATTTTTAATGTCGTCTGGCAGTTGGTTCCATAGCTGTACTGCATAGTAGCTAAAAGCTGCTTCACCATACTTTGTTTTAACAACTGGTTTTAATAGTAAATTTTTCTGTTTTGATCTGGTAGATCTGATTGGGTTAGGCCGCTGCAACATATCAGAGAGGTAATTGGGCCCTGTACCATTTAGAGATTTGTATACCAGCAGCAATACTTTAAAGTCAATTCTGTAGCTTACTGGAAGCCAGTGAAGGGACCTTAGAATTGGAGTAATGTGCTCTGTTCTTTTTGTTCGTGTGAGAACCCTAGCCGCTGCATGTAGAAGATTTTTTTTTTTCGAAACTGTGGATTGATACGTTTGGATTTATGAATGTCATTGTGCAAAACAGTTACAAACAAGGAGCCGTTCTCTTCGAATTTTAGTCATGTAGGCCAACACAAGGCATATATTTTTTTTGTGACAATCTCATGAAGGTGTCTCAAGTCTGGTTTTGTCCATCAAGAAGGTGTTCCATGTCTTTGAATGGCCACAACAGCCTTCTCCTCACCATCACCTTGGAAATAATGTGACAAGAAACCATTGGGTGGCTGCGAGTTCAGAATAAAAACGCAAGAATGAACATGACCTGATTGCCACTGAAGCTAATTTTAAATAACTTATTATTGTTTTCATTCCATCATGCTTGGAGAAAATGAGGAGATAAAAAGACAAAGCTAAAATCTTGCTTGGATTTCTAGACTCTTGCATCATAGTCAGAAATCATCCATACATATAGATTTTTCCTTTCATTAGATACAAAGCTATGACTGCCAGACATCCAAAACAAAAAGAGAACTAATCAAAGAGAGAAGATGTGGAGGATGGAAGGATCTCAACACTGAACGTGAGCTGACAGACTGGACTCCAGTTGCAGTCTTCCTCATGACCCATCTGCTTGATATCGAGAAATGAGGCCCCGTGACCCCGAAAATTACTCATCTGACACCGTAGCCCAAATCTGTCCTGAGCAATCTTCTCACTGGAAAACACATAGGATCTGACATGTGGTGTAACTTGCTTCATTGCTTTGCTCTGTGATCGCTTCTTTTTTCTCCAAATCATACGGTTTGTGCAGGCAAGAAACAGTAAATCATGGATTACTATCAAGAGATTATCCGTATCAAGCTAGAAATTAAACTGAAGCTAAAAATCACATATAGTACCAATTAAAAGTTTGGACACACCTTCGAATTCAATGTTTTGTCTTTATTTTTATGAATTAAGAGACATTTTATGTCTTAAAGTAATGATGGAGGTCATTTCTCTACTTAGTTGAGCGGTACTTGACATCACTATTTACTCATCTCATCTCATTATCTCTAGCCGCTTTATCCTTCTACAGGGTCGCAGGCAAGCTGGAGCCTATCCCAGCTGACTACGGGCGAAAGGCGGGGTACACCCTGGACAAGTCGCCAGGTCATCACAGGGCTGACACATAGACACAGACAACCATTCACACTCACATTCACACCTACGGTCAATTTAGAGTCACCAGTTAACCTAACCTGCATGTCTTTGGACTGTGGGGGAAACCGGAGCACCCGGAGGAAACCCACGCGGACACGGGGAGAACATGCAAACTCCACACAGAAAGGCCCTCGCCGGCCCCGGGGCTCGAACCCAGGACCTTCTTGCTGTGAGGCGACAGTGCTAACCACTACACCACCGTGCCGCCCCTCACTATTTACTGTATTTTCATTATTTACTATTTGTTCTCAAACTCATTAAGAAGGCAGCCTCATGTGACCCAGAGTTACTGTTACCACCATGAAGTTGATTATTTTCCAATAACAGCATGTTCCAAGATGTTTTGTTCTGTTCGACGGGGATCATACTGACCTGCGGTCAAACCAGAGGAAGAAGAACAAGCCTTTATTTGTCACAATGCCAACTTAAGGACAGTGAAATTCGTCCTCTGCATTTCACCCATCTGAAGCAGTGAACACACACACACACACACACACACACACAGAAGTGAGCAAGCAGTGGGCAGCTATGCACTTCAGCCCAAGGACACCCTGTGTTAACCTAACCACATGTCTTTGGACTGTGGGGGAAACCGGAGCACTCAGAGGAAACCTGCACAGACACGAGGAGAACATGCAAACTCTACACAGAAAGGCGCCCATCAGCCACTGGGCTTGAACCCAGAACCTTCTTGCTGTGAGGTGACAGTGCTAACCACCACACCACCGTGCTGCCCAAAGCCCTTCCCATGCCACAAAGCACTTTGGGTGGCACTATAGCATCTCCGTTTGTATAGCCCTCAGCCTCTCGCCTGTTACATAGGTGGGGAGCCAGTCCTCTGGTAACCACAAGAGTTTGACTCCATACTCACATCTGCATTGCGGCATGCCTCACCAGATGGCAGTAGGTACCATTTTTATGATGGTCTTTGGTATGACCTAACTGTGAGTAGAACTTACAATCTCCAGGTTGAGAGGCAGACACACTAACCACTAGACCAACTCACAGTTAGACCAGCAGTAACAGTGTCAGAATTTCTATTGTTTGGCAGCGGAACGGTTGAGTTCTACTCATGATGTAGGAACAGATCATTTGTTCAAATTGAACTTTATTCAACTTGGAGTGGAACACAGTGCACATCAATGTCAGTTTAGTGTATCCTCGGAACGTTTCAAACATTTTGACCAAATCAATCAAAGCGATAGGATTCTTATAGGGGCGGGACATCTGAAATGACGGAAAGACATTTTTAACAATGGATGCCATGGCGAGATTGATTATGACTAACTCAAATCACCCAGAGTTGTAAAAAATGAGCTTCTCTCTCCATTTATTTACTTTCCTCACCATCTAGTACCAAAGCTACTCAGAGCAAAACTATTATTGATATTCATGTTTCCAATTTTTTTTTTCATTGTTGTACAAAATGTTAGTGATTCGCATAACTTAGGAACGAGACAGAACTTCATTTGAGTGATAGAACTGCTATGGTCCGAGAGTTTCATTACGCTCTGCCACTGCCACTTGTCCCCCCCCAACATGATCCCTGCCTTACACCACAGCAGTTTGCCAATGATTACAAGCTATTATTTATTAAAGAACTGAAAGAACACATTATACATTTTAATCTGCATAGAGATACATTTAATGTTCTCATCTCATTATCTCTAGCCGCTTTATCCTGTTCTACAGGGTCGCAGGCAAGCTGGAGCCTATCCCAGCTGACTACGGGCGAAAGGCGGGGTACACCCTGGACAAGTCGCCAGGTCATCACAGGGCTGACACATAGACACAGACAACCATTCACACTCACATTCACACCTACGGTCAATTTAGAGTCACCAGTTAACCTAACCTGCATGTCTTTGGACTGTGGGGGAAACCGGAGCACCCGGAGGAAACCCACGTGGACACGGGGAGAACATGCAAACTCCGCACAGAAAGGCCCTCGCCGGCCCCGGGGCTCGAATCCAGGACCTTCTTGCTGTGAGGCGACAGCACTAACCACTACACCACCGTGCCGCCCTCATTTAATGTTGAATGTTCAAATTAATGTAATTTGTAACTTCCGTTAGAGCAGTAGTTTCCTCACCAGCTTCACTGTTGTAAAGCACCGACACTGAAGACTCCATTCAGAAATGCTAAATAAACAAAGATCTCCTTACGCCTATATCTTTTTAATGGGCATATCAGGTGAAAATTCAAATTAAATCCAAATTGCTTGAAACAGCTCTCATTGAATTCAGAATTGAATGCAGAACAACACACTCTTTTACATAATTAAAAGGTTTATCAGTTCTTGAGATATTACAAATCATCACTTGAAAAAACGACTTAATTTTTTAGAAAACTGCTGTAATATTCTGTATGAGGATCGCATGGTCCAAAATAGGCCTCATTAAAGTGCATATCACAGGTAAATTCAGGAGCAAGATCAATGTAATTCTCCTATGTTATATTAATCTTTGGTCAAATATCTGTCACATTTTGCATTTTGTGCAATTTTTTTACCTTGCGCAATACCAGAAAAATTCAGTTGAAATCAAGCCATTTGAGGCGAATTGGTGCGACTCTGAAAAAACTTGGCATTTGGATTTCCTGGGAAACATTGATTTTCATGACGTCATCTGCGGGACGCCTCCTTCTGAATCCTACGTCAGCGCTAGTTTGTTTATGAGAAAACGAACTGGTGGTTTTCTGCAAATTTCTTCAACGTTATCGCGTAATTATTAAAATAGTTAACAGAAGTATCGTAGGAGGGTGTAGCAACTCAAATGAGAGAGAAATGGGAGCGCTTGGTCTACACAGGCTGTGCACTGAAACCGTGCAAAGCTCGCGCAGCCTGCTGGCGCTTCCGCAGGTAACGTCACGAATCTGGCTCCAGACTCCTTTGGGATTTTTCCAGGAGCGTTTTGTAATTGTATTTTTTTTTCTGCCGTAGACAGATGGCCTTGTGCAAAATTACCCTTCTGGATGAGTGTGTAAAGGGACATACTTTCATATAAAAATCATTTTATCATCAAAACAACTACAGTTATATTCTAAAATAGTTATTTATTTATATACATGAATCAGTTTGATTTAAAAAAAAAACGTAAGTGAAGCTCTGAAAACTCACTTCAAAGTCTCCCATGAATCATAACATCAAAACTAGTTGATGGAAAATTTTGCTGAATACTTCATCAGAAACAGTGAGACCGAGAGAACATCCCTATAAAAGGTATCTGATTGATATTCACAAGTAATCCCGTGAGAAACTGACCAGGAAAGAGAGAGAAAGAGCCTGAGCACGTTCCCGTGACTCAAAAAGAAAAGCATCGGCAGTTTCCCGACGTCACACGAGCAGAGAGTGAACTCTGTTGTACCAACTTCAACATGTCATTACTCCCAAAGTACTGAACAGATCTTACATGAGATAAATTTCTTTAGAAAGCACAGATAAGCTTTTTAATGATAGTATTCACAATATAAAATATTCAAGAGTTAAGCAATGACAGGTTTGGAAACTTAGATGAGCGTCTGCATGGGCAATTTTCACAGCGCGGCCAGTGAGTGTCTGATATGCCTACTTTTAATAGAAAACGATAGTGTATTAGAATAAGCATATTACTAAAACTTGTGATTCGCCTTGGAGCCAGATCTACGATTCATTATAGAAAATGAATCAAAAGCTTCTGACCAATCAGATTTGAGAATTCAGCAGCCCTGGGATAGCAAGACACCCTGAAGGGCCACAAACATAATACAGTATAAACTGGTCTCAAAATGCCTGAACCTGCCGGTAAATTATTTTTATTAATACTGCAGGTCATGATATTAATTAACAGAATGAGTTAATGACATGTTAATACTTCACTATTATCATAATTAATGTTTAGTCTTCTACGCCTACGCTTCATTATTTCCTGATGCGCTAAGGATTAGTGCATAGATTAATTCATCATTATGAAAGCTTTAGCAAAAGAATAATATATGCATGTTTGTGGACTTGAGAGAAGTGGTACCCGTCAGATTATACACATTGTAGTGTCACGATTGTGAAAAAATGCGATATATTCAAATGAGTGTGTGAAAGAGAGTCTTCTTCCTTTATTTATTCCCTGTCAGGCTTCCGCCACTTCTGCAAGGCAGGACAGAGCAATGCAGCTTAAGGTGAGCGATAGATACCTGCACGCAAATTATTAGCATCCGATAAGCCATTATCATTCATCTTTCCTTTCATATCAACTCATTTTGCAGGTGATGCAGAAGTGCAAAAGTGCCAGGCTGAAGGCTGGGAATCTTTAAATTTGCATGTTCACAGGAGCAATCCAAGCTGCCTTTCAGAAATTTAGACCATGTGACTGAAAAGAATGTGTCTGACTGTCAGTTTAATTCACACTGATGTCACTTTTATTCACAGTAATGCCACTTCTATTCAGAGTAATTATCAAGTCACGGGCTTTCATTTCTAAAGGGTAATTGCATTCTTTTCTGTTTCTGTTCTTTGAACTTCTTGCACTCCATCTTACGACTGCATCGAACAAAACCCCCCCTGATCAATACATATCAATTTGTGTTCTCTGCAATTCCCTTTGCTTCAGTTGCATTTTCTTAAAAACAGGAAAGAAATGCGGTGTAAAAATTAAGTATCACGGTGTGTGCCGTCAACAAAGGAACAGAGTTACTGTAACCATCCAGATGTTGATTATTTCCCTTTAACAGCACATCTCAACGTGTGTCATTTCTCTTACGTGACAGAAATTTGCCAACAGATCCAAATTTTTACATTTGTAAATTAATTTTTATCCATTTAAAGTTACTTTTAATGTGGAACTGTCACAAGTGACATTAGAAACTCTTTCCATAAACTAAATAAATTAATTAAATAGCCTCCGTTATACAAGTCCCTATACAAGTTGTTACTGTTACAAATGATAACATATTTGAATGAGTGCATTAATATAAAAAAAAGAATAGCATCAATGAGGCTGTAGCTCATACCGGCCACTGTTGTTGCGTGCGAGTTTGAAATCCTATGAGTCCTGTAAAAGGAGTGGCGATTTTCGTGAAATTGCACGTGACCCCTGTGTAGCCGTATCTATGGTAGATGGCACCACCTGGTGAACAACTCTTGTTGAAATATGTCTTTAGAGTCTTCTGGGTGAATTTCAGTCAACACATCCTAGCAGGGGCGGCACGGTGGTGTAGTGGTTAGCGCTGTCGCCTCACAGCAAGAAGGTCCGGGTTCGAGCCCTGTGGCCGGCACGGGCCTTTCTGTGCGGAGTTTGCATGTTCTCCCCGTGTCTGCGTGGGTTTCCTCCAGGTGCTCTGGTTTCCCCCACAGTCCAAAGACATGCAGGTTAGGTTAACTGGTGACTCTAAATTGACCGTAGGTGTGAATGTGAGTGTGAATGGTTGTCTGTGTCTACGGTATGTGTCAGCCCTGTGATGACCTGGTGACTTGTCCAGAGTGTACCCCGCCTTTCGCCCATAGTCAGCTGGGATAGGCTCCAGCTTGCCTGCGACCCTGTAGAAGGATAAAGCAGCTAGAGATAATGAGATGAGACATCCTAGCAGTTTATGAACAGCAGTGTTTGGTCTGACGAGTCACCCTAAATTTTCAAACGCCCATAGAATGTTAAATATGACAGGTGATGCCACTGTCTTGACAACTTTTATACACACCAACCTGGAGAACATTCCATATGAGTTTGATCAAAATCTGATCACTCCTGTAGGAGGAGTAGTGATTTTTGCAAAATTGCACGTGACCCCTCTGTAGGCTCATCCATGGTCGGTGGTGCCGCCTGGTGAACAACTCTTGTTGGAATAGGTCTTTCAAGTCGTCTAGGTGAATTCCAGTGAAAACATCCCAGCAGTTTACGAAGAGTAGCGTTTAATGTGACAAGTCACCCAGAAATTTCAGACGTCCATAAAATCGTAAATATGATAGATGGCGCCACCATTTTGACAACTTTTATGCACAGCCACCTGGGAAACATTGTATGTGAGTTTGATCAAAATCTGATCAATCCTGTAGGAGGAGTAGTGCTTTTTGTAAATTGTGGACAGACGACGGATGGACGACACGCGATTGCATAAGCTCATCCTGCCTGGCCTACAGCCGGATGAGCTAACCAGTGATTTGTCTTGCAGTCAGAACCACTGTCAGAGCCAATGTTATAGAAGATGAAAATCAACAACTTATGGTGAATCAGGTTCGAGAACTTGACAGCTCTGTGGTATAACGTGTTTAATCTGAGAGTTGAAGACTGAAGTTTTATTTCATGATAAGTTCAATCAAGGCACAGAGTTGAGTTTAATAATGTTTCCATCAGTAACACGCTCTCTCCTTTTCGTAGCTTTGTAATAAGGTTTCACGGGATCAAAACACAAGTAGTATGCCGAGCGTTGTTCTTGATACCGTCAATCGAGCTTAGGTGCACTTGATTGTAATGATTTATAATGATTTTCCTTTATGTTCATCTTTAATGCTATATATTTTTTTGTTTTATATTGTTATTCCAATTTCTATGACTATAATTTGACACCAGTGAAAATAAAGGCTTGTCTTCAATCTGTTTGCCAAGATTTAACGAAAAGAAATATGAAAAAAAGAAAAAAAAAAAGAATAAAGTTCTGAAAGCCTCCAGCAAAATGTGCTGCTAGTTTGATGTTGTCTTTCCTTTCCTGAGTCCAGCTGAAGACTGACACTTTGCAGTTGAGTCACTCTTGGTGAATATTCTTCCTGAGAATATTCTTGAGCTTGCAATAGCTGTCATGCGCAATGAACAAATCATAAATCATTTGCTGTTATCAGAAAATCATCAATGATGTGGTGGTGTGATGTTGCCTGACATAGAGTGGAGTACCAGTTATCACCCCAATGTGAATTGTTTTCTTCTTTTCTGCAGTTTTTATTCTTATTCCATTGCAATTTTACCAACAATTGCAGCCAAAACTACTGTCAGAGCTGCTGTTCTAGAAAATGAATCAACACCTGCTGGGCAGAAGGTCAGAATTGAAAATGTGTGACAAAGTGACAAAACAACTCCAAAAACGTTAGGACACTGTCTCATCTCATCTCATTATCTCTAGCCGCTTTATCCTATTCTACAGGGTCGCAGGCAAGCTGGAGCCTATCCCAGCTGACTACGGGCGAAAGGCGGGGTACACCCTGGACAAGTCGCCAGGTCATCACAGGGCTGACACATAGACACAGACAACCATTGACACTCACAGTCAATTTAGAATCACCAGTTAACCTAACCTGCATGTCCTTGGACTGTGGGGGAAACCGGAGCACCCGGAAGAAACCCACGCGGACACGGGGAGAACATGCAAACTCCGCACAGAAAGGCTCTCGCCGGCCATGGGGCTCGAACCCGGACCTTGTTGCTGTGAGGCGACAGCGCTAACCACTACACCACCGTGTCGCCCCGTTAGGACACTGTGTAAAACATAAATGAAAACAGAATGTGAAGACTTGCAAATCATGGAAACCCTATACTATATTTCATTGAAATTAATACAAAGACAACACATCAAATGTTGAAACTAAGAAATTTTATTGTTTTTTGGAAAATATATACTCATTTTGAATTTGATGTCAGCAACACATTTCAGAAAAGTTATAACGGGGCAACAAAAGACTGAAAAAGTTGTGTAATGGGGGGGAAAAAATAATTTGGTTAATTGGTAACAGATCAGGTCACATGATTGGGTATAAAAAGAGCATCCCAGAGAGACGGAGTCTCTCAGAAGTAAAGATGGGGAGGGGTTCACCGCTTTGTGAAAGACTGCGTGGGCAAACAGTGCAACAAGTTAAGAATGGGAAGAATGGCATTTAAAAACATCTGGGAAGGCATCATTAATGCTCAATGAATATACACGTTTCAGAGCAATATGCTGCCATCCAGACAAAATCTTTTTTCAGGGAAGTCCCAAACCACTTTCTGCACATATTAAAACTGCATGTCTCTGTCGTAAAAGAGTCCAGGTGCTAATCTGGCCTGCCTGCAGTCCAGACCTGTCTCCCATTTAAAAAATGTGGTGCATTATGAAGCGCAAAATACGACAAAGGAGACCCCGAACTGTTGAGCAACTGAAATTGTATATCAGGCAAGAATGGGAGAACATTTCTCTTTCAGAGCTACAGCAACTGGTCTCCTCAGTTCCCAAACGTTTACAGAGTGTTGTTAAAAGTAGAGGTGATGCAACACAGTGGTAAACATGCCCCTGTCCCAACTTTTGTGAAACATGTTGCTAGGAACAAATTCAAAATGAGCATATACAGTGGTGCTTGAAAGTTTGTGAACCCTTTAGAATTTTCTATATTTCTACATAAATATGACCTAAAACATCATCAGATTTTCACACAAGTCCTAAAAGTAGATAAAGAGAACCCAGTTAAACAAATGAGACAAAAATATTATACTTGGTCACTTATTTATTGAGGAAAATGATCCAATATTACATATCTGTGAGTGGCAAAAGTATGTGAACCTCTAGGATTAGCAGTTAATTTGAAGGTGAAATTAGAGTCAGGTGTTTTCAATCAATGGGATGACAATCAGGTGTGAGTGGGCACCCTGTTTTATTTAAAGAACAGGGATCTATCAAAGTCTGATCTTCACAACACATGTTTGTGGAAGTGTATCATGGCACGAACAAAGGAGATTTCTGAGGACCTCAGAAAAAGCGTTGTTGATGCTCTTCAGGCTGGAAAAAGTTACAAAACCATCTCTAAAGAGTTTGGACTCCACCAATCCACAGTCAGACAGATTGTGTACAAATGGAGGAAATTCAAGACCATTGTTACCCTCCCCAGGAGTGGTCCACCAACAAAGATCACTCCAAGAGCAAGGCGTGTAATAGTCGGCGAGTTCATAAAGGACCCCAGGGTAACTTCTAAGCAACTGAAGGCCTCTCTCACATTGGCTAATGTTAATGTTCATGAGTCCACCATGAGGAGAATACTGAACAACAATGGTGTGTATGGCAGGGTTGCAAGGAGAAAGCCACTGCTCTCCAAAAAGAACATTGCTGCTCGTCTGCAGTTTGCTAAAGATCACGTGGACAAGCCAGAAGGCTATTAGAAAAATGTTTTGTGGATGAATGAGACCAAAATAGAACTTTTTGGTTTAAATGAGAAGTGTTATGTTTGGAGAAAGACAAACACTGCATTCCAGCATAAGAACCTTATCCCATCTGTGAAACATGGTGGTGGTAGTATCATGGTTTGGGCCTGTTTTGCTGCTTCTGGGCCAGGACGGCTTGCCATCATTGATGGAGCAATGAATTCTGAATTATACCAGTGAATTCTAAAGGAAAATGTCAGGACATCTGTCCATGAACTGAATCTCAAGAGAAGGTGGGTCATGCAGCAAGACAACGACCCTAAGGACACAAGTTGTTCTACCAAAGAATGGTTAAAGAAGAATAAAGTTAATGTTTTGGAATGGCCAAGTCAAAGTCCTGACCTTAATCCAATCGAAATGTTGTGGAAGGACCTGAAGCAAGCAGTTCATGTGAGGAAACCCACCAACATCCCAGAGTTGAAGCTGTTCTGTACGGAGGAATGGGCTAAAATTCCTCCAAGCTGGTGTGCAGGACTGATCAACAGTTACCGGAAACGTTTGGTTGCAGTTATTGCTGCACAAGGGGGTCACACCAGATACTGAAAGCAAAGGTTCACATACTTTTGCCACTCACAGATATGTAATATTGGATCATTTTCCTCAATAAATAAATGACCAAGCATAATATTTTTGTCTCATTTGTTTAACTGGGTTCTCTTTATCTACTTTTAGGACTTGTGTGAAAATCTGATGATGTTTTAGGTCATATTTATGCAGAAATATAGAAAATTCTAAAGGGTTCACAAACTTTCAAGCACCACTGTATTTTTCAAAAAAAAAACAATAAAATTTCTCAGTTTCAGCATTTGATATGTTGTCTTTGTACTAATTTCAATGAAATATCGGGTTTCCATGATTTGCAAATTATCTCATTGTCTCTTGATTTACAGTTTACACAGCATCCCAACTGTTTTGGAACTGGAGTTGTAGATGTACAGTACAATGGACCTATAAAGTGAGTCAGTGACATTGGGAACAGTGGGGATAGCAGGACTGGCTGTATTTCCATAGTTCATTTCAAGGATCTGATCATGGCCTCTGCAAATACAGATGCATTTTTTTTTTTTTACACGACACAAAAACGACTCTCACTGATAGTATTAAGGTCAAGGAACTCTAAAGAGAAGAGTCGGCCTGAACGGTGAACTTCACTGCCTGATGGCATTTACACAAATGGCTGCGAAGGGAGAAAATTGTTCCTTTATGATCCGTTGCTTGGCCGTGTCGAGGAAAAAAAAATCATTAATCAAACAGTGACAAGTACTTTGTTCTCATTAGAGGACTCGAGAAATAATCTAATTCTGTGCACGCTGTTTGTAATCCCAAAAGGTCATTTTTAAATCTTAGCCACCAGCCATGGGAGCCAGGAGGGAGACTTGGCACACAGAGGGGTCTATAACAGGTCTTAATGAATACATTTCACGGACAATGCACAGTCCTCCAGGAGTCCTAAAATAAGAATACCAAACACCCCCACTTTGTGAATATATATATTGATTTCCACAGAGCCCAGTGCATTCAGTGTTCATCTCAATCTAAAAGGCTGTTATTATTAGGGATAACGGTTCACATGGACAGAAAGCAGAATACGAGCAGTGGAAATGAGAGCTTTTATCTGTACTGATTGTACAATGTAAAAGAGACAAGCGTACTGGGATTTCTGATTGACGCCGCACACATGTTGCTGTATTCTTTGCTGCTGTTCCCTATAGTGTGCCAAAATAACAATCCAGAAATATTTGTAAATCTGATACTATTGGAATCATCATATGGAACAAAAAATATCAGATCTAGTGATGGCTATAGTCTGGGCTAGAACAAAAGCAGCCCCAGCCTCGCTACTTTATCCCATTGTGTATTTTTATTATGGCCAATGCTGGAGCCGTTGTGCTCAATTACACAAAAGTCCAAAATAATCCACTTTAAGACATTTATTAACAGCTAATAATTTGATATGGATGCCAAAAAAAACTAAACCTTATACAGTATCTTTATCATCTTTCAAAGAGAGCTAACCCTGCTAGTTCATTTATACCAGCAACCCATCATCATCATCTCCCATGTCCAGCACTGTTGCAAGGTCGGGGTCCATGTGGACCCTATTGATCCACGTGTCATGTTAATCAGAGCATAGTTTTATGCTGGATGCCCTTCCTGCCACAACCCTCCCATTCCTGGGCTTGGGAAACAACCATTCACACACACATTCACACCTATGGGCAATTTAGAGTAGCCAATTAGCCTAACCGCATGTCTTTGGACTGTGGGAGGAAACCAGAGCACCTGGAAGAAACCCACACAGACACGAGGAGAACATGCAAACTCCACACAGAAAGGCCCCCGTCTGTCACTGGGCTTGAACCCAGAACCTTCTTGCTGTGAGGCGACAGTGCTAACCACCGGGTCGCCCCAGCATCCCCTGGTCATGTGCTGTTATAAACGGATTCAAGGTGTGCATTGAAACTATTCATTGCAGTGGTATGTTGCTAACGAGGCATTAAGTCAACTTTGGCAAGATACAGGATGGAGGTACAAGCCGTTGTACAGAAAAATACAACCCCGATTCCAAAAAAGTTGGGACAAAGTACAAATTGTAAATAAAAACGGAATGCAATGACGTGGAAGTTTCAAAATTCCATATTTTATTCAGAATAGAACATAGATGACATATCAAATGTTTAAACTGAGAAAATGTATCATTTAAAGAGAAAAATTAGGTGATTTTAAATTTCATGACAACAACACATCTCAAAAAAGTTGGGACAAGGTCATGTTTACCACTGTGAGACATCCCCTTTTCTCTTTACAACAGTCTGTAAACGTCTGGGGACTGAGGAGACAAGTTGCTCAAGTTTAGGGATAGGAATGTTAACCCATTCTTGTCTAATATAGGATTCTAGTTGCTCAACTGTCTTAGGTCTTTTTTGTCGTATCTTCCATTTTATGATGCGCCAAATGTTTTCTATGGGTGAAAGATCTGGACTGCAGGCTGGCCAGTTCAGTACCCGGACCCTTCTTCTACGCAGCCATGATGCTGTAATTGATGCACTATGTGGTTTGGCATTGTCATGTTGGAAAATGCAAGGTCTTCCCTGAAAGAGACGTCGTCTGAATGGGAGCATATGTTGCTCTAGAACCTGGATATACCTTTCAGCATTGATGGTGTCTTTCCAGATGTGTAAGCTGCCCATGCCACACGCACTAATGCAACCCCATACCATCAGAGATGCAGGCTTCTGAACTGAGCGCTGATAACAACTCGGATCGTCCTTCTCCTCTTTAGTCCGAATGACACGGCGTCCCTGATTTCTATAAAGAACTTCAAATTTTGATTCGTCTGACCACAGAACAGTTTTCCACTTTGCCACAGTCCATTTTAAATGAGCCTTGGCCCAGAGAAGACATCTGCGCTTCTGGATCGTGTTTAGATACGGCTTCTTCTTTGAACTATAGAGTTTTAGCTGGCAATGGCGGATGGCACAGTGAATTGTGTTCACAGATAATGTTCTCTGGAAATATTCCTGAGCCCATTTTGTGATTTCCAATACAGAAGCATGCCTGTATGTGATGCAGTGCCGTCTAAGGGCCCGAAGATCACGGGCACCCAGTATGGTTTTCCGGCCTTGACCCTTACGCACAGAGATTCTTCCAGATTCTCTGAATCTTTTGATGATATTATGCACTGTAGATGATGATATGTTCAAACTCTTTGCAATTTTACACTGTCAAACTCCTTTCTGATATTGCTCCACTATTTGTCGGCGCAGAATTAGGGGGATTGGTGATCCTCTTCCCATCTTTACTTCTGAGAGCCGCTGCCACTCCAAGATGCTCTTTTTATACCCAGTCATGTTAATGACCTATTGCCAACTGACCTAATGAGTTGCAATTTGGTCCTCCAGCTGTTCCTTTTTTGTACCTTTAACTTTTCCAGCCTCTTATTGCCCCTGTCCCAACTTTTTTGAGATGTGTTGCTGTAATGAAATTTCAAATGAGCCAATATTTGGCATGAAATTTCAAAATGTCTCACTTTCGACATTTGATATGTTGTCTATGTTCTATTGTGAATACAATATCAGTTTTTGAGATTTGTAAATTATTGCATTCCGTTTTTATTTACAATTTGTACTTTGTCCCAACTTTTTTGGAATCGGGGTTGTACATAAATAAACCAAACAATGGCAAAATTCCTGGATTCTGACAGCAGTAGCAGTACTTCTGCTTTTCTTTAATATTTCAAGCCACAGTCTCTCTGAATGCCACACTATGTAAGCCACAACAATGTGCTTCGTGAATAAGTAAGTTGCATGTAGCACTTAATTTCAAACTCATTCACTTTTGAAGGAGTGAAGGAAACCCACTGGGAATCCACACTGAGAAAAACCATCAACCAAATGGAGCTGCCTGCTCCAAGTGCCATTCTGAAAAACACACACAACTAAAAAAAAAAGTAATTTGCTAAATATATTTCTTCATATGCTACAAACTCAACACCCAACCATATCAAAATGACAGAAGAGGGGGAAATGATGACATTCTTGTATGTTTTGCAATGTAAAGTAGGGTTTCACTCTTGGGGCTCTGGATATGTACTGTATTCCAATTCCATCCTTATGGGCATCACATTTGCACGCCATTTGGCAAAGAAACTAAGAAAATGAATGAGGTGAAGTTTGTGCAATTTAAAGATGCTGCATTGGCACGAAGTTTATAGATGTGAGAAAAAAAATATATCCTGATCATACATCTTTACAGCGGCCCCTTCCGATACTAGAGAAAGAGGATTCATGCTCATTTAGTTTAATGAGGGGAATTAATAAGGTTTGGGAGAAAGATCACACCATAAATCACTTCAAGATGAATGAATGATCTTCCAATTCATCCTGCCTGAGGTCTATTGTGACTCCCTGCTACACCAGCCAGTTTACATCATCCAAATCCTTTCCCCATCATTGTAATCTAAACAGATGCTTATACCATACCTCAGCTTGCCCTGCACCATCCTGAATCCTTGAAAAATCCTTCATGGGCTTTGTCATCCAAACTCTGTCTTTCTTCTATCTGGATGGTGACCAAGCTACAAAACATATTGAAAGGTATCATTTTCACAGGTAATGAACAACCCCGGTCTTCTCATGCCACGGCTCAAACAAATGACATTACCAGCCTTGCCGAAATTGCTTTGATGCACATTCTACCTTGAGTCTGTGACTGATCTACCGACCAAATTGTCTCCTCTTGTCCATGTTTTCTCCTGTCAGATATTCTCCCTTGTTGTTCTATATCTCAGTCTTCCCCAACTGATCCATTTTTTTCTCCTTTTAAACTCTTCTGATCTCAGAACACTTATGTGATGCAGGATCGGTACAGCATTATCCGTGTCCCAGCTGTGGATCAAACTATCCAAATTCTATGCTGGAGTTTCCCAACATAAATTGACCAAACCACCTACCAGTTCCAAGCATAGCCTACATGATGAGTTACAGCCTTTGTAAAACCAAATGTTCCATTGTTAGCACATTTTGTGTTCGCATCAAGCTGTTCCTTTGGGGTTGTGGGTTTTTAACCCAGTCTCTAACTGGAACTCCATGCAAGGTTCTGAGAGTTTTGTCCGTTCGTATGGTTCCATAAAGGTTTTCTTCAAGCAACTACTGGTCAAACTATTGATCATGGTCAAAGTTTTTCATGTGATAAAGTTTTGCCGCCCCCCCAACCACCACCTCCCTGAAGCCTCCTTCACCTGACACCTTTCTCTTTTTCAAATCGTACTTTGCCAATTTTTAAGCTAATCTTTAACTGAAATTCCATGCAAGGTTCTGAGCATTTCGTCCATTCGTATAGTTCCAAAGAGGTTCTTTTCAAGCAACTACTGATCAAACTATTGATCATGGTCAAAGTTTTTCATGTGACAAAGTTTTGCCCCCCCCAACCACCACCTCCCTGTCCTTCCTGAAGCCTCCTTGACCCTATACCTTTTTCTTTTTCTAGTCTTACTTTGATGATTTTTAACCTAGTCTCTAACTGGAACTCCATGCAAGGTTCTGAGAGTTTCATCCATTCGTATGGTTCCAAAAAGGTTCTCTTCAAGCAACTACTGATTAAACTATTGATCATGGTCAAAGTTTTTCATGTGACAAAGTTTTGTCTCCCCTCCCAACCACCACCACCTCCCTGTCCTTCCTGAAGCCTCCTTGACCCATACCTTTTTCGTTTTCTCATCTTACTTTGCTGATTTCACCATATCATCAGAACAAAACAGGCATGTACACCCACCATTCTTTTAGAAACCTTCCTTCTCATGTCCATTCAAGCTTGTCTGATGCTTTCTCGCAAAGGGCGGCTCAGATTTCCGGTCGTAATTGATTCTTGTGTTGGAGTGACAGTGATGGATGTGTCGAAGCAGACATATGCTTGACAAATGATACACAGCAACATGAAAAGAGCATGGATCCCTGATCACTGACAGAAGAAAAGAAAAAGAAGGACTTGAAGCACTAAGCAGACCCTCAGAGTCCTATTCCTATATAAGCCTTTGTCAAGCTGAAGTTGTTCGCTCAGCAAACATTTGACACTTCTCTATAATTCATAAATAATATGGCAATTTAAACTGAGTGCTTAACTATTCCATCTTCATGTGTACACTGGATTCACCTGCCACATCAAGCTTTTGTACCCAGCTCAAATCATGGATATCTAAAAAAACGGCCTCCATTTTCATCATTCAGCACGACATTTACATATTCTTTTTTAAATCATTTTTATTCATATTCCCCGCACCAATCACGTTTCATACACAAAATACAAATCATTTCTCTTTGTTGAGAACAAGGCTGGTTTTACTCACAGACAAAGCGAAAAACAAAAATAAGCCAGCTAATTTTCAGTTATGGTTTCATTTCCATGCTTTTGAGATCTTGAGCCTGCTGTCCTCGCTGTGCACAGCTCCTCTTCAAGGGCATGAAGCGAGTGATCAATAGAGAATTCAACAGCAACCGTTTGGAAAAATACACGTTTCCTCAGCAGCTAACCTGAATGCCAGTCCTCTGGGATGCTTATGCACATTAGTAAAAGCAGCAATCTCGCACTCCGTTCTCGTGTTGGGAAGGGAAGATCACACGGATTCAGAATACTAACAGAAGGAGAGGGAGGTGGGAGTGCTTCGTCGAACGCACTGACAAAAGAAATGCAATTAGAGATGAGATTCTGGAAACGGCAAGGTGGAAGCGATCATATTTCTTTATTATTCGATGGCTCAAAGCAACTTGCTTAAAGATGAGTAATGATCAGAATCTGCATGCACCCAACAAGTAAAAGGAAGGAGAGACAGTTTGACTGCAGCCATTTTTCAGCTAGTTAGCGCCGCGCGGCACAAACACTGATAAAGATATTTTGTGCAAGGCGGAAAAAAGTAGGACTTTTTCTGCATAACTTACAAAAAGTTGCTCAATAAAAATTGCTGTCGAAAGTTTTCAAGCATAATTCCAGGCAGCTTAGATAGACAAAATCGAGATTGGGGAAAAATGTGTGGTGTAATAGTGCTGTGCATAAGTTTTCACCCCCTTTAAGTTGAACGTTTATCGTGTTACAACCGAAAACTGAAATGGACAAAATTGGGATTCTACATCAAATAGCCCACACTATTGAAGTGGTAAGGATTGAGGGGAGGGGAGGTGGGGTTCCATCCATCCATTATCTGTAACCGCTTACCCTGTGCAGCAAGCTGGAGCCTGTCCCAGCTGACTATGGGCGAGGGGCTGCATACACCCTGTACAAGTTGCCAGATCATTGCAGGATTGACACATAGAGACAAACAAACAACTATTCACACTCACATTCACACCTACAGTCAATTTAGACCCATCAATTAGCCTAACCTGCATGTCTTTGGACTGTGGGGGAAACCGGAGCACCCAGAGGAAACCCACACAGACATGGGGAGAACATACACACTCCACACAGAAAGGCCCCCCGTCAGCCACTGGGCTCGAACCCAGAACCTTCTTGCTGTGAGGCTACAGTGCTAACCACTTACACCACCATGCCGCCTGGAGGGGGGGATTGATGAGCGTCATTGCATAAGTGTTCACGCCTTAAAATAAGTTCTGATGCAACCACTTGCCATTAGAAGTGATGGTTATTTGAATGGAGTTGACTTGGGTGCAATTAAAGTGTTACTCAGTGTGATCTCAATATAAATGCTCTTCTCCATCGAGCCTGGTTTGTCTGAGAACAGCAAAATTCAATTAGAAAGAATGTGACAAAAGAGAACGCCATCTCAAAAAAAGTTAGTGCTCGGCCATTTGTCAAAGAAGCGATGCTTATTAATGCATTTTAATCACTTGCGTTCTACATGGTCATGTGACTTGCTTGTCTCAATAGAGACTGCTCGATCTGCTTTGAATCATTGAAACCTGCACATATTCCGTGCCTTCTGTCAGTTCGGACTGCCATTTTCAACCACGAGTGCCTTTTTTGGCGGTGGACAAAATAAACATCCTCATGCAACAAAACCGAGCTTGAAAACGCTCCAGCAGCAGCTTTGCAGATTGTGAGCAAATCAATGCAGGGGGTCAGGCACTTCAAATCCACATCAAATCCTATTAACGTATGCTTACAGCTTTATTTCTTGACCGATTTCTTTCGACAAAGGCAGCAAGCAGACCCGTGAGTGCATTTGAGACTGGCAAAGAAATAAAAGACATCAATAAATATTGAAAATATGTTCTGTGATAATGTGGTGCACATCACATTCTTACAATGAAGGTCTTGGTATGAGAGACAGTTATCGATAGAAAAGCTGCTCTTATGGAGGTTTATCCAAACCTGGAGTAATAGAATTAAAAAAAAGTGACTCTGCTTAAAGGGGAACTGAAGGCAAATTTTTTTTTAATTATCAAAATTCTATTTATCTCATTTTATTAAATATAGGAATGCATTTTTGATCACTATTTTGTCACTGCTATAGCAAGTTATGAGTGTTTGTTATGCTATGTAAATATCAGTCCATATGTCAAAGCGATGGCCATAAACGAGATTCGTTGAAACCTGTGCGAGACATCGTAGGATGGAAGTAAAATGTAAAGTGGAAATCAAAATGACCAACGACTGCCAACGTTGTCAAAAGATGCGCGCCCTCTTTCGAATGCTGATGTAATCAAGCCGGAAGATTTGTTTGTTTTGATAGCAATCAGGAAAGTTTGAAAAAAGTAGGCATTAATCGTCATTTAAACTCATTTTTGTGCAATATTTCGTTTGGAAAACAGTTTTCAAAATGGCGGCACTGACACCTGATGGACACTTGACGTTTTGAAGTCTCGCACAAGTCTCGTGAAGATCGCGTGGATAAGCGACGCCTGCCGTGGACCAAACTAACTCAATTCAACATGGCTAAAAACCGATTAGTTGCCAATACAAGTCACGATATAAGGTTACTAAAACCGAAAGCGTAATTGAATAACACGTTAATTAAGAAATAAAGCAAGTTTAAAAATGACTTCAGTTCTCCTTTAAGGTTTTGTGATGTCCATGCACCATAAGATAGCACTTGCATGTCTAATAATAAACATATGACTAAAATATGACACTTTTTCCCCGGAAATATGATTGAGATGGTTACATTTTATTTGATGTTTATGTAATATTCATGGAAGTGAAGTTTCTCTTCAGTTTCTTGGTTATATATGTTGCATTTAAAAAAAATGTTCAAAAGAAAGAAAAAAGACTGATGGAAGAATGTTTATAGCTGTTATAGTCCAACTTGTTTTGCAGATTTAACTAGAAATGGATAAAAAGTTTGACTTGATGTTTAACAATTATTCCATGAAATCGAGTTGTACATGAGCCACGTAACGCCGTTATATTATTGGTTATGTGACGAGCCACATAACGCCGAGTAGCCATGTACGACAAGATTGAGTAGAATAACTGTTTTATTCACATTATTCTATCCACATTCACTGGATTTTGAGAAACAGAGCATTTTAATTTTTTTGCAAATTTGATAAATAAAAACTTGATCCAAAATGTCTGACAAAATCATTACCGCTTAGAATGTAAACAAACCAGTGAACTGACAGTAGCAAAAGTGAAAAATGCTATTATAATAATTCGTGCAAAAAAAAAATTCTTACCATCAAATACTTTTATTCCATATTTTGTTGCTTTTTTTTTTTTGGGGGGGGGGGGGGGGGTGTTCTTCTTCAGGCCTTTTTTTGGTGATTGGCAAACCAACTTAAAGGTGCATTACTGCCACCAACTGGCTTGGAGTATGGAACAGGAGATATTGGCGGAAAAAAGAAATTATATTCTTTCAACTATTTCTCTTTCTTTTAAATGCTTAATAATTTTTGGGATTTTGTTTTCAAGTCGCGTTTTTATTTTGGTCCTTGGTTGCAGCAAAACGCTCAACCATTTTGTTTTTCTCGACTCACAGTATATGAGCTGATAGCCTAGTAGTAGAATAGCCAGTCAGAGCGTGCGGTTTCTCATATCCAGTGAAAATGGATAGAATAAATATTAATACACAAACCTTATTAGCAATGGGAATTTGTTGCATTTAAGCAACATTGCACAAGCAAGAGTGTTGTTATTGTATTTCTTTCAGAAATTATATGGTGAAATATTTTGCTGTATTTTTATGCTGTTGACAAATAGTTCCCAAAGAAGCCGCTGGCACTGGAAAGAGCATTGTGTTGTCATGCCGACATACAGACTGACTGACAGCTATAGTACATGTCGCAATGGTTTCTAAACAACAAACTATTACCAGAATTGGAATATTATGTCACGAACACGGCCAAAGTCACATGACGCAAACAAACAGTGAAATATCCCAATGCCACTTTGTTCTAAATATCAGCATGCTTCTCGGAGCAATGCTCGTCCAACCAAATTCACGGATCCAATCATGCCATTTTGACCTGGATTTGCGTCCTTATTCTTTTGTATACGAGTCTCTCTAGCGCGCTGCCGTATTAAGGCAGGTCCAGCATTATAGTAGGTCTCTTGTTAGTGCCAATCTCTTTACTCTTGCGCAAGAGCGGCCATCCTTGATACGATCTAGCATCCCTGTTCTTCGTCTCCCAGGAGGCGTCTTTCCTACCATACGGCCTTTCATGAGTTTGACCAGCAGGTCTCCATGCTGAAGTGTGTGTCCAAACCAGGTTCTTTGCCTCTTGTTGATTGTGTGTATAATTGTACGGTCTTCCCCAGCATGCCTGAGTACCTCTTCATTACTGATCCTGTCTGACCAGGTGATGTTCAGTACTTGTCTCCACATCGACATTGTGGCCAACCGTATTAACACTGACTTCAACCAGTCCTCTGGCCAAACTCCAGTTTTGTATTTAGAACTGCAGAGATCTACGAATGCATTCACACCTTCTAGACCCATTGCTTATGGATAGTTACGAGTATATGAGTAGTTCAGCAAATTAGACCTCTTTCTTTCTTTCTTTCTTTCTTTCTTTCTTTCTTTCTAACTTTTTGTCTTTGGTCATCTTTGAATCATAATTTGAAATCTCATCTCATCTCCCATCTCATTATCTCTAGCTGCTTTATCCTGTTCTACAGGGTCGCAGGCAAGCTGGAGCCTATCCCGGCTGACTACGGGTGAAAGGCGGGGTACACCCTGGACAAGTCGCCAGGTCATCACAGGGCTGACACATACAGTGGTGCTTGAAAGTTTGTGAACCCTTTAGAATTTTCTATATTTCTGCATAAATATGACCTAAAACATCATCAGATTTTCACACAAGTCCTAAAAGTAGATAAAGAGAACCCAGTTAAACAAATGAGACAAAAATATTATACTTGGTCATTTATTTATTGGGCGGCATGGTGGCGTAGTGGTTAGCGCTGTTGCCTCACAGCAAGAAGGTCCGGGTTCGAGCCCCGTGGCCGGCGAGGGCCTTTCTGTGTGGAGTTTGCATGTTCTCCCCGTGTCTGCGTGGGTTTCCTCCGGGTGCTCCGGTTTCCCCCACAGTCCAAAGACATGCAGGTTAGGTTAACTGGTGACTCTAAATTGACCGTAGGTGTGAATGTGAGTGTGAATGGTTGTCTGTGTCTATGTGTCAGCCCTGTGATGACCTGGCGACTTGTCCAGGGTGTACCCCGCCTTTCGCCCGTAGTCAGCTGGGATAGGCTCCAGCTTGCCTGCGACCCTGTAGAAGGATAAAGCGGCTAGAGATAATGAGATGAGATGAGATTTATTTATTGAGGAAAATGATCCAATATTTCATATCTGTGAGTGGCAAAATTATGTGAACCTGTGCTTTCAGTATCTGGTGTGACCCCCCCTTGTGCAGCAATAACTGCAACTAAACGTTTGCGGTAACTGTTGATCAGTCCTGCACACCGGCTTGGAGGAATTTTAGCCCGTTCCTCCGTACAGAACAGCTTCAACTCTGGGATGTTGGTGGGTTTCCTCACGTGAACTGTTTGCTTCAGGTCCTTCCACAACATTTTGATTAGATTAAGGTCAGGACTTTGACTTGGCCATTCCAAAACATTAACTTTATTCTTTTTTAACCATTCTTTGGTAGAACGACTTGTGTGCTTAGGGTCGTTGTCTTACTGCATGACCCACCTTCTCTTGAGATTCAGTTCATGGACAGATGTCCTGCCATTTTCCTTTAGAATTCGCTGGTATAATTCGGAATTCATTGTTCCATCAATGATGGCAAGCCGTCCTGGCCCAGAAGCAGCAAAACAGGCCCAAACCATGATACCGCCACCACCATGTTTCACAGATGGGATAAGGTTCTTATGCTGGAATGCAGTCTTTTCCTTTCTCCAAACATAACGCTTCTCATTTAAACCAAAAAGTTTTATTTTGGTCTCATCCGTCCACAAAAATTTTTCCAATAGCCTTCTTGCTTGTCCACGTGATCTTTAACAAACTGCAGATGAGCAGCAATGTTCTTTTTGGAGAGCAGTGGCTTTCTCCTTGCAAACCTGCCATGCACACCATTGTTGTTCAGTGTTCTCCTGATGGTGGACTCATGAACATTAACATTAGCCAATGTGAGAGAGGCCTTCAGTTGCTTAGAAGTTACCCTGGGGTCCTTTGTGACCTCGCCAACTATTATATGCCTTGCTCTCGGAGTGATGTTTGTTGGTCGACCACTCCTGGGGAGGGTAACAATGGTCTTGAATTTCCTCCATTTGTACACAATCTGTCTGACTGTGGATTGGTGGAGTCCAAACTCTTTAGAGATGGTTTTGTAACCTTTTCCAGCCAGATGAGCATCAACAATGCTTTTTCTGAGGTCCTCAGAAATCTCCTTTGTTCGTGCCATGATACACTTCCACAAACATGTGTTGTGTAGATCAGACTTTGATAGATCCCTGTTCTTTAAATAAAACAGGGTGCCCACTCACACCTGATTGTCATCCCATTGATTGAAAACACCTGACTCTAATTTCATCCTTCAAATTAACTGCTAATCCTAGGGGTTCACATACTTTTGCCACTCACAGATATGTAATACTGGATCATTTTCCTCAATAAATAAATGACCAAGTATAATATTTTTGTCTCATTTGTTTATCTGGGTTCTCTTTATCTACTTTTAGGACTTGTGTGAAAATCTGATGATGTTTTAGGTCATATTTATGCAGAAATATAGAAAATTCTAAAGGGTTCACAAACTTTCAAGCACCACTGTAGACACAGACAACCATTCACACCTATGGTCAATTTAGAGTCACCAGTTAACCTAACCTGCATGTCTTTGGACTGTGGGGGAAACCGGAGCACCCGGAGGAAACCCACGTGGACATGGGGAGAACATGCAAACTCCACACAGAAAGGCCCTCGCCGGCCATGGGGCTCGAACCCGGACCTTCTTGCTGTGAGGCGACAGCGCTAACCACTACACCACCGTGCCGCCCCGTAATTTGAAATGTGGTAGTAAAAATGCTTAAACAAATGAAAGCAGATTTCCGTCATGTATTTAGTGATATTACAGAGAAAAACTAAAATCAAACAAAGTTCTGTGCATTTTTTCAGAATCCATTTGCAGGTTGAATAACATTAGCATTATTTCCGAGCTGTTTCTAGATGCTTGACGTCAAAGCCATGAAACAATGCGTCTCCAAAGCAGACACACAATGTACTCAGCTTTTAATGAACAGCTTTTGTTTCCATAGTAACCAGCTGCATTTATCAGATGCAGTGTTTTCTGATGCACTACAGGTCAATGCCAGTGCTGCTCATAATACTTGCTTTTTTGTTTCACCACCACCACCGTCTCTGAAAGCGCGTGGTGCCGGTCGATATCAAGCCAACACATGTCCGCGAGTCAACGGATTCAGCAAGCTTTGTGAAATGACACACACTTCTATACGCACATGTCTAGTTCCTCTGCTCTGCTCTGGTCGTTGCCAGCGAGGAACACTTTTTTTGTGTGATGTTCTCTCTCGGACAGCTCTTTGAGAAAAAAAAGACGGTCACTTTATCGACAATAGACGCTTTCTCTGAAATGCTACTTTGCTGTGCTGTACGGTACTCTTTCATTTTCTCCATCTGCCTTTTAAATGTGTACTTTGCTACCTATTTTACTACCAGCAACAATTTCACAGCACAAAACCCGCCTCCATGTTTATAATCAAAACGTCAGGTAAAATAAACATGGCCGATTCATCTTACCGCTAATGCTTTGTTATGTGCCGAGATGCTAAAGGATATAGAGAACAATAACTCATCAACCTCAGGCCCAAGCCATAAGTCATGCAAGTGAGTTTAACAAGACAGCCAAAATAGAGACAAACACAGAGTAGAGAGTGAAGATGATGAAGAGTAATTCCTAACCTAAGGCTGTTCAAACATCCCCACTTCCAAAAACCCATTTGCTCAGGATTTATGTGGGAGGGAGATTTAGAAGAAAGTTCACTTTTATGCATGAATTTTCAATACGCTTAAACAGTATATCTGTTCCTGAGGGGGGGAAAAAAAACTCATGTGATATGAAATTGTAGACACTTCATCTTGTTTCACACATTTTTCACATACAGACGTTTAGAAGATAGCGGATATGTTTTTATTGGTCCACATATGGATTGTTTTACACGATACGTTTAGTTTTTTTTTTTAGTACATAATTTCTCACATACAGTTCATGTGTTAATTCTTCACACGTTGAGCGTACTTATTTATTTAGTCATTTCAGTATTTTTCTCTTTTTTTTAATCTTTTGTTAGTTTTCCCCGATGTGATACTTTATAAAATATTTATTTCTGCAAATGTATCCCCCCCCAAGAGAGAGCGATAGATTTATTTATTCATTTCTTTATTTATTATTCTGTTCTCATCTTCTGTTACTTTTCCACATAATACTTCTTGCAATATAATTATTTATCTCTGCATATTGATCTTTTCCCAAGTGTTTATTTACTTTTTATTTATGATTTATTACAAATGATAATTTTATTTCTAGGCATTTTTAAATGATTCATTAATTTTCATATGTGCCTTTTTTTTTTTTTTTTTACAAATGATTCGTTGATTTTTGTGTTTTTTGAATGATTCTTTCTAGACGTCTAAATTATTTTCATATGCGATTTTTTTATTTTTTTAAACAAATGGTTCATTTATTTCTACATGATTCTTTTTTGATTAATGATTCATGTAATTTTTTTGCAAATGATTTATTTTTTTTTTACAAATGATTCATTTCCACTTTTTTTATTCGAGACAATTTATTTCTTTTTCTCTTTTTTTATACAAATGACTTGTTTCTTTTCAGATGTGATTTTTTTAAATGATTCATTTAATTTCATGTTCATCCTTCACATTTGCATGTGTTTATCTGTTTCACATGCAGTCATATGATGTCATTAATCATGTGATGCCTCATAGATTTACTTGAATGCATTTGTGCAATTTCAGGGCAGAACATGGTGAAATGCACTCTCACGTATTTTTCACATGAAAATAATTTTACATTAAAGTCTCCCATTGCATTCTGTCAAAATCACACACACACACACACACACACACACACACCAAGTCTGTCCGTCTTTCCTCTCTTTTTCTCAGAGTAATCTATTTTTGTCATGGCTGGCCGATCAGACCCAACTTTCTCATTTAGACGTGTATGCAGGCTGCCTCCCAGATGGATAGCTGGAGAGAGCGACGGCAGGAAACACTCCTGCTTCTGGTTTCGGAGGGGGAGAAAAAATCCTCGTGATGTGCTACAATAAGGAACTTTTGCTCACACTTTCTATTAAGGCTGTGCTAATAAATCATTAGAACTTGCTTTACTGCACAACCTTTAGAACTAATAATGACCTGTGAATAATTAAAAAGCAAATGTGATATGGACGAACAATATGGAATCAAACACTTGAGGAAATTCTGTTACAGGAAAATAATCAAGGACTGTCTTTACCACTCTTATGAAAAGTTGATTAATTTCCTGTAACAGCACATCCTGTGGTGCTTTATTCCTCTTCCATCACAGCAGTTTGACAATTATCCTTTTTAGCTCATCTGACCATAAGACCGATGAGCTGTTGCCATGGCGTCCGTCCGTCGTCCACAATTCGGTTAAATCGTATCTTCTCTGTCGGTTCTCCATGGAGTTCCGTTCTGCTTGTTTTGTTTGAAAGAACTCATCACTCCGCACTAAACTTGGTTGCTGTTTTGCCAAATTTTTTGCTAACCAGTTACTAATTAGGCCAAATTAATGAATTTTCCAGGCTTCTCATGAGAATTGTATCTCCTCTCGAAGTTCTCACCCAGTTTCAGTTCTGATTGATGTTTTGGGTCGATCTTCCTTCAGGGAACAAAACTTGGTCATTTGTTTGTTGATTTTCATGTTGTAAACAATTTGTTTACAAGTTTATTTTCAGTTAAATCGTGTCTCCTCCCTCCCTCAGTTCTCAACAGAGTTCAGTTCTGATTGTTTTATCTGAAAGAACTCGATCTTCTGCACAACACTTGTTCATTATATTGTCAATTTTTGCGAACAAATTAGTAATCAGGTCAACTTCACACATTCTCTTCTGGTCTAGAATTGTATCTCCTCTCTCATTTATCATGCGAATTCAGTTCTGGTCAATGTTTTGGGTCGATCTTCTCTTGGGGAACAAAATGTAGTCCTTTGTTGATATTCCTGTTGTAAACTATTTGTTGTGGAGGTTGGTCCTCGCTCACGTCGTCACATTTCAGTTCTGTTTGATGTTTTGGTTGTTTTGATGGCAGACCAGATGAGATACTACGCCCTCAACGTTTTGGTTTATTATTAATGAATGGCAAGATACTTTTTATCAATTTATAGTTAGTTATCATCATGGACCATCCATGAGACAGGTTGCACTCTAAAAAATAAAGGTTTTTCAGTGGTTCTTCAAATCTCTGGTTGGTTCCATGGAGAGTCAAAACTCTGTGATGAACCATTACATTATGCGAAAGGTTCTTCACATTGGAAATGGTTCTTCAGAGCCTGGCATTCTCTTACCATTTGCTGGTCAATGCACATAGGCTATGTTTACACAAATCTGACTTCACTGCTCAAACAAATGGTTTAAATGGTTCTTTAAAGAACTGTTGCATGAATGGTTCTTTGAAGCCCTGAAAAAGGTTCTTCTATGGCATCCCCCTGAAGAACCGGTACTGGCCCCATTATTTTTTAGAGTGTGGTTCCTATACTTATGCCTGTTACATCACAAACACAAACTGTAGCTCCATCATTGGCTCGGCATGTTAGAGAGAAAACACAAATAACAGCAGCGCAGGTTAAATTATGTGTCTGAACTGTTACTATTATACAAACGCTACAGTTTAAGAACAAGCATAAACCTGTGAACAAGAATTCGGAAGCACAACAGTATAAAGCACATTAATTGAACTTTATGAAGCAATGCTACAATGACTCATTACCAAGATCACACACACAGATTTCGAAGCACACTCGGTGATTTACAAACAGGAGTGTTCGCGAAGGCTTGCCATCCTTCCCATTTGCTCCAACGTCTCAGAGTATCCTCATCAGCTGTGCAGATGAAATGACACCGTTTCCTTGCTTCATCATTTTTACACCCATCACAGCGTGCATTACACTTCAGTTCAATTTGTCATTGGTCGTTATTAGGATCACAGTTGTTTGGTTTTACACCATTTCCAGTGCAGCTCAGATGCCGTGCTGTTTAGCAGCTTCCCTTCTTTTTACCGGCGACATTAGAGTCATGTTAAAACGTCTCTCAGAGTCACTTAAAGCATCTGGCTGAGGAGCACTGGGACTGTTTTAAGCGACAGTGAGAGACGAGCTTTTTATCTGTCAGCCTTGCAGGCCCCCGAGACATTCTTTGCACTTGCCAATTAAAAACAATTTACATTTGTTTCTCGCACTCGAGTTCACAACGTGGAAAATGAACGTTCTTGTCAGTGGAAGCTCTCGAGAGTGCGACGACTCAAGACAAGGCTATGAGTGTGTGGATGAATGAACACGGTTCAGAAATCTTTCATGTTATCCACATCATTTCAGTCGTATTAAACTGGATGAGATATGATTTAAATCGACACTTGTTAATGTCTCACAGTGATTTTTTTTAAACATGTTTATTTTTCCCCCCTCAGATGATTTGTTGTACAAGATGTAATAATTTCCACATGCTCATTTGAAATGTTTGCTTTACTTTCATGTCTGACAATTCTTGGACACCATTTTCACATGATTCCTTTACATGGTTGATATACCGTATATTACACGATGAATTTATTTTCATGTGATTTTGTAAAAATAATTCAATCATTTTTCATATGTTTTGAATGATTCATTTGTTTGTGATTATGATTTATTTTCACATCATTTTTACATTTTCAATGATTTTTATAACTTTTTATACCCAATTCATTTATTTCCACATTTTGTTAACATTATTTAATTCTTTTTGCATGTTATTCATTTCCTTTTTTTTTGGTAGATGATTCATTAACTTTCACATGATTTTTACACTATATTTATTTAATATTTCAATCCATTATTTATTAATATACAGTAATTAACATCAATAATAATAATAATAATAGGGCAGCACGGTGGTGTAGTGGTTAGCGCTGTCACCTCACAGCAAGAAGGTCCGGGTTCGAGCCCCGTGGCCGGCGAGGGCCTTTCTGTGTGGAGTTTGCATGTTCTCCCCGTGTCCGCGTGGGTTTCCTCCGGGTGCTCCGGTTTCCCCCACAGTCCAAAGACATGCAGGTTAGGTTAACTGGTGACTCTAAATTGACCGTAGGTGTGAATGTGAGTGTGAATGGTTGTGTGTCTATGTGTCAGCCCTGTGATGACCTGGCGACTTGTCCAGGGTGTACCCCGCCTTTCGCCCGTAGTCAGCTGGGATAGGCTCCAGCTTGCCTGCGACCCTGTAGAACAGGATAAAGCGGCTAGAGATAATGAGATGATAATAATAATAATAATAATAACAACAACTAATATAATACTGAACACAATTTATTATTATTATTATTATTATTATTATTATTATTAATTTGAGACACGATTTATTTTTTCATGTTTTATAAATGATTCAATTGATTCAATTGTTTGCAAGTGATTTTTTACACAATTTTATTTTCACATCACTTTTACTTTTTCAAGTAATTTTTATGATCTATTTATGATTTTTTTAAAAACCTGATTCATTAATTTTCACGTTATTTTGTAAACATTACTTTTGATATACACATTTTCTTTTTCTCCTTTTATACACGGTTCATTTATTTTCACATGATTTTTCTCCATTAAATTAGTCATTTTTACACATTTTTTTCCCTTTTTTTTTACATGTCAACTTGGACAAAAAAAATAATGTGAAATTTTATAAACAGGCAAATTTTCACACAATTAATTGCACCAATATTCCTGTTGCACTTTTGCTAATGCTTTATCAACTTGGATAAGGTCAAGTCTGAGCAGTGGACATGTCCACAGGAATCGTTCTTGCACGAGCAACTAGCTGGATATATTTTTCTCTGAAGGATGCCGCCTTTACACGGAATTCCAACAAGCACATCGAGAGTCAAGTGCATTGTTTTGTGCATCCCCCTCTGTTCGGCTGACAGGAGCTGGCCTCATCCATGATATGGTGCCACCTGTTGTTTTCCTGATTGCACAAATGACACAGGTCACCATGGACAGCGAGCCGACAGAGCCAGGTCCAAAACTATTGACACGCTCCGCCAACAGATCAGTGACACACTGCTGGAGGAACATCTCAGCCAGTCCCATCACAGAGGAGGTTCTGTGGCCTTTCGCACTTCCCTGCGAACACTGCTAATGGCTGATGGTTGTCAAAATCTTCATTTTTATCCACACAGTCCAAGTGAGTCCAAGAAACGAACAAAGATTGTGTCCAGATAAAGGATTTACAGAGATGGATTTTAAAAGCCTCCAGTTTCCAGCCATCAATAAACACGTACACGTGAAAAGCCACTGCAATGTGACTGCACCACTGAGATGCTACTTAATCAAATTAGAGCAAGCCAAAAGCATTTATCCATGTGAAACTTTATTAATAGCATGATTTAATTATGCCTTTCAGTGGGCTATAATTATAGCAGTGATATTTTCTCGATTAATTTTCTTGGCTCTGGAAAATGCCACAATTATCATAAAGTTTTTGAGTCACATTTCAATGAGGCGAACAACCACAAATTCACCGCACCTCAGTTCCTAAAGCATTTACAGTGGCACCATTTCTAAATCCAAACCTGAAAAACTAAATATCAATGATGGATTGCCATTACCCAATCGTTTGAACAAGCATGTGAAAAAAAAATGCTTCTGGAATTGAATTAAATCCTACAATTAAAGAAAATCTCCGCATTTCACTTACATCAGGAATCAGCATGATCAGGGCTTGTGCAGAAAACTGGCTTACGTTTCTTCAAAGTAGTGAGTATGTGATAAGTATATTTACTTTACTTCTGTGTTAGAATGTTCTGATTAAGGTTTGCCATTGCCATTGAAGTATTTGTAAGCGTCTCGTGAGTTTTGCGCAATTCTATGACATCCTATTATGAGTGAGTCACTTTTAGGCAAGCGGTGTAGCACCTTTGTGATTTTAATGCAAAATTTCTGAAACCGCCAGATGTTTCGAATCAGCTTTCAGTTCAAGAACATAGTATACTTTTTCCCCCATGACCATATATGTATGTGATTTTTGTCTGTAACAGCAATATTAGGGGGGCGGCACGGTGGTGTAGTGGTTAGCGCTGTCGCCTCACAGCAAGAAGGTCCTGGGTTCGAGCCCCGGGGCCGGCGAGGGCCTTTCTGTGTGGAGTTTGCATGTTCTCCCCGTGTCCGCGTGGGTTTCCTCCGGGTGCTCCGGTTTCCCCCACAGTCCAAAGACATGCAGGTTAGGTTAACTGGTGACTCTAAATTGACCGTAGGTGTGAATGTGAGTGTGAATGGTTGTCTGTGTCTATGTGTCAGCCCTGTGATGACCTGGCGACTTGTCCAGGGTGTACCCTGCCTTTTGCCCATAGTCAGCTGGGATAGGCTCCAGCTTGCCTGCGACCCTGTAGAAGGATAAAGCGGCTAGAGATAATGAGATGAGATGAGCAATATTAGGCTCAACTCTAATGTGCGTTTTTTTTTCAACACCAGATTGTGCTAGCTTTTGGTACAAGGGCACAATTGGAAAAAGTAAATCCATGAGTGTTGTTCGATTATAGCTGCCTCAAATACTCAGCAGCTACCAGGTTTGTCATACTCAAGTCTGACTCATGCCTTAATTTTAAGGACTTGTGATTTGACTTGGACTTGAGCACTGATGACTCGGACTTATGCATTAACTGCATTCAGACTCGAACTGGAGACGAGGACTCAGATTTTTTCTTTATTTTTTGTAACACGCCATAATAATTTGGCATAAGATATTTCTATCTACATCAAATCAAATCAAGTCAAGTTTATTTGTATAGCGCTTTTAACAATAAACATTGTCGCAAAGCAGCTTTACAGAATTTGAACGAATTCAAAGCAGCTTTACAGAATTTTTATACTAATTTTGTAGAAGAGAATGCACACTGACCTGTTCATACGTCATGTTCAGGAACAAACTAACATTAATGGCGTTAAAATGCCTGGAGAGACGCCCCTAGGATTGTCCGCTTTGCTTATACAGACTTCTCGTGCAGTGGGAAAAAATGCACTGCTATGTGTTCCATATGTAGAAGAACTATCGAGGAGACGACGGGGACAACCTCAAACTTTAACCATAATTTGGCAAGACTCCACCTAGAGAAGGAAGTAACATGCTATGTTCATTGATAGCGGGGCTTGCTGACTGATGAACTAGCTAGCGTTAACCCTCTCTCATGTTATTTGCTCTGTTGATCGTGGGCAGGGCTTGCTGAGTGATGAACAAGCTTTTTATCTGTAGCCTAAAATGCGGCAGTCGAGCAGGAACGTTAGTCCAACACAGCAGCAGAGACGCTTTCACATAAAAGCAGCAACAGCCACCGTCAAATGGTGCGGTTGGAGTCTTGTTCTAGGACTTGACTTGAAATTTTCTTTCATGACTTGGGCTTGAACACCAGGGACTCAAGACTGAACTCAGACTTGAGGTTTAGTGACTCAACACCACTACTGGTGGCTCCTAAGAACTCGTTTTGAAGTAAATAATCGATCAGAATTAAATCTGATCAGGTTACTTATTTGTACCATTTATATCCTGCTTGGGAATATATTATGTACCCTTTTGACCCTAAAAGTTACCTTGAAGTCCAATAATGAGCCCTAGGGCTAATCTACATTAGTGAAGACTGTACCTTGGGGTACAGAAATGGACTCCTACTGTACCCCTGTTTCTGACAGTGTATCTACAGTGTACAGAACCATTTTTATTGCAAGATACCGTCTATGGCCAAGAGTTTGTAGACACTGACCAATCACATCCATGCGGTTGTTGAAAATCATATTCCAGATATACACTTCCTCTTTCCTGGGAAGGATTTGGACTTGATTTTGGAACTTGACTTGGGATTTCTCATATTCTAGACAATTCTGTGCTTCCAACTTGGTGGCATCAGTTTGGGAAAGCCTTACATATGATTGTGATGATCAAGTGTCCACATACTTTTGGCTGGGAAAGTGGATAATGCTTGGACTGGTTGAGGATTCAAAAAAAAAAAAAGCTGAAATACTGAGAATTAGAAATGCGTTCACACCATGGTGAATTTGTTTCATGCGAAGATTGAGAAAAATAATAAAAACGCAACCCCCTTTACCATTGACAGAATGGTTTGGGCTCATTTCAGGTCTTTTGTGCAGATGTAGTTGGGCTGTAAATTACTGAGACCTGGCAATCCTTCCAATGTGCATCGTTATTGTGTTGATACACAGTACATAGCTTTATTAAAGCTCAAAATAGTTTGGACACAGTTATTTTCTTCATAAAAAGTTGGGAAACAATTTGCTCTTATGATGCAAATGGCACTTGTGTTGGAAAACTTGGCGGCATTAGCTAGCTTTTTTTTTTTTTATAGCTTTCTTGATATTCATCGGGTAAAGATACAACATTCAGCTCTGGACCTGACACGGTTTGGTAATGACTTGTGTCAAGCAATAATACTGCTTTTAACTACTTGCGTAGTATTCCATATTTTATAAATTGAGATCAAATGTGCGCTACAGATCCTGGTGATCCACGTGTATGAAGCCATCTTGATTCACTCTAGCCATGTTTTAGAAGCAGTGAGGTCACTTCCTGTCCTTGGGAATATTCACTCGAAATAGTCTACATCGGTACAAAATATAAACTCCTAACTTATCAGCTAATTAACCTGTCCTTTATGAGAACACGTTTGATCAAGGGCACTCCGAAAATGTGCTGTGCAGAACAAAACCAGAGCCAGGATTGAAAAGCAAAGTCTTAATTCAGTACGGCTGACCCGGAGGCCACGTCCTGCTGAGGTCAGAGCTGACTCATATCACCTTTCTGCACTGTAATGTCCCGGACAAAATCAAACAAGGATATGCTTGCAGGGAACAAATTAGCACACGTCGACAAGAAATACTAAATTTTTCCATTAATCTCGACAGACCTGTGGTTGGAATCTACACTTGCTTTTGGGTGAGCCAAAAAAAAAATCCTGTATCACTTTTTATTAAAGGGATAACAAGAGATAAGGATTGTAATAAGAGATAAAAATTGTAATTAGAGATAGGGATTGATTGTGGTAGCAGGGCAAATAGAGGTGCATTGGAGTACGTGATGAGGTTCGTGCACATGATTGGAACAAATTAACACACTTTTGAGCACTATCCAACAAGCACAAAACTCACTCTCCTTCCTGTCTAAAACCATGGATATTAGTACAACTCAAGTTTGAAGTGTTGCTATTTACATACACTCTCCGAAAATAAAGTACATTATTGTACTTCAACCAGTCCACATCCCAGGCGGCACGGTGGTGTAGTGGTTAGCGCTGTTGCCTCACACCAAGAAGGTCCTGGGTTTGAGCCCCGGGGCCGGCGAGGGCCTTTCTGTGCGGAGTTTGCATGTTCTCCCCGTGTCCGCGTGGGTTTCCTCCGGGTGCTCCGGTTTCCCCCACAGTCCAAAGACATGCAGGTTAGGTTAACTGGTTACTCTAAATTGAGCGTAGGTGTGAATGTGAGTGTGAATGGTTGTCTGTGTATATGTGTCAGCCCTGTGATGACCTGGCGACTTGTCCAGGGTGTACCCCGCCTTTCGCCCATAGTCAGCTGGGATAGGCTACAGCTTGCCTGCAACCCTGTAGAAGGATAAAGCGGCTAGAGATAATGAGATGAGATGAGTCCACATCCCCCCACCCTCTCCCTCACTGCAGCCATCTCTCCTTCTTCCCTCAACACACCTCCCCCCAGTCATCACAGCAGCCCCCTCCTGCCCCTTCTCCTCCACCTCAACACAGACTCCTCCATGCATTACTGCAGACCAGGTCAGAGGTCAACTGAGGAAGCTTCACCCCAGGAAAGCAGCAGGCCCGGACAAGGTGTGTCCCTGACTACTGAAAACCTGTGCTGCTGAACTGGATGAACCACTCCAACGCATTTTCAACCTCAGCCTGCAGCTGGGGAGAGTGCCCACCCTCTGGAAGACATCATGTATCGTTCCGTTCCCAAAAAGAATTGGCCCAGCGAGCTGAATGACTTCCAACCAGTGGCACTCAATTCACATCTGATGAAGACGTTGGAGCAACTCTTCCTCAGCCTCCTCAGACCCCAGGTACAACATGCCCAGTACTGTCTGCAGTTTGTGTACCGGGCAGGTGTCAGTATGGAAGACGCCATCCTCTACCTGCTACATCGAGCCCACTCGCATCTGGATAAGGGAAATGGCACAGTGAGGATCCTCTTCTTGGACTTCTCGAGTGCTTCAACACCATCCAGCCCCTATTGCTTCAGGACAAACTGAACAGGATGCGAGTGGACCCCTGCCTGGTCACCTGGATCTCCAGCTACCTCACTGACAGGCCGCAGTATGTCAGGCTGAAGGACATCACGTCTGACACTGTGATTAGCAGCACCGGAGCACCCCAGGGCATGGTGCTGGCCCCTCTTCTCTTCACCCTGTACACCGCGGACTTCTGCTACAACTCGGAGCTGTGTCACATTCAGAAGTTTGCCGATGACACAGCCATCGTTGGGTGTATCAGTAACAACAGAGAAGAGGAGTATAGGAGCCTGGTGAGGGATTTTACTGTGTGGTGCAACAGGAACCATCTGCAGCTCAACACCTCGAAGACCAAGGAGCTGGTCATTGACTTTGGGAGGTCCAGACCAAGGTCACGACCAGTTCTGATTGAGGGAGTCGAGGTGGAGGCTGTGGATTCCTACAAGTACCTCGGGCTGTGGCCTGTTCAGTGACAGAATGCTCCTTCCCAAGTGCAGGACGAACAGACTCAAACTCCTTTGTCCCTTATGCCATCAGACTGTACAACTCCTCTCTGGGGGGGAGGAGGGGTAACCGGAGGACAGAGGACGGGAAGGAGCAGTAGCCTAGCCTAACAATAAGCAATACCGGACAATATCTCTCCTGCCACCTCCCCCCTCTTTTTTTCCCCTTTCCCTCCTTCCCCCTCTCTCCCCCTTCCTCTCTTCCCCATATCTTATTCTTTTTATCTTTGTATATGTAAATACTTAATTTATTTTAATTTATCTAGAAGTTTTCTCTATTTCTTTTCTCTGTTTATCTGTAATGATGCTGCTGGAATCTTCCCTGAGGGAACCCTCCCAAAGCCATCAATAAAATTTTATCTAATCTAATCTAATCTAATCTAATCTAATCTAATCTAATCTAATCTAATCTAATCCTTTGGGGTACATTGGCTTGTCACTGGGGCAGTTCCCTCTAAAGTACTTATTTGTACCCTTTATGTACTGCTTGGGAACAAGCAGGTATATGTACCTTTTTGGCCCTAAAATAAGGTAGACACAGTTACCTTGAAGTCCAGTAATTAGCCCTAGAGGGTACATTAGTGGACACTGTACCTGGGGGGACAGAGGTGGACTCCTACTGTACCCCTATTTCTGACAGTGTAACATTGCTATGGTATAATGAGGTTTCTATACCTTGAACCTCTAACTTAAACCACCCACATACTGTACGGCATTAAGCCCACACCATCTATTTGAAATGAGTAATTCAGGAGCAAAAAATGACATGATCACCAATAAAACCTGGGCCGAATTCTGTATCAGACCTTGCGATGATGTGTTCTCTAAACAAGAAAGATCATCTAAATGACAAACCTGCAATTAAAGAAAGCTACATTTCACAGACGTTGGCAATCAACAAGATCAGGGCTTGTGCAGAAAATGGGGTTGCGTTTCTTCAATGTGAGCTTGATAAGCGTGTTTGAATTTTTCAGCTAAGTTTTGCCATCATCACTGAAGCATTCACAGCTGTCCCATGAGTCCTATAATACTCTCTACTGGTGGATTTTAGATGAGCAATATCACAGCACTCACACAGATTGTAATCCAAGATTTCTGAAACTGCCATCTCAAAATCATACAACATGAACTTGAGGTCGACTGATTATTGGCCTGACATTTGGCATTTTCCCCAGTGATCAGAATCAGCACTTAAATGTGTTTTCAGTGATGCATAAAAGACACATTTCTGTAGTCTGGCCCAATGTCCCATCATCATCATCATCATCAGTAATGAATAGCTTGAACTGTGGATGATGCATAAAGTACAACCAACCAACACTTCTGTAATCCGCCTCGATGTCCAACACACAGTAGTGATGGATTGGTAGAAATGTGGACCACTTGTAGAGTAAATCCAATCAAACAAGCTTTTCTGTGTTTGTGAGAAATGTTGGAACAAAGTAGCAAATGTATTCGCTTTCACATTGAGAGGAAGTTGAGGTTGGACAATGTTCTAATGTTAAACACTGTTCATTTTATGTAAGGTGAGTGAGAACTGAATTCTTGTCAATTTCCATACAACAATCCATCCATCCATTATCTGTAGCCGATTATCCTGTTCTACAGGATCGCAGGCAAGCTGGAGCCTATCCCAGCTGACTATGGGCAAGAGGTGGGATACACCCTGGACAAGTCACCAGGTCATCGCAGGGCTGACATCCATACAACAAATTTGTTTCAAATTTATGGTAAATTACTCAATATCAGCCCCAAATATTGGTTATCAAAATTGGTTATAAAAATGTTTTTGATTACTAATCATCAGTATCGGTATTATCCCAGAAGAAAAAGAAAAAAAGATATTGGTCGACCCTTTATATGAACCTGATTTTAGACAGACATGAAATCTGTCAGCTTTAAACCTCACTCAGCAGACGATTAAAAAAAAAAAAGTTTATAATGGTCTCCTCAGAGCCTAAAAGAAAAGGTGCTACTCAAGGCTGTATTTTAGGTCCCCTATTATTTTCCCTGTATATCCAATCCCCTGCACATGAAATACTGTTTAAGGCTTAAAAACTTAAATAAACAAAAAAAGAAATACTGATATGGACAGGCTTGAGAACACAATTGATTTTGACAGAAAAGGATTTTCGTGTTTCAATCCTACTTGACAGGCTTAATGATTTGTCAAAAAATTCAATACGGAGTTGCTCAAGGTTCTGTTTTAAGGAAACAAGTATTTTCCTTTTATATCCATTCTGATGGACATGGAAGGCATGTAAATAATTTAAAAGCTTAAACAAATGACCTTCTACTGAAATATCGATTTTGGGTGTGAGGTCTATCAAAAACGTTTGCTAATTTTGCTGTGGACCTTGACATTTTTTTCTGTGAAGTTATTATTATTATTATTATTATTATTATTATTATTATACAAGTAATTTAATCACATTAAGCAAGTAAAAGATGTATTGGGGCCCTGTGATGACCTGGCGACTTGTCCAGGGTGTACCCCGCCTTTCGCCCGTAGTCAGCTGGGATAGGCTCCAGCTTGCCTGCGACCCTGTAGAACAGGATAAAGCAGCTAGAGATAACGAGATGAGATGATGTATTGGCTTTTATTTTTCTCTCATAGTAAACATTATAAATGGATGCTTTACAAGCATCCTAGTGTGACATCTACTTGTAGTTGTACTTGTAGCATCATAAACAGAGTTAACAATGAGGAAAGAAAGAAACCGAAAGATAAAAGCATGTGAATTGGTGAGCATATTTGTCCAAATCATCTAAATGTCTTATCATAGACGTGCCTTGTAAGGTTTTTTTGTGCTTTGTGTCTTTATTCCCTCGCCCTGAGAATGCCAGAAAATGGATATGCGTGTCTGTATTCATCTTCATAATAACATTGCCATTGCTTGGGTGGCGTTGGCTGAACCTTCATGAGTGTACTTTCTCGCACACGCCTTCTTTCTTTCTTTCTTTCTTTCTTTCTCTCTCTCTCTCTCTCTCTCTCTCTCATACACACCATCATGATGGAGCCCTTCACCTGACTGTAGCATCTTAAAATTCAGCCATCTGCAACAGCAGACGTGTACTGCCTCCATCACTCCATATTACCCAAATGTATTTCTACAAATACAGTAAATAACCATATTGGTTCAGTGTCACACTTTAACACAGTGACTGATGGATGAGAACCATCGTCGAACAAAACCCTACAGTAATCACAGTAAATGTGTCCAGAATGCAAACACAAAGTACTGTTTTTTTAACTATGCTAATTCAGAACTCATCTCTTGGCTAGTTGTCTCAACAGGCTGCTATGCTAAATAATAATTATCATTGATGCGGGATGATGGTGTGTGTGCAGTCATGCGAAACAACAAATGCTAATTAATCTCAAAGGAGATAAGGCACAAAAGAAGTGTCGCTTTCAACATCAGTTAGCTAGTGAGTTGTAGTCTCTAAACAATTAGCTGTGTTTGGAAAAAGAATCACAATATCTCTGAGGAGGAAAAACAAATAAATGAAAAGGAATTCGATGTTCAAGGCTTTTGGATCCGATGCTAGCATCATTCTCTTTCTTGAACTTTGGCGAAACGTGAAATCTTTGATTCGTTTCGACCTGCCTGGTTTAGCCAATCAGTCAGTCAATCAAAAAAGCAACAGGTTAAACGTTTACAGTTAGATATTTACAAGAACGTTTTTCTTCATCTTGGAAAGTTTCGCAAATTCCGATGCACAAGGATAGTCCAGACCAATGATTAATCACATAAGGTCCATGGAGACAGGAACAGGTATTCAAACTCAACTTTACAGTCTCTGACTCTACAGATGGACAGAAAATCTATTGCACAAAACTGAAAGTGATGAATGAGCAGCATAAACTAACAGACCACTAAAAGAGTTTTAATTATTAAACCATGCATCTGTGCCAGAGAACACTGTCTTTTTTTAAGTTTCAATGCAATGCATCAAGCCAATATTGCCAACAAAGTGAGAAGAGCAGAGGCTAAGGTTGCAGAAAACATCTTTGTGTGGTAAATCTCAATGGTAGGGTTATTAATTTATCAAAGGAACAGTGAACAGTTGCGTATTCAAAACCACAAGCTCATGTTTCATATGAAATATGAATGAAATAAATATGAATGAAATAAAGCGTCTTTTGGTATTTTCATTTTTGCTTGCAGCTTTCAAATGGTTTATCATTTCTTCGTCAAATATAGCGAAACGCGGCATTGCAGAATCAGCCATTTTGTTGACAAAATTTGCTAATTTTTGTAACTGTAACCAAGCAACGAACTAGCCAATAGCATTTCAGAAATATGGCCCCGTGTTCAGGAAAAAAAGCCCTCCTTCATTGACCAATCAGAATTGAGTAATTTGGCCCTACGTATTATAAAAGCAAATAATGTGCATGAAATCACTCACTTCGCGCAGTCAAGCAGACAGAGGAAGTCCACGTGTGCAAGCACAGGTTTACCTTCTGCTTCTTCTTCTGGGTTTTATGGCAGCTGGCATCCACAGTGTTGCATTACTGCCATCTACAGGTTTACCTTTGACCGTGCGCTGATAGTTCCATCATTCTGTCGCTAAACGAACAGCTGATCACACCGAGGTGCTCGCTGACCGCTGATATTTATTAGTTTGGTCCTGCGTTTCCTTTCCTTCATATATAACATCACATCTTTTCTTCTCGCTTTTCGTTACTGTAGTCAGTCTTTCATGTTTCATTCACACACTCACATCCTCCATTTTTCTCTCCTGTTTCAAATTTATATCCCACAGTGTCTTGCATGAACGGGGAAAGCCCACCATGTCATGCATGATGTAGTATCTTGAATTGGGTCATGGTGAAGCAGGTAAAAATAGCGGAGAATTTAGGGCCACGTCATCCTAAATTCATTAATTGTTCTATTTAAAAAAAAACTAATAAAATTGGAAGACTGTGATTTGAATTCAGTAGCTTTCAGTCCACTAAACAAAAATAATTGGGTGTCGGGGAAAATTCTTTTTATTACCTGAACTTGAAAAACCTGAAAGGCAGTCTAGTTTTAAACAAATAAAAAAAGAATTGCAATAGCTTGCCCCCCCTTCCCATGATGACATAAGATGATGCAACTTCCTCCTGAACATGTGACTTGTAGAACATTCCAAATATTTCATCAGGGTGAAGACATGAAGTGACTTAATTAATAAAAATAAAGAAAAAAACAGTGAATTGAAGGTTGAAGGTGTGTCCAAACTTTTGACTGATGCTGTAGATTTCAACTGCACAACTTTCACTCTGTGAAACGTTTGGAACATTCAACAGGAAGTAGCATGATCCAAATTTCCAGCTCACAGGAAAAATAAAAATACATTTCAAGCAGTAGAGACTGTTGATGCAGGTGAACAGCAAACCACATATACGGTACAAGGCAAAATCCAGAAACTGTGAAACCAGGTAACTAAACAAAGTCAACAACCAGAATCACAAGCTATATAGTGTCAGGTGAAAACTTGTTTCTTCACACCAGTGTAACATGCTGTGTGTGCTGTTATAGTGTATGAGTGGTGATTGAGTCCAGCCGTGTGTAATCAGTAGTTCGTGGAGGTCGTGTTTGTCAGGCGTAGGGTGTTCTGGGAACTGGATGTCAGTGATATTGTGATATTGGTGATTGAAAGCAACCAAAATTATTGACTGAAAGTAAATTGTTGATTTTGAATGCATTTTAGGTCCATCATTCATCCAGCCATCATCCATAACCACTTATCCTGTGCAGGGTTGCGGGCAAGCTGGAGCCTATCCCAGCTGACTATGGGCAAGAGGCGGGGTCCACCCTGGACAAGTCGCCAAGACATTGCAGGGCTGATACATAGAGACAAACAACCATTCACACTTAGTCAATTTAGAGCCACCAACTGACTTAACCTGCATGTCTTTGGACTGTAGAGGAAACCCACACAGACACGGGCTCCACACAGAAAGGCCCCCGTCAGCCACTGGGCTCAACCATAGAACCTTCTTGCTGTGAGGCTGTGTTCAGAAACTCAACACTGTTACTTATTGAAGAGCAAAATGACTTTTCTCAGCAAGGTAACCTTGAATGATATGTTTTCTCAGCTTTAACTAAATCACAGATTCACCCAATTATTTTTGCATAAGTATCCCCTGATTACATTATACTGTAAGCATTTAGCAGACACTCTTATCTAGAGATGAGACATATAATATACCCAGAACAGCCTGGGGGTTAGGTGTCTTTCTCAAGGGTACTTCAGCCATTCTTGCTGGTCTAGGGACTCAAACCAGCAACCTTTTGGTTCCAAAGCTGCTTCTCTAGCCATTAGGCCACGGCTTCTCCACCATTAATTTTCTGCCTATCAATAATAGCACAATCTTGATTTGGTCCCCTTGTTAAAGTCAAAATTTGAAAGCCTGTGATCATTCACTTCCTGAGGTATGTGCTCTACCCTGCTCAGCATCTTGAGTGCCTTTCAAATCAAGTGCCTCTTGTTTATTTATTCACTAATTCAGGCCACGTTCTTTAGTATATCACTGCTTTCAATTCTTTTCACTTGCTCTCCAAAAATCCTGTCATGAATAGAACTGGATGTAATCTCAAAACCTTATTTTACTACTCTGAATATGATAGCTTTTTTTTCTCTGTTTAGCAATGTAATGCTTTCTTTCTTTTTTTTCAAGGCAATATCATAAATTATACCAGCAGTTCCCCGCAGTTCGCTCAACGGTTGATTATAATGATATCCTCAACTCCACAGTCAAACTGCTGTCGGCCTGTTCCTTTATTAAGTCTGCTTTCATTTACCTGTTGGCTTGATCATATGATCTTACTCCTGATTCACTTTTTAGGAAGTAGTTTTCAGTCTTCACCTCATTAACATGTCACTTGTTTCTGGTTCTGGTCCTCCAAGAATCTTTCTGCTATGACTACCAGTCATGCTGCCATGCCATCAACCTCAACATTTGGAATAACAACTAATTGTGAGCCAGTTGGTGGACCATGAAAAGGTAGTTGGTGGTTCAGCTCTGAAGGTTATGAAAAATTTAGGTTGAACTCAACCGTTCTACCTCTTCTAGTGTCCTAAGTATTGATCATGTCTTAAGGCCATGCTTGGCTTAAATTTAGAAAGTAGCCTACTAATAGATTTATGTTCTTTAGTAAGCACAATTCATCCATCCCCTTGACAGTAAAAAACCTTCCCTGACTTCACTGTTCCTTCCTGTGGGATACTAGTCCTGATGCATATCTCTAGTCTCAATTGGATGCAAACAGTCTGTGAGCGTTCTGGTAATTTTAGCTTTAAATATTTCGTATTCATAACATTATTACACAACATGTACCTCTGGGTTCGGTCATGTGTCTATTCATTTCATTACACATGGCCTGTTTAGTGAGCAGTTGAAGGTTAAGGACCTTGCTCCGGGTTCTGGGTTCGAACCCAGCGGCCGGCGAGGGCCTTTCTGTGTGGAGTTTGCATGCTCTCCCCCGTGTCTGCGTGGGTTTCCTCCGGGTGCTCCGGTTTCCCCCACAATCCAAAGACATGCAGTTAGGTTGACGTGGGGCAGCCTTGGGCTGAGGTGCCCTTGAGCAAGGTACCTGACCCCTGACTGCTCCCCGGGCACTCTGGTGTGGCTGCCCACTGCTCTGAGTGTGTGTGCGTGTGTTCACTGCTTCAGATGGGTTAAATGCAGAGGATGAATTTCACTATGCTTGAAGTGTGCATGTGACAAATAAAGGTTTCTTCTTTCTTCTTTTTCTTTCTGCTCAAGGGCTTAGCAGTGGCAGCTTGGCATTGCTGGGATTTGAATTCAGGACCTTCCAATCAATAATCCAACAGCTTGGCCACTGAGCTAAAAGTGCTCCTGCCCCGACTCTTACACAGAAGACTGGATATGGGCCAGCACAGTGGTGTAGTGGTTAGCACAGTTGCCTCACAGCAAGAAAGTTCTGGGTTCAAACCCCATGGTTGATGGGGGCCTTTCTGTTTGGAGTTTGCATGTTCTCCCCATGTCTGTGTGGGTTTCCTCTGGGTGTTCCAGTTTTCCCCCACAGTTCAAAGACATGCAGATTAGGTAAAATACCCAGCCAGTGGAGTTGCACAAGCCAGTGTATACTTAGTGCCAGTTCCAAGCCTGGATAGAGAGGGGAGTGTTGCATCAGGAAGGGCATCTGGTGTAAAACCCATGCGGAACAGATCTGGTGTGGTGACCCTTAATGGGAGACTGGGTATAAAATTTCAATATGTGCCTAACAAGCAAGCCAGAGTGGCAGGAAAAACTCCCTGAGGCAACAAGAGGAAGAAACCTTGAGAGAAACTAGGGTCAGAAGACTCCATCTTAATCTAGTGCGATTAGAAATCATTTCTCTTCTATAACTGTATACTCCACTCACAGAACACCTGGACACCTGCTCATTCATACAGCAGCTATCTAATCAGACAATCATGATTAGCTGATTAGCAGGAGCACAATCTCTAAAATCATGCAGATACAGGTCAAGAGCTTCAAGTAATGGGAAAAGACCAGGTTTTGGTTAACTGTGTTCATGATAGCCTCAGATTCTTGGCTGGCAGGAGTGGAAACCCAATGTGGTCTTCTGCTGTTGTAGCCCAATCAACTCCAGGTTTGATGTTTTGTGCATAATGGGATACTTTTCTGCTCACCATGGTTGTAAAGAGTGATTATATGAGTTACTATATCCTTCTTGGACGCTTAAACCAATCTCTATAGAACTGTTGGGTGTGAAAATCCCAGGAGGTCAGCCATTTCTGAAATACTCAAACCAGCCCATTTGGTGCCAACACCCTTGCCCTGGTTAAATGGCCCAAACCTGCCATTGTGCTTCTGCCACACTGTTGGCTGATTAGATAACTGTAGAGTGTACAGGTGTTCCTATAAAAGTGGACAGTGAATGTATAAAGTCAAGCAACGATAAGTGTGTTACTTAAGTACGTATGAGCATCATGAGAGGTTTAACTTGAAGTATCTTGTATCTGAAGTTCTCTTGTATCTCTTGTAACTGAAGTTACGAACTGTTCAATTATTACCTCATCGTAATCGTGTTTGATTTTCAGAACTTTAAAACTTTGACAATGAAAACTCAGACACGTGTGTGTGTGTGTGTGTGTGTGTGTGTGTGTGTGTGTGTGTGTGTGTTGGGGGGGGGGGGGGGGGTTAGATAAAAGCAGCCAGTCAATTGGTTTACATTTAAATGTATTCCAGAGAGGTGGGTGGATGTGCAAATGGAAATATCAACTTTTGGTGGTGTGAAAATTGAAAAATATAAGAGGGCAATTTCCTCTTCTGGACATTTGTAAATTAAAATGTGGATTTCTTTGTGTAGTTTCGCTGTAGCCCCTTGAGGCATGAGGAAGGAACATAAAATGAGATGGGTTAGTTGCCAGCACAGAATAGCAAGCTGTCCATAATTTTGTGTCTGAAAATCCCTGGAGGCTCTCAGACAGAAAAAAAAAAATGATGTGCAGTTTAAGAATGGCTAATAATAATGTAATACAGCTCCCTATCTTTTCATGAAATTCATGGTGACATGTATAATAATATACATTTGATTAACACTCAAGTAAGGTCTGACAGTTGACCATAATTTGAATATGAAGAATAAATATCAGCAGCAAAATTATTTAGCTAAGTGTCACATAACTGGCTTCCTGCAATCCTATTTACTGGGGGAAAAAATAGCATATGGACCAAGAGAAATCCTGTGATGGACAGAAATCAATATTCATATGTAACGTGTTTTATGAGACATAAAAAAGAAAATAGTGTTTAGCAAAGTTGGCATATTTACATCATGTTTCATGCCTAATATATATGATTTTTGTTATGCATATTGAAGTACAGTGTGTTTTCATTTCCTTTTTTTAATCCAACATAGCCTCATATTTCATACATTTGTAAATTCATTCATTCATTCATTGACTCACATAAGGTCATACTAAAAGATACCAGAGTTCAAATTAGGTTAATGTTCAAGTTACAGCTTATTAAAATCCTACCAAATCATTAATAAACTAATACATTTTTATGAAATGTTGCCTTGATGAGTAAGTTGGCCCTATTACAGTACCATAAGTATATTGTTAGACTAGAAGGACACTCGGTTGAGTGCATACCTCCCCCAAGCCATATATTGTATTCTCAACACCAAAATCAAATCACTTGGCTCTAGGATAATACTAAAACTGTACACCAAATGTCATCCAAATCCATTCACTACTTTTTGAGTTATGCTGGGAACAGACAAAAAAAAAATCCTGAATCTGCATACATATCTGTATCCTGGATCTACATACATCTGCAGATTTGCATCAAAATCAAATCAATTGCTTTTTGCCCCATGGCCCACCTTTCCTCCAACTTTCATCCAAATCCATTCACTACTTTTTGAGTTACATTGGGAACAAACAAACAGACAAACAAAAAAAACATCTGCGAAAGCATAAGCTCCTCCAACAAAGTTGGCTGCGGTATTAAACATAGATATAAATAAGGAATAAAACAGTTTGTGGGCATCCATTTATATGAAAATACACAATCAACAACATGGTGATGTAGTGTGGGGAAAGCAATCAGAGTTCCTGGAACCATCCAGAAGTGGACGATTTTCCACTTCTCACAGTGTTTTATTCTGCTTCCATTACAATAATTTGCCACTGTTTACCATGTTTATTTATTCTATCTAGCATATCACTGCAGTGACGTGGCGTGGCCGCTCTGACGGTTTCAGTCATCAAAGTCTCTTGGGAAGAATTACAGTAGTGGTTTCTCGTTGCCTTCTACTGGATTATTATAGAGGTTTTCTCCTCTCAATCATTCACGCACACCTATGGACAATTTAGAGTAGCCAGTTAACCTAACCATAATGTCTTTGGACTGTAGGGGAAACCGGAGCACCCAGAAGGGACACATGCAGACACGGGGAGAACATACAAACTCTTCACAGAAAGGCTCCTGTCGGCCACTGGGCTCGAACCCAGAGCCTTCTTGCTGTGAGGTGACAGTGCTAACCAACTACACCACTGTGCCACCATTTATTTATTACTGAACACAATTTGTCACTTTTGTCTATTTATAATTACATTTACTGTTCTGAAAGATCTGTGAAACGTCATTTCCTATCATCATTTATCTTATCGCAGCTATAAACAGTCGTTCTATCTTTTGAGATGGATAGACTATTTGCCCTGCTACCAAGAAACTACCTGTTGGCGTCGCGGTGGCTGTGCAGGCGGTTTGGGATATACCAGTGCTCTGTGTGGCGGTGCTTCTGTGCTTGCTTTGTGGGTCCATGGTGCAGTATTCTGAGCGATATTGCCCAGTGGTGTCACGGTGGCTATTCAGGTGGTGTGGGACATACTTTCATGTGCCTTTTGGTGGGACTGTGGGTAGCTACGCCATTGGAATTACATCCTGACCATCTTTTGGTGGCCTTTTTTTTGTTTTGTTTTGTAATTGTAAAGCGACCTCCTGTGTCAGAAAACTTCAAGTTACAGATTTACTTCTGAATATTACAAAGCACCAACATTGGAGACTCCTGACAATAACGCTGAATAAGCATCTCCTCACAGTAAAGTTCACTATAATCAACAAATACATCTCATTGTCTCTAGCCACTTTATCCTGTCCTACAGGGTCGCAGGCAAGCTGGAGCCCATCCCAGCTGACTACGGGCAAAAGGCGGGGTACACCCTGGACAAGTCGCCAGGTCATCACAGGGCTGACACATAGACAACCATTCACACTCACATTCACGGTCAATTTAGAGTCACCAGTTAACCTAACCTGCATGTCTTTGGACTGTGGGGGAAACCGGAGCACCCGGAGGAAACCCACGCGGACACTGGGAGAACATGCAAACTCCACACAGAAAGGCCCTCGCCGGCCACGGGGCTCGAACCCGGACCTTCTTGCTGTGAGGCGACAGCGCTAACCACTACACCACCGTGCCGCCCTCAACAAACACATGTAAAAAAAAATTTAAAAATAGAGTTACTAAAGAATGTCTGTCATAGAAAGCCCTGCTTAAGTTGTTCTGAAAGAAATGACAATATATTAGAGTGTGTTAACATACAGTACTACAAATCTTGCAGCTGATAAGTTGTGCTGTTATAGGAAATTAATCAACACCTTCCGAGTTCTCAGAATCGAGAACTCTTGCTCCATGTACCGTATGACTGACGGGATTTGATCAGTGCATGAAATCATGCAGGTCAAAATCTCCATTTAATGTGAAGCTCAAACATCAGAATGGGATTTCACATCAGAATAGGTTACAAAGAATGGTGTGAAAAACAAGCAAACAAACAAACAAACAAACAAATAACATCCGGTGAGTGTTTGTACTATGGGATGAAACGTCTTGTTGATGAGAGAGGTCAGAGAAGAATGGCCAGACTGTTGTGAGCTGATATCTCAAATAGCCACTCTTTACAAACACACCAAGCTGAAAAGCATCTCAGAACACACAACACATCGAACCTTGAGGCAAACTGGCTGAAAACTACTCTGGGTTCCACTCCTGTCAGCCAAGAACAGGAACTTGAGGGTACAGTGGGCTGAAAACTGAAAAACATTGCCTGGTCTGATGAATCTAGATTTCTGCTGTGATTTGTATTTCTACACAGTCCCGTCTACTGAAGTATACAGAAGAAGTTTTATTTTTAAAACTTAGGCCCTCAACTCCAGGTCAAACCCATTGGGATTACAGAGATGGGGAAAGCTCCACTTGCTTTCCTTTGGTCATTTTAAAGTGTGCTCTGAACTATGTGTGCCTTTTTGACCCAGTTTGTTCTGATAGAAGAGAAGTAATCTGCTGAGTTCCAAAAAAAAAAAAAAGAAGTTTGTCAGGAGAAAATGACTTACAGGCAGCTCCTGCTATGGATCCACATTTGCTCTCTTTTCAAACTTTGTAAATGCCTGACTCACACACTGGCATGGACAGTCTGCCAATAAATAAATATATAAATAAATAAATGCATTTCTAAATATATTGTAACTCACACATATCTCTTCCACTGATGTTCACATTTCTGCTAGAGGTCAGGAAAAGAAAAAAAAAACATGAGATCTTCAGCTTTTTTACTGAGAACTCAGCCCACCATCAATCATTATAAAGTTCATTATCAAGATGTTTTCCTTTGGCATCATTAATCTTGAGTAATCTGGGGAGATTGATGTGCCCTCTCCTGGATGACACCGCTGCCTGATTTGTTTCATTAATCTCGATTTTTGCTGGTGTCATCCCATGCCCTTTGCCTCTCAAACAGCATAAGTAGAGTGCTGTCACCCATTGCAGTCGCTTCTTAAAATACCAGCTCTGTGCCATGGAAGAGGAATTGATGTGACGTGGAGAAAGCAAGAAATGAGAAGAAATAAATACAGGTTTCTATATGTGGAGTGAATATAAGAATCATCCACGTTTTTCTACCACAGCACTATTGCATTCTCAATCCAGATTGGTCAGAATGTGTCGATTCAATTTCAATAACAGCAGCTTTAGTTGCAGTTCCAGCTGCAAGTCAAATCACAGGTTTACACTGCATCACCATGTACTGTACATTCTGATACAGTATCACACTCAATAATGATACAGTGCTAATAGTAAACAGATGCTGTTATTTGTTGTTTAACAAAGAACACATACAATCATTGGGATGAGTCTTCGGTGTATGATGGCATATTAGGGGCATTGTAAGTAAAAAAAAAAATCAGTTGTACATTTACGAGAAAATACTCAGATATTCTCAGAGATTATAAAGTCATAAATTTGTGAGAACCCCCCCAGAATAAAAAGTCAGAAATTCCAAGATTAAGAAGTCACACATTTACAAGAAAAAAACCCAGAAATTATAAGATTAAAAAGTCATAAATTTACAAGAGAAAACACTTAGAAGTTCCGAGATTAGAAAGTCAAAAATTCCAAGATTAAGAAGTTACAAATTTCAGAGAAAAAAAACCCCTCAGAAATTCCAAGATTAAAAAGTCAGAAATTACAAGATTAAGAAGCCACAAATTTACGAGAAAAACACTCAGAAATTCTAAGATTAAAAAGTCAAAAAATTCCATGATTAGAAGTCACACATTTATGAGAAAAAAACCCTCAGAAATTCCAAGATTAAAAAGTGAGAAATTCCAAGATTAAGAAGTCACACATTTATGAGAAAAAAACCCTCAGAAACTCCTAAATTAAGAAGTCATAAATTTCTGAGAAAAAAAACCCTCTGAAATTCCGAGATTAAAAAGTCAGAAATTCCAAGATTAAGAAGTCATAAATTTACAAAAGAAAACACTTAAAAGTTCTGAGATTATAAAGTCAAAAGTTCCAAGATGAAGAAGTCACAAATTTCCAAGAAAAAAAAACACCTCAGAAATTCCAAGATTAAAAAGTTGGAAATTCCAAAATATAGCAGCCACAAATTTACCAGAAAAAAACTCAGAAATTATGAGATTAAAAAGTCAGAAATTCCAAGATTAAGAAGTCACACACAAGATTAAGAAGTTAAAAAAAAATCAGAAATTTTGAGATTAAAAAATCAGAAATTCCGAGATTAAAAACTGAAGCAACCACAAGTCTAGCACCCCTGCTGGCTGGCTGCAGTATAATATGTAGCTACGCCCATCCCCATATGTTTCAATGGCAAAACATCCTATTTTCCATATCACTTTTCTTGTCTAAAGTTTACCATTTCTTCTCTTTCCATCTACAGTGTCTTTTATTAAACAGTTTTCTCTATGCTGATAGCTGCACATTTTTTTTCACCCAGAAATAATTTTTAAAACATGATTCTACTATATCATAAGAAGGTGATACATTTGGGAATGAAGTGATTGACAGCCTTGGTGATGTGCTGGACCTTGGTATTGAGAGAAGGGGCGGGACTACAAAATAAGTAGGTGTACCTGATTTCTCTACTGTGCAGACTCTGGCTCCAAATTTGACAACATGGTAGGGCATGGAGCCAGTGATTGGTGTACGCTGATGATGCATTTATATCCAGAGCATCATACATAAACAGGAAAGATTTATATATTTTTTAAAAAGATGGTATATCAGGTGAAATCCATGCATAATATTTTTCTTCAGAAGGTTGAATCAGTTATGATGAAGTGTGTGTGTGTGTTCTTACACAAAGCAGTTCTGTAACATGCTGCTCTGATTGTGCTGTTAATAAAGTGCGAAGGCGTCTGTCAGGTGAATATTCACTGTTAGATGAACACGGCTGATCTAAATTGCAAATACAAAAAGTTTACCAATTTGGAAGTGCACTCCTTTGAGAAATTAATCATGGTTTTCTCATATGACTGAGGCGTTAACTCTAATCTCATTCCCAGCCACGCTAATGTCTGAGAAACGGCAACAGTCTCACATTAATTAAATTCACTGCTAGCCTCACATATCTTTAAAGGAACGGCATCCGTTTTTCTCCTGCCATCTTTCTCTCACTCTCATGCTTTATGATAAGTCGCTGCCCTCTTCATCTATGTCTTTTGGCACCATAGGAGATTCAAAAATAAAAAAAAAAATCCAGAATATCCATCACCAGTAATCTCTACCAGGCATGAATTCAATTTCCCTTGCTTGGGCCGTCCCTTACTTTCTTAATAAATGTGATTCTGTGTTTGCTATTAAATCCGTACAGGCGGATGCTGAGTCTCAATTTGCATCACATTGCCATGCCTGTGATTTCCTAAACCTCTATTAAGATAAGTATGCAGATAAAGTCCCAGGTGAATCAACCTTCTGAGCAACAGCATGCCAATCACAAACAGCACCATTCACATGGTGCACATACCGTTCTGTCAGACTGCAGTGGGGTTGTGACTTAGAAAAACAGACAGTGAAGAAAATATATAGCACTTTCTTTCAGTGTACAGCCTTCATGACAACCAACATAAACCTACCAACCCGCTATCATAAAGATTTTTTTTATGCTTATTAAGTTTACACGACAGGGCGGCATGGTGGTGTAGTGGTTAGCACTGTCGCCTCACAGCAAGAAGGTCCGGGTTCAAGCCCCGTGGCCGGCGAGGGCCTTTCTGTGCGGAGTTTGCATGTTCTCCTCGTGTCCGCGTGGGTTTCCTCCGGGTGCTCCGGTTTCCCCCACAGTCCAAAGACATGCAGGTTAGGTTAACTGGTGACTCTAAATTGAGCGTAGGTGTGAATGGTTGTCTGTGTCTATGTGTCAGCCCTGTGATGACCTGGCGACTTGTCCAGGGTGTACCCTGCCTTTCGCCCGTAGTCAGCTGGGATAGGCTCCAGCTTGCCTGCGACCCTGTAGAACAGGATAAAGCGGCTAGAGATGATGAGATGAGATGAAGTTTACACGACACTCAAAAACATCACTAACTCACTTAGGCTCGAAAGAATACCCATAATCCTGTCATTTGGTTTTAATAAACATTGTACAGCTGCTGCCAGCACCTTTGATCTAAAGGTGGGGTTATTAAATATTAGATCTCTTACATCTAAAGCGCTAATGGTTAATGAAGGAGTTTAATGTACTTTGTTTAACTGAAACATGGATGAAGCCAAATGAAAATATTGCATTAAATGAAACGAGTCCTCCTGGATACAGTTTTATATATATACACCAGCCTCGTCTAACTGGCAGCGGAGGAGGCTGGTTATTTATAATGGTTTTCCAGGTGTAACGCAAAAACCTGGTTATAAATTTAATACATTTGAAGTTCTTCATACTCATATAATGTATGTAGCCTCGAAAAATAGGTCTACCCAGTTAATTCCGTTACTTATTATTTACAGGCTACCGGGGCCATATTCTGAGTTTCTTTCTGAATTTGCAGATTTTATCTCATCTCATCTCATCTCATTATCTCTAGCCGCTTTATCCTTCTACAGGGTCGCAGGCAAGCTGGAGCCTATCCCAGCTGACTACGGGCGAAAGGCGGGGTACACCCTGGACAAGTCGCCAGGTCATCACAGGGCTGACACATAGACACAGACAACCATTCACACTCACATTCACACCTACGCTCAATTTAGAGTCACCAGTTAACCTAACCTGCATGTCTTTGGACTGTGGGGGAAACCGGAGCACCCGGAGGAAACCCATGCGAACACGGGGAGAACATGCAAACTCCACACAGAAAGGCCCTCGTCGGCCATGGGGCTCAAACCCGGACCTTTTTGCTGTGAGGCGACAGCGCTAACCACTACACCACCGTGCCGCCCCGTCAGCTGACCAATTATCGGCCAATATCAAACCTCCCCTTTATCTCCAAGATCCTTGAAAAAGCTGTGGCACAGCAGTTATGCTCATATTTACATAGGAATAACATCCATGAAATGTATCAGTCAGGATTTAGACCTCATCATAGCACAGAGACAGCTCTGGTTAAAGTAGTAAATGGCCTACTGTTGGCGTCTGATCAGGGCTGTGTCTTGCTGCTTGTGTTGCTTGACCTTAGTGCAGCATTTGATACCACTGATCATTCCATTCTTCTGGATAGACTAGAAAATGTTGTGGGAGTTAAGGAAACGGCCCTCTCCTGGCTCAGGTCTTATTTAACTGATCGCTATCAGTATGTTGATGTAAATGGTGATTTTTCTAGACATACTGAGGTAAATTTTGGTGTTCCACAAGGTTCTGTCTTGGGTCCACTGCTTTTTTTTTTCTTTATATATGTTACCTCTGGGTGATATTATTCATAAACATTGTATTAGTTTCCACTGTTATGCTGATGACACACAGTTGTATGTTTCTGCAAAACCAGATGAGAGACACCAGCTTAAGGGAATTGAGGAATGTGTAAAGGACATTAGACACTGGATGCTTATTAATTTCCTTCTGCTTAACTCTGACAAGACTGAAGTACTTGCACAAGGACCACATGCAGTTAGAAGTAAGTTTTCTGATTACACAGTAACTCTGGATAGCCTTTCTGTTTCTTCACGTGCAGCAGTAAAAGACCTCGGGGTGATTATTGACCGCAGTCTTTCATTCGAAACACACATTGATAACATTACCCAGATAGCTTTCTTTCATCTCAGAAATATTGCTAAGATAAGAAATTTTAATGTCACTACATGACGTGGAAAAATTAGTCCATGCTTTTGTTACCTCCAGGTTGGATTATTGTAATGCCTTACTGTCTGGATGTTCCAATAAGTGAATAAACAAGATCCAGTTAGTTCAAAATGTAGCAGCAGCAGCAAGAGTCCTTACTAGAACTAGAAAATATGACCACATCACGTCTGTCTTATCCAGACTGCATTGGCTCCCAATCAAATTTCGTATTGATTATAAAATACTACTATTGACCTTTAAAGCACTGAATGGTCTCGCACCACAGTACCTGAGTGAACTTCTGGTCCTCTATGACCCACCACGCCTACTTAGATCAAAAGGTGCAGGCTATCTGCTGGTACCTCATATAGTGAAGGCTACATCAGGGGGCAGAGCCTTTTCTTACAAAGCCCCACAGTTATGGAACAGCCTTCCAAGTAGTGTTCGGGAATCAGAAACAGTCTCAGCGTTTAAGTCTAGGCTGAAAACATACTGTTTAGTCAAGCCTTTTGTTAATGGTGTTTATGAGGTAAAGGTGTAGATCTGGAGGGTCCTCAGACATAGAGTGTTTTGGTAAACTGGGATGTATGGATGCTGCCAGTCCCCCACTCGCTTGCTCACTCGAGTTTGTTGACGGTGTAGTGGCTGCTGCTTTATGTCCCAGGGCTCCCTCATGCCTGTGTTACCTTCTGGCTCTCCCCTTTTAGTTATGCTGTCATAGTTAGTTTTGCCGGAGTTCCTGCTTGTACTCAGTGCAATACTGTTCCTACTTATTCAGGTGACATTGGCCATACCTAACAACTTGTGTTCCCCCCCCAGTCTGTCCCTCTGAGTTACATGTTGGTCCTGGGATCGAGATGCTGACCTCTTCTGCTCCTCTGACCTGCTTGATCCATCCTGGTGCCCTGTGTCTGGTTGGAGTCTCATCGCATCGCTCCTGTGGAGGACGGCCCCATGTGGACAGTTGAAAGTCACACTTGGAAGATGCTCTGGACTCTTACAGTAATGCTTTTATGGCTGAGGACGACAGTTGACTTGCTAACTTTAGGACTGCGGTTGTCATGAACAGTTTTGCACTCAAGTTTCCATCAATGAAGAGTTACAACATCAACGAAACTGACTTCATGTTAAAACTGTTAATGTTATAGTCATGTTGTCTGTTGTTGCCCAAATGAGGATGGGTTCCCTTTTGAGTCTGGTTCCTCTCGAGGTTTCTTCCTTATGTTGTCTGAGGGAGTTTTTCCTTGCCACCGTCGCCACAGGCTTCTCATTGGGGATAGATTAGGGATAAAATTAGCTCATGTTTTAAGTCGTTCAAATTCCGTGAAGCTGCTTTGCGACAATGTTTATTGTTAAAAGCGCTATACAAATAAACTTGACTTGACAAGCAGAATTATGAAACTCAGAGATATCGGGGGCTTTTTCCTGCATAATTTGCAAATAAATTATGGCACAAAAGTAACCCGAGGGACACTTTATTAGGAACACCCATCCATACACCTGCTGTTGTATGCCATTCTCTCTCTAATCAGCCAATCCTTTGACAGCAGCAAAATGCATAAAATCATGCAGATACAAATCAAGAGCTTCAATGTTTAACGTTCACTTCAAACAAAATTGTGATCTCAAAGTGTGACTTTTTTTCCACTGTGGCACGGGTGGGTGTTGGTTTGAGCCACATGGACTGTTTTGAGTAGTGTTTACAAAGAATGGTGTGAAAAACCAAAAAAAAATTTTTTTGAGTGAGCAACAGTTCTGTGGATGGAAACAAATGCCTTGTTGATAAGAGAGGTCAGAGGAAAATGGCCAGATTGGTTCAAGCCTTTTTTGCCAGGAAGGATATAGTAACTCTTTACAACCATGGTGAGCAGAAAAGCATCTCAGCATGTGACAGCAGAAGACCACATTGGGTTCCAGTCCTGCAGGCAAGAACAGGAATCTTAGAATCAATCACTTTGTGGTTCTTAGAATAGATTTGTGCTTCACAGATCAATATTTGGTCCAAAAAATACCATTTATTCGCCTAAAGTTCAAACGTAGTCTAATTCTCAGAAAAAAAAGATACAACTTGGCAACTGTCAGGGAAACTCTCTCAAGGAAAGATGTTTCAAAGTCAAAGAGGCTGCAGAAAAGTTTAGCCCTTTATTAAATCAGTTAATAAAAGCTGAGTACAGTCTGCAGAGTGAACTGGTTCCAAATCTCTATCATCCATTTTTATAGTATTCCACCAATGCCAGACTTACACTATACTGTATAAGGATCCATTTCAGGCTCGCTCTCCCAATATTTCCAGAGTGGACAGCGCTGTTTTTAGTTCAAGGACAATCCTTCCTGATTATTCTTAATATTAAAACAAACCACCTGTGCTAAGTGACAAATATGTTTCCAAACAAGGCTGGATTCTCGTCGACCACATGCTTCAGGGTTCCATTAAAGCTAGACTGCCTTTCAGATTTTTCAAGTTCATCTCATCTCATCTCATTATCTCTAGCCGCTTTATCCTGTTCTACAGGGTCGCAGGCAAGCTGGAGCCTATCCCAGCTGACTATGGGCGAAAGGCGGGGTACACCCTGGACAAGTCGCCAGGTCATCACAGGGCTGACACATAGACACAGACAACCATTCACACTCACATTCACACCTACGCTCAATTTAGAGTCACCAGTTAACCTAACCTGCATGTCTTTGGACTGTGGGGGAAACCGGAGCACCCGGAGGAAACCCACGCGGACACAGGGAGAACATGCAAACTCCGTACAGAAAGGCCCTTGCTGGCCACGGGGCTCGAACCCGGACCTTCTTGCTGTGAGGCGACAGCGCTAACCACTACACCACCGTGCCGCTATTTTTCAAGTTTAGGTCATAAAAAGAATTTTCCCAACACCCAATTAGTTTTGTTTAGTGGACTGAAAGCTACTGAATTTGAATCACAAACTTCCAATTTTATTAGGTTTTTTAATAAAAGACAGAACAATTAATAAATTTAGGGCCATGTGGCCCTAAATTCTCCGCTATTTTTTTCCTGCTTCACCATGACCCAATTCAAGATACTATGTCATGCATCACGTGGTGGGCTTTCCTTGTTCGTGCAAGGCATTGTGGGATACAAATTTGAAACAGGAGGGAAAAATGAAGGACGTGAATGTGTGAATGAAACGTGAAAGACTGACTACAGTAACGGAAAGCAAGAAGAAAAGACGTTATGTTATATATGAAGGAAAGGAAATGCAGGTCCAAACTAATAAATATCGGCGGTCGGCGAGCACCTCGGTGTGATCAGCTGCTTGTTTAGCGACAGAACGATGGAACTGTCAGCGCACGGTCAAAGGTAAACCTGTAGATGGCAGTAATGCAACACTGGATGCCAGCTGCTGTAAAATCCAATAGAAGAAGAAGAAGACGCCTAAAGATAAACCTGTGCATGCACACATGGACTTTCTCTGTCTGCTTGACTGCGCGAAGCGAGCGATTTCATGCACATTATTTGCTCTGGAATCCCCTCAAATTAAATAACTTCCCAGCCACAGAATGGCCTGTGTTTTACATATTACAGAAATAAACATATATCACAATGACCAAATTTCAGAAGGAACTAAATTTCACCGAGTTTATGAAATCAAAAGGCCGTCTAGCTTTAACAGTTTTAAGCTTTGACCGATCTACAGTATTTGTAATATCAACTTCATTAACTCTTTCCTGAAAATCAACATGGAATCAAAATACAATCATCTCATCTCATTATCTCTAGCTGCTTTATCCTGTTCTACAGGGTCGCAGGCAAGCTGGAGCCTATCCCAGCTGACTACGGGCGAAAGGCGGGGTACACCCTGGACAAGTCGCCAGGTCATCACAGGGCTGACACAGACAACCATTGACACTCACATTCACACCTATGGTCAATTTAGAGTCACCAGTTAACCTAACCTGCATGTCTTTGGACTGTGGGGGAAACCGGAGCACCCGGAGGAAACCCACACGGACATGGGGAGAACATGCAAACTCCACACAGAAAGGCCCTCGCCGGCCCCGGGGCTCGAACCCAGGACCTTCTTGCTGTGAGGCGACAGCGCTAACCACTACACCACCGTGCCGCCCAAAATACAATCATCATAAACCAAATTATTGCTTGTATGATTGCATCAAGGCATGTGTGCGTGGTTACATTAAGGATATAAAATCACCACACAACCCAGTAAACCCAAACTGATTGTTTGAACACATTTCTGCAATGATTGTTTTGTATTGCAACCTGATCACCTGATTAAAACCCAGTCAAAACAAAAAAAGACACATATTCAGCACAGACCGAATCAGTGTGAGAAATGTTTCAGAAACCCACAAAGGTCTGCACATGTTTTCTTGAAACACTTATGAACCTTAAAGTGCATATCCTGGACCAATTTCGTTTTTTTTTTTTTAATATGAAAGTATGTCCCTTTACCCGCTCATCCAGAAGGGTAATTTTGCACAAGGCCATCTGTCTACAGCAGAAAAAAATAAAATAACAAAACGCGTCTGGAAAAATCCCAAGGGAGTCTGGAGCCAGATTCGTGACGTTACCTGCGGAAGCGCCAGCAGGCTGCGAGAGCTTTGCACGGTTTCAGTGCACAGCCTGTGTAGACCAAGCGCTCCCATTTCTCTCTCATTGTCCGGTCTTTTGGAAAACGATGAGTACTAATCCCATCAAGATTGGTGTTGCTACACCCTCCTACGATACATCTGTTAACCATTTTAATAATTACGCGATAACGTTGAAGAAATTTGCAGAAAACCACCAGGTCGTTTTCTCATAAACAAACCAGCGCTGATGTAGGATTCAGAAGGAGGCGTCCCGCACGCGACGTCACGAAAATCACTGTTTGCCGGGAAATCCAAATGCTAAGTTTTTTTAGAGGCGGACCAATTCACCTCAAGTGGCTTGATTTCAGCTGAATTTTTCTGGTATTGCGCAAGGTAAAAAAAATTGCACAAAAATGCAAAAAGTGACGGATATTTGACCAAAGTTTAATATAAAATAGGAGAATTACATTGATCTTGCTCCTGAATTTACCCGTGATATGCACTTTAAAGGTCCCATGGCATGAAATTTTCACTTTCTGAGTTTTTTTAACATTAAAATGAGTTCCTCTGACCTTCTTAAGTCACCCCAGTGGCTAGAAATGTCATAATGTGTAAACCAAACTATGCCCACCCTTTGTCAACATTTGAGAATGGCGCGTCAAAATGGCGCGTTGATAGGCTCTTCCCTTTACTACGTCAGCAAGGGAGATGATCCCCACGCCCCCCCTCTGGATTCCCACCCACTGTATGGATTGCCCGCCCAGCTCAAAAGTTGCCACCATAGATATGTCACTTCAATTTTGTAGTGAGGAGACCATAGAGGACACAACAACATGGCACCACCTAAGCGAGCGAAACATGGAAGTTGCGCTGTACATGGATGTGACAACACAGAAAGGAGTCTGTTTTTACTGCCGACGGGAGAGCTCCTGAAGACGCAGTGGCTTAATTTTATTTACTCCAATAATACGCCGTCGAGTCTACCTAAGACGGTGTATGTTTGTCGGAAGCATTTTCCTGATGAATGTTTCCACAACTTGGGACAGTACAGGGCAGGTTTTGCACATCAACTGTCACTGAAGCCTGGGTCCGTACCAAGCATCCCTGCCGCATCAGCCACAAACAGCGAACAAGTAAGTGTATAACTGTTAAGTCTTTTTGCCATGTTTTAAAATCGGTGCGTTAGCCTTGCAATGGCTACATTAGTTGTGCAGCTAACCGCTTCCTGCAGTTAGCCAGGTACTCTGCGCTACAAAACTAAAGAGCATGCAGCATGCTCTGTTAAACTGAGTTTAGTCTGGAAATTGACTGTAACTTATGAGCTTATGTTTGACTATTGTTCCGCAATGCATGTCTTCTGTTGGACAAGCGATATGTTGCTGTAGTTGCTGCTTCTATCCTCTTTGGTTATGAAGTGCGTGTTCAAGCCTAGGGTATTATACGTTCGTAAACTACCACTCCGAACACTCTCACTCTCTGTTCTCTGTGTCAAGTTGAGTTTACGAAAGGAGTCCGAGGGAGAACGGGGTTTTGTCTTAGCAGCGTGGCTACAGGCGCTGATAGCAGCGAGTATGTGTGTGCACGCAAACACTATACTACTATACTATACTACTAGTGTTGTACACACATTTTCCCACTCCCTTATTTAGACTTGTGAAGTCGGACTCCGGGTCAAAAGCAAAAGCTTGGACTGTTGCTTGACCTGCCATTGCTACTGTTCACACACAGGTAGCATGCCCGCAGTTTGGTCAAGCCCCTCCCCCTCCCCCCATGGCCCGCCCCCACCCTCTACCCTTCCCCGCCTCCATGCTTCTCATTAGCAAAACGACCCACTGGGAAAAGGGCTGAAATGGGGCTTTCTCCCAGGAGGCTATATCTACGTGCCGAGGGTTCATTTCAAGAAAGGCTGCGGATATAACATCCGGAAACCTCCACGAGCCCGTTTAAAGCATCAACAAACCACCATGCCATGGGACCTTTAAAGTCCAGTTAGTGAAAATGTTACTACTAGCACCACTAGGTCTAAAGTGCTCACAGGAAGTGCTTTTTTGAGTAGTGCAGCTGCTCATGAAAATAAATAAATAAATAAATCAGTGAAGGGGAAAAAAAACCCCATCACACTTAAGAACAAATGTAAATTTGCAGCACACTTCCAAACGAAAAGTCTTACACTTGATGTCATGTATATGATTCCGCTACTTCCTTTGACGTTTGAGCCGCCGGGATGAATGTAAATCAGGATGAGTGCTCGCCGTCAACAGCACACAAGAAGGCAAATTTAACTTCACACATTTTTTTTTTAAACTTTTCATGAATTCTGAAGACATTTTCTTTCATTCATTTCCAATGAACTGTTTTTCAACTGCAGGTAATCTCATTTATGTCTACAGTGGGCATGTAACTGTCATTACTATCACCTTTTTACACACCACAGTGGATACCGGTGTTTGAAAATGGTCTTTAAATTGACATCCTACATTGATATGTATTATAAGGAAGTGCAATAGATGTGGACGAGATCTACTTTTTCTGTAAATTGCATAGGATTTGCCTTATCATGCCATGCATTACGATAAAATATAGCATCGATAGGAGGCTTTAAGTGTGTGTTTAAGCTGCAGGGTGTACAAATGATCACACTGTATGAGTATTGATTGCTAAACTGACATACTGCTGTGCTGCCCTGTTCATCTCTGTTTAAGAGGGATTGCAAGTGCTGTTCAAGCAGGCGAGCTCAGTCAGGCCTGTCTAACACACATTTAAGCAAGTTTAACACACACACACACACACACACCACATCATGACAGTTTCAAGCTCGAACAAAGTAAAATTAAAATATAAATTCATCTGATTACGCTATAAACTATGCATAGCTATGATCTGCTATGATCTGTCTCCGCCCCTTTTTGTCACTGGTCTGTTTCTTAATGTGTTCACATGTCGCTTATTCACATTGATGAAACCTTTTTGTCTCTATTCCTCATCTCAAATCCTTGTATCATGTACACACACATACAGTGGTACTTGAAAGTTTGTGAACCATTTAGAATTTTCTATTTTTCTGCATAAATATGACCTAAAACATCATCAGATTTTCACACAAGTCCTAAAAGTAGATAAAGAGAACCCAGTTAAACAAATGAGACAAAAATATTATACTTGGTCATTTATTTATTGAGGAAAATGATCCAATATTACATATCTGTGAGTGGCAAAAGTATGTGAACCTCTAGGATTAGCAGTTAATTTGAAGGTGAAATTAGAGTCAGGTGTTTTCAATCAATGGGATGACAATCAGGTGTGAGTGGGCACCCTGTTTTATTTAAAGAACAGGGATCTATCAAAGTCTGATCTTCACAACACATGTTTGTGGAAGTGTATCATGGCACGAACAAAGGAGATTTCTGAGGACCTCAGAAAAAGCGTTGTTGATGCTCATCAGGCTGGAAAAGGTTACAAAACCATCTCTAAAGAGTTTGGACTCCACCGATCCACAGTCAGACAGACTGTGTACAAATGGAGGAGATCCAAGACCATTGCTACCCTCTCCAGGAGTGGTCGACCAACAAAGATCACTCCAAGAGCAAGGCGTGTAATAGTCAGCGAGGTCACAAAGGACCCCAGTTCTAAGCAACTGAAGGTTTCTCTCACACTGGCTAATGTTAATGTTCATGAGTCCACCATCAGGAGAACACTGAACCACCATGGTGTGCATGGCAGGGTTGCAAGGAGAAAGCCACTGCTCTCCAAAAAGAACATTGCTGCTCGTCTGCAGTTTGCTAAAGATCACGTGGACAAGCCAGAAGGCTATTGGGAAAATGTTTTGTGGACAGATGAGATCAAAATAGAACTTTTTGGTTTAAATGAGAAGCGTTATGCTTGGAGAAAGGAAAACACTGCATTCCAGCATAAGAACCTTATCCCATCTGTGAAACATGGTGGTGGTAGTATCATGGTTTGGGCCTGTTTTGCTGCATCTGGGCCAGGACGACTTGCCATCATTGATGGAACAATGAATTCTGAATTATACCAGCGAATTCTAAAGGAAAATGTCAGGACATCTGTCCATGAACTGAATCTCAAGAGAAGGTGGGTCATGCAGCAAGACAACGACCCTAAGCACACAAGTCGTTCTACCAAAGAATGGTTAAAGAAGAATAAAGTTAATGTTTTGGAATGGCCAAGTCAAAGTCCTGACCTTAATCCAATGGAAATGTTGTGGAAGGACCTGAAGCGAGCAGTTCATGTGAGGAAACCCACCAACATCCCAGAGTTGAAGCTGTTCTGTATGGAGGAACGGGCTAAAATTCCTCCAAGCTGGTGTGCAGGACTGATCAACAGTTACCGGAAATGTTTAGTTGCAGTTATTGCTGCACAAGGGGGTCACACCAGATACTGAAAGCAAAGGTTCACATACTTTTGCCACTCACAGATATGTAATATTGGATCATTTTCCTCAATAAATAAATGACCAAGTATAATATTTTTGTCTCATTTGTTTAACTGGGTTCTCTTTATCTACTTTTAGGACTTGTGTGAAAATCTGATGATGTTTTTGGTCATATTTATGCAGAAATACAGAAAATTCTAAAGGGTTCACAAACTTTCAAGCACCACTGTATATCTGAGTCTCTTGTTCCTTCGTTCTGTGTAAATTCATTTTCTATGTTGATTATGGATGATGAAGATTCATAATCAGCCTCCACACTATAATGTGCTTCCTCCTTCATAGACGAAGACGAGCATGACTTCATAGATTATGAGTCCGCAGATGGCTGATAAGGCCAATCAGGGCACAAACTGGACGATGACAGTATGGACAGACATGTAGTGTATCTGGAGCAGTAGGGAGTTTGAGTAGTTGCTTGTCTTTGTGCATTTGACGTTCAGTCAAGTCATGAATTACGCAGTAAACTTTGATTATAGTGAGGGAGAGTTGCGCATTTCGTCAGCCTCACTCTCTTGTCCTGAATCATCTTAACCCAGTGGCAGGACATGGTCGAGACGGCTGGAGATAAAGCAGGATGCAGTGGATGGCCACAAGATTGAGTCTGTCCAACTGTACCCTAAGCACTCCACGGTGCCTATTGCATGGTGGCCGTTGGCCCATGAGGAGCTCATCCACCCTTTGACAGGCCTTGTTTTTCATCCTGCCGGGTGACATGCCACTCTCTTCACCAGCACAGAGCTGGTGGAGGAGCCGGGTTAGACTACGACCACTCGTCCATGCTGCAGGTAGTACTGGATTACAATGTTACCAGTAGCAGGGTCTAGACCCTGACCTTACTTAAAACACTACAATATGACATTCTTATAAGCGGTGACATGGGAGGATTTGTGTGTTATGCTCTGACTTTTTTTGACAACAAAAGTGAAAAGACCTTCACGTATAGTGTTCAAGATCCTGTAATTGTATTTTCAAACACCGTTAGTTTTATTTTTCTTATTTTCCGGTTGGTTTTGGAACACTAATTGGACAGTACCTTCTTTCAGGCTTCACAGGAAAATAATTAACACCAGAGCGTTGTGTTGTGATGTAACCTGATGTGAAGCAAAGAACATGGGAGTCCTCTGTGCTGATGACTCTCCCATGCAGGAAAACATACTGATTGTTACAAAGCGCTGACACTCGAGCCTCCTTCCATACATAAACATCAGAAATAGACATCAGAAGCGAGAACCATCCAAATTAACATAAAATAAAGAGAGTTCATAGTTTATAGAATATCTAACTTTGTTTAAACATAAACAACCACAAACTGTTGAATTATTGTTTAAAATTAGTTTGTAAGTCTATAGATTTTTTTTTTCCGAGAGTGTCTACATGGGTCTATCCAAATAAAACGTTCCCAAAGTGAAATGAAACCAAGTAGATTTAAAGCGCCGAATAAAAAACAAAATACTGATATTCAACAAGGCAGAATGCCAAAATAAATCATCTCAAAGACAATCTTTCCAAGGTAGTATTATATTCCAAAGTGCAAATTATTGCCACATATTAACAGCTTAAATTCTCAGAAATGGGATTAACAGGATTAAAGGATTCCATCTAAACACCTCATTTTAATCATATTAATCATGTTTCCCTTGGCTTAGATTTTCTATTAAGATTATAACCCAGGATACAGAGACAAAAGAATGAAGTTGAGCTACTCATATTTTATTTAGATTTCTACAAAGATGCAGACTGAAGACAGGACGCATCCATCCATTATCTATAACCGCTTATCCTGTGCAGGGTCGCGGGCAAGCTGGAGCCTATCCCAGCTGACTATGGGCGAGAGGCGGGGTACACCCTGGACAAGTCACCAGGTCAGTGCAGGGCTGACACAGAGACAAACAACCATTCACACTCACATTCACACCTACGGTCAATTTAGAGCCACCAGTTAACCTAACCTGCATGTCTTTGGACTGTGGGGGAAACCGGAGCACCCGGAGGAAACCCACGCGGACATGGGGAGAACATGCAAACTCCACACAGAAAGGCCCTCGCCGGCCACGGGGCTCGAACCCGGACCTTCTTGCTGTGAGGTGACAGTGCTAACCACTACACCACCATGCCGCCTCAAGACAGGACCCTTTTATACTAATATTGATAATAAGTAATAAAGACTGCAAAATCAATTAGTTAAAATGTATATGGTTTTTCTTCTGTCGTCCTGTAATGCATCAATATTTAAATGGCTGGCTCATCCTTCCCAGACTCCAGTGCTTTGTTTTGAAAGCATGTGATCACTATGTGTTAGCACTCTGCCCAGCAAAACCTCTGCAAATTCACTGTTCTTGATGCCTTCGGAACCCATCTCAATTTTTTTTCTTCATCGATGTGTCATTCATGGAAGCTCTGAACAAAATATTGCTTAACTTTTCTTTCCTTCGTAACTGCCTGTGAGATGGTCAGATCCATTACAGTGGAATAACCATACAAAAATGGAATGGATCGGTTGAAATAATTCAAAATATAGTTATTATGAGAAAATATCTTCACTTCCATGCTTTCAGGTTACAATTTAAGATGTGTGGCCTCAGGCGTCACCACATTCTTGCAGATTCTTTTTTGGAGTGTTGCTAACATCAAAAATGGCAACTCGCTACTTGGCAGGAAGATTCTTGGAAGGGTGAGCTGGACCCTCGAATGTCCATCTATCTATGCATTATCTGTAACTGTTTATCCTGTGCAGGTTCGCCAGCAAGCTGGAGCCTCTCCTAGCTGACTATGGGTGAGAGGCGGGGTACACCCTAGACAAGTCGCCAGGTCATCGCAGGGCTGACACAGAGACAAACAACCATTCACACACACATTCACACCTACGGTCAATTTAGAGCCACCAATTCGCTTAACCTGCATGTCTTTGGACTGTGGGGGAAACCGGAGCACCCGGAGGAAACCCACGCAGACATGGGGAGAACATGCAAACTCCACACAGAAAGGCCCCATTGGCCACTGGGCTTGAACCCAGAACCTTCTTGCTGTGAGGTGACAGCACTAACCACTACACCACCACGCCGCCCTTCACTTTAATGTCTCATCTCATCTCATTATCTCTAGCCACTTTATCCTTCTACAGGGTCATAGGCAAGCTGGAGCCTATCCCAGCTGACTACGGGCGAAAGGCGGGGTACACCCTGGACAAGTCGCCAGGTCATCACAGGGCTGACACATAGACACAAACAACCATTCACACTCACATTCACACCTACGCTCAATTTAGAGTCACCAGTTAACCTAACCTGCATGTCTTTGGACTGTGGGGGAAACCGGAGCACCCGGAGGAAACCCACGTGGACACGGGGAGAACATCCAAACTCCATACAGAAAGGCCCCATTGGCCACTGGGCTCGAACCCAGAACCTTCTTGCTGTGAGGTGACAGAACTAACCACTACACCACCACGCCGCCCTTCACTTTAATGTGTTTTTCAAAATAAATAAAAAAATCACCAAACATCAAGCTAAAAGACATTACAATAAGAGGAGTGGGATTGGATTTAATATATTGTGAGGGTGGCCCAAGAAAGCCCCCGCCTAAGAATTGCACCGCTCTTCACAGTACAGTTCCGATGGTGCTGAAGAAACAGTGACACTTCAGCACCACCACTGTTTCTGGACCAGCAAGAGCAGCGAGGCCACGGGGCAGAGCCAGCTAATTGCACATGGCTGGAGTGGCTGAAGCAGTGCCACCAGAAACACAGGTTACTTCAGTTCATTCATAACCCCTTTTGACCAACAGGGAATAGGTTCTTGAATTGGTTCTTTTCAGGATTCTTTGAACCTTGGAGCCAGCTAATAACCAGGCCCATGTTTCTACCAGCTGTAATCAAGAATGTGTTGCACAATTCACAATGGGAGGAAACAATCATAGCAAGATGGCAGTGCACATTGATTACCTCTAAGCTTTTGTTCTGTTATTACAGATATTTGTTTTCGGTCCATTTTTTTCTAAAGCTATATCCTTTTCCATTGCGTTCTCCATTCCAGTGCTCTGCTTCTTCTCCAAACTAATGACATGCCCACTGATATCATCACTGTTCATGCTGGAAAAACCAGCAATATTTTGGTTCGAGCTGGGAAACAACTTTTCATGTTCTGAGCCAGTATGTTTTTGCTCGAAATGCTCTGAACTGGTCAAAATTTGGTGTGCGAACCAGAACGGAACCCATTATCTGTTGGTCAAAAAGAGGTATCAGAGCATGATGACTGACACCTCCTTCCTCTCCCTGCCTAGGTCACTTTGCCAACACCAAGGATGACGAGGAAGATGCCAAAACAACAAGAACTCTCCCAGGCATTCCCTTCCAGTCCCACCTGCAGCTGTAGAGCGATGAAGACTGGAATCTGCTCAGCCCACACCCCGCCTGAGACCCAACACTCGGCCGGCTCCTGCATCCTGCCACTAGCACCTGCCTCAGTACTCTTATTCTCATCCAACCTCCTTTTCCCTCGCTTCCTCCTCTCTTTTGAAGCCATAAAATAGCACCTACCTTCCACTATGCCTGGGTTGAGTGTCTGTATTCAACCACTGCAGCCGTGAGTGCGACAATCTTTACCGCAGACCTAGCTCCAGACTATTATACACTTTGCTGATAGTCGGTGTTGAAAAAAACTGATTAAAATTCATATGTGTCGAAGAAGCTACATAGAAATTGACAATGTGATTTTGTAACCATCTCCACCAGTGCAGAGACTTTTCCAAGAGGTATATGTGCCAGTAATCACCACATCACACCAATACATCAATTATTCCAGATACCATATAAATCACTTCCAGCGTATACTTTCATGGATTCAATTCAGTCCATCAGTTCTCTTGTCCAAACAAAGACCATCCTGGACATAAATATTGTACTGGGTATGAATGTTTTATATGAATGTTCCCTTAACTGACATGAGCAATCCATGAACTTCAGCATTAATGCATCATCAGTAACATTAAGAAACTAAACAACACTTACATTAATTGATCCGATCTACACTATGTAGCTAAAAGTTTGTGTCCAACTCACCATCAGACCCAGATGTGCTTTCTGAACATCCCATCCCAGATTTAGTTCCATCTTTGCTGGAATAATAACCTCCGTTCTTCTGGGAGGGCTTTCCATTAGACCTGGGAGCATAGCTGTAGGGATTTGTGTTCATTCAGCCACAAGAGTGTTAGTGAGGTCAGGCACTGATGTTGGACGAGAAGATCTGGGGTGCAGTCAGCGTTCCAGTTCATCCCAAAGGAGGGTTGAGGTCAGGGCTCTGTGTAGCCCATTCCTCGAGTTCTTCCACTCTAATCTTGGCAGACCATGTTTTCATGGAGCTCACTTTGTGTTGGGGTCTTTTAGTGCCAGTGAAGGGAAACTGTAATACTACAGCATATAAATACATCCAAGACAGTTGTGAGTTTCTATTGTGAGATGTCCACAAACTTATAGTGTATAGAACAAACCAAACAAACCGCCTGAATTCCCATCGATAAGAAAAATAAGTTCAAACTCAAGAAGTGTTGCCAGGCAAAATAAACCTCGCCCGGTAGCACTTATTATGAATATAAAGGAAGATATCGCAAAAAAAATTGATTTTGACCTTTTTTGTGACTTTGACCTTGACCGGCTGACCCTCAAAATGTTGGAGGTTCTATTTGAGACTAATGCCCATCTATCCTGAAAGTTTCATAAAGATGGATCCAGCCGTTTTCCCATAATCTCATCTCATCTCATTATCTCTAGCCGCTTTATCCTTCTACAGGGTCGCAGGCAAGCTGGAGCCTATCCCAGCTGACTACGGGCGAAAGGCGGGGTACACCCTGGACAAGTCGCCAGGTCATCACAGGGCTGACACATAGACACAGACAACCATTCACACTCACATTCACACCTACGGTCAATTTAGAGTCACCAGTTAACCTAACCTGCATGTCTTTGGACTGTGGGGGAAACCGGAGCACCCGGAGGAAACCCACGCGGACACGGGGAGAACATGCAAACTCCACACAGAAAGGCCCTCGCCGGCCCCGGGGCTCGAACCCAGGACCTTCTTGCTGTGAGGCGACAGCGCTAACCACTACACCACCGTGCCGCCCTTTTCCCATAATATCATTCACAAAAAAACAAAGAAACCCACCGAAAACAATACCTTGACCCCTGGTAGACTCCGTCCCGGGCGAGGTAACAACATGAAGAAAACAAAATTCAGAAATGAGATATTCAAATCTGGAGACTTATTAGTCATCATGGATTGAATAAATATGATAATGCCTTAATATTACTTACTGTAGGCATATCAAGTGAAAGTTAAAATTCAATCCAAATTGACTGAAACTGTTCTCATTGAATTCAGAATTGAATGCAGAACAACATACTTTTTACAGAATTAAAATATGTTTATCCATTCTTGAGATATTACAAATCAATGATCGAAAAAAAAACGGCTTAATTTTTAGAAAACTGCCGTAATATTCTGTATGAGGATCACATGATCCAAAATGGGCCTCATTAACCAATGAGATCAAATGTTTTTCCTTAATAACTCTTCTATTTTTCAAGATATTTACATGGAAAGTGGCAGGCACATAGACAGTTGTATACTGAATACAAAGTTTGAAAAATTAGTAAAAACCAATTCAGCAAATTAGTATTTAATTAGTATTAATTATGCTAATTAGGTAAAAAAGTAGGGCCTACTAGTGTTAGTTTTATATGAAGGAATATCAATCATTATTTCAATTAATATTCACAGCTTTCAAGGCAAAATTCAAAAAATCTGTGTGAGACACATCAAATAAACAATTCACATTAATTGAATTGAAATGAAAACTCATGTTTCTGACTTCCATTTTTTTTATCTCATCCTGACCACTAAGATCTCAATATTTTTCATCAAATCAACTACAGTGATATTCTAAAATAGTTATTTATTTACATGAATCAGTTTGATTTAAAAAAAAAATAAGTAGGTAAAGCTATGAAAACTCACTTCAAAGTCTGACATGAATCATAACATCAAAACTAACAGACGGAAAATTTTGCTGAATACTTCATCAGAAACAATGAGAGCGAGAGAACATCCCTATGAAAGGTATCTGATTGAAATTCACGAGTAATCCAGTCAGAAACCGATCAGAAGAGAGAGAGAGAGAGAGAGAGAGAGAGAGGGAGAGAGAGAGCCTGATCACTTTCCTGTGACTCAAAAAGAAAAGCACTGGCAGTTTCCTGATGTCCCGCGAGCAGAGTATTTACCGTACTCTGTTGTACCGACTTCAACCTGCTGTTACTTCCAAAGTACTGAACAGATCTTAACCAGGTAAATTTCTTTGGAAAGCAGAGATTATAAGCTTTTTAATGATAGCATTCACAATAGAAAATATTCAAGAGTTAAGCAATGACAGATTTGGAAACTTAGATGAGCGTCTGCATGGACAATTTTCACAGCGCTGCCAGCAAGCATCTGATACGCCTACGTAGTGTATGTTTATGGTTTGATAATACTAATGAACTAATGGGAATCATAATATAAAGCATTACTTCAATGTCTATTAATCAAAAATACATTTTGTCTCAGGTGGCACGGTGGTGTAGTGGTTAGTGCTGTCGCCTCACAGCAAGAAGGTCCGGGTTCAAGCCTTTCTGTGTGGAGTTTGCATGTTCTCCCCGTGTCTGCGTGGGTTTCCTCCGGGTGCTCCGGTTCCCCCCACAGTCCAAAGACATGCAGGTTAGGTTAACTGGTGACTCTAAATTGACCGTAGGTGTGAATGTGAGTGTGAATGGTTGTCTGTGTCTATGTGTCAGCCCTGTGATGACCTGGCGACTTGTCCGGGGTGTACCCCGCCTTTCGCCCGTAGTCAGCTGGGATAGGCTCCAGCTTGCCTGCGACCCTGTAGAAGGATAAAGCGGCTAGAGATAATGAGATGAGACATTTTGTCTCAGGTGGCACGGTGGTGTAGTGGTTAGCGCGGTCGCCTCACAGCAAGAAGGTCCGGGTTCGAGCCTTTCTGTGTGGAGTTTGCATGTTCTCCCCGTGTCCGCGTGGGTTTCCTCCGGGTGCTCCGGTTCCCCCCACAGTCCAAAGACATGCAGGTTAGGTTAACTGGTGACTCTAAATTGAGCGTAGGTGTGAATGTGAGTGTGAATGGTTGTCTGTGTCTATGTGTCAGCCCTGTGATGACCTGGCGACTTGTCCGGGGTGTACCCCGCCTTTCGCCCGTAGTCAGCTGGGATAGGCTCCAGCTTGCCTGCGACCCTGTGGAACAGGATAAAGCGGCTACAGATAATGAGATGAGATAAGACATTTTGTCTCAATTTAAGATAACAGACTGCTACGTTTGAGCTAATTAAAAAAAAAAAAAAAGATCTGCCATTTTACTCAGATGTCCAAGTAGTGTTTTTGCGTTGTGATGACCTGCCCATGCAGTGTTGAGTTGCCTTAATGATGCTGTTAAACTAATGTTACACATGTTCCAAAGTCTAAAAGCCCTTAAGGATTTTGTGGTTTATTTCCTCCAAACAACCCCAGTGAAGCTAACACAGAATACTTGCATGTCATCATGATAATTAGCCAGATTACTTTTCATTCATTGAATTCAGCCTGCTTAATAGAATATAAAAAAGACAATTAAAATGTCCTTATTATGATTTCTCAGGGAATAATTTCTCCAGGAATCCCATGGCCTGATTAGCACACCAATCTCCCACTGAACAGGAGCACATTTCATGCTCATAATGTTGCTGTCCGTAGAGACTTCAGCTTGGCTGACATCGTTTTCTTTGCTTCATTTGAAGATGTTTGATTGAACGGAGATGGCAAATCCTCTGCAAAAGATTACAGAAATCAGGCATAAAAGAAAAAAAAAAAAGCACCAGCCAAAATGTCACCTTGTTGTCTTAGCAACAGAGGGGATCAATGCCGAGCGCTTTCGAGAGAGTTGACAGTAATTTCTGTTGGGTCACAGGATACGGGAGGTGTCAATGGATGTATCAGAGACCAGATATATAAATTTGCATGAGGTTAGAAAGCAGATAGAGCTGTCTTCTGCCTTTGAAGTTTATTCATGCAGCTTCAGCTCATCAGATCGTGTCCCATTTTAAGGATAATATTTGATTTGAGGTTGTAGTTTGTTCATACCAAGTGATATGGGATGCAATTGGTTCATTATTGACAGTCATTTACAATGAATAGCATGTTATTGGTCCGCATTTGAGTGAGTAAATCAGTGAATCATTTACATTCCTACTTAATGCATGCTTGCCATGGACAGCAAAACAAAGAGGACATTGTTCATTTCAGGTGATCATTTTGTGTGATCTAGACGACAGATCAGGATTATGGAGATCTGTTTGGAGACAAGGATCTGTCTGGACTAGAGATAATCTTTACACCTCGTTTAAACTGAAAACGTCTTTGGTGTCCGCTGCATTTGGAAACGAACAGATAAATATGAGAACACAGATGCAAACCTACTGCCAAAACCACACCCATAGATGATGATGAAGAAGAAGAAGAAGATTAATCAACCACTTTTTGGCTGCAGAATGACATTTCTTTTGATACGGCTCTCAAAAAAAGGAAAGGTTTCCAACTTTGCACAGATGAGCCAAGTTCAAAGTCATAAATGCTGCTGATGAAAATGAAGCCGCATCATCAGGGAGTTTGTTCATAACGCTTTGTAAGTGGGGAGTATCAGAGGCTGCCCTGAAGCTAAATGATGATGTTTTTGTTATTATAAAAGAGACAGGCATATGGAGTTCATCGCGCCTCATTGTGCACGTCGAAAAGAACTCACAGTTGTGTTGCATTCATCGAAAAATAAAATGCCAAGGAAATCAGTAAAGGAGGACAAAAAATAAAATATGACTGAGAAGAAACAACAAAATGTCTCCAGACTCATTCATGCCATGGTAGGCCATTTCAGGTGGGTCAGGAGAAAACACAGCTGATATCTTTGCTCGTTCGTGTTAACGACGTTTCCGCTACGGCTTCCTCGTGATAGCGTACAACAGCCGAAGTGACATTAACCTCCGACACAGAGCAATGAACACTAACGACATTTGTGATTTTGTGCGAGGCACATCTCTAGCTGAGCACAGTGGCATCCGGACACCACCCATGGACAAGTGAAGAATAACACAAATGAAATGATGAAGAGCTCCACTCCTTTCATAACCCTCATGTGTTAACAGATTTTTGTGCTTTCACAAGCTGGGTTCGGTTTTTCCGAACATACACACGAGATTGGATCATAGCGGTAATTTGTAAAGCACTGAAGAGAAACTCATGTGAGAATGTAACAGAATATAAGTCAAGAAAAAGAGCGGGGATGTGCTGTTGTAGGAAAACAATCAATGATGGATGTGATATGGTTTATAAGTTGATTATTTTCCAATAATAGCAAATGCTTTTTATCCATTTCTAGCTATATTTATCGTTGCTCGCTGTTAAAGTGCTTGTTAAAGACTGATCACTTCACTCTCTTGACATTAATAAGACACAGCTTGTCACGTTACTCAGAAACCAGGAAGTGTGCTTTCCAATTAAGGAAAAGGTACTGACGATTACAAAGTGCTTAAACTGCAGACTACTTCCATAAATGCATGAAAAAGTATGTTTTTTTTCTTTATTAAATAACAACACATTTGTTAATCTGAAACCATAATGAATTACAAGTGTATTAATAGAAATCTTGGTGCCGGCATTACTGTCAGAATTACTGTTATTAGGCATCTCTTTTGCTCTCTCTCTCTCTCTCTCTGTCTCTTAGTTCCTCTCATACAGTTGACCTGTACATCGGGCAGCAAGGCGTCGCCAATCATTCTGGTTTTGAGCAGAGTCACCTGCATCTTCCCAGGTGATGTTGAGTTGCTTCAGATCTTTGAAGGTGGCTCACCATGTCTTCTTGGGTCTCCTTCTCTTCCTTCATCCCTTTGGTGGTACCCATTGTATAGGTGTCTTGGTTATTCGTTCTTCTATCAGTCGGAAAACATGACCTGCAAGTCTCACTCTTCTTTCCACCACAATCTCTTGCAGTCTGCGTAGACTGGCTCTTTTCAGGACTTCAGAGTTTGCGATTCTGTCCCTGGAGGTGATCTTGAGTATTTTTGCACAGACACCGTTGGTGGAATACGGTACGTTCAACTTCTGAGTGATCTTGGCAGTCATTTTCCAAGTTTCTCCTGCATAGACTGCTGTTGGCAGGACAATGCTCTGATACAGCAGGATCTTCATATGGTTGCTAATCGAAGTAATGGCCCAGATCTTGTTCATTCTTCTAAACACTGCTGGTTGATTCAGCAGTAATTCAGCTTTTTTGTTTGGCGCTCAGAATTGAACTCTTCATCAGGGTCTGGGCAACCTCTTGGCTTTCCCCCGTTCCTGTCATAACTTGGGGCAAGTCTTCCTCTTCACAGTAGATATTGTTGGCAATTCTTCTTGCTGTTTCTGTAGCCGCTGTAGTTTGCCCCACATCAGTGGTTCTGGTGGTGGGTTGCGAGCCCATCAACCACCTTCCTCCTTTCGAATCCGGGCTTGGGACCGGCAGTGGTGGAGTTGTTATTTGGCATATCAGGCGAAAATTAAAATTCAATCCAAATTGATTGAAACTGCTTTCATTGAATTCAGACTTGAATGCAGAACAACATACTTTTTACAGAATTAAAATATGTTTCGGGGCGGCATGGTGGTGTAGTGGTTAGCACTGTCGCCTCACAGCAAGAAGGTCCAGGTTCAAGCCCCGTGGCCGGCGAGGGCCTTTCTGTGCGGAGTTTGCATGTTCTTCCCGTGTCCGCATGGGTGTGCTCCGGTTTCCCCCACAGTCCAAAGACATGCAGGTTAGGTTAACTGGTGACTCTAAATTGAGCGTAGGTGTGAATGTGAGTGTGAATGGTTGTCTGTGTCTATGTGTGAGCCCTGTGATGACCTGGCGACTTGTCCAGGGTGTACCCCGCCTTTCGCCCGTAGTCAGCTGGGATAGGCTCCAGCTTGCCTGCGACCCTGTAGAAGGATAAAGCGGCTAGAGATAATGAGATGAGATGAAAATATGTTTCTCCATTCTTGAGATATTATAAATCAAAGATTGAAAAAAACCAGCTTAATTTTTTGAAAACTGCTGTAATATTCTGTATGAGGATCACATGATCCAAAATGGGCCTCATTAACCAATGAGATCAGATATTTTTTCTCAATAACTTTTCTACTTTTCAAGATATTTACATGGAAATTGGCAGGCACATAGATCGTTGTATACTGAATACAAAGTTTGAAAAATTAGTAAAAACTAATTCAGCTAATTAATATTTAATTAGTATTAATCATGCTAATTAGGTAAAACGTTAAATCGGTACACTCTCTTCTTCAAAGTTTCACCAAATGGCTTTATTTGTGCAATATAAAGCTGACCTTAACTCTCCTTTATACATCACAAAGAAGGAAAAATCAATGTTAACTATAAAATATGCATAAATAAGCATTGAATGTCTCACATCTACCATTCTCTCTCAAAATAAAGTGATGAAAGATTATTTCTAATCCCCTCTTTGTGCTCTGTAGGCCTTTGTATTTATTAGTATTTAAATTAGTATTTAATTAGTATTAATTATGCTAATTAGGTAAAAAATTAGGGCCTACTAGTGTTAGTGTTTATATGAAAGAATATAAATTATTATTTCAATTAATATTCACAGCTTTCAAGGTGAACCTCGAAAAAACTGTGTGAGCCACATCCAATAAACAATTCACATTAATTGAATTGAAACTGACACTCGTGTTTCTGACTTCCGTTTTTTTTAAATATCATTCTGACCACTAAGATCTCAATATTTTTCATCAAAACAACTACAGTTATATTCTGAAGTAGTTATTTATTTACGTGAATAAGTTTGATTTGAAAAAAAATAAGTAGGTAAAGCTATGAAAACTCACTTCAAAGTCTCCTCAACACTAGCTGATGGAAAATTTTGCTGAATACTTCATCAGAAACAGTGAGAGCGAGAGAACATCCCTATAAAATTTATCTGATTGATATTCATGAGTAATCCAGTCAGAAACCGATCAGAAGAGAGAGAGAGAGAGAGAGAGAGAGAGAGAGAGAGAGAGAGAGAGAAAGAGAGAGCCTGACCACTTTCCCATGACTCAAAAAGAAAAGCACCGGCAGTTTCCCGACATCACCCTAGCAGAGAGTTTACTCTGTTGTACCGACTTCAACCTGCCGTTACTCCCAAAGTACTGAACAGATCTTAACCAGATACATTTCTTTGGAAAGCAGAGATTAATGATCAGATTTACGATAGAAAATATTCAAGAATTAAGCAGTGACAGATTTGGAAACTTAGATGAGCGTCTGCATGGACAATTTTCACAGCGCAGCCAGCAAGCGTCTGATACGCTTACTGTTATAGAAAATAATGGCACTTTCTGACCAATCAGATTTGAGAATTCATTAGCATGGTGATATAGTGAAATGTATGTCCAGGAAATGCTATAAACCTCTCCGCTATGTGACACACTATAAGCACTGGAAGCACTGATGGCTTGGAATTTTATATAATTGAACACCAGTTTCTATTTACATTCAGCACCTTCCGTATCTCTGTCCTTATTGCTGACTATAGGCTTCCACTACACCTCTTACCAGCACCATAATAGAGTCTTTGGTATTGAAACTTCACCCTTGGCAGAGAACACTTTCCCCTCATCAGTCCTTCTGTCTCAGAAGAACAAGAGGTTATGCGTCTTAGCCCCGACACGGATAGAGCCAGAGGCTGAGCAGCCTCTCTGGACGACAAAACACATTCGCCTCCTGACGTTTCCATTAAACAGCTCAGCTTGTTTGTTGACAGGGGAAAAGCAGGTGAAAGGTAGAACATGAAACCTCTCTGTAAAGGTATAGCCTCGGATCATGAGCTTTTTCACTCGTTGGCAGGGTAGAACGCTGCTTTTCAGTCAAGGATGCCTCAGCTATGATATGTCCTTCATCACGAGAGCAAATGATATCATAAATCAGCCATAGCTGGGTCTGTCCTTGATATCGTGATGTTCCATATTTCAAATATAATACGCTTGATAACTTCAGCTCATGAAAACGGAGACTGTTTCTGGATGTGGATTTGTATTTCTTAGATAAAAGCACAAGTTATGTAAACTATCACGGCGAACGCGTCGATTTAGGTTGAAAAAAACAAAGAATAAAACACAACAAGGTGTGCTGTTACAGAAGAAAATAATCAATGACATGGTGTTGTGTAAGTTGGGCGGAGTTACTCTTATCCTGAAATTGATTCAATTCCAATCCCAAAAGTCTTTATTCCTTTTACTCCACAGCAATTCGTCAACACGAGCATTTTATTTATTTAAAAAAAAACCAAAAACGACAGCCTTTATAGCTAAGAAACAAGTTACAGGTAGTCGTCGACTTACGACTGTGTTTGGTTACGACTGACCGGTCGTAAACCGATCTGGTCGTAAGTCGGCCTATGTTAAATGAACGTAAGTATATTGTGATGTGTAATGATATTGTAATCATCTTAAAGTCTTATTTTATCAACATTTTCTTATTTCATTACCTTGGCTCATTATTTGGTTTAAGTCAAACACTGCATATTACACTGCGTACGGTACAATTCGTTTAATATGTGCAAAACAAAAAATACGAAATACAGGTGTGAAAAATAGAAAACATTTTAATTTATAACATACCAAAATACAAATGTAAAACAGAGCAAAATACAAAATTTAGTGACTGCTGGCATCACTGGTGCTTGGCTGTGGGTCGTCTACGTCATCATCAGCTGTTGCAGCGCTCGGGCTGGCGGGAGGATTTGCTCGTTTCATAAACCAGGAGCTGGGGCGGAAACTGTATGATGGAGTGCGAGAGAGACTGCGCGTGTGCCTGGAGCTGGGGCGGAAACTGTTGTACGCGGCGAGAGGCACTGCCGGGAGCTGGGGCGGAAACTGTTGTATGCGGCAAGAGGCGCTGCCGGGAGCTGGGGCGGAAACTGTCGTACGCTCAGCTAGCTCAGCTGGGAAACACTTGCCAGTCATAACCAGACGGTCATAAAGTCGATCGGTCATAAGTCGACGACTACCTGTACAATACTTCCTGTTGTCACTTAAATCATTGCAGCTGTCAGCTGTCTTTTCCTCAAGTCCTCCACCCTGAAGATATCTGAAAACTTACACTTCCATCTTCACCACTGGCGATTACAGAATTACAAAGTGCTGAGACTGAGGACTCCTTCCATAAATTGGGTTTCTTCATAACAAGTTCCATATTATTTTTTTTCTTATTAGCGTTCTTTTAAAGTACAGGATTAACTGTTATTATTCTATCCACATTCACTGGATATGAGCAATCGCGCACTCTGATTGGCTACTCGACTACTAGGATATCAGCTCATATACCATGAGGAGAGAAAAAGAAAATGGTGGCGCATGTTGATGAACCAACCGAGGATGAAATAAAAACTCTACTCGAAAACAACCCCAAAATGAAAATTAAAATGCTCTGTTTCTCAAAATCCAGTGACTGTCATACAATCTCGTCATACATGGCTTATAGCCAACTCGGAGCTACAGGCCTCATCAGCTATCAGCTCATGTACAACTTGATTTCATGGAATAACTGTTAAATATCTGCTAAAATATCCTTGATAACAAGAACATACTTGTTTCATAGACGTTCCTCAACTTTATATAGACATTTCATGTTATAAAGAGTCTTATTAAGTTCCGTCCATCCATCCATTATCTCTAACCGCTTATCCTGTGCAGGGTCGCGGGCAAGCTGGAGCCTATCCCAGCTGACTATGGGCGAAAGGCGGGGTACACCCTGGACAAGTCGCCAGATCATCACAGGGCTGACACATAGAGACAAACAACCATTCACACTCACATTCACACCTACGGTCAGTTTAGAGTCACCAGTTAACCTAACCTGCATGTCTTTGGACTGTGGGGGAAACCGGAGCACCCGGAGGAAACCCACGCGGACACGGGGAGAACATACAAACTCCACAAGGAAAGAAAGGCCCCTGTTGGACATTGGGCTCAAACCCAGAACCTTTTCGCTGTGAGGCAACAGTGCTAACCATGACGCCACCATATGACAAAAAATGTAGCTTGTCATGTTACCCAAGATGGAAAATTTATTGACTGTTTCAATGTAACTAGAAATTGAAGAAAAAAAAGAAGCAAAAGTTGGAAATCTGCTGTGGTATAAGAGGAATAAAACACTTTGGGATGTTCAGTGATGGGAAAACAAACTACTGCTCCTTGTCACAGCATCCCACCACTCTATTACTGATTATTTTCTTATAACAGCATCTCATTTTGTTACTTAATAGACCAGAGTGTGCATTAATTCTCTACTATATTTGTTTATGTTTGTGCAATTCGACAGTCCAATGTAATACCCGAATTCCCCTTTTCCTCAACACACACAGTTTACTACAAACGAACCCCTGGATTTGCAGAATGCTGTCTTCATCACATCTTGTGTTACCTTGTTTGAGAAGAAACACGTTCCTTTGCCTGCAGCAGACAGCTCACCAGCATGTTCTTTGATTCCGAAAGATTTATGCCTACTAAATGCTTGCGCCTCCACTCGTCACCCTCCCCTCCTTACTTCTTTTACCTGTTTGCTGACAGCAGGGATGGAGGGAGGGAACGATTATTGGGGGAGTTGATGTAGCTTGCCAGCCAGGCACCAAGACAGTGATGGATGGAACCTGGCCTTCTCTTCATGTGCTCACTTGCTGACTGGGCCACATGCCTTATTCATGAGATTTGGGGCAGGAAAGAGATGCCAAAAGCTTTAAGAATATATTAAGGAAGTCTGTGAGATGTCAACCAAGTTGTCAAGTGGTGTTAAGCAAAGAGTCTGAAACACTATGTTGCATCCACACGCTTGGGTGATACAGAATCGGGCCTCTTTTTTTTTCTTCTTCTTCTTCTTTTTAACATTGTTATTCATCCTGACATATGTGACTAGAGCTAATCATACAGTAGCAAAATAAACCTTCTCAAAAGGTATTGAGTATCGAGGTACAATATATTGTCCTTCTCAATGTGCAACATTTCCATTTTCGGGTCTTTTCATTTGACCCGAAAGAGATTCCATTCCCGAATTTGACTCAAAGCAAATGGCTTTACTTCAATCTCTAATTCAGCAGCCATCCATCCATCCATCCATTATCCATAACCGCTTATCCTGTGCAGGGTCATGAGCAAGCTGGAGTCCATCCCAGCTGACTATGGGCGAGAGGCGGGGTACACCCTGGACAAGTCGCCAGATTATCACAGGGCTGACACACAGAGACAAACAACCATTCACACTCACATTCATGGTCAATTTAGAGCCACCAATTACCCTAACCTGTATGTCTTTGGACTGTAGGGGAAACCGGAGCACCCAGAGGAAACCCACACAGACACGGGGAGAACATGCAAACTCCACACAGAAATGTTCCCGTCAGCCACTGGGCTCAAACCCAGGACCTTCTTGCTCTGAGACGACAGTACTAACCACTACACCACCGTGTCGCCCTCAGCAACAATCATCATCGCAAAAACATGGAAGAGAACAGAACATAGTCAAATGGATCCAGACGGATGAATCCTGATGGATTTGAGGATTTTTTTTTTTTTTTAATTCTGCACATTTGGTGAACTTATTCTCTCCAGAGTCTTAATAAAAGTTATGGTCAGCAATGCAGAAATTAATCTTGCTGCATGAATTCCAACTCTGTCAAAAGTCAGGCGTGACCACAAGCAATGTGTCACTTTCACTTGGCAGGAGGAATAGTATTCTTTATCTGCTCTCGAGACAACATGAAGACACAAAATGTTTATACCAGTAATCCTTGCCAAAAAAACAAATGTTCTTGAATATGGGGGAAGCCATGGCCTTATGGTTAGAGAAGCAGCTTTGAGATCAAAAGATTACTAGTTCAAATCCCTAGACCACTGAACAAGGCAACTAATCCCCAACTGCTCCCCAGGCTGCTCTGGGTGTGCTGTACGTTGCTCTGGATAAGAGCGTCTGCTAAATGCCTGTAATGTAATGAATAGAGTTTGCCTGGAAACTCACTCTAAATGCTAACCAACCGTACATCTCATCCAAACTACCCTAGTCTACCCATTCTCTGACTTGGGCTCAGTTTTCATTCTGGATTAACCCTAAAAAAAATTTTATACAAATGGGCTTCAGCAGGTCTGTGATTGTGAATCATTGCTCTAGAACATAGGTTCCTAAACCTGTTTTGGAGAACCCATGGTCATACTCATTTTAGTGTTTTCCCTGCTCTCAAAACACCTGATTGAAATAACCAGCTAATTATCAGGCCTTCCTGAGTTGAATTGAATGTGTTAGAGCAGGGAATACACTAAAATGTGCATGACATGGGGTACTCCAGAACCAGGGTTATGAACCTGTGATCTAAAACGGACCAGGCGGAGTTAATTGCAGAGTTGTCTTCTTTCTTTCTCCTGGCACACTGGAAATATATGCTAACTGTAAGTGCAGGAATTGCCAAGTTATCAACAAAAGAGAGACACAAATAAATTCACCCCTCCAACAAAAGCACTAAAATGAAGACAGTGAGTGCCCGTATCCAGGTGCACATACACCTCTTTCCTTCATCAACTGCAGGAAAAGACTGAGATGTAGGGTGCAATTAATTACTCACAATTTTGCCCTGGTTTTTGTTTGTTTGTTCTCAAACCCTGTTATTAGCCTCCAGGACCACATAAACCGAGACCAAGTCACAACCAAGACCAGAATGTGTCAAGACCTAGACAAAACCAAGACTTTGAGGGGTTCAGATCAAGTCAAGACCAAGTCCAAAGCAGGGTGAGACCAAGTCAAGATCAGGACCAGATTAGTGACGGCTGTTAACAGGAAGAAAAATTTCAAATTAGCATGCAGTCATGTTATTGGTTGCATTTTACACAAGATGTTTTACATTCAATCACAGTCAGTGCGTTTACATGCACATCCAAATCGAGCTACTGTTGGTAATCAAGCTAAGGGTTCCAGCAGGGGTGCCAGAGAAATCCAATCCTACATGCACACAAGGAAATCGAGCTATTGTGTGAGGTACGTTGTGCACCCGAGCCACAGGTGGCGCTACACGCCCCATCGTGTTGGTACACTTCCGGTTGTCGTCATGAAGAAGAGCTATTCAAGAGTATAAACAAAGTTATCAGTTCCGTGTTCATAAGAAGAATGACGACGAGGACAGCAACATCGAGATATATTTATATATATATATATATATATATATATATATATATATATATATATATATATATATATATAATATATTCAACTCCTTAAGCTGAATGAGCATGAACTCTATCTCCTCATTGCTCCAGAAGTGCACGTCACTACTACTGTTGTCATGCCGACCGAGGCTGTTGTGTTTCCCGCTTGTGGTCTCGTCACTCATCACTTCCGGAAGGGGCAGTGCTGAAGTAAGTAGCTCAACTACGTAGCTCGATAGGGTTTACATGCACTAAGTAGCTCGGCTACAATCGCATAATCTAGGTCGCGTAGCTTGATTACGAGAAATCCAGTTCGGTTCGATTTCAGCCGAGCTAAGGTGTTTCCATGGCATTTAGAACTTCGATTTCAGTCGAGCTACGGCAGAAATTCGATTTTCTCTATGTGCATGTAAACGCACTGACTGATAATGTTAACAAATAAATCAAAGGCAGTTTAGTGAAATCCCCACAGTTGTGGTCTTGACCTGTCTTGAAATAAAATCCCAAGTCCTCTATGTCTGAGACCAAGACAAGACTGAATAAAAATGTAGCTGATTCCGGAACAATTCTGAGACTTTCAAAATACCAATCTCGAGTACGACAACACTGTTAGCCTTCATTCACAAAAAAAAAAAGAAAAGTATTATATACCATCTTTAGGGAATGTGCCATCCTAAATGGAAATAATTGTGGGGAAAGGTTTGGCAACAATATAGAAGACCAAATGTAGCCCAATTAATCAACCAACCAACCAACCAACCAACCAATAAGTTAACCAATGAACCAACCAACTAACCAACCAAACCAGTAGACAAAAAATTAACCGACCAACCAACCAATCAAACATAAATACATTTATAAGTCAATATACAATTCCCACGTCAGAATATATTTTGAACATATTCAAATGCAAAAAGAAATGTATATGACTTTTTGCATCTGTATTTTTTTGCTTCTGTGATTTATTTATTTATTTATTGGTCGGTTTGTTTATCAGGGCTTTTTTTTTTTAAAGTGAGGTACATCATATTGAATGTATGAAAAATAAAGTGGCAAGGGAAAAATTCATTTCAGTGAAGAGCAGTTTTGGTTGCTTGCTTGGGGCAATGCTCTGTGCTCCACACTATTTTTGGAGTCTTGAATTCTCTCAGCTTTTAAAGCAGTTTTTGAACTTGGGGTCTGCCAGCCGTGTGCCATGCCAGATAATAACACAAACCTGTAGATGCACAATTCACGTTATATGTGATACTGCTGTTTGGAGATGAATACATTCTGGGCTTGAAAGGTAGTCGAAGAAAATCTGACAGACCATTTGTCAAATCCTGCTATTCTAGATTTGCATTCTGTGTTTATGGGGAACAAATTAGTGACAAGAAACAGTTACACGACTATTCAGCCGAAACATGAGGTCTGGCTCATCAGCTTAATAAAAATAAATGCACATGTGTAAGCATTTTCTTGATAAACAGCACGCACACTGACCAAACTGTAAATGTTCACAAGTAAATAAAATATATATTTGGGGCGGCACGGTGGTGTAGTGGTTAGCGCTGTCGCCTCACAGCAAGAAGGTTCTGGGTTCGAGCCCCGTGGCTGGTGAGGGCCTTTCTGTGTAGAGTTTGCATGTTCTCCCCGTGGGTTTCCTCCGGGTGCTCCGGTTTCCCCCACAGTCCAAAGACATGCAGGTGAGGTTACTTGGTGGCTCTAAATTGACCGTAGGTGTGAATGTGAGTGTGAATGGTTGTCTGTGTCTATGTGTCAGCCCTGTGATGACCTGGCGACTTGTCCAGGGTGTACCCCGCCTTTCGCCTGTAGTCAGCTGGGATAGGCTCCAGCTTGCCTGCGACCCTGTAGGACAGGATAAGCAGCTACAGTACAGATAATGGATGGATGGATATACATATATGCTAATACAGTATGGGTGCTTCAAAAACGAGTCAAAAATGAAAATACCGAACATGCATTGCTCACTCTATTTTCATGTCAATATTATGCTTTGCTTATTGCACTTACAATTAATATACGACTTTGTGGAAGAGCAAGGACAACACTGTAGTGACTTGTCATGTTGAAATTCTGCTATAGGCTGCAAATAAAATTGCTAATTGCACTGCAGATGGCTTCATAAAATATGAGTTTACACACATCAATAAATTGACAGATGGCAAAAGAGAATTGGTGTTTTCATGAATCACATTTTTAGTGATTTAAAACCAACTTATGATCCAAGCTGCGATCAGGACAACAAGACAAACACCACCACAATCACTATCATACGGTATGACATTTGTTAAAATGATCCAAAATCAGGGGAAAATAAAGCACACAGTACTGCGCAAAAGTCTTAGACACCCTATTTTTTATACAAACTTTGTTATAGATTTCTATTTTATTACTTCTACATTATCGAGTCAGTACAAAAACATTTTAGAGTTCCAATCATTCATTTTCCAGCACAAAATTAAATGTTACAGGAAAAAAAAATGTTTATGTCTGAGATACATATTACATTTTATTCTATCCACATTCACTGGACATGAGCAATCGTGTGTTCTGATTGGCTAATCTACTACTAGGATATCAGCTCATATACCGTGAGGAGAGAAAAACAAAATGGCGGAGCGTGTTGCTGAACCAACCGAGGATAAAAGAAAAACTCTACTTGAAAACAAAACCCCCAAAAATACAAAAAACAACAACAACAAGAAAATATGGAATAAAAGTATTTAATGGTAAGAACATATATTTTTATTTTTCAAGAATTATTATCACAGCATAATAATACAGCATAAAACTGCTACGTTTCTCAAAATCCAGTGAATGTGGATAGAATACAACTAGCCTGGGAAATCCCATGCTGCTTTGCACAATCGTTCCGATCTGAAAAGACAGCATGGAAACTATGGTCTAAAGGCTCGCCTGAGTTAGGGAGCCAATCAGAGAGTGGGGAGGGGTGGAAAGGCGGTGACGCGTACTACTCGACAAACGGAAGCTTGTAGTTTATTTGGGACTGTTTACGGATCACATTTAACATGGCGGCGAGCGATACGAACCAAACTTTCGATCAAGCTTTAGACACTGTTCTGAATAGTTTAGAGCGAAAGTTTGTTTTAAAAAAAAGAACAGCGTTTGGCATTACAGTCTTTCGTTGACACGAAGACAGATGCCTTTGCCTTGCTCCCAACAGGGTTTGGTAAAAGTCTCATTTACCAACTAGCCCCTTTAGTGGCTAAGCAGATGGGGTTTAGCCAAACCCCGGTCGTTGCGGTAGTCTCGCCACTGACTGCCTTGGTGGAAGACCAGGTAAAGGAGGCAGGCGATCTCGGGATTTCTGCAGCACAGCTTGGTCCAGAGCAGGAAAATGCTATCAAGAGTTGCCTCTTCGTCTTCTTCGTCGCTCTAACTACGTCACCGGGTACAACTGCCATGATTGGCCATGGGCTACGTATACGCCAAATGATAGACATTCGCAACGTCCAATAAACAGCCGTTGACAATCGTAAACCACACCTCCCCTACGAGAAATTCAATAGGCGGATTCCAGACCATATTTCACTTGTGATATGGTCTGGTGTTAACCAGACTAGAATACAACAGTTATTCCACTCAATCTCATCGTACATGGATTATATCAGCTATCAGCTCATGTACGACTTGATTTCGTGGAATGACTGTTAAAGAGAGCTCTTTTCAGATTAAAAAAGAAAACATAATGAAGGCTGCTGGGTTTTGGTGCAAAATGAAGACGCGAGTGTGACAGTCAAAGTGTCCAGAAGAACTGTGGCTGGTTCTGTAAGATGCTCAGTAAAACCTACAGCTCATTTCCGCATAAAACTGCACTCACTGGACCCGAGACTACTATTTTATTTTTTAAAGCAAAGGGTCGTCTCACACCAAATATTGACTTTGTTTCATTTATTATTTATAATTGTTTATAGTATTGTTTTTTAATGTTGAAACATTTCATTTCATTATTTTTAAGCCGTTTTTGGTCAACAGCATTTCTTTACATGTGTCTAAGACTTTTGCACAGGACTGGATCTGGACACCTGAGCATCACACCCATATGTGGACCTTCTGTAAAACATGCTGCTACAAAATTGGAAGCACACAATTGTCTATCTGCAGTGGAATACAAGTCAAAATAAATTTAGAAATCACTGCTTTCTTTTTTTTTTTAATTTGTACTTTCCGGATCATCGCAGCGTTCTTTGATTTGGCGTTGTAGAATGCATGAATAAGTAATTTGTAAAGTAATTACTCAAGTGGTTGTTCAGTAGATTACTCAAGTAGTATTTATTCTGACTTGAGTAAATATTTTATTGACTAGTTTTCTTTCTTTGACTCAGAGAGAAGCTGTACATGAAATTAAGTAGAAGGTGAATGGAGTGTGAGATTTTGGGTTTTTTCTTTCAAATAAATCGACTAAGCAAACATTTCAATAATATTGGCTGGCGTTGAGTGGTATATCAAATATATTCCATTCAGCATGATATTGAACAAGTCGAAGACGAGTAGCTGAATGGAATATATCTGATGTACCATGAAAAAAACCCAGCCATTATTATTATTAATATTATTATTATTATTATTATTATTATTATTATTATTATTATACATTCCTTTTAGGTGTCCAATGCATCTTTCGCTTTCAAAATTCTCTCAAAATCCTCCATATTTAATGAAGCGAACCTGGCGGCCATGTTTGTTGACAAATTGTCACAGTTGTTCGCTAGCACGGAAGTTTTACGTCTCCGACGTGTGATGTCATGTTGCCTTGACAACCATGCAATATCATAAACCATATTCAACGCTCATTCTCCATTGGGTAGCTTGACGTAATACACATCGGATAAGCGATATGTGAACAATATCGCATGCTATCAAACCAAGTGAATGAAACCCGCTAGAAGGGAATAGAACACGTTTTTATTCCATCGAAAATGTGTCCTGTATGCATAATAATCTCCAATGTACAACTTTTCTGTTTATCATGCTTGCTATTCATATAAGACAAACAGTCTTGTATCTGTCCTTCAGTGAGTTTGTTCTTGTGCACATGCATGATAATTTCATATCTACGGTATGACGAGACCTTGCTTCAGGTTGCTTAATCTTCGCCAAAATGATTTCACAACAGTAACGCAAGTAGAATCTTTCACTCTCCCATCCAATTCCGTGAAAAGCTCTGACTCCTGGGAGCACGTGTACACTGTTCAAGTCAAAGGCACTGGAAAAGCCTTTACAGTCTTCTTTTTAGGGATTACAACATTTTCATTGGTCGTACAAGGATTTATTAAGTGCTCATGCAGCAGAAAAGGTCAAAACCACATGCTTTTAACTTCTACTCTTTCTTCTGCTACAATACCTGGTCGATATTTCGAGAACGTTGCTACATGGACTTTGTGGTGCTTTTGGGCTTTTGTGCTGAATTTGAGCAGGAACACTTTTAGCTAAAACCATGTCAGTACTTCTTACATCTACATGAATGAGCAGTAAGATTGAACAGCCTCGATTAGGAATAAGCGCCTACAGTAGGGTGACCACCTGTCCCGCATAGCGCGTGCGCGTACAGCATTTGAAGCCGAATTTATGCGTCCCGCAAATTCAGAACGTGTCCCGCATAATCGATGCTTGCTGAGGGGGATGTCGCTCTCCCCGGGCCACCCAGGCAGCCAAACGAATATTACTTGACATTTCAGCACACCACCATCGCCACTATAGACTGTAGAACAAAACCACACACACACCCCTCACAACTGACTGGTTGTTGTCAACTTTTTGTTGTTGCCATGACACCGCACTCACGTGCACAGACAGTGACGAGGGACGCAGGTTAAAAAAATGGAGAAAGGTACCGGGGAGATGGCAGGTGAGGCACCGCCACCTCCAGTTAAAAAGAGAAGGTGTATGTACAGGAAAGAGTGGGAAAATGAATATTTGTGGCTGAAGGGTTGAGGGGGATACCGAGAGGGCTTTTTGTGACCTTTGCAAAACATCTTTCTCAATCGGACATGGCGGGGAATACGATGTGAAACGACACAGGCTCGCAGATACTCACAAGAAACGTGTGCAACAGAAAGAAACGTCTAAGACCCCGTCCACACGTAGCCGGGTATCTGCTAAATCGAAGATATTTTTCTACGTTTTGGCCTGTCATCCACATGAAAACACATCAAAAACGAATATTTAAAAAAACTCCGGGCAAAGTGAAGATTTTTGAAAACTCCGTGTATGCCTTTTCGTGTAGACAGAGATAACCGGAGTTTTGCGTTTTAGAACGTCACAATCTGCACCAAAAAAATGACAACAAATCTGCCCTGACGTCAAACGTGCGACCTTTGTTTACTGCAGAAGCCAGATTAAGCATGGACAAAGAGTAATGGATCGGAGTAGTGCCTTGAAAGCGTTAATTATTGTGCAGGTGCTATTTACATGTTTAATTTTAGAAGCCCAACTACTGACAAGATTCCCAATCAACGTTTTCTTGCGTCTTTTGAAGTTTATACTCCAAAATTGTGTTTAGAAGCAATTCTGTCTCCGAGTCTGTCCAGACGAACGAGCTTGGCGCCATGTTTTATGTTTAGGCGGAAGTGACGCCAACAGAGGGCTATTCTGATGTGATTAGGGGGTAGGATTTGGGGAAATAATGCCATCTACAGGTTTGGAATGCTTATGAATGTGATTGAAAACGCAGATGTTCGGTTATGTGTGGAAGGGATTTTTTTCGAAGACGAGGTGGTGTGGATAAAACATTTTTATAAACGGGGGGGGATGTTCAGTTTTAAAAATACCCAGCTACATGTGTACATGGCCTAAATCTATGGATGCTTTCCTCCGACCTAAAAACGACTCTCTAGCTGACAAAGTGGCTGCGGCAGAGGTGACGAGTGTGTATCACACTGTCCAACACGCAATATCATATCGGGCAAGAGATTGTGGCACAGAGCTATGGTTGTGAGTTAAGAGACTTTTTTTCTACTGTTTCTGTGGTGCTGAGCCACTACAATTCCTGTTAATCCACTGAAAACTAAATGGAGACTTGTCACTATTCCTGCTGTACTGATGCACTGCAAAGCCTCAGACTCAATATTATATTATGATTGATTTAAAGTGAATAAATTGTAATGGAAAATAAATAAAATTGAGTAGCTTCAGTAAATCATAAGTGGAAGTGTGTCTGTCAAGTCATTGAATGGTCAAAATATTATGAATGTTTATTTAAAAAAAAACACATTTGGTGGCCTGTTCATGACCATACATCACCAATAACAGCAGAATAGGGTATTATTGATATACCATGTAAGGTAGTATGTGCTAGAAATGGGTAAACCATTATCTGTGAGTCTTCCAGCAGCCGGCGCGGCACAGTGGGGGCGGCGTCCCACATTGTCCCTCAAAAACATACCCCTTGTCCCCCCTTGGGCTTATGAGCAGGTGGTCACCCTAGCCTACAGTACGTGCTGTCATTAATAACGTTACTCAGAAATGTACCGAGGTGAACAACACTATGTTTGATTGCACATTTTCTTCATTTTGCTCTCGTCTAAAAACATATCTTGAACTTTTCTCTGTACTCCGGTTAATTTCTTGGTGTAAGATGATGGTGAAGCGACGCTAACAGTGATCGAGGCTTCAGGTAAGGAAAACAGGAGCATGAGTGCAATAGAGATTGGGTAGCTGGTAAATACGTGTCAGTTTTTCGGAAAGAGGGATGAGTGGTGGAAAAGAGAGATAGATAGAGAGAGAGAGTGCAAGAAACACTGCTGGCAGTCGGAGTGCGGAGTTTAGTGTGGCGTGTATGCAATCCATCTGGGGAATAGTGGAGCTTTAAAGCGTAACGCCTTTACTGAGAGTGGCTGAGAGCGTTTCTGGGCTTTCGGGCTGCTTCCATCCTGTTTATGATTTCACAGGCATAGAACCCATTACACATCCTTTACCCGCTCTGATCCGCACTCGGCGCTTCCAAACCCTCCCAGAATCCCTGGAAAGAAAGCAATTTGTTTTCAGGGTGGCGATGGCGACCAGTTGCTGCCTCCTTTCCTCTGCTTACTGTATATGCTGCAAGCGTGCACAAAACTGCCTGCCGTGCAGCCTACAGAACTCAAACATTATGAAACAGTCAAACAGCAGAGGCAGTCAAGGGCTGCATAATTTCAGTCTTTGTATAATAAATTATTATTATTATTATTATTATTATCTCATCTCATTATCTCTAGCCGCTTTATCCTTCTACAGGGTCGCAGGCAAGCTGGAGCCTATCCCAGCTGACTATGGGCGAAAGGCGGGGTACACCCTGGACAAGTCGCCAGGTCATCACAGGGCTGACACATAGACACAGACAACCATTCACACTCACATTCACACCTACGGTCAATTTAGAGTCACCAGTTAACCTAACCTGCATGTCTTTGGACTGTGGGGGAAACCGGAGCACCCGGAGGAAACCCACGCGGACACGGGGAGAACATGCAAACTCCGCACAGAAAGGCCCTCGCCGGCCCCGGGGCTCGAACCCAGGACCTTCTTGCTGTGAGGCGACAGCGCTAACCACTACACCACCGTGCCGCCATTATTATTATTATTATTATTATTATTATTTATGCAAATTTATGCATTAATTTATTTATTTATTTCATATTTGTTTCTTTCTTTGCTTGCATATTTATTTATTTATTACATTTTGCATTTTGTTTGACTTTTATATATATATATATATATATATATATATATATATATATATATATATATATAATAAAAACGATAACCTTATGTATTGTTACATCATAGATTCCATGTATATGTCAATGACTAAATTAATTAATTAATTAATACTTTTGAATGCTTTATTTTTAGAATTCCATAAATAAATAAATGCACAGATAAACAGAGAAAGAAAGAAAGTTATTCCATGAAATTGAGTCATACATGAGCCGATAGCTGACAAGGCATGTAGCACTGAGTTGGCTATAAGACATGTACATATTGAGTGGAATAACTGTTTTATTCTATCCACTTTCACTGGATTTTGATAAACAGAACAGTTTTATTTTTATTTTTTGCAAATTCGATAAATAAAACTTTATACAAAACGTCCGGGGCGGCACGGTGGTGTAGTGATTAGCGCTGTCGCCTCACAGCAAGAAGGTCCAGGTTCGAGCCCCGTGGCCGGTGAGGGCCTTTCTGTGCGGAGTTTGCATGTTCTCTGCATGGGTTTCCTCCGGGTGCTCCGGTTTCCCCCACAGTCCAAAGACATGTAGGTTAGGTTAAGTGGTGACTCTAAATTGACCGTAGGTGTGAATGTGAGTGTGAATGGTTGTCTGTGTCTATGTGTCAGCCCTGTGATGACCTGGCGACTTGTCCAGGGTGTACCCCGCCTTTCGCCCGTAGTCAGCTGGGATAGGCTCCAGCTTGCCTGCGACCCTGTAGAACAGGATAAAGCGGCTACAGATAATGAGATGAGATGAGACAAAATGTCCGACAAAATTATTTCCGCTTAGAAGTGAACAAACCAGCGAAATGACAGAAGCAATTTGTGAAAAATGCAATAATAATTATAATAATTCTTGAAAAATTATAAATAAAAAAAAGATATGTTCTTACCATCAAATACTTTTATTCCATATTTTGTTACTTTTTTGTATTTTGGGGGTTTTTGTTTTCAAGTAGAGTTTTTATTTCGTCCTTGGTTGGTTCAGCAACACGTGCCACCATTTTGTTTTTCTCTCCTCACAGTATTTGAGCTGATATCCTAGAAATAGAGTAGCCAATCAGAGCGTGCGATTGCTCCTATCCAGTGAATGTGGATAGAATAAATGCATTTGCCCCCACTTAATTAAATAATTAACAAATTAACAAGTAATGAACTAACTAACTCATCAAATATGAATATTTTGGTGCTGAACACAGGTTACTGTCCGTGTCCTTACCTTCTTAACGCCTGTACATCCTGCTCATTATGAAAACGATGTGTTTCCTGAAACATTCTATCACATGTCAAGAAATAAATTTTTCGCAAGAACAACTTTGGATCCTTAATTATTCATCAATCAAAGGAATAAAGAAGTTGGATCATGGCTGCTTCACTACTACTCATGCCAAAACATAAAGTAAAGGATAATTTATAAAAGGTCTGAAAACCAACACGTCTCTGTGTAATAATCTGTAATTAGCACTCTTTCTCTTGAATGCTTCGAATTCAACTTTTTGTTCTATCATATGAAGATGTGAAGAAATAAACAGAATGAATCAACTCAGGCCTTATAAACATCAGATTCAATTTGCTGTGCAGCTTAGGAGAGCTTTCTGTTCCTACCAGTAGATGGAGCAAACATGTTTCCTGTGTGTGTGTGTGTGTGTGTGTGTGTGTGTGTGTGTGTGTGTGTGTGTGTGGTAATTAAAATGTCCTACATCATTTCAGTGAATACTGACTAGTCAGGTAACTGGCAGAGTGAATATGTGGAGGAAGGGAAGGAAAGCCATGGAGATACATGAGTGAGTTTGCCAGAATCCTGATGGTTTTGTCCAGTCTGCATTGTTCTCTTTTTTTTTTCTGCTCAGCACTGACCTGTGAGGACAATCATATAAAATCCCATAAAAACAAATCTAGCCAAGCCTGGCTCAGCACTCCACATAAATGTGTTTATTCAGAGCCTGGAAAATGGATGACAAATATCCCTCTCCAACAGCGATGCTGTACGATTCCAACTGCTGACATGATGTGTTCCCACTGAAATGGTCAGGAAAGTTTGTTTGCATAGTTGAGTTCATTTCTGATATGATACACTGCAAATACTCCTGTGTATATCAGTAATATTCATCATCAACTGATTGAAGTGCTGCTATCAGTTCGAAGAATATAATGTTGCCTCTTTATTGCACTTTCTGTAGAAAGTAGATAATCGTAAAGCTTTAATTTTAACAAGTGACACTTGATTTCTTTTGTCTGTAGGATGGAGCGTGGGCGTTATAGTCACTCTTTACAACTGTGGTGAGCAGAAAAGCATCTCAAAATGCACAACTAGTCAAACCATGAGGCGGTTGAGCTACAACAGCAGAAGATTACATTAAGTTCCTCATGTCTGAGGCAAGAACAAGAATCTGAGGAGATCGTGAACACCCAAACTGGGCAGTTGGAGATATACATCACCTAGTTTGACAGATCTTAGTTTTCTGCTCCCATATAGATATGGTAGAAGGATCACAATTTGGCATCAACAGCATGAATCCATGGAACCAACCTGCCTTGTGTTAGCAGTTGAGGCTGGTGGAGGTGATTAATGATGTGGGGAATGTTTTCTTGGCACACTTTGGGCCTGTTAATACCAATCATTGCTTAAATGCCACAGCCTATTTGAGTATTGTTGCTATTGGTGCCTCCCTTCATGGCCACAGTTTACCTTCTAATGGCTACTTCCAGATTGATAACGCACCATGTCACAAAACACAAATTGTCTCAAACTGGTTTCATGAACATGGTGATGAGTTCAGTGTTCTTCAGTGGCCTTCCCAGTCACTGGATCTGAACCCAATAGAACCCTTTGTACGGTGGCCGAGAGTAGCCACAGCACTTCCAAATTAAGATAACACTCGCAAATGCAGAAAACACATGCAGTTCAACAACATGTACAGTAGTTGCATCGTGAAACATCTTGCAAATTGAGAAATAGAAAATTATTGTAAACATAGGGAACAGGGGCAAATATAGCCTCCAGCACAGGCAACAATCTGATATGAGAATGTGTCTACTGCAAATTCAGACAGCACATGCAAACACAGAAACACGCTGCAAGTAGCCACAACACAAAGGAAATAGCCACAACTCAACAAAAGTAGCCCCAACAAAACAGAAGTCTTCACAATGCAAATTAAATAGTCATAACAAAATAGAGGCATTCACAACCCAACAGAAGTCTTCACAACCCAACAAAAGTAGCCACCACACAAGAAAAGTAGCCACAACACAACAAAAGTAGCCACAACACAACAGAAGTCTTCACAACCCAACAAAAGTAGCCACAACACAACAAAAGAAGCCACAACACAACAGAAGTAGCCACAACACAACAGAAGTAGCCACAATAAAATGGAAGTAGCCACAACACAATGGAAGTCTTTATAACCCAACAAAAGTAGCCACAACACAACAAAAGTAGCCACAACAAAACAGAAGTCTTCACAACCCAACAAAAGTAGCCACAACACAACAAAAGAAGCCACAACACAACAGAAGTAGCCACACCACAACAGAAGTGGCCACAATAAAATGGAAGTAGCCACAACACAATGGAAGTCTTTATAACCCAACAAAAGTAGCCACAACACAACAAAAGAAGCCACAACACAACAGAAGTAGCCACAACACAACAGAAGTAGTCACAATAAAATGGAAGTAGCCACAACACAATGGAAGTCTTTATAACCCAACGAAAGTAGCCACAACACAACAAAAGTAGCCACAATAAAACACAGCAGAAGTAATCACAAAAAATGGAAGTAGCCAAAACACAACAAAAGTAGCCACAACACAACAGAAGTCTTCACAATCCAACAAAAGTAGCCACAACACAACAAAAGAAGCCACAACACAACAAAAGAAGCCACAACACAACAGAAGTCTTCACAACCCAACAAAAGAAGCCACAACACAACAAAAGAAGCCACAACACAACAGAAGTCTTCACAACCCAACAAAAGTAGCCACAACACAACAAAAGAAGCCACAACACAACAGAAGTAGCTACAACACAACAGAAGTAGCCACAATAAAATGGAAGTAGCCACAACACAATGGAAGTCTTTATAACCCAACGAAAGTAGCCACAACACAACAAAAGTAGCCACAATAAAACACAACAGAAGTAATCACACAAAAAAAATGGAAGTAGCCAAAACACAACAAAAGTTGCCACAACACAACAGAAGTCTTCACAACCCAACAAAAGTAGCCACAACACAACAAAAGAAGCCACAACACAACAAAAGAAGCCACAACACAACAGAAGTCTTCACAACCCAACAAAAGAAGCCACAACCCAACAAAAGAAGCCACAACACAACAGAAGTCTTCACAACCCAACAAAAGTAGCCACAACACAACAAAAGAAGCCACAACACAACAGAAGTCTTCACAACCCAACAAAAGTAGCCACAACACAACAAAAGAAGCCACAACACAACAGAAGTAGCCACAACACAACAGAAGTAGCCACAATAAAATGGAAGTAGCCACAACACAATGGAAGTCTTTATAACCCAACAAAAGTAGCCACAACACAACAAAAGTAGCCACAACAAAACAGAAGTCTTCACAACCCAACAAAAGTAGCCACAACACAACAAAAGAAGCCACAACACAACAGAAGTAGCCACACCACAACAGAAGTGGCCACAATAAAATGGAAGTAGCCACAACACAATGGAAGTCTTTATAACCCAACAAAAGTAGCCACAACACAACAAAAGAAGCCACAACACAACAGAAGTAGCCACAACACAACAGAAGTAGTCACAATAAAATGGAAGTAGCCACAACACAATGGAAGTCTTTATAACCCAACGAAAGTAGCCACAACACAACAAAAGTAGCCACAATAAAACACAGCAGAAGTAATCACAAAAAATGGAAGTAGCCAAAACACAACAAAAGTAGCCACAACACAACAGAAGTCTTCACAATCCAACAAAAGTAGCCACAACACAACAAAAGAAGCCACAACACAACAAAAGAAGCCACAACACAACAGAAGTCTTCACAACCCAACAAAAGAAGCCACAACACAACAAAAGAAGCCACAACACAACAGAAGTCTTCACAACCCAACAAAAGTAGCCACAACACAACAAAAGAAGCCACAACACAACAGAAGTAGCTACAACACAACAGAAGTAGCCACAATAAAATGGAAGTAGCCACAACACAATGGAAGTCTTTATAACCCAACGAAAGTAGCCACAACACAACAAAAGTAGCCACAATAAAACACAACAGAAGTAATCACACAAAAAAAATGGAAGTAGCCAAAACACAACAAAAGTTGCCACAACACAACAGAAGTCTTCACAACCCAACAAAAGTAGCCACAACACAACAAAAGAAGCCACAACACAACAAAAGAAGCCACAACACAACAGAAGTCTTCACAACCCAACAAAAGAAGCCACAACCCAACAAAAGAAGCCACAACACAACAGAAGTCTTCACAACCCAACAAAAGTAGCCACAACACAACAAAAGAAGCCACAACACAACAGAAGTCTTCACAACCCAACAAAAGTAGCCACAACACAACAAAAGAAGCCACAACACAACAGAAGTAGCCACAACACAACAGAAGTAGCCACAATAAAATGGAAGTAGCCACAACACAATGGAAGTCTTTATAACCCAACAAAAGTAGCCACAACACAACAAAAGAAGCCACAACACAACAGAAGTAGCCACACCACAACAGAAGTAGCCACAATAAAATGGAAGTAGCCACAACACAACAGAAGTCTTCACAACCCAACAAAAGAAGCCACAACACAACAAAAGAAGCCACAACAAAACAGAAGTCTTCACAACCCAACAAAAGTAGCCACAACCCAACAAAAGTAGCCACAACACAACAAAACTAGCCACAATAAAACACAACAGAAGTAATCACAAAAAATGGAAGTAGCCAAAACACAACAAAAGTAGCCACAACACAACAGAAGTCTTCACAACCCAACAAAAGTAGCCACAACACAACAAAAGAAGCCACAACACAACAAAAGAAGCCACAACACAACAAAAGAAGCCACAACACAACAGAAGTCGTCACAACCCAACAAAAGAAGCCACAACACAACAGAAGTAGCCACAATAAAATGGAAGAAGCCACAACACAACAGAAGTCTTCACAACCCAACAAAAGAAGCCACAACACAACAAAAGTAGCCACAACACAACAAAAGAAGCCACAACACAACAGAAGTAGCCACACCACAACAGAAGTAGCCACAATAAAATGGAAGAAGCCACAACACAACAGAAGTCTTCACAACCCAACAAAAGTAGCCACAACCCAACGAAAGTAGCCACAACACAACAAAAGTAGCCACAATAAAACACAACAGAAGTAATCACAAAAAATGGAAGTAGCCAAAACACAACAAAAGTTGCCACAACACAACAGAAGTCTTCACAACCCAACAAAAGTAGCCACAACACAACAAAAGAAGCCACAACACAACAAAAGAAGCCACAACACAACAGAAGTCTTCACAACCCAACAAAAGAAGCCACAACACAACAAAAGAAGCCACAACACAACAGAAGTCTTCACAACCCAACAAAAGTAGCCACAACACAACAAAAGAAGCCACAACACAACAGAAGTAGCCACAACACAACAGAAGTAGCCACAATAAAATGGAAATAGCCACAACACAATGGAAGTCTTTATAACCCAACAAAAGTAGCCACAACACAACAAAATAAGCCACAACACAACAGAAGTAGCCACAATAAAATGGAAGTAGCCCCAACACAATGGAAGTCTTTATAACCCAACGAAAGTAGCCACAACACAACAAAAGAAGCCACAACACAACAGAAGTAGCCGCAATAAAATGGAAGTAGCCACAACACAATGGAAGTCTTTATAACCCAACAAAAGTAGCCACAACACAACAAAAATAGCCACAATAAAACACAACAGAAGTAGTCACAAAAAATAGAAGTAGCCAAAACACAACAAAAGTAGCCAGAATGAAACACAACAGAAGTAGTCAAGTCAAGTTTATTTGTATCGCGCTTTTAACAATAAACATTGTCGCAAAGCAGCTTACAGAATTTGAACAACTTAAAATATGAGCTAATTTTATCCCTAATCTATCCCCAACGAGCACACCTGTGGTGACGGTGGCAAGGAAAAACTCCCTCAGACGACATGAGGAAGAAACCTCGAGAGGAACCAGACTCAAAAGGGAACCCATCCCCATCCGGGCAACAACAGACAACATGACTATAACATTAACAGTCCTAACATAAAGTCAGCTTCGTTGATGCTATAAACCCCCCACCGACGGAAACCCGAGCGCAAAACCGTTTACGACAACCGTAGTCCCAAAGTCAGCAAGTCAACTGCAGTCCTAAAGTCAGCAAGTCAACTTCAGTCCCCAGCCACAAAAGCACCACTGCAAGAGTCCAGAGCGTCCTCCAGGCGCAACCCCCAACTGTCCACATGGGGCCACCCTCCACAGGAGCGATGCGATGAGACTCCACCAGACACAGGGCACCAGGATGGATCAGGCAGGTCCGAGGAGCAGAAGGGGTCAGCATCTCGATCCCAGGACCGACATGTAACTCAGAGTGACAGATTTTTTTTTTTTTTTTGGGGGGGGGGGACACAGGTTGTTAGGTATGCCCAATATCACCTGAATAAGTAGGAACAGTATACATATTGCACTGAGTACAAGCAGGGACTCCGGCAACTAACTATGACAGCATAACTAAAAAGGGAGAGCCAGAAGGTGTGATGGCTGCATACTGCAGGCCGTCTTTTCTTGCTTTGCGTGCTCTCTCTGTTTGTTTCCCTCTTCAGGTGATTGCTGGTGTGGGCGTGGCCAAGGCATTTCGCTAATAATCAGCTGGCCTATAAAGGGTACTTGCTGCACCCCTTGATGGGGGGCTGGGCTGCTGCTTATGGCGTCGTTTGGAGAGCTGCGGTTTTTTCTTTTGTTTTCGCATCCACATTTACTCATATACACTCACTACATGCACCCTTGCTGACATACTGATACTCATTACTGATGAAGATGCCTCATTGTTACTTTTTATTTATTTAATAAATTATTTAAAAGTGTGTTCTGCGATGGTTTGTCCTCCTTGGTTTGGTTAAGGCCTTTGAGCCAGGCCTTAACATGGGGGCTCGTCAAACCAGCGCGTTTAAATGCTTTTGGTAGAAGCCAGCAACGTTGGGTTGCACTTCTTTCTCTTTTTGATTAGTTCAGAAATTCGATGGGGGTTTTTTTGGAGGACACACAATGATCGTGGCGGTTTTGTATTAAATTTTGAAATGTGTTCTGTTTTTAGATTATTTTTGCAGCTCGTTAGAATATTTTTTGTGGCAGCCCAGCGTATTGGGGTTTTTGTGGCCTGTGGGTAAGTGTGCCTGTGTTAGGTTACAGGTTTAAAACTTTTGTTAATTTTCTCCCCAGTTAGGTTGGCGATCCGCCGAGGGTGGTTTTGTTGTTTTTGTGTTTGATCCTGGGCTGAGGCACCGCCACAGAATGAGGTTACGCAATTTGTTTAATCTTTGACTGTCGGTATTGGTGTATTAAAGAGCTCAGTCCTTGGGAGTGACATGAAGTCGTTAGGGGGTTAGTTTATTTAGAATGGGTTTTGCATAATTTAGATGGGGAGTTATTAGTTATTGGCCTGTGTCCTGCGCAGGGATACTGCCTGCTGGTTAATTAAGATTATGCACTTTTAGTTTGTAATCTTGTGATATTATATCGGCTCATAGTTGGTAATTGGAATTATTTAATTAACATTTGGGATTTGTGTTTAATTGTATCTGGACCATGGCATCTGTCAATGATTTTGTAGCGACTCCTTCAGTGGATTTGTTAGTTATGTTTTCGAAGAAACAGTTGTGGGAGGTTGTAGCACAATATGAAATTATTGGTTTGGATAAACGTTTGCGGAAAGATGAGTTACTGGCGGCCTTGAAGAAACGTTAACGGATTGTGATCGGAATACATGACGACTGGCGCTCCACCACCAACATAAATGTAGAAATGTTGGAGAGACCAAATTAGAGTCAGCGTCTCTTTCTCGATAACCGAGTAGTTGCGTTGATGCACATTAAATTTTCACGAGAAGAAACAGACCGGATGATCCACCCCATCACCAGGTGTCTGCAACAGCCAGAATTTGCCAGAGCTACAGTCATGTATCTGGGGAAAGAGGTTGGTCATGGGAAAGTTGGTGTTGTAAGTGCAAAAGTAATGGCTGTTGAACGTTTTTCACCTCCATCGACAAAGAAAGAGCTTATGCGCTTTCTTGGGATGGTGGGTTATTATAGGAGTTTTTGCCCAAATGTCTCAACCGTTGTCGCTCCGCTGACAGATTTGCTGAAGGCTTCAGTCAAATTTTGTTGGTCAGAGAAATGTGAGCAGGCTTTCCAGAATGTTAAGATGTTATTAACCACTGCTCCTGTTCTTGCAGCTCCTAAGCTTGATCAGCTGTTTAAAATTCAAGTCAACGCAAGTGATGTCGGAGCCGGAGCGGTGCTGTTGCAGACACATGGTGATGGGGTGGATCATCCAGTCTGTTTCTTCTCGCAAAAATGTAATGTGCATCAACGCAACTACGTGGTGATCGAGAAAGAGACGCTGACTCTAATTTGGTCTCTCCAACATTTCTACGTTTATGTTGGTGGTGGAGCGCCAGCTTTCAGCCTAGACTTAAACGCTGAGACTGTGTCCGGTTCCCGAACACTACTTGGAAGGCTGTTCCATAACTGTGGGGCTTTGTAAGAAAAGGCTCTGCCCCTGATGTAGACTTCACTATACGAGGTACCAGCAGATAGCCTGCACCTTTTGATCCAAGTAGGCGTGGCGGGTCATAGAGGACCAGAAGTTCACTCAGGTACTGTGGTGCGAGACCATTCAGTGCTTTAAAGGTCAATAGTAGTACTTTATAATCAATACGCAATTTGATTGGGAGCCAATGCAGTGTGGATAAGACAGGGGTGATGTGGTCATATTTTCTAGTTCTAGTAAGGACTCTTGCTGCTGCATTTTGAACTAACAACAGAAGTAGCCATAAGACAATGGAAATAGCCACAACACAACAGAAGCCCTTACAACACAACAAAAAAAGCCACAACAGAAGATAAGTAGCCACAATAAAACTCAACAGAAGTAGTCTAGGGTGACCAGATTTCCCTAGTCTGAAACCGGGACACTTTTGCGTGCGACCATGCTCGTGCACGCACACCTTTTTTTTTTTTTTACGTAAACGTGACACTCAGAGAGGTGCTCTTATCATTTTGTTGAAGCTCACATTTATCAACATCTCACATGAAATAAAACAAACAGGCATTTTGTTATCTAGTAGCCTAGTGGTATACAGATCAGTTAAATTATGGTCAGACAACAGATTTTGTAATGGCTGAGAATAGGCCAGGCTATGTCCATAGGCCAAATTTAAACTGATTTATTTCACCTGTTTGTGAGAACACCAAGAAGAATGCATATGCACATGTAGGCTATATCTCTAAAATTGTATGCACTATAGCATGAACTTAAAAAGTAGATATGTGACCTCAACATAGCCTTGGTCAGAATCAACCTTACTAACCATTCCCCACAACTGAATGAATAAAGCAAGAAGATGTGTACAAAAGTGAACACTTTAATGGAAGGTGCAACAAGCTGTTCAACACAGCAATATGGCCAAACTGTCAGAATGGTATGTTAAACAGAAACAAAAAGGAGACAAGTGATTTGAGAATATACACTCAAACAAAACAGCAATAAAGGAGGAGAGGGGCGACAGCCCGAGGAAAACCCCCACAGGAGCGCACAGCATTTGCAACATAGGCTACCCAACTCAGTACAAGAACAAAGCACAGGAACAAAGCTAAGGTGACTGTCAATCCACCCACCCTAAACAAAATGCATTAGCCTACGTATATTTACAAGAAGAGTTTTAATGTGATCCTGTATATTGGCGTTACCACCATGGGCTATGGAGAAGGAACACTTACAGTGTGTGCAGTAGGCTTCGTGCGCATTGTTCTGCACCTCTCGGAGGAAGGGGTAGGTGCCCTGTAAATCTTTGGAAAAGGTACATTTTCTTTTCGGCATAATTGCTGCGGCATTACTGCTGCTAGCTGCTAGACAAAGAACATTCGCGCCAGTTAATGTTTATTTTATTGTTGCATGGCAACACGTTCTGTTGTCTGGAATAATGTGGCTAAATAAACACCCATGCCACAGGGCCAGGGGCCAGTAACCAGGAAAGTTTGCGATCCCTGTCAATTCATCAAAATAGTAAATGCAGACATTTCTCCGCTAATGATTCCCACGCTGCTCAGTCGCAAACGTCACGAGTGGCGAAAACCGGGACATATCCGTGTCCCGACAGACTTTTGTCAGAACTTGGGACACACAACCCCAAATCGGGACTGTCCCGGTAAAACCGGGACGTCTGGTCACCCTAAAGTAGTCACAACACAACAAAAGTAGCCACAATACAATGGATGTAGCCACAACACAACAGAAGTAGCCACAAGACAATGGAAACAGCCACAACACAAAAGAAGTCCTCACAACCCAATGAAAGTAGCCACAACAAAATGGAAGTAGCCACAACAAAACACAACAGAAGTAGTCACAATACAAGTAGCCACAACACAACAGAAGTAGCCAAAACACAACAAAAGTAGCCACAAGACAATGGAAACAGCCACAAGACAAAAGAAGTCCTCACAACCCAATGAAAGTAGCCACAACAAAATGGAAGTAGCCACAACAAAACACAACAGAAGTAGTCACAATACAAGTAGCCACAACACAACAGAAGTAGCCAAAACACAACAAAAGTAGCCACAAGACAATGGAAATAGCCACAACACAACAGAAGTCTTCACAACCCAATGAAAGTAGCCACAACAAAATGGAAGTGCCACAACAAAACACAATAGAAGTAGTTACAACACAACAAAAGTAAACACAACACAATAGAAGTAGCCACAACAAAATGGAAGTCTTCATAACCCAACAGAAGTAGTCACAACAGAACAGAAGTAGCCACAATAAAACACAACAGAAGTAGTCACAACAAAACAAAAGTAGCCACAAGACAATGGAAATAGCCACAACACAACAGAAGTCCTCACAACCCAAGGAAAGTAGCCACAACAAAACACAATGGATGTAGCCACAACACAACAGAAGTAGCCACAACAAAACACAACAGAAGTAGTCACAACACAACAAAAGTAAACACAACACAATAGAAGTAGCCACAATACAATGGAAGTCTTCATAACCCAACAGAAGTAGTCACAACACAACAGAAGTAGCCACAACAAAACACAACAGAAGTAGTCACAACGCACTGGAGGTATCTGCAACACAACAACACAAAGAGAGGGGTAGATTAAGTTGAACTTTATTTAGTTATTACTGAGTTAGCTTGTATCAACAAGACAATAACTAACATGAATAATGTCTCTATTCAACAATCAAACATGAAAATAGAGCTATCTTAAGAGTTAACGCATGCATTTCTGTGTGTGTGTTGTCTGAATTCACAGTCAACACGTTCTCAGGTCAAATTGTTGCGCCTGCTGTAGGCTCTATTCATTTAGGTTCTCTATGTTTGCAATCATTTTCTTAAGATATTCCATGATGCAGCTATGCCTTATCGAATTGATGCGTGTATTTTCTGTGTTTGCGAGTGCTGTCTTCACTTGGGAGTGTTGTCTTAATTGGGAAGTGTTTTGGCATCTCTTGGCCACCGTACCTTTGGGATGTGGTAGAACGGGAGATTCACAGCATCACAGTGCACCAGAAAAATCTGCAGCAATTGCGTGACGCAATCATGTCAACACGAACCCAGATCTCAAAGGAATGTTTCTTTCTGTGCTACCTTGTGGAATCCATGCCACAAAGAATCAAGGCTGTAGCCAGCCAGCGTGTGCAGAGATGTCATATTACTGGCATAATAACCCAAGTTTGGTTAAAACCACATATTTCTTTATTTTTCACACTAGACGGACCATATGGATAGAAGCGGACCATGATGAATTTCCATTTTGCAGGAAGCCTGCCATCATATTAAACTTATCAAGCATATCGTTATGAAGAACATCTGGAAGTTACAGTTCGGAGGATGATATATTCACAGTTTGATCTTGAGTGTTGGTCAACATGATTGTCGAGGGACGGCACAGTGGCATCTTGTTCATTAGTGTGGTCTATGACGCCACATTTTCATTAAATATGCTGGAAGCCAATACTCTCTCAGCTCTCATCTCGCAGACATGTGTAACTGAGATGATTTCATTACGGAACTCATTACAGAATTGATCTATTCACGTCCACACTTGTTTTTATTTTCCTGCCATCATTTCACACTGATGCAATTGCTCTTATGACATGGGGGAAAGAAAAATGTTTTTGTCATCAAACTCAAAGCAACTGGTGCTCGTCCAACACACATCGCTAGCTTGTTGTATTCCAGGGAGGCAGAGACTTGAACCCCTTGAACTCGAACTCCTCCTGGCTTCGCTTTCATGAAGCAAAGATCCGCCGCTGAATGTCTCACAGCTGTTCAGGCCCATAGATCTCCTGACAGCTCCGCGCCATTACAAGTCTCATCTCAGACATAATCACGAACCTGTTTCCACCACTGGGCATTACTGAAGTCGGCGTTAATAGTTAAGTAAACAGTGAGCTGTCAGCATCTCGCGAAAAACTTTTTCGTCTCTTCACGTCCATAATCATGATGAATGGAAGTGTCTGAACATTAATAGAACCCTGGGAATGCTTCTATTTACATATTTTCTCCCTCTCCTCCTTCTTCATAAGATAATTGACCTGTTCGGCGACACAAAGGTCAAACCAAATCAATGCATGAATGAATTATTAATCAGCATTCCATTTGTTTAAAAAAGGATCAGATGACTTTTATGCAATGTCAAATTGATCCGTGCAGCACGCACTTTCAACAATAGAGAAGACTGATTAGGTCCTGCTTTGTCCTCGATCCCTTCTGTCTCTAAAATAAAGTGAAGCAGGATGCTTCCTCAGCAAGGTGGCCACAATTGTTTGAAGGTCCACTAGGTAGGATTTACACATTCACACATCACATTATCTCTAGCCGCTTTATCCTTCTACAGGGTCGCAGGCAAGCTGGAGCCTATCCCAGCTGACTACGGGCGAAAGGCGGGGTACACCCTGGACAAGTCGCCAGGTCATCACAGGGCTGACACATAGACACAGACAACCATTCACACTCACATTCACACCTACGGTCAATTTAGAGTCACCAGTTAACCTAACCTGCATGTCTTTGGACTGTGGGGGAAACCGGAGCACCCGGAGGAAACCCACGCGGACACGGGGAGAACATGCAAACTCCACACAGAAAGGCCCTCGCCGGCCCCGGGGCTCGAACCCAGGACCTTCTTGCTGTGAGGCGACAGCGCTAACCACTACACCACCGTGCCGCCCAGGTAGGATTTAGTTGATTGTAAACTACTGAATGCTTCTCCTTTACCCCTCTGTAGCATACTTGTGCTCATTAAGAAGTACAATCCTCCATTTTTCACATTTTGGGCTGTCAAACTTGTTAGCCAGCACCAGCAAACGCTTATTCCTCTTCTTCCGTTGTCTTGATCTTCCTTTCTTCTTCATCTTCCTTCCAGATTCACGCTGCCACTTGTAACAAATGCGAAGGTGCTCTCTCGAGGTTTGTCCATTCTGGTTTGTCCATTCAGCAGCACAACACGGCAGCTCCGTGGAAGTGGATGCGCGCCCGATGTAGATATAAAGGGCTCGTTCGAAGCTTTATTCCTCTTGTACCACAGCAGATCACAGTGCTACCAATTTTTGTGTGTTCAAATTTAAACCAGCCTTGCTTGTCATGTTACCGAGAAATTGCGAAACTCTCCATACGAAAGACGTTCCCATTTTGGAAAACTGTCAGTGACTGCGCAAGTTCGTGGCAGCCTTCAAACATGGCCGCCACAGACTACAACTCCCAGGCACCACAGCGTCCTACCTCTCCCAAGTATTGACTGAGAGCACACCTGCTCCTCATCAGCTGTCTTTATTTAAAGACTGCAAACACTCATGCTCTTTGCGAAGTATCATTCAGCGTCCCCGTACCTGATCATACTGAGCCATTTGTTGGTTTGGCCTGACTCTAGCTGTATTGATATTTGTTGCGTTACGTATCTGACTCAGAGACTGTGGTTTATCTTTGATATCCTGTTCACACATCGACCGATCTTTAGCTTGAACCTGACTCTGATTCTCGCTTCACAAGTTGGATTAATTAACCAGTTTGCGACGCACCCACTCTCCCCTGCAATTGTGTCTGTAAGTGCCTGCAAACTCTGACAAAAACTCAAACAGGTTTATGTTAGATATTTTAAAAAAATTAAAATAAACATCTCAAATAAATCTTATCAAGCCATATCAAACAATCCCAGACATTTTCCAATCCACTATATGGAGCTCGTGCCACACGAGTCACACAAGTACAAGTTTTTATGAAAATATTCTTACAAGTGCATTAATATAAACCTGTGATTTGACTTGCAGATGACAGTATTATCAGAGCTCCCATTATAGAAAAAAAAAATCCTTTGTCCATACAGAATTGTGCGCACAGTACTGCTGGGGTATATAGTAATACGTTTCAATTTGCCCAGAGTTTCCGTTTGGTCCATCGTCCTTATGTTATTAATTCATTAATCTTTACGACTGTTTGGAGGACCAATTCATCCAGACAACATGACTCGAAATGTTACTGTTGTGGAAAAATGGACACTTTCATAATGTCCACCATTTACAACATTAATGCCTTTACAACTATGTCTTTTGTATCCTTTGAGAAGCTTTTGAATCTTCCTGTAACATCCAACCCCTGTGGTCCACCTCCTACACCTTCTTCGTGACATATCAGATCCTGTAAATCTTCTTGAGATCAGGTCTGGGGGGTGAAAAAGTGAAGGCAAACCATCTTTTCAAAAGATTGCCAGATTTCTCATTTGCAGTGAGTGACACACATAAATTCCAAATGATGCAGGGGATGCAAACTTTTGCCCCTTTGTTCTAATAAATCTACCATGAATCTGAATGCACAAATGTAGGAATGGATACCCAAGCTATTAATAAAGCTATATGAAATTTTGAACCTCTGACTTGTAGTAAGGCTTACTCTTTTCCTGTAAGTCCAAATTTAAAAAAAAAAAAAAGTGTTCTCTTTGGTACACAGCTCAGCTGCAGGATGTCTCAGCAAATCCTTTTCCAAATGTTCATTTCCACACAAATCAACACAGGGAGGGAATAACACAATAATATGATGCACAGTGTTGTTTCTAGCAGGCAGAGGAAATAGCCCAGAATCCCAAAGAACCACGGGAAGATCAGCACGCTTCCGTTCGTCGTTGTAAAGCAGGGCTGAGGAGCACGAAGCAATACCAGCGAGCTTGCTATCTGAATGAAAATCAGGTCTCCGCTTTTATTGCCAAACAGCCTTCAGGGAAACGGCAATGTTAGCATTTGTATTTGATTCTGTCTCCTCTATAGGGTTTTGTTTGTCCCTCGCTGAATCTGTCGAACAGTAAGGTTGGCTTGGCTGGCAAATCAGGAAACGTGTATGAATATAAATATGATAGAGCTAATAATTATAACTCTAGTTTCACAGTTATTACCTACGATATCTCTGGCATGCAGTTTGTTTATAGGATAAGATTCGCTATGAAATAATTCTCAATACGTCATTGTCGGTTAAAAGTTTTTCGACCTATGCATCATGTTTAAAGATTATTCTGAGTTTTGAATCTATCACATGAAATCTTGAGGGGTTTTTTTTCAATGTGAGAAATGTCAGTGAGTGAATTACAAACCGTGTCAATGAGGCACTTTCTGATGCAATCCAACTTTTTTTTTTTTGGTGCCATAATACCCTCTTAATCAACACTTTCACTTACCCCTTTTCGACCAACAAAGAATGGGTTCTTGAACCGGTTCCATTCAGGATTCTTTGAATCATGGTGCCAGCTAGTGAACCAGCCCATGTTTTCATGAGTTTTGAGCAGAACCATTGTACAACCCCAATTCCAAAAAAAGTTGGGACACTGTGTAAAACGTAAATAAAAACAGAATATGATCATTTGCAAATCATGGAAACCCTATATTTCATTGAAAATAGTACTAAGACAATACATTGAATGTTGAAACTGAGAAATTTTATTGTTTTTTGAAAAAATATATGCTTATTTTGAATTTGATGTCAGCAACAAGTTTCAGAAATGTTGGGACAGGGGCAACAAAAGACTGAAAAAGTTGTGTAATGCTAAAAAAAAAACCCTCATTTGGTTAATTGGCAACAGGTAAGTAACATGATTGGGTATAAAAAAAGATCATCCCAGAGAGGCGGAGTCTCTCAGAAGTAAAGATAGGGAGGGGTTCGTTGCTCTGTGAGAGACTGCGTGGGCAAACAGTGCAACAATTTAAGAATAACGTTCCTCAATGTAAAACTGCAAAGAATTTGTGGCTCGCATCATCTATGGTACATAACATCATTAAAAGATTCAGAGAATCTGGAGAAATCTCTGTATGCAAGAGACAAGGCTGAAAACTGACATCGGATGCCTGTGATCTTCAGGCCCTCAGGAGACACTGCATTAAAAGCAGACACGTGTCTGTAGTGTAAATCACTGTATGGGCTCAGGAACACTTCAGAAAACCATCGTCTGTGAAAACAGTTCATTACTGCATCCACAAATGCAAGTTAAAACCAGATATAAACAATATCCAGAAACACCACCACATTCTCTGGGCCCGAGCTCTTTTACGATGGATTGAGGCGAAGTGGAAAACTGCCCTGAGGTCTGACAAATCAAAAGTAGAAATTATTTTTAGAAATCATGGACATCACGTCCTCCAGGCTAAAGAGGAGAGGGACCATCCGGCTTATTATCAGTGCACAGTTCAAAAGCCAGCATCTGTGATGGTATGAGTATGCATTAGTGCATATGACATGGGTAGCCTGCACATCTAGGAAGGCATCATTAATGCTGAATGATATATACAGGTTTCAGAGCAATATGCTGCCATCTAGACAAAATCTTTTTCAGGGCAGGCCTTCCTTCTTTCAGCAAAACAATGCCAAACCGCATTCTGCACATATTAAAACTGCATGGCTCCATAGTAAAAGAGTCCAGGTGCTAAACCGGCCTGCCTGCAGTCCAGACCTGTTTCCCATTTAAAACATTTGGCGCATTATGAAGCGCAAAATACGACAAAGGAGACCCCGAACTGTTGAGCAACTGAAATTGTATATCGGGCAGGAACGGGACAACATTTCTCTTTCAAAACTACAGCAATTGATCTCCTCAGTTCCCAAACGTTTACAGAGTGTTGTTAAAAGTAGAGGTGATGCAACACAGTGGTAAACATGCCCCTGTCCCAACTTTTTTTAAACGTGTTGGTGACATCAAATTCAAAATGAGCATATATTTTTCAAAAACAATAAAATTTCTCAGTTTCAACATTTGATATGTTGTCTTTGTACTATTTTCAATGAAATGTCGGGTTTCCATGATTTGCAAATTATCGCATTCTGGTTTTATTTCCAGTTTACACAGCATCCCAACTTTTTTTTTTTTTAATTGGGGTTGTACTACTGATGCTGTGCAAAAAAATACAACCAATTACCTCATGGATGAGTTTGGAGGCTATTCTCAACTTTTTGCTGAAGAATGACGGTGGTTTGAAAACTTTAGCACGCGGATGTCAAGTTTGAACTGTTTGGTGTGGGTGAGCCTTTCCCCATTCCCACTGTAGCGTTAGCTTCCTGTTCCTGGCTGACAGGAGAGGAAGGATTTCTGCTTTCTGTTGTAGCCCAGCCACCTCAAGGTTTGATGTATTGAGATACTTTTCTGCTCACCACGCTTGTAAAGAGTGGTTACTTGAATGACTGGAGCCTTTCTATAATTACATCACATTATAATTAATGGCATTTAGCAGGTGTTCTAATCCAGAGCAACATATAACATACCTGCCTGGGGAGCAGTTGGGGGTTCAGTGCCTTGCTCAAGGGCCAAGGGCGATTCTAGCATCTGATCTTTGGGGGTGCTTAGCCCCCAGAGCTGACAGAGGCACCTGGCTTGAACGACAGTGTTTCCACGTTTATTCCGCATTTAGACTAGACTTAACTAGACAAGAAGACTAGACTAGACAAGACTAGACTTATGCAATGTTTTAACAGAAGCTGACCCAATAAACTATGATATCTACACATTTACAACCACTGACACAAATATTTACGTTATATTTTTAACTAAACAAGACCTACTACTGCATTTATAATGTTGGAGCTATTCATTTTGAACAGTGGTAATTGTTAATTAATGTGTTATTGTGTATTGTGTAATAATAGTGTGTATTATTATGATTTTACATTAGTTTATATTTTTTGTTGATAAGCATGATAAGCATGATAAGAATGATAAGCAAACGTAAACACTATGTTACATTAAATAAAATTGACTAACACACGGTGGTCTAGCACCGTAGCACTTGTACAGCTCTGCACAAAAGTATCTCGATATGGATGATAAATGTCGTTTTTATCATTCTGTTCATAGACCAGGGAACATCAATATTGCATTATGCATATTATTGTGTTGTGTTTAACAATTGTAACTCCAGTCCGTACCTTCACATCTCGCTATGCCAGTAATACTCAGGTGCTACTTCGAGTTCCTCATCGGCGTGGAATCCAGTTAAAAAAAACACCATGTCGTAGCAAGCACTCGCGCGGACAGGCAACCCAATCAGAGGGGACGCAAGGAGGAGAGGTATTTTACTGGCCATAGAACTATCACGTAACAGGTGAATTCAAGAACACACACACGCCCGCGCACACATTCATTGCGCAGTGCGCAAGGGCACTTATTTCTGAAAATTACGTCCAAAAGCAGTGTTTTTGAGGGTGCTGAGCTAGCGGGTGCTGAGCTTGTTTTGGGGGGTGCTTGAGCACCCCCAAAAATAGGCTAAACACGCCCCTGTCAAGGGCACTTCAGCCATTCCTGATGGTCTAACTGGCAACCTTTTAGTCCTCAAGCTGCTTCTCTAACCATTAGGCCATGGCTTCCCCAGCTTGAATTATTGTCTTGCCATTTTGTGTTGTAAACTTGAAAGATGATGAAAGTCCAAACCAGCCCACCAACAACCAATCATGTGAAATCAGATTTCTGATGTTTAGTGTGAAAGATAACTGAAACTCTTGACGTGCTTGATTTTACGCATTGCACTGCATGAGCAAGGGGTGCAGATGTTCCTAATGAAGTGGGTGTTGAGCATATATTAGTTTTGCACTTGACACTGGCAATGTCTGCGACTTTTTATCTATAGGATTAAGTCCATTATCCTCCAAGTGCACCTGTCTTTAATAAAGCACCCAATTTACGGTCCTGTTAGGATCTAAGAGCGGCCCCAGAAGCAATTTTAGATCACCTTATGTAGTGACTATTTAATATTTGTTCTGATTTAATTGCCTTGTGCTTTTTATGTCTTGCCTGTAGCATCGCGAGTGCTCAGATATGCGTGTTCCATATGCACATCTGCATACAGAATAAAGATACTTCATACACAGTTGCCTTTGTGTACATCCCACCATGTAGCATGGGAATTTTGCTTCTCAGAACAGTTTTATTTTCAATGGCTTTACACCATCACTCCCAGGTCCTGACCATGAGCATGCAGGTGTGAACCTCGCCATAGGATTTCATGTTGTGCAGGCCCAACGAGAGTGTGAGAGGGCTTTTCTGTGCACCGTTGTATAAGGCATGTTATGTAAGCGTGATGATCTAATGCATCCTGGCTTCTCAAATGAACTGCAGGCGAAAGCAGCAGCAGCAGATTCATAATGAGTACTTAGTGCATGATTAGCGATCTGATTGAATGCCAGGTCCATATATTACAGGAACAATGCAGAGATTGAGTTTCTCTCTCTCTCTCTCTCTCTCTCTGTGTGTGATGAAAATAAACTTCTTTTCCCTGAAGCTTTCTCATTCTGTTAGTATATAATAAGGGTTGATTCAATATTCATCTTAAATGCCAATGTGTTAAGCACACTTACACACACTCTCTCTCTCTCTCTCTCTCTCTCTCTCACACACACACACACACACACACACACACACACACGAGTTGCATCTGAGTCTCAGCTTCCCCATCACTGTCACTATAAATTATTATTTAATAACAATCTTATAAACTCTCTCTCCCTGTCCAATATTTCTTCATCTGGACCCCGACTCCTCTTTTCCCCCCACAACTGTCAGTGATGTTTAAATTATTAATACATAAAACAATTCCAGTATATATCGATGCCTCTGTCCTTCCAGTCCTAGGTTTTTTTTTTAGCTTATTTATTTATTTATTTGAACCTAATCACTTCATAATAAGATCATGTCTGTTAATTAAGAACGATGCTCATACTGTGTTCTAAGACACAATCCTTTAGTCAGTGCTCTGCGTACACTTTATAGTAATCGTCAAGGCATCACATGACGACGTGTGGTGATTTGTACTTGCCCCGAATTGCATATTTATGAAGGCAAACATCCAAAAATGTCTTATTTTGCTCATGAAAAAAAGAAAATGCAATCCTTGCAGACGTTATCAAACTGTAAACCATGGCGTACTGTATGCATGAAAGCATGTCCAGCCTGCTCCATAAACAAGTTAATAACACAATCCTGTCATGTTCTTTCTTATTTTAAGTTTCACAATGGAGAGCAATAAACAGTAATAAAGTACCTATTGATAACAGATCCTAAAAAGACGGATATTTTACAGGTTTGTGCGTCATCACTTGAAAATCTGTGAAAAAAAACCATCATCTTTTTATTGCACATAAACCCAAAGTGATGTAACTCAAGACCGCATGTTACTAACATTACTAAAATGACATCATTAATGAATATAACATGGCTGAGACCATATCTTTAGTTACAAGATGCCAAGAAATTGATGCATGCATTTTCTTTTCTTTGTCTCGTCTTGTCTTGACTATTGTATTGTTGTGTATCGCTTACAGGACTTCCAACAAACAAAACAGACAACGACAAGCTACAACTTGTGCAAAATGCAGCATCAAGAATATTAACACAGTATAATTACACATACCAATCAATATTTTTGAAAGAAAAATGCTAAAAATAATATCATTTATTTTTCTTCAGTGTTATTGTTTTTCATACTTTTGTAGCCATGTTACTTTACATTGCGTTTTAAATATTACACTTTTGTTCTATTTTGCAACATTTTACTTTTTTATTGTTTGAGATTCTTTATATTCTTCAACCGCGAGCTGGCCTAGTGATTTGCGTGTCCGCCTCTCGACCGGGAGATCGTGAGTTCTACTTATGGTCGGGTCATACCAAAGACCATCATAAAAATGGTACCTACTGCTGTCTGGCAAGGCACGCTGCAATACAGATGTGAGTGGGGAGTCAAACTCTTGCAGTTACTAGAGGACCCGCCCCCCACTGTAACCCTAGCTGTATAGACCCCTTTCACATGACGTCACCGATTTTGTTAGGCGCCATATTGGAAGACCAAGTATACGCACTCACAATATAAAACAAAGTACGAGCGAGAGTAAAGTGACACGATGGCTGATAATTCTGGTTATGTGAGTACATTACCAGCTGCAGAAAGGGCACGGTATGTGGAGATACTGGCTGTGATTGATGGGTTTGACCCATATGATAAGACTCGCGGCAAGGGAGAATGGAAACATAAGGAGGACCTGACACCAATTCTGCCATCTGTTTGCTACCCAGACATTGTAAACTATTTGTTGTTTACACCCAGTCCCTACACTCAGTGTTCGAACTATGCCGATATTTTCGAGGGGTCCCTTTTTTTCTCTTGGGGGGGGCGCTTGTCTCGGAGCACGGATCTCCAAACACATGAGAAGCCTATCTTACGCACATATCACGCGGACTCCACACCTCCACACACGCATCACGTCTGAAGTTTCATAACTCATCAGGGGAAATCGTGTCCACATTGGCATGTTCAAAAAACAACCTCGCGTCAACAATGATACCACACACAAGAAAAAAAAAAAAAAACAGTCAGGTTACTCAACAACCAACCTGGCAGCAGCGAGCAAGCCCCAAACCATCCTAAATTATTATTATTATTAAATTGTAGAAGTCTGGGAGGCTTGCTCCTCATACAGTTATCAACTTGGGGCCAGTTTAGCATGTTTTAAATCTGAATTTCTTGCGTTTGCTTACCTCAAAGTGTCCGCAGATCATGCACAGACTTATCCATTATATCCACAGTTTTTTGCCAAGTCTCACACAGGTTTCTTTCAAGTCTACTGTTGGGCCAATAAATCAGAAAATAAAACAGCTCAGATTTGTTTGTTTACAGTAAGTTGTTTGCCACTCCACTTTATTCTCGTGGGTTCACATACCGCTGCCGTTATTTCCCCCTAATCACGAGTTTGTTGGTCTTCCAAAATGGTGCTGGGTCTGTTTACTTCCGGTTTCAGGCTATCAAAACAGAGATCAATGCCGCACCCATACACCTTAAAGTGTTGGTTAGTACTGGGACAGGAGACTGCCTGGAAAGACCAGATCCTGGCGTGAGAGGGACTTTGACTTATAAATGTAATATACCATGCTATGAATGTTGTTACAGATACGTCTTTATTGACATTAAACTTTTCTTGATTTACCCTAAATTAATGAAAGTGGAGCAAAAGAAAAAAAACGTCAGGACTACATCTTGACTACAATTACCCTACCTTTTAAAAAGCAGGTATAAATACAAGCATTGATCATTGAGCAATCTCAGCTGTCTATAAGTAATGACACCCTGTTGGTTAGTACTGGGACAGGAGACTGCCTGGGAAGACCAGATCCTGGTGTAAGAGGGACTTTGACTTTTGACTACTGTCATCTCATCTCATTATCTCTAGCTGCTTTATCCTGTTCTACAGGGTCGTAGGCAAGCTGGAGCCTATCCCAGCTGACTACGGGCGAAAGGCGGGGTACACCCTGGACAAGTCGCCAGGTCATCACAGGGCTGACACATAGACACAGACGACCATTCACACTCACATTCACACCTACGGTCAATTTAGAGTCACCAGGTAACCTAACCTGCATGTCTTTGGACTGTGGGGGAAACCGGAGCACCCGGAGGAAACCCACGCGGACACGGGGAGAACATGCAAACTCCGCACAGAAAGGCCCTCGCCGGCCACGGGGCTCGAACCCGGACCTTCTTGCTGTGAGGTGACAGCGCTAACCACTACACCACTGTGCCGCCTATTATTATTATTATTATTGAATTGACTTTTGTATTCACAGCATCATTTCTATTCCTTATACTCTCCAAATCATTACACATACAAACATATGTGCCACTATTATTGGCACCCCTGGAAATGATAGAATTATAGTGAACACAATGTAACCGAAGCATGTTTCATTGAAATTGTACAGTGTTTTTGAGTTGATTGGAGTGTGAAGGAACTTTCGAGCTGTAATCCATGATTTCCTGATTAACTGGGGAACAAATATGAGGTGACACAGAGGCCAAATTCGCTGAGTCATCCATCAACCTGGGAAAATAAGAGAACACACAAACAAAATGATGGAGAAGTGTGTTGACTTTCATAAGTCTGGGAATGGTTAGAAATAAAAAAAAAAAATAAAATGGCTACTCGGCTGAAAATGTCAATTTCTACTGTAGCTTGTGATTTAAATTGAGTTGCTCAAATCGCTATGGATTTGCCAAGGATTGAGAATTAACTGTCATTTTTGTCAGCAAGTAGTCATTTTATTTTGCATATAACTTTGTATTTATATCTATTTCCTTGTTTTTAGCCTGAATTAGTCCAACATTTCTGTGCTGCACTTTGTCTGATGCACTTTATAAATGTACTTGGTTGCTCTTAAGAAACAGAGTGAAAAGTGTAATCTTGAACAGAACAGTCCATGAATATAAAAGTGCAATGTGCTTCAGTAGTACACAAAAGAGCCATATTCGATGTTGACCCATACTATTGATGTGACGTCCTTAATGTTTGCCTCAGGCTGCTTTACAGCTCAGGACTCATAACTGTATTGGGATGGTTTAAGTCTCAGAAATGACATGGTATACCACATGTTTTAGGGTTCAGGAAGGTATGAGGATTGGTTCTATGCTGGATATAATGGATGGGTGTTCATAAGGAATTCCCAAGGAATTCGGATCTCTCAGTTTGATCAGTAGAAGAATTTCAGAACATGGTTATAAGTGTGTGTTTAATAAAAATTAAAAATGCATCTTTCAAGTGTGCTTTAAAACTCATTATTAATTGCCTGTTTACTGTAGAATTTTTAAAATTATTTATTTACTTTATTTATTTTGTATTCTTAACATCACAAAGGTACTGGATTTATATTCAGGATGCTGTTTGAGAAATTTATTTGTAGCACTTAAATAAATTTAATGCTGAAGCGGAGAAAGAGCGAAAGATCCGAAAGCCCATAGAGAGTTCAAACCTGTAATAATAAAAGCACATCCTTTCATTTGTAAATCACACTGCATAAAAGCATCTAAAACAACTAAATGTGAAAGGGAAACTATTTCTGCAATAGTTTTCCCACTCGAGTGTCTTCACAATGTTTAAAATTCAACCTCAGATTAAATCTACAACAAATATCTTCCTGCTTTAACTCAACATATGGTTGAATTTCTGTAACCAAACACTCTTAAACTCAAAGACTCCAGACTGGACACTTTCTAGTCACTAGAGGTATGTGCATAAATATCATGGGTTATAGGAAAATTAATCAATAATGAATAAAGTTGCTTGCCTCTTAAACTAGCTTGCCAATGATCACAATTTATTTATTTATTAATTAAAGAATGATGTTGATTGTTATGAAGACTTTAATGTGTCTTAAAAATGAGCTACAGCTATCATAAAACACTGACATTGGAGACTCCTTTCAATGTTAAATATAAATGGTGCCCTACAAAACATCAACGTAACTAATTATTCACTTTAAAAATCTGTTTATGTTGAGTTAAAGTTATGACTATAGAAACAATTACTGTATGTATTAGGACGAGCATGTTCATTATAAACTAATGGAAACTAATGGGAATCAGAAATTAAACAAATCTGTGTTGTAAATTACATTTAAGGTGCGTTTCATTTCATTTCCAATATGAAAGAGTCATACTAAAGCTATGAAAAACAAAATCCAGAGCCTACCACCCGTATAAGCCGTGTACGACAAGATTGAATGGAATAACTGTTTTATTCTATCCACATTCACTGGATTTTGAGAAACAGAGCATTTTTATTATTTTTTTTGCAAATTCGATAAATCAAAACTTTATACAAAACGTCTGACAAAATCATTTCCTCTTAGAATGGAAACAAACTGGAGAAATGACAGTAGCAATTTGTGCAAAATGTGATAATAATAATTCTTGAAGAATAACAAAGCCATCAAATACTTTTATTCCATATTTTGTTGCGCTTTTTTTTGTATTTTTTAAGGTTTTGTTTGCAAGTAGATTTTTTATTTTGTCCTCGGTAGATTCAGCAACATGCGCCGCCATTTTGTTTTTTCTCTACTCATGGTACCGGTATATGAGCTGATAGCCTTGTAGTAGATTAGCCAATCAGAGCAAGCGATTGCTCATGTCCAGTGAATGTGGATAGAATAATAATTGGTGGACTTGGTGGACATTGGGAATAAAGACTTTTAATAAACTTGATTTGCATGTTCATTTACGTTTACTGGTGATGGAGTTGAAGTCACTGGTGATTCAAGTACTTGTCAGGTTCCCCTACACTAGTTAGGACTAATGTAGCATTAATATAAAAAAAATCATTATCTTTGGCAAATTGGCGTGGTATAATATAGTATGAATAATATCACACTTGCTGTTACTGTTAAACAATCAAGCATCCCATTGCTTATTTTTATGCCTCATCATGTTTTTATTTCTTCTATAGCATGAACAACGTTATATCATAGAGATGTGTAATCTCTATGTTTATTTTAAATATATAGTACGTATTTCTCAAGCAGGGGTGGAAATCAGAACCATGTTCACTTTCTATTTCAGGTTGAATGTCGACCCTTGTGTTAAACACCCACACAAATAAATTGTAAACCAACATAAAATCAAAAAGATAAACACAGAATACATTCATAATCTATACACGGACTCATTCTATGTATAGTATAATGGTTGTATAACTCAGAGAAAATGAATTTATATACTGTAAAATCATCACTCTACGCTGCGGTATAAATCTTGTTGATGGATGAGCAAAACTCCGACATGACCCACTGTTTTCAACTTTTGAAAAATCTGGAATTCATCCATTCGGTGCCCAAGTGCTGGCTGGCAGGAGCTGAGTAATGAAGAAGTGTGCAAGTTCAGTCTGAACGAAGTTCACTGGTCTGAGAAAGGACGTTGGGCTGTACTGCATGTGTGCTCTTGTCATATTTATGGAAAATAAACAAGCTCAGTCACTTTCCAAGTCCTAACTTCTCTCAGTCTGACCCTTTCCTTCCAAAGCCATGAAGCTAGAACCTCTGAGTGGAACAATCTGGAAATATTCACACTGAACCCCAAAGGCAAAGAGGCGTTCGGCTGATAAATGACCCGGCAGCATCAGGCGGGTCCAAATCATATTCTCTTTTTCCTCCCTGCCTGAGCTGCATGCATGGGGAAAAAAAATTACCTCGTCTTTGCGTACACACAATTCAGGAGAGAAGGTCCCAAGCCAAATCACAGATAATGATGTTTCCCTGTAAGTGTATTCTTCTTCACTTGGAGCCCGGTGGGGCTTGCGAGCACGGGAGATCTGGGGCCTTGTGCAAAATCTCCCCTGCATACAGAGAAGCATCGGATGCACCCAGCATAGCATCGAGATGAATGATCAGATCAAGGGAAGTACAGTAGGGAAGCCAGCGACGGAGGTGAAATCAATCTTCAGATCGCCTCGTCCTCTCCGCTGGGGCCTTGGGCTTCTCCGTTCTTTACTCAAGTCACACCCTGATTGAGTAATTCCTCTTTTTTTTTTTCTCCTTCAGACTGAAGTGGACCTCATTTCACAAGTGACCTTTTCCTCATTTTCAAATTATTTCACACCAAAGAGAAGCAGAGTCTCTCTGATAAAGACTTACCATGACCCCTCTGAGCCATGGACTGCCTCGCCACTTCTTCAGAGATAAAGGGATTTAGAAGCAGGGCAAGAAGATAAAAACAGGCCACTTAAGATGGCAAATTCTTTAGTATCGGAAGATATTTGGTATATATGCATACATAATCAGATTTAAAGTCCAAACTGGCATGCCTCGAACCCGAGTTTTTATATATATATATATATATATATATATATATATATATATATATATTAGTGCTGTCAAGCGATTAAAATATTTAATCGCAATTAATGTCGCGACTGTCATAGTTAACTCGCGATTAATCGCAATTTAATCGCACATTTTTGTCACATGAAAAACCATTGTAATTCTCTTATCAGCATAAAAAAGTGAATGGGCTTGCTCACCGTTCGAACTACGGGGGTACACGGGATCCCCTGAAACAGACATGAGACCCCTTGAAAACATGATTTGGGAAATATTGGGGGGTCTCTAAAATATTGGCAAAATGATGTTTATTGGCATAGCAATCGTGTGTAACGGGAAGCATTTGCATATCCGAAGTGAGCGCGCGATGGAGAGCCGCGCTCTGAGACAAGCGCAAGCACCCCCTCCCCCCAAGGGAAAAAAAGGGACCCCCCGAAAATATCGGCATAGTTCGAACACTGGTTGTACCAATGTTTTTTTTTTTTTTTTTATTGCAGAGCATAACACGTCTTGTCACAGCCACTGCAAAGTGGGGCTGGAGCCGCCGATGGGAAAACGAAAAACTTAAGTCGAGCACCGTGGCGCTTTGGGGGAGGGCAGAGGACTCTGGCTGTGCGGGGCATGGCATCATGTCACAGAGCGTTAATCTCGCAATAAAAAAATTATCGCCATTAAAATTGAGTCAAGTTAACGCGTTAATAACGCGACATTTTTGACAGCACTAATATATATATATATATATATATATATATATATATATATATATATATATAAACAATTCCTTGCAAAAGTATTCACCATGAGATTAAAGAGATTAGAGAGATCATTTCATCAAGTATGTTTTATTGCAAACCTATATGTTCTTCAAGCAAATTCTCAAAGTGAAAATTCATAATTTGTCAGCATATATATATATTTTTTTTGGGGGGGGTGGCACGGTGGTGTAGTGGTTAGCGCTGTCGCGTCACAGCAAGAAGGTCCGGGTTCGAGCCCCGTGGCTGGCGAGGGCCTTTCTGTGTGGAGTTTGCATGTTCTCCCCAAGTCCGCGTGGGTTTCCTCCGGGTGCTCCGGTTTCCCCCAAAGACATGCAGGTTAGGTTAACTGGTAACTCTAAATTGAGCGTAGGTGTGAATGTGAGTGTGAATGGTTGTCTGTGTCTATGTGTCAGCCCTGTGATGACCTGGCGACTTGTCCAGGGTGTACCCCGCCTTTCGCCCGTAGTCAGCTGGGATAGGCTCCAGCTTGCCTGCGACCCTGCAGAAGGATAAAGCGGCTAGAGATGATGAGATGAGATATATATATATTTTTTTTTTAAAATGCTGCTTGAATAAGTATTCAACTCCGTCAGACTAGTACTTGACTGAATCACATCTTCCTGCAATAACAGCTGACTGTGTGTTGGGGTGAGTTCCTACCAGTTCTGCACCATGTTTGGAAATTATTTTCACCTATTCTTCCTTTCAGATTTGCTCCAGGTTCTTCAGGTCGGTTGGTTGAGTGCAATTTTCAAACAATGCCACAGATTCTCAATGTGATTCAGATCTGTACTTTGATTTCATGTTATAGTCAAGTCACTAAACCTCGAGTCCGAGTCCAGTCTCGAGTCCCCAGTGCTTAAGTCCGAGTCATCAAAGAAAATTTCGAGTCGAGTCCGAGAACAAGACTCCAACTGCACCATTTGACGGTGGCTGTTGCTGCATTTATGTGAAAGCGTCTCTGCTACTGTGTTGGACTAACATTACTGCTTAACTGCCCCATTTTAGTTAACAGGCTACAGATAAAAAGCTTGTTCATCGCTTAGCAAGCCCCGCCCACTATCAACAGGGCAAATAACACGAGAAAGGGTTAACACTAGCTAGTTCATCGCTCAGCAAGCAAACCACACTATCAACAGAGCAATGAATATAGCATGTCACTTCTTTCTCTGGGTGGAGTCTTGCCAAATGACGATTGAAGTTCGAGGTCGTCTCCTCGATAGTTCTTCTACAAATGAAACACGTAGCAGTGCAATTTTTTTTCCCCACTGCACGAGAAATGTGTATAAGCAAAGCGGACAATCCTAGGGGCGTTCTCTCCAGGCATTTTAGCACCATTAACGTTAGTTTATTCATGAACATGATGCATGAGTAGGTCAGTGTGCATGCTCTTGCATTAAATTACTATTAAAAAATAATGTAGATATAAATATCTTCTGCCAAATTATTATGGCATGTTAGAAAAAAAAGAAAAAATCTGAGTCCTCATCTCCAATATACAAGTCCGAATGCAGTTAATGCACAAGTCCAAGTCCGAGTCATCAGTGCTCAAGTCCAACTCAAGTCACGAGTCCTTAAACTTAGGGTACGAGTCCTGGACTCGAGTACTACAAGCCTGCTTTGATTCACCTTTTTTGTTTGTCAGTACTCCTACTTTGCTTTGGCTTTGTGTTTCGGACCAATGTCCTGCCTCAAGTTGAAATTTTTTTTCCAAGCTTTTTGTTTTATTCTGTATTTTGCTCTTCGACAAGCCCAGGTTCTAAAGATGAAAAGCCAGAGCATGATGCTACCACCACCATGTTTCACTGTCAGGATGGTGTTAAATAAAGAAATCAGTAGCCAAATTTAACCACCACACCCCTGATCAGGCAGTGAATAAGGATGGTGTAAATGTAAAAGTCTGTCGCATGTGTTGTTGTGAAGCTTTGTGGCAAGCTTTCTAGAAAGACAATAAACATTTTTCTCTGTATTTATATCTGATTAGAACACTGCTCGTTCCCAGTGATGCAGGCAGATTCGGTCATATCACTAACGCATATACGAAGTAGCCATATGGAGACTTTGATATCAGCTGTATGCCGTCTGATATAATGAGAAGAAGCATTAAGAGGCTGGCATGGAGGAGAAGTGTATGCGTTCACCCCATCGTCTACTGGTGAATGTGCAGATCTACCGAGTTCTCAGTGGGAATTTGTTCATTAGAGCACATCTAAATGTGTTACTAGCCTCACTTTTTTTCCCCTCCTGTCTCCTTTTCTTGTGAACTTTGGGTGTTCAGAGACGGAGATCAAAGCTCCATTTAAAATGCCCTGTAGGTCTACAGACAACCGTCGACCGAGCAGTTTTAGTGAGCCGTGAAGATGTAGAGAGAGAGAGAGAGAGAGAGACGAAGAGGGCAGAAGGCAAATAAGAAGGAGTCGACATATGAGAGAGAGAGAGATGAAGGGAGTGATAGAAGAAGGGTTGAAATTAAAGTTTCTCCCAGGGGAGCTTTGAAGAAATGCATTGTATCTGTTGTGGCTTGGCCTGAAAAGCCAAAGCAGATTATTCAGCCAAAATACACACACCTATCCCCATAAACACTCACAACAAAGATGCTGAATTTAGTGCCCTTACAGTATATAGAAAAAGAACATTTTTGACTTGATAAACCAAAAGTAAATTAGCAACAACAATGTCCCACAACCACAACCTTCTACACATCCAACCAACAAATTAAAACCAGAATCACAAAACACATCAGATATTCAATATAAATACATTTAATGTTGGATGTTTCCTTTAAAAGAGCAGTCGTGCTGCACACTGAATCCAAATTAATGCAGTACACAGCCCACAGGCATGAGCTTGACGTGTTATTGACACTGGATCTCATGGGTTCCTCTGTACTCCAAGCAGCACTGGCAAAGCTCAGACTTTGAGTACGCTTACACAATCATCTCATTTGACTCGCCACAAACAATGCCTGCACCAGGGCCTCCACTGACCATCCCATCTCCTGTACCAAATGTGTTTTTAATAAAGTCGAGTGAAATCTATTTACAAATTCAGGACCTTTCTTTTTGGCAGGCTAATGGTGTACACATTTTACACTCATTGCTTTTAACTCTAGCATGCTCATGTTAAGGGTAATACAGTTCCTCTAATGAATAACAGATAATAGATAAACATGATAATGGTGTACAAATGGGTTAAAACCTACACAGCCTGGGGCGTCATGGCTCAGGTGGATAAAGTGCCATACCATAAATCTGGGGACCCGGGTTCGATTCTGACCCGAGGCCATTTCCTGATCCCTCCCTGCTCATTTCCTGTCTCGACACTGTCCTATCCAATAAAGGTGGAAAAAGCCCCCAAAAAATCTTTAAAAAAAAAAAACTACACAGTCTAAAGAACATCACCTCAGAAGAGAAGCTAGATGCAACACAAAGCGGATTCACTGTTACCAACAATAAGTTGATTATTTTCCAGCATCATCACATCCTGAAGTGTTTGTTCCTGTTGTTCCAGCAAATAATCGACTGTGACTATTCTTATTGATTAAAGAGTGTCACGTCATACTTTTTTTAATCAGTTTATAGTTATATTTAATGTTGTGGAACGTCCTTGAAAACAAGTCAGTAATGCAGTGCACTCACAAAGCACCCTCAAATGAAGCACTGAGGATTAGCACTATTATACTGACTGGAAGAGAATGATGGGCGTAATAGACTCTAGAAACTATCTGAAGCAAAAATCTGGTCTTTGTCGCACCATAGCCGCAGGACATAGACACACTGAGCATGCTTCAGTGCCTCAAATTGGTGTGGAGCATGGAATAGTGACTGTTCTTTGGCTGTTTTTCTACTTTCAACATCTATTGGATGTCCAACTTACCTTCCTAAATGTGTTTGGGTATTAGGATTTCCTTCCTTCATGGAGCATTTCGCCTGTAGCGCTTTTGATTTTCTGAAGTTCTGTAAAGCCCATTGAGAGAGTTGATGATCTGATAAACTACAGTGATGTGGCTGTTCAATTCTCTTTTTCTTTAAAAAAAAATTATATATACACACACACACACATATATATATATATATATATATATATATATATATATATATATATATATATATATATATAATTAACAGTTATTCCACGAAATCAAGTCGTACATGAGCTGATAGCCGATGAGGTGCGTAGCACCAAGCTGGCTATAAGCCATGTATGATGAGATTGAGTGAAATAACTGTTTTATTCTCTCCACATTCACTGGATTTTGAGAAACAGAGCATTTTATTTTAATTTTTTGCAAATTCTATGAATAGAAACTTTAACAAAACGTCCAACAAAATAATTTCTGCTTAGAATGTAAAAAAACAGTGAAATGACAGTAGCAATTTGTGAAAAATGTAATAATAATAATAATTATTATTATTATTATTATCACACATTCACATCACATTATCTCTAGCCGCTTTATCCTTCTACAGGGTCGCAGGCAAGCTGGAGCCTATCCCAGCTGACTACGGGCGAAAGGCGGGGTACACCCTGGACAAGTCGCCAGGTCATCACAGGGCTGACACATAGACACAGACAACCATTCACACTCACATTCACACCTACGGTCAATTTAGAGTCACCAGTTAACCTAACCTGCATGTCTTTGGACTGTGGGGGAAACCGGAGCACCCGGAGGAAACCCACGCGGACATGGGGAGAACATGCAAACTCCGCACAGAAAGGCCCTCGCCGGCCCCGGGGCTCGAACCCAGGATCTTCTTGCTGTGAGGCGACAGCGCTAACCACTACACCACCGTGCCGCCATTATTATTATTATTATTGAAAAATAAAAAAGATACATTCTTACCATCAAATACTTTGATTTCATATTTTGTTGCTTTTTTTGTATTTTTTAGGGTTTTCTTCTTCTTCTTCATCATCATCATCTTCTTTAGGGTTTTTTGGCAGTTGGCAAACCAACTTCAAGGTGCATTACTGCCACTGACTGGGCTGGAGTGTGGAACAGGAGATATTGGGGGAGGGCTATTATTTTTCCTCTTTCTGTTTCTTTTAAATACTTGATCACAATTTTTGGAGTTTTGTTTTCAAGTAGAGTTTTTATTTTGTCCTTGGTTGGTTCAGCAACACAGTCCGCCATTTTGTTTTTCTCTACTCACGGTATACGAGCTGATATCCTAGTAGTAGTGTAGCCAATCAGAGTGCATGATTGCTCAAATCCAGTGAATGTGGATAGTATATACAGTATATCACACACTGCAGCTACAGCAAGTCTTGTGGGGTTTTCCCAGTATGCAGTGGTTGGGACCTGCCAAAAGCGGTCCAAGAAAGGACAACCGGCAAACCAACGACAGGGTCATTGGTGTCCAAGGTTCATTGGTCTGGTCCAATCCCATCTGGACAGTGCATCACAGCTTGCTGCAGATGGACCGGTCAGAGTGTCCATACTGACCCCTGTCCATCGCTGAAAGCTCATTGATGCACGTGGGGAGCGAAGGCTAGTCCTTCTGGTCTGATCCACGGAAAACCTACTATCGCACAAATAGCTGAAAATTTTCATCTGGCTATGAAAGAAAGGTGTCAGAATACAGTGCATCGCAGCCACAGCATGGACAGAGCACTCATGCTGACCCCTGCTCATCTCGAAAAGTGCCAACAATGGGCACGTAAGCATCAGAACTGGACCATGGAGCAATGGAAGAAGATGGCTTGGTCTGATGAATTCCATTTTCTTTTACATCATATGGACAGCTGAGTGTACTGTATGTGTCACTTACCTGAAGAGATGGCACTGGAAGATACGCTATGGGAAAAAGGCAAGCTGCTGGAGGCAGTGTAATACCCTGGGCAATGTTCTGCTGGGAAACCTTGGGTCCTGGCATTCATGTAGATGTTACTTTGACACATACCACTTACATAAACATTGTTGCAGACAAAGTACCTGGCTTACCCCTTCATGGCAACGGCATTGGCCTCTTTCAGCAGGATAATGCACCCTGCACCACTGCAAAAATTGTTCAGAAATGGTTTAAGGGGCATGACAAAGAGTTGAAGGTGTTGTCTTGGCCTCCAAATTCTCCAGATCTCAATCTGATAGAGCATCTGTGAGTTGTGCTGGACAAACAAGTCTGATCCATGGAGGCCCCACCTCGCAACTCCCAGGAGTCTTGGTGTCAGATACCAAAGCACACCTTCAGAGGTCTTGGTGGTGAGTGGTTTTGGTGGCACAAGTGGGACCGACACAATATCAGGCAGGTGGTTTTAATGTTATTGCTTAGCAGTTTTACACACACACACACACACACACACACACACACACACACACACACACACAGTTTGCAAAACTTCATCATATTGTATTACATGAAAGGACTGCTATTATGTAACATGAACATTTCAGTCGGAAAGGAAACATTCCCCATGCTTTCCACATTGCACAGCACAAACGACTGGTTGGAGATATATTTTTGTCTTCCTCTCTCACCTCATTCTCCATTCTAAGCCAAATTCATCCATGCTAAGAGCTCCACCATTACCCTGCAAGCGCTGTGTGTCCTTTAACCGCAGAGACGAGCGCTTGTTTAAAAACGGTCATTAATGGGAGCCTGTTCCCCAACTCATCCACCTCGGGCACCCAGCAGCCATTATAATCTCATCCCCAAAATGGCAGTGTTAATGATTAAAACACGGAGGGCAGGGAGAAAAGAACATTACCCCTGGGGTCTCACTGCTGCTCCTCCCAAAGCACAAATGATAGCCAAAGTGTCCATTTAACTTAGCTAGTAAATGTCTCACTGCTCCAAATGCATTACTGGCAAATGATGTTGGTAATACGCCTGAACACTAGCCACCATGTGGGATTTGTGCAGACTCCGAAATCCAGGCCAAGTTCATCATGTATCTGAAAATGGCTTTACAATTGGTGATGAACGTTTGTCACTCAAGCTTGAGACATGAGGAGTTCATGGGGATGGGGACATCTTGTTTAAAACATAAATGGCATCAGATTTAATGCGACAAGCTTCATCACACAACAAAGACAGATATGATTCTAAACATATCAACTGAATCATTGTCCATCTCACGACCTCATTTATGTCCATGGCAGTGAGAGATGTGCTTCTCATAATATCAGAAATGGTGCAAATGAAGCTTCATTTTTCCCTTAATTACTGCACACTTGACACTATGACAAGACTTCTTTCTCAGCTAGATTTAGATATGCCAGAAATAGGAGTTATTTTCAGCGGAAATAAACTGTGAGAAAAGTCTGTAGACTTAAATTGGTCGTAATTGGGGAGATATATATATATATATATATATATATATATATATATATATATATATATATATATATATAATTTTTTTTAGACTTTTCTTGTAATGGATTTTTTTCAACCCAAAGACCCCATTCAGACTTAGCATTAAGATATGTTGGCTAAATATAAACCCATTAGTATTGGGGCAGTTATGGTTGGGTTTCAGTCACGTGACTTTTCTTAGCGGTTTTACCGGAAGTGAAATAGCTGGTGGTCTAAACGGCTGCCGTAGTGCAAACAACTAGCGATAACTTATCAGAGTACGCTCGTAATCGAGAAGCCACTGCTGGCTTTAGATATATTCAGAAGATTGCTATGTGCAATGAAATCGACCCCTACAGTCTGGGAAAGAAGGATTTGTCATACGATCTCGAAAACTACCCTTCAGTCGAGTTCCCCGACATCTCCAACTATCTGGTGTTGCAGACGTCCTTCTACACCGCAAAACAGATGAAAGCGTGGAAGAGTATGGAGGCTTACAACTTTTTTGTATGTGGCTGGGTAAAGGACCTCGTTATCAAGTTGCTGCCGAATGAATCCTGGATTGTTTTTGCCCGTGCGAGTGTTTTCTTTTTTTTAAAGCTTTTTGTTCGCGTCTTTACAATGAAGCGCTGCAAGTTGAAGTGTAAACAAACAACAGTTCACTTATCTCTCAGGTAAATCATTCACAAAGATCATCAGAAACCCCTTTAAAGACCTGGATCTTAGTTAAACAAGATGGAGAAGTGATCACGGCGCATTGTAACTGTACGGCTGGGGAAAAATTTTGTCGTGACCTTCATGCATATGGACTTTGTGAGGAGTAAACAAAGAAACAGCTGGGGACTTTAGCGCTTCATGACTAAAAAAGTACCATAAAATAACAACACATAGCAAGAAAAGTACTTGGAAAACACTAAGGACAGAGTTGAGAGGGAGATACAAACCTTTCACCAAGTGATCACTGCAACTCGAGCATGCTTCGAGTCGGCTCCCTTCGATTTCACTGAGAGGCTCAAAAGCCGCCTTTCTCGACGTCTTTTTGTGAAATCCTGTGTTCATTCACCCTTTTTTATTAGTTCACGGGGAACCCTGAAGAAACTTTTCTCAGTTTCATGGTTTGATTGATTCGAACAACCTAAAACAACACAAGCGTAAGGCATTTTTCATGCGAGCGATGCACCTTCTTCGTACAAATGCTTTGTCAACTGAGCTTTGGTAGACCACCAGCTAAAGTTTTGAATAACTAATGAGGTGGATGTGACATCACGTGAAACCCAGCAATTGTGAGCATGGTCTTCAATTGACAATGGGTTTCTTCTGGTAGTTCTGGCAACCAATATGGTCGTGAAATGCCCAGTGGGGGTTGCTGGTTGTCAATCATGAACTCCTCCTCCCAGTTTGCTTTTGTTTTTCACTATGCTTTCCTTTTGGTTTTGTTAACATTGCTTAATTATCCTAATGTGTTCACCTGTCTTGCCTTGATTAGTTTAGTTTCTGGGTTTTTTTTTTTATATGCTCACCTATTTTCCCTGATTGTAGGTATGGATTATCATCCTGCAACACTATGTGCCTGTGTTTTGTACCCCATTATGGCCTCTGCTAATGAGATTCAGCTTCGCCCTAATTAAAACGCATTGAGTTTACGTCCTTGCAACATGCCTTCATAACCGCACTTCATATCAAGTCTCAACAGAGCTCCTGAGTCTCATAATGACAAGTTGCCTGGTGATTTTAGCACGTAATCGGGAGTAATTTGCTTCTTCTGAGCTTGTACACTGTAATAAATAGCATCGACTGACTAACAGGTTGGTATCTGTAGTACAATGTAAAATTCATCACCATAAACTTTGTTGTTATACAACCTGATGTGATGTTGTATTATCCGGACATGCTTGGCTCTCGCTGAGAGATGTAGTGCTTTTAATGACCCGTAGTTATATCAGGAAGGTAATTACTATAGAGATCTGTAAATAATGCCTTTGAAGAAACATGCACTCGATATTATCCTGGCAGTCATTTTAATTGAAATTCCATGCCATAAATAATGTATGTATGTATGATTCATTACTAACAGCTCACTGCATCCAACATGCTTTCAGGATCTGACATTTTAATAGGTAGATAGCAATTGCTCGATGTCAAGACCAAGGATAACGCCCATGTTTAGCTAAAGAGCACTTGAGGTTCAAATGAAGACAGCAAGCTTGATCTCATGGGTAGTTCCTATACGTTTCAGATCGGAGCATGAGTGATAGATCAGCCCCAAACTCTCCAAGATATTTCTATCAAGGAACCATCTTAATAGCATTTCTTGAAATTTATGGCACTCCCCGCCTTTTTTTTTTTACAACTTGATTACTGGAAGGCGTACGTCACTCTGTCAGAACTGTATTTCTTTTTCCCGATGAATAAGTGGCAAGTCAAGATCATTTTATTTCCACATTGATAAAATAATATGAGCCATAATAGCCTCCAGTGTGCTGCTGCAGATCTGGGATAACTAACAATATATTTAGCAATAAAGGACTATTTGAGGCAAATGGCATTTCTTCCTGGGTTGGGATTACTGCTGCATTTCTCAGCATTTCTTCAGCTCAATTTAAACGCTAATACTTTTAAGCTTAACAGGCACTACATGTGTACAGTTTACCTTTCCAATATTTGACGGCGCGCTAAGGAATCAGGATTGCTACATATGTTTCTGACTTCACCCGAGCCATGTGTCCTTGCTCCGGCTGAACCTTATTTAAATCAAATGATGGATTGTGTAACAGATGGTTTACCGGCTACAGACGGATGACTGACCTTTTTGAAAGCACCTTGGGTTTGGAAATCTCATTTTGCCCATTTTCCCTCACTGACAGGATGACACATCTGCTTAGGGAATAAGCCAAAAATCCCAATATGGTTACTTTCAGTGATTTACATGATGCCAATGGGATTAAGAATGAAATGTAGCTCAGGACACTCATGAATAACAAACAGAAAGCGAGATCCCTTTGCATTGCATATCGGAGTGCTCGGCGGTGGAATAAATGTGCTACTTAATCGTACTGATCTCCATAAAACCTTGATGGGGGTTTTCAGAGAAACAAATGCACTAAAGGCAGGAAGGAGGCATACTGTGAACCGACTGCACGGCCAAGCGCAAAGAACAAATAATCAATCAAAGTAACAGAAGAGCACACTTTGCTGTAGTGGTCAAGGGGATAATGGAGGTTATAATTATACTGGTTAGGTCTTGCAACCTACCCTGAACAATATCATAAGAGACCAACCAACTTAAAGAGCAAACCAACACCACATGTGAATAATTAAGGTGGTAAAACATTCATGCACAAGGTTCCTGGTGACTTTTCTTCATGCAGGATTTATTATGAGCATTTTTCCTGGTCGAATTATGGTTTCTCCAAGAGGCTGACATTTCCATTTCAGGATATCTACAGCACCACATTAATCCAGGCTAAAGCGAACGCTACTTCTCTCCCTGATGTATAAATTTGCTGCTTTTGATTGTGCCTCCAACTGTAAAACTGTAAAAGTAAGCTGGCCTGATGGATATAACGTCCTCGAGCAGGAGAAACCAGCATATTTTGATCAAATAAACCTACAGTATTCTACAGTGGACATTGCATTGCAGAGAATCTGCCACTCTGACTTGTGTTTTATTCTTCATTTGAAAAGCGATATAAAGATTTTATTGCTTCTATAGATGTACAAAAAGTTATGATGTATGGAGGTTGGCTCGGGGAAACTGTGACATTTTCTTACAAGTTGCACAAGTCTGGTTCTCCTCGAAAGTGAAAAGAGGGATACATTTGCATCCAAAGATTTCATTACGACTGCATTGCAAGAGCATAACGGACATTTTCACAAGTTACAAATGTAATCGATCAGGATTTCACTATGGCATGCAGTCAATCCATCCACTTGGTCAAATCATGATATTCATCATGACTTCACTCGTGACATTTTAGCCATCTTTAGGCAGCCTGACTTTTTTTTTTTTGTTAACCAACATGATCTTTGCAGGAAGCAGGCCGTGTAATTTAGGTCAAATATACAATACTTATGTTTTTTTTTTTTTTTATACGTACCATAGATACATTCACTGGGGACTTTAATATGAACTCGTTCTTGATCCCAGGATTCCGGTTCTTGGCTGCGGGACCGGAACCCATTGTGTTCTTCTGTTCTCCTGTTGCACGTTGAGATGCTTTTCTGCTCACCATGGTTGTAAAGAATTGCTATGAGTTACTACAGTGGTGCTTGAAAGTTTGTGAACCCTTAAGAATTTTCTATATTTCTGCATAAATACGACCTAAAACATCATCAGATTTTCACACAGGTCCTAAAAGTACATTAAGAGAACCCAGTGAAACAAATGAGACAAAAATATTATACTTGGTCATTTATTTATTGAGGAAAATGATCCAATATTACATATCTGTCAGTGGCAAAAGTATGTGAACCTCTAGGATTAGCAGTTAATTTGAAGGTGGAATTAGAGTCAGGTGTTTTCAATCAATGGGATGACAATCAGGTGTGAGTGGGCACCCTGTTTTATTTAAAGAACAGGGATCTATCAAAGTCTGATCTTCACAACACATGTTTGTGGAAGTGTATCATGGCACGAACAAAGGAGATTTCCGAGGACCTCAGAAAAAGCATTGTTGATACTCATCACGCTAGAAAAGGTTACAAAACCATCTCTAAAGAGTTTGGACTCCACCAATCCACAGTCAGACAGATTGTGTACAAATGTAGGAAATTCAAGACCGTTGTTATCCTCCCCAGAAGTGGTTGACCAACAAAGATCACTCCAAGAGCAAGGCGTTTAATAGTCGGCGAGGTCACAAAGGACCCCAGGGTAACTTCTAAGCAACTGAAGGCCTCTCTCACATTGGCTAATGTTCATGAGTCCACCATCAGGAGAACACTGAACAACAATGGTGTGCATGGCAGGGTTGCAAGGAGAAAGCCACTGCTCTCCAAAAAGTACATTGCTGCTCGTCTGCAGTTTGCTAAAGATCACGTGGACAAGCCAGAAGGCTATTGGAAAAATGTTTTGTGGACGGATGAGACCAAAATAGAACTTTTTGGCTTAAATGAGAAGCGTTATGTTTGGAGAAAGGAAAACACTGCATTCCAGCATAAAATCCTTATCCCATCTGTGAAACATGGTGGTGATAGTATCACGGTTTGGGCCTGTTTTGCTGCATCTGGGCCAGAATGGCTTGCCATCATTGATAGAACAATGAATTCTGAATTATACCAGCGAATTCTAAAGGAAAATGTCAGGACATCTGTCCATGAACTGAATCTCAAGAGAAGGTGGGTCATGCAGCAAGACAACGACCCTAAGCACACAAGTCATTCTACCAAAGAATGGTTAAAGAAGAATAAAGTTAATCTTTTGGAATGGCCAAGTCAAAGTCCTGACCTTAATCCAATCGAAATGTTGTGGAAGGACCTGAAGCGAGCAGTTCATGTGAGGAAACCCACCAACATCCCAGAGTTGAAGCTGTTCTGTGAGGAGGAACGGGCTAAAATTCCTCCAAGCCGGTGTGCAGGACTGATCAAGAGTTACCGGAAACGTTTAGTTGCAGTTATTGCTGCACAAGGGGGTCACACCAGATACTGAAAGCAAAGGTTCACATACTTTTGCCACTCACAGATATGTAATATATTGGATCATTTTCCTCAATAAATAAATGACCAAGTATAATATTTTTGTCTCATTTGTTTAACTGGGTTCTCTTTATCTATTTTTAGGACTTGTGTGAAAATCTGATGATGTTTTAGGTCATATTTATGCAGAAATATAGACAATTCTAAAAGGTTCACAAACTTTCAAGCACTACTGTATATCCTTCCTGACAAAAAAGCTCAACCCAATCTGGCCATTTTCCTCTGACCTCTCTTCTCAACAAGGCACTTGTTTCCACCCACAGAACTGTCGCTCACTCACTCAATGTTTTTTTTTTTTTGCACCATTCTGTCCGAGACTGTCGTGTGTGAAAACCTCAGCAGTTTCTGAAATACTCAAATAAACCAGTCCATCTGGCTCAAACCAAACACCCATGCCACAGTGAAAGAAAGTCACGTTTTGAGATCACAGTTTTTCCCATTCTGATGTTTGAACACTGTGAACATTAACTGAAGCTCTTCATTTGGATCTGCATGATTTGATCCACTGTGCTGCTGTCAAGAGACTGGCTGATTAGAGAACGGCATAAAAACAGCAGGTGGAACCTTTATTTATTTATGTATTTTTTTAAGGATACCTTCTTTAAGAATAATAGATTGTCTTTTTTTTTTAATAGTTGCATTAAAGCTTGGTGTTTACAGATACAGACCCTTTCCAAAAAATTAGAATATCATGGAAAAATTGTTTAATTTCCATAATTCCATTCAAAAAGTTAAACTTTCATAGATTATAGATTCAGGGCCCACAATTTAAATGATTTCAAGTATTCATTTGTTTATTTTTACATAATTTGGGCTTCCAGCTCATAAAACCCACGAAAACAGGAATTCAAAAAATTAGAATACTGTGAACAAATCACCGTTTACTTCTCAGTTTTTGCAGAAAAAAAAGATATTAAGATCACATCAAATCAATCAAAATATGGTACTTTCAAAATGATATGTCAATCTTCAATACTTGGTTGGGAATCCCTTTGCCTTAATCACTGCCTCGATGCGACGTGGCATTGAGGCAATCAGCCTGTGGCATTGCCTGGGAGTTATGGAAGCCCAGATTTCCTTGATGCTTGCTGTCAGCTCTTCTTTGTTGTTGTGTCTGGTGCCCCTCATTTTCCTCTTGAGAATACCCCATAGATTCTCAATGGGGTTTAGGTCCGGTGAGTTGGCTGGCCAGTCAAGCACTGTGATGGCATGGGCATGAAACCAAGTTTTGTTGCTTCTGGAGGTATGGGCAGGGGCCAGGTCCTGCTGGAAGATGAAATCTGCATCTCCATACAGATCCTCAGCAGAAGGAATCATGAAGTCCTCTAAAACATTCTGGTAGACTGTTGCGGTGACATTGGATTTAAGAAAGCAGAGTTTACCAACACCTGCACCGGACATTGCACCCCAAATCATGACTGACTGTGGATATTTCACACTGGACCTCAAGCAGCTTGGATTCTGTTCCTCACCCGTCTTCCTCCAAACCCTTGAACCTTGATTCCCAAATGAAAGGCACACTTTACTTTCATCGGAAAAGAGGACCTTGGACCACTGGCCAACAGTCCAGTTCTTCTTCTCCTTGGCCCAGTTCAGACGCTTCCTACGTTGGCTCAGGTTCAGAAGTGGCTTGACCCGAGGAACCCGACAGTTATAGCCCATCTCCTGGATGTGTCTGAACGTGGTGGTTTTTGAAGCTGTGACTCCTGCCTCATTCCACTCTTTCTGGATCTCTGCCAGATTCTTGAATCTTCTGTTTGATAATCCGCTGAAGCCCACAGTCATCTCTTTTGCTGATGCATCTTCTCCTCCCACATTTTGCCCTTCCACTAGACTTTCCATTGATATGCTTGGACACAGCAGTCTGTGAACAGCCAGCCTCCTTAGCTATGAACTTTTGTGGCTTACCCATCCTATGGAGGGTGTCAATGATGTCTTCTGGCCAGTTGTCAAGTCTGCAGTCTTCCCCATATTGAACCGAACTGAGACAATTGAACCAAACTGAGACAATTTAATGACACCCGGGGAAACCTGTGCAGGTGCTTTGAGTTTAGTAGATGATTAGTGTGTGACACTCAGTTTAAAACATTCATGCCCTGCAAAATGTGGGCTGATTTGTTCACAGTATTCTAATTTTTTGAATTTCTGTTTTCGTGGGTTTTATGAGCTGGAAGCCCAAATTATGTAAAAATAAACAAATAAATACTTGAAATCGTTTAAATTGTGGGCCCTGAATCTATAATCTATGAAAGTTTAACTTTTTGAATGGAATTATGGAAATTAAACAACTTTTTCCATGATATTCTAATTTTTTGGAAAGGGTCTGTATATAGCCTTCAGTATTGTTCATATGCTACTTTTCTATCATTCTGGCATTAGTAAACTTTCAGGCATGCTTCCTGAGCGAGGTGATAACTCAATTTGTCAGTTTGCCGAGATGTGTCGCTAACAGGAAGTCCCATTTCCTGTTAGTCATTATATCACCATACAGTTAACCATATTGAACCACTCATATTGGAAAAATGTAAAAAAAAAAAAATAATAATAATAATAATAATAATAAATGTTCAGGACAAATTGTGGCTGCAGGTATCCTTTTGAAACACTGCCTTGTACTCTGAAGCATAAATGCGTCTGTTTTCTTTTTTTATGCAGGAAAATAATGCACAATTTAGAAGACCGTTTTATTGATTTATTTTTTTGCCCAGCCTATATCATTAATTAAAGTCAAACAATTGCAAAAACGAATAATGAGCAATTTTCCTTCACATCTGTAGAGGTCACATGAACACACTTCTCGAGAATATGTAACTACTTTTCTAAGAGATACTAATTGGACAGTTTTTAGATTATATAGATGTTTTTAACAAAATAAACTAACTGAAGAGGCCTCTTAGCTCTGTCGCCTCTTTCGCCATCTCCTCCTCCGATCTCCATTTGGATGCAATGTCTTCACTTTCACGATCATGTTTCTGGAGCTAAACACAAACCAGATATAAAAAAGTGTTAAAAATAAAAAGACAATGTACGAGCATAAGAAAACTTTCCATTACTGGCCTCAAGACATTATGCAAATACACGAATGTGGCAGAACATTAAACAGGGCAGAACTGAAGAGAAAACATTAACAAGTATGTGTTATTATTATCATTATTATTAAGCTATGTGTGTGTGTGTGTGTGTGTGTGTGTGTGTGTGTGTGTGTGTGTGTGTGTGTGTGTGTGTGTTGTATAATCCTCCAGAATGCCGCTTGAAGAAAATGCCTTCGACCTTGGAGGTAGTTTATCATTTATTTCGCTTTATTATGCGACTTATGTATATATTTCCATCTCTTCATAATATGAATCAACTTTTTCTATGCATATACAAGAACTTTGTTTTTTTGTATTATTTTATTTTCAAACAGTATAGAGCACAGCTCGAGGATTAAAAATAATTTTTATTTTGACATACACTGCAACAAATAGAAACAAAATCTATATTTATTTTCAGATATTTAACAGTTACTCCACAAAATCGAGTCGTACATGAGCTGATGAGACGTGGAGTACCAAGTTGGCTATAACCCATGTACGACGAGATTGAGTGGAATAACTGTTTTATTCTATCCACATTCACTGGATTTTGAGAAACAGAGCATTTTTATTTTTATGCAAATTTGATAAATAAATTAAAAAAAAAAATTTATTCAAAACGTCTGACAAATTTGTGAAAAATGCGGTAATAATAATTCTTGAAAAAAATAAGAGATGTTCTTCCCATCAAATACTTTTATTCCATATTTTGTTTGCCTTTTTTGCATTTTGGGGGGGGTTGTTTTCAAGTAGATCTTTTATTTCATCCTCGATTGGTTCAGCAACACGTGCCGCCATTTTGTTTTTCTCTACTCATGGTATACGAGCAGAGAATATAGTATATGAGTAGAGTAGCCAATCAGAGTGTGCGGTTGCTCATATCCAGTGAATGTGGATAGAATAAAAAGAAACAGAATGACTTGAAGCACATATCATGTGTTTAATCATGTGCTTATAGTTTTTGATATGTTGGTAATGCATTTTTATAAATATTTTCAGATTCAAGCAGTGCAGTTAAGCCCATTAGAGTTGAGCCTATATACTGGGTTTTACGGTAACCACAACAAGCTTGGAGGGGAAAAGTGGATCCCCCACTTGTCTGTTTTAGTTGAGATGAATTTGAAGAAAAATATGTTACATCGAGCAATTAATAAGAAAGTGTGCATGTAAACTTTTCTAGTGTGTAGATCTTTAATTCCAACCAATGAGCCGAAGCCCCCCCCAGCCCCAAAAAAAAAGTGTCTGATAGTTATCGCAAATACAGTGGTGCTTGAAAGTTTGTGAACCCTTTAGAATTTTCTATATTTCTGCATAAATATGACCTAAAACATCATCAGATTTTCACATAAATCCTAAAAGTAGATAAAGAGAACCCAGTTAAACAAATGAGACAAAAATATTATACTTGGTCATTTATTTATTGAGGAAAATGATCCAATATTACATATCTGTGAGTGGCAAAAGTATGTGAACCTTTGCTTTCAGTATCTGGTGTGACCCCCTTGTGCAGCGATAACTGCAACTAAATGTTTCCGGTAACTGTTGATCAGTCCTGCACACCGGCTTGGAGGAATTTTAGCCCGTTCCTCCGTACAGAACAGCTTCAACTCTGGGATGTTGGTGGGTTTCCTCACATGAACTGCTCGCTTCAGGTCCTTCCACAACATTTCCATTGGATTAAGGTCAGGACTTTGACTTGGCCATTCCAAAACATTAACTTTATTCTTCTTTAACCATTCTTTGGTAGAACGACTTGTGTCCTTAGGGTCGTCGTCTTGCTGCATGACCCACCTTCTCTTGAGATTCAGTTCATGGACAGATGTCCTGACATTTTTCTTTAGAATTCGCTGGTATAATTCAGAATTCATTGTTCCATCATTGATGGCAAGCCGTCCTGGCCCAGATGCAGCAAAACAGGCCCAAACCGTGATACTACCACCACCATGTTTCACAGATGGGATAAGGTTCTTATGCTGGAATGCAGTGTTTTCCTTTCTCCAAACATAACACTTCTCATTTAAACCAGAAGTTCTATTTTGGTCTCATCCGTCCACAAAACATTCTTCCAATAGCCTTCTGGCTTGTCCACGTGATCTTTAGCAAACTGCAGATGAGCAGCAATGTTCTTTTTGGAGAGCAGTGGCTTTCTCCTTGCAACCCTGCCATGCACACCATTGTTGTTCAGTGTTCTCCTGATGGTGGACTCATGAACATTAACATTAGCCAATGTGAGAGAGGCCTTCAGTTGCTTAGAAGTTACCCTGGGGTCCTTTGTGACCTCGCCGACTATTACACACCTTGCTTTTGGAGTGATCTTTGTTAGTCGACCACTCCTGGGGAGGGTAACAATGGTCTTGAATTTCCTCCATTTGTACACAGTCTGTCTGACTGTGGATTGGTGGAACCCAAACTCTTTAGAGATGGTTTTGTAACTTTTTCCAGCCTGATGAGCATCAACAATGCTTTTTCTGAGGTCCTCAGAAACCTCCTTTGTGGAAGTACCATGATACACTTCCACAAACATGTGTTGTGAAGATCAGACTTTGATAGATCCCTGTTCTTTAAATAAAACAGGGTGCCCACTCACACCTGATTGTTATCCCATTGATTGAAAACACCTGACTCTAATTTCACCTTCAAATTAACTGCTAATCCTCGAGGTTCACATACTTTTGCCACTGACAGATATGTAATATTGGATCATTTACTCAATAAATAAATGACCAAGTATAATATTTTTGTCTCATTTGTTGAACTGGGTTCTCTTCATCTACTTTTAGGACTTGTGTGAAAATCTGATGATGTTTTAGGTCATATTTATGCAGAAATATAGAAAATTCTAAAGGGTTCACAAACTTTCAAGCACCACTGTATATACGTATATTACTTTTTTTTTTATAATGCTACATACTTGTCTAATGTCTGTTAAGTCATACATGCATTAATAGACTTGATGTCACATTAATCAGCTGAAACATTTTCCATTTCCCTTGACAGAAAGACAGGCCACATCACATTTTTCACATGAGACAAAATATTACTAATGTGAGATGATTAGGAAGTGGGCAGAGCTTGCAGCAGATCAGTTCATATCAGAGCGTAATGAGTGATAAGTCGTAGTCGCATCCTCCGATGTCACACTGCATAAGATTGCCAGATGGCGTTATACTGAAGAGTGTCACTTACATGACTAGAAGTTAATAAGGAATAGTGGATTAGAGCTTTGAAGAAGAACTACTTGAGTTTATAAACAAGGAATATTTACCAACCAACAACAATCAGCACAATAAAGTTCTAAATATTTGAATATATGAATATGGGCTTCATAGAAGGTGTTACCATATTGTTTCCCAGATATCTTATGGTCCAATAAAAGTCAGAAAATAAAAACAAACCTTATCTAGTACCCTACAGTATTACTGAATTATTTGGACAGGGTGTCATTACGGTACTCATAGATAGCTGAGATTGCTCAATGATCAATGCTTGTATTTATGCCTGCTTTTTAAAGGTAGGGTAAATGTAGTCAGTGTAGTCAAGATGTAGTCCTGAGGGTTTTTTCTTTTGCTCCACTTTCATTACTTTAGGGTAAATCAAGAAAAGTTTAATGCTGATACAGATGTATCTGTAACAACATTCATAGCATGGTATATTACATTTATAAGTCAAAGTCCCTCTCGCGCCAGGATCTGGTCTTCCCAGGCAGTCTCCTGTCCCAGTACTAACCAGCACTTTAAGGTGTATGGGTGCGGCACTGATCTCCATTTCAATAGCCCTTGGCCTCTCACCTATACAGCTAGGGTTACAGTGGGGGGCGGGTCCTCTGGTAACTGCGAGAGTTTGACTCCCCACTCACATCTGTACTGCAGCGTGCCTTGCCAGATGGTAGTAGGTACCATTTTTATGATGGTCTTTAGTACGACCCGACCGCAAGTAGAATTCATGATCTCCTGGTCAAGAGGCGGACCCGCTAACTACTAGGCCAACTCACCAACTAAATTATACATTGTTATAATTATGTACGAAAGTGAAGAATTTGTATGGTTATGAATGGTTAACATGATATGCACAATGAAAAGAAAGTAATCGAAAAAATCCATAAATTAACACAAACAAGACGAGCTATTGTATTCAAAAATAAATGGCACCTTATACAAGAAGGAGGAGTTAGTGTGTTCATGGTAGCTAGAGTAGCTGAGCTGTATTATTGGAAGATTGTGCACATGCTTGACTTCACTGTTTCATTGCCATTTTTTATTCAGGTTGGCTTCTGAAAAATATTTACACCAGGCTTGTAGTACTCAAGTCCAGGACTCGGACTCGAGACTTGACTTGGACTTGGACTCGTGCATTAACTGCATTCGGACTCGTAAATTGGACACGACGACTTGGATTTTTTCTTTATTTTTTTGAAACATGCCATAATAATTTGTCATAAGATATTTCTATCTACATTAATTCTTATAGTAATTTCGTGCAAGAGATTGCACATCCACCTGTTCATATGTCGTGTTCAGGAACAAACTAACATTAATGGCGCTAAAATGCCTGGAGAGACGCCCCTAGGATTGTCCACTTTGCTTATACAGACTTCTCGTACAGTGGGAAAAAAATGCACTGCTATGTGTTCCATATGTAGAAGAACTATCGAGGAGACGACGAGGACAACCTCGAACTTCAATCGTCAGTTGGCGAGACTCCACCCAGAGAAGGAAATGACACACGATGTTCATTGCTCTGTTGATAGCGGGGCTTGTTGAGTGATGAACTAGCTAGTGTTAACCCTCTCTCATGTTATTTGCCCTGTTAATAGTGGGCGGGGCTTGCTGAGTGATGAACAAGCTTTTTATCTGTAGCCTATTAACTAAAATGGGGCAGTCGAGCGGTAACGTTAGCCTGACACAATAGCAGAGACGCTTTCACATAAAGGCAGCAACAGGCACTGTCAAATGGTGCGGTTAGAGTCTTGTTCTTGGGCTTGACTCGAAATTTTCTTCAGTGACTCAGACTTAAACATATTGGGGACTTGAGGCTAGACTCGGACTCAAGGTTTAGTGACTCGTTACAACGCTGATTTAAACACTACTAAAGGATGAGAAACAATCTGATTAATACTCAGTGATGCATTATAACATGTTGTGACCATGTTCATAGTTCAGTATAAACTATGTTACCAATGCCACTGAAGAAGAAGAAGAAGAAGCTCCTGCTTTTTAGCGCAAGCAAACGTATGAAATGCAACGTGGTGCACTGAGAGTTAGGCAGATTTGCTTTCTCTCACTCTTAGTTTGTTCACATGTCAGAGCCTCAAACACACACAGCATGTGTTCACCCACACTCTTTCCACCCAGACTATCACACAGAGTCCAAATCTGCACCATTTACCCCATACGATGCTTCGCTCTGGTCCGAAAATGACATTGGTTGAGGAGGATTTGTGATTGGATTGCACTTACTGCTTCATTCTTTATGCCAGTAAACTGAGAAAAAAAAAAAAGCCGGGTGTTTGTCGGTGTCATATTTTGCTGTGAGCGGGATTTGGGGGAGGGCGAGTTCCTGGAAAAGACAGCCGAAAGTCCAAAGGAGCAAAAATAACGCCTGACGTCAACTTGCAATGCCTCGTGAAGGGACTGTCATAATAGAACAGTATTAAGTTTAGATCTCTTTTACAACAAAGTCAAAAATCAATGCTTCTGACAACACTAAATGCATTCTTTTAAAGCCTGAGTCATCAGACTTATGGATTCAGCATTCACATATCTGTCAGAAATTGCTTGAGAAAATTACATGCTCATTATTTCAATTATAAACACAAGTAAGTTTTAATTATATATATCCATCCAAGAACAGTCCTTCCTTTAAAACCATGAACTGACAGGTGCAGTGACTAACAGTGATTATCTTGTTACAAACGCACCTGTCAAGTGGTGGGCTATATTCAGCAACAAGTGAACAGTCAGTTGACATGTAGAAGTTGATGCGTTGGAAGCAGAAAAAATGAGCAAATATAAGGATCTGAGCGACTTTGATAAGAGCCAAATTGTGATGGCTGGACGACTGGGTCACCTCATCCACAGAACAGCAGGTCATGTGGGGTGTTCCCAGTATGCAGAGATTAGTAAGTACCAAAAGTGGTCCAAGGAAGGACAACAGGTGAACCAGCAACACTGTCATGGTCACCCAAGACATGAGGAGTGAAGACTGGTCCTTCTGGTTTGATCCACAGAAGACCTATGGTAGCACAGCTGAAAAGGTTTATCGGGCTATGAAAGAAAGGTGTCAGAATATAGTGCATCGCAGCCATGGAGTGGACAGAGTGTTTATGCTGACCCCTGTCCATTGCCAAAAGCACCAACAATGGGCATGTGAGCATCAGACCTGGACCATGGACCAATGGAAGAAGGTGGCTTGGTGAGATGAATCACATTTTCTTTTACATCATGTGGACAGCCAGATGCATGTGTGTCTCCCCCCTGGGGAAGAGTTGAGACCAGGAAGAAGACACTATGGGAAGAAGGCAAGCCAGTGGAGGCAGTGTGATGCCCTGGGTAATGTTCTGCTGGGAAACCTTGGGTCCTGGTATTCATGTGAGTGTTAGTTTGACATGTTCCACTGACCTAAATATTGTTGCAGACCAAGTACATGGCGTACCCCTTCATGACAATGGTACTCCCTAATTGCAGTGGCCTCTTTCAACAGGATAATGCACAATGAGGAAGCCATGGCCAAATGGTTAGAGAAACAGCTTTGGGAGCAAAAGGTTGCTGGGTCAGTTCCTCCAACCAGCAGGACTGCCTCAAGTGCCCTTGAGCAAGGCACCTAACCCCCAACTGCTCTGGCAAGTGTGGTGGCGTACCTTGTGTCTGATTAACCAAAGAACAATTGATGATGCAATTATCAGTTTGGGCAAGAACCTGGCCATAACCTAACTAACCTAAAATAAATACACAATGCAAAAATTGTTTGGGAATGATTTGAGAAGCATGACAAAGAGTTTGAAGTGTTGTCATGACTGGTAAATTCTCCAGATCTCAATCCAGTTGAGTATGTTGGACAAACAAGTTTGATCCATGGAGGCCCCACCCCGCAACTTACAGGAGTCTTGGTGCCAGATACCAAAGCACACCTTCAGATGTTTTGTGGAGTCTGTACCTCAATGGGTCAGAGCTGTTTTGGCAGCACAAGGAGGACCGACACAATATTAGACAGGTGGTATGGCTGATGGGTGTACATAGAACAAGTAGTCAACATTGACCCAATTATACATAATAATAAGTTTTCTCTTACATGTCATTCTCCATTGGTTTTGTTCCTTCTATTTACCCAGCCTTAATGAATCCTAATTATCTGATCCAGTTCATTTGAAAATGGAACCAATTTGCTGGGAAACAGAAAGCTCTGAAATACTTTGACATTTAATGAAACTGAGTCAATATTTTCCTTTTAAATGAAAGCAAGTACACTTGTTATGACAGTGTTTTGTTTGCTTCTTAATTAAATGCTGAATAACTTCCAGTCTGGTCCAAAAAGTTCTCGTCTTCTGTATAAAAGCTTCAAATAAGAATAAATTGTTGACTCACTATATTAGTGACTTGTTATTCAGGTTGGATTATAATTTTTTCATTATAAATATTAGATTATAATTATTTCAGTGCCGCATTGACCATTTCAGTATCTGCTTGATGGAAATATGAAATGTAGTGTTTTATATAGAATAGGTTTTTATTATTATGCATTGAAATTCTTGTCTTGCATGTTTTATTTTTTGTGGGTTTTTTTGTTTTCAATGTTCTGTGTTTCTATGTTTGCACCATAGAATGGCAATTTTAATTTCATTGGATACATTTACAATGGGGCGGCACAGTGGTGTAGTGGTTAGCGTTGTCGCCTCACAGCAAGAAGGTCCTGGGTTCGAGCCCCGTGGCCAGCGAGGGCCTTTCTGTGTGGAGTTTGCATGTTCTCCCCGTGTCCGCGTGGGTTTCCTCCGGGTGCTCCGGTTTCCCCCACAGTCCAAAGACATGCAGGTTAGGTTAACTGGTGACTCTAAATTGGCCGTAGGTGTGAATGTGAGTGTGAATGGCTGTCTGTGTCTATGTGTCAGCCCTGTGATGACCTGGCGACTTGTCCAGGGTGTACCCTGCCTTTCGCCCATAGTCAGCTGGGATAGGCTCCAGCTTGCCTGTGACCCTGTAGAACAGGATAAAGCGGCTAGAGATAATGAGACATTTACAATGACAACAAGTGTTGCCAGTCAAAACAAACCTTGCCCAGCAGCACTTATTTTATACCTATATGTTGATAATGGTAATATTTCTCAACCATACTACCACACCATTCACACCTACAGTCAATTTAGAGTCACCAGTTAACATAACCTGAATGTGAGTGTGAATGGTTGTCTGTGTCTATGTGTCGGCCCTGTGATGACCTGGTGACTTGTCCAGGGTGTACCCTGCCTTTCGCCCGTAGTCAGCTGGGATAGGCTCCAGCTTGCCTGTGACCCTGTAGAACAGGATAAAGCGGCTAGAGATAATGAGATGAGACTACCATCACCATGTTTCACATATGGGATAAGGATTTTATGCTGGAATGCAGTGTTTTCCTTTCTCCAAACATAATTCTTCTCATTTAAACCAACAAGTTCTATTTTGGTCTCATCCGTCCACAAAACATTTTTCCAATAGCCTTCTGGCTTGTCCACATGATCTTTAGCAAACTGCAGACAAGCAGCAATGTTCTTTTTTGGAGAGCACTGGCTTTCTCCTTGCAACCCTGCAATGCACACCATTGTTGTTCAGTGTTCTCCTGATGGTGGACTCATGAACATTTGCCAATGTGAGAGAGGCCTTCAGTTGCTTAGAAGTTACCCTGGGGTCCTTTGTGGCCTCGCCGACTATTACACGCCTTGGGCCAAGTTTACATTAGACCGTATCTGTCTCGTTTTCTTCGCGGATGCACTGTCCGTTTACATTAAAACGCCTGGAAACGCCGGGAAACGGGAATCCACCAGGGTCCACGTATTCAATCCAGATCGTGTCTGGTCCGGTGCTGTGTAAACATTGAGAATACGCGGATACGCTGTGCTGAGCTCTAGCTGGCGTCGTCATTGGACAACGTCACTGTGACATCCACCTTCCTGATTCGCTGGCGTTGGTCATGTGACGCGACTGCTGAAAAACGGCGCGGACTTCCGCCTTGTATCACCTTTCATTAAAGAGTATAAAAGTATGAAAATACTGCAGATACTGATGCAAATACTGCCCATTGTGTAGTTATGATTGTCTTTAGGCTTGCCATCCTTCCACTTGCAAGTGGTAAGTGACTTGTGCACAGCGGCTCAGTCCCGAATCATTGCTCGTGCACTTCACTCGCGCACTCTGTGAGCTGCACAGGGCCGGAGTGCGCACCCTCCAGAGGGCACTCGCTGTTCAGACACACAGTCTGTCTGACTGTGGATTTGTGGAGTCCAAACTCTTTAGAGATGGTTTTGTAACCTTTTCCAGCCTGATGAGCATCAACAACGCTTTTTCTGAGGTCCTCGGAAATCTCCTTTGTTTGTGCCATGATACACTTCCACAAACATGTGTTGTGAAGATCAGACTTTGATAGATCCCTGTTCTTTAAACAAAACAGGGTGCCCACTCACACCTGATTGTCATCCCATTGACTGAAAACACCTGACTCTAATTTCACCTTCAAATTAACTGCTAATCCTCGAGGTTCACATACTTTTGCCACTCACAGATATGTAATATTGGATCGTTTTCCTCAATAAATAAATTACCAAGTACAATATTTTGTCTCATTTGTTTAACTGGGTTCTCTTTATTTACTTTTAGGACTTGTGTGAAAATCTGATGATGTTTAGGTCATATTTATGCAGCAATATAGAAAATTCTAAAGGGTTCACAAACTTTCAAGCACCACCGTAGATCAGAGTTCAAACTCACACACAACAACAGTGAAACTTCCAACGAAGTCCTCCATCATGGAGCCTTTCCGATGTCAGAAAACTTTGTGTTACAAAGCGCTGACACTGGACACTCTTTCAGAAAATTTCACCATATCAACGATTATATCAACCATATCAATGACTGGAAGGACTGTAACCAACCAGTTGTACATGATATCTTTGTTTCTACATGCTACATCAGGGGTGGGCAATTATTTTTTCCATAGGGCCACATGAGAAACAGAAAATTTTGTGGAGGGCCGGACCATACGGCTGAACTAAATTCTGCATAATATTAATTGTATTTCTTTATATAAAGCAATAAATATCATTGTTTTTACAAGCTGCTAAGACTGGTAAGAGTATGGAAAAAACGAGGTTGCCTTACAAAAAATGTCATTTATTCAATCAAATTTCCCAAAACAATGGTTAACAAAATGTGAACGTTTGTACCATTTTTTTTCAGTCACATTCACCCCAAAACACAATAAAGACATCACAATATTGTCTTTCTACTCCAAATATCAAGCAAGATACATCATATTATAATAATGATGCCCACATTTGTAGTCTAATCACCTCATTTGGTGTTTTTTATTTGTTCAGTGAGAGAAATCTAGTCTCTGTTGGTCTTCAACGAGTGCATCAGAGTCAGGCTGAATGTCTGAGGTGGAGATGCGAAGCACAGCTGACAGATGATCGTCAGTCCATTCGGTGTAGGTATCAGATCTACAGATTGGCTCAGGCTCCGGCGCCTGCTGGTGACGTCACACTATGTGATTGGCTGGACCGTTTGAAGGATGACGTACAAGTTTGTGGTTGGTCTGGACAAATTACGGAAGTAGTTATCGCGGGATTAGGTTTCGTGGGATTTCATGTCATGTTCATGTCGCGTGCATTGCGTTTTTGTTTAACACAACTTCAAAATAAAAGCAATGCACATTCAGTCCATGCATGAGGTAAAATTAGGAAATACGTTTTGTAATTTCTAATTAACCTTACGCGGGCCGGTCAGAATGAACCAAAGGGCCGGATGCGGCCCGCGGGCCGGAAAATGCCCAGGTCTGTGCTACATCATGACAGTAATAGTGATAAAGAGCCGTGTCATCTTGAGACCGACACATACGGTACACCCAACTTCATACATGTCAGTAGGGATGGCTTGAATATACCATCGAATGGCTTACGAGGAACCCAGATCAGTAGACCGCATGTCATGCAGAACCACACATAATGATAGTGTGTCAAGAAGGAAGTCACCGTCTAAAAGGAAAGGTTGTGATGCCATACAGATGGCTGACAGCTCCCTTTGCTAACAGTTCCTCTCTCTTTTCAGTGACATCAGGTACCATAGCCAAGTCCCCAGCTGCCTCCTCTTGCTTAAACGGTCACTGCACACTGACATTGCTCTTTGTGTGTGTGTGTGTGTGTGTGTGTGTGTGTGTGTGTGTGTGTGTGTGTGTGTGTGTGAGAGAGAGAGAGAGAGAGAGAGAGAGAGAGAGAGAGAGAGAGAGAGAGAGTGTGTGTGTGTGTGTGTGTGTGTGTGTGTGTGTGTGTATGTGTTCCAGGCTCGGAGGGAGGAAGGGGACTTCCCGAACAGATTGCTGCCACCCGTTATCTCCTGTCTCCTGCTAAGACATAGGCCACCTTGATGGCATGTAAATACATTTCAGCAGCTGGTACAGTAATTACTCTGCAAAAATAATATTCCCTCGACTGTCAAAAAGAAGTGCCTCTTATGATATCTTGTCAAAGCAAGCACGTGTTTCTGCGAATACCTGATGAGGCCCGAGAGGCATCAGATGCGAGTTCAACAGGAGGCTGAAAGAGAACGCAGTGCTCTCACTGGTTTTGCCTGTCAGATGACTACGATACCTTGTCACATCATGAATATTTTTTTTTTATACAAAGTTATTTTTTAAATAGTTCTCAAGATCTTTACTGAGCACAAAACTGAAACATGATCTCAAAACGCATGGCTGAATTCTCAATCTGATTGGTCTCAAGCTGCTGACTAATTTACGTTAAGAGCAACTCTGATGGTAGTTCTGGCTGCCATGTTTATTTTCATGCATTTGAGTTTTGCACAGGATGGTGTGAAAAACAAACCGAGTGAGCAGAGAGTGCGGAATTGCCTTGATGAGCGATCAGAAGAATAGGGAGACTGGTTCAAGCTGTCAGGAAGGCTGTGCAAACTCAAATAATCACTCTTTGCAACCGTGGTGAACAGAAAAGCATGTCAGAATGGTCAAGACGCTGGACCGAGTTCCACTTCCACTCCTTTCAGACAAGGACAGGAGTCCGAGGCAAAAGTAGGCACAGGCTGACTGAAACTGGACAGGTGAAGTGTTGAAAAAGCAAGCACAGATGGTGTTTAAGAAAAAAAAAACCTGAATAGTAATTACTGTTGTGTCAGGTTTCGTGAACACCTGCCAGCTTTCCCTCAGTGATCTCATAATCATATTACAGACCTCTGGCCCTGAACAGTTTCTTGTATTAACTGGGCTGCCATTTTTTATGCACATCAAACCTTCCCTTGGCGCTCATTACCCTACAATACACTCATGTGTTGTGTTGATCCCTTCAAAACAGATAGGAGGCCCATGATAACACTCCGCACTAAGAGAAATTGGACTTCATTAACCCAATATAACCCCATCTCCTTCCAAAGTGTCAAAGCCCGGTGGGGGTTGTGACCCCTGCCGAGTCAGATAGGACATGCTTGTATTAACCAATGACCCTCAGGGTGAGCAGCCTTTATGATCCCACTCTGCCCTGTGCTAACAGGCTCCGATATAATACGAGATAACAGATTTGGTCTGTTCTAGTCATGGACTATAGTTAGATCTTTGCATATTTAAAAAAAAAAAAACATAAGGGTGAGATTTGACCGATAATTAAGGGAGGACTGGTGGCTTACCATTAACCATTTGGTGAATTTACTATCGAAGCCTGTAACTAGCCCACGCAATCTGTTTCCTGGTTTAATCTGAAGGAAATTAAATGGCTGAATGTTTGAGCACTTTTTTCATTTCCATTATATTTTTTGAAAGACTGATAAATTAAATAGGCATGGAAATTATAACGAAATTATTCTCAACATTTGTTCAAGAAGATATTGTTCCTTTAACTAAGGAGTGCCACTGTGTATAAATATAGCACTTACCCGTGGACATTTCATTAAGATTTCATGAGGGCCCCCCCCCTCTTTTAATCTTCTTCCATAATTTCTTCTTCATTACACTGAGATAAACACTAGCTAAGGACACCAAGGTCTTGATTCACTAAGAATAGCACAAGCTTGAATAGAATTTATGATAATTTATCTCCTTGAAAGTAAGTAATGCTTTCAAACTCTTAACCACGATTCCCCACTTTCATATCATGAGAGATCATTCTGCATATAAGAAGTGACTGAGAAAGGGGGAAAAAAAGAACCACAAATGTAAGGATAATGATGGTAAGTCTTGGAAAAGGGGATAAAATGTTGAACTTTTCAGTTAAATTAAATGCCATCAAACAGAATGTGAAATGCCTCGGACCACTTCACTAATTCATGTCTGTTTCCACATTCTCCTTTCTGATGAAAGGCAGAAAGCCCTCATGATTAAACCTTCCTGCTCCATTAACCGAATGATTAAAGCACCACGGTCCATTTGAAATGCACTCACAGGCCAGTATTATCTTCATTGTGGTTATGTAAGGCATTTGGAAGATCTGGGACAGTGTACCATCACCCAAGCCTTTGATTCTTAGTGCTCTATTTCCTGGTTGTAGATCACTTCACTTTTGGACTGCTTCCTGGATTTTGTCGGATTGGACTGTCATTTGTGTTTTTGAACTGGGTTCCAATTTGTTTGTTTGTTTCAATTCTTTCCACCAGAACAAAAAATTTACACTTCTTATGGCTCCAGTATTCATAAAGCATAAAGCATACATACATACATACATACATACATACATACATACATACATACATACTTATTTATTTAAAGGGGAACCGAGTCATTTTTAAACTTGCATTTTTTCTTAATTAACATGTTATTCAATTACGTTTTTGGTTTTTGTGACCTTATATCGTGACTCGTATTGGCAACTAATTGCAATTAAATGTTATACTTATCGGCCTATGTTGAATTTCGTTCGTTTGGTCCACGGCAGGCGGCACGGTGGTGTAGTGGTTAGCGCTGTCGCCTCACAGCAAGAAGGTCCGGGTTCGAGCCCCGTGGCCGGTGAGGGCCTTTCTGTGCGGAGTTTGCATGTTCTCTCCGTGTCCACGTGGGTTTCCTCCGGGTGCTCCGGTTTCCCCCACAGTCCAAAGACATGCAAGACCATAGGTGTGAATGTGAGTGTGAATGGTTGTCTGTGTCTATGTGTCAGCCCTGTGATGACCTGGCGACTTGTCCAGGGTGTACCCTGCCTTTCGCCCGTAGTCAGCTGGGATAGGCTCCAGCTTGCCTGCGACCCTGTAGAACAGGATAAAGCGGCTAGAGATAATGAAATGAAATGAATGAAATGGTCCACGGCAGGCGTCGCTTATCCGCGCGATCTTCACAAGACTTGTGCGAGACTTCGAAAAGTGAAGTGTCAGCCAGGTGTCAGTGCCGCCATTTTGAAAACTGTTTTCCAAACGTAATATTGCACAAAAACAAGTTTAAATGACGATCACTGCCTACTTTTTTCAAACTTTCCTGATTGCTATCAAAACAAACAAAAGTTCCGGCTTGATCACATCAGCATTCGAAACAGGGCGCGCGCGTCTTTTGACAACATTGGCAGATGTTGCCCTGTGTCCGAAATCGCTCCCTACTCACGATATAGGGCACTATATAGTGGTGACGCCATTTTGTAGTGCTGTCCGAAACCTTAGTGAGGATTATTTACACCCTATATAGTGCACTCAAAGTATCCCACAATGCATCAAGAAAAGTAGTGTACAACGATGGTCACTAACCAAAGCAATATATCCCATCATGCATTGTGGTTGCGCTGAAAGAAATCAAATTAAAAGTCTCAAATTTGATTTAATAAAAGGCAGCGGCAAAGAAGAAAGTATTCAGCCTTGATTTAAAAGAACTGAAAGATGCAGGTACTTTGTATTGATTAATGTGGGAAATGTGCTCAGTATAATATGGATTTATCACAAAAATACATGCATGTGATTATTATTTTCAAAACCCACCAGCCGACTGACCTGGCACGTTTTAATTGTGCGACAGTAATGACGCAAATACCAGCGTGACGGACTAGTGTCCGAAAGCGTTTGTTCATTTTTACCAATGAGCTCATTATACAGTCCTCTATATAGTAATTCCCTATATAGGGAGTGGGGAGTAGTGAATGAGTGAGCGATTTCGGACACAGGGTTGGTCACTTTGATTTCCGCTGTACGTTTTACTTCCGTCCTATGACGTCTCGCACAGGTCTCAATGAATCTCATTTATGGCTATTGCTTTGACTATGGACTTATATATTACATAGCATATTTCAAACACTCATCACTTGCTATAGCAGTGACAAAATAGTGATCAGAAGTGCGTTCCTATATTTAATAAAATGAAATAAATAGAATTTTGATTTAAAAAATTGCCTTTCTTTTTAAAACAAAGAAAAATATAAAAACCACTGCTGTGGTCATCACTATCCTTTTGCAATAAGACCAGCTTGGATGGCAAAAACAGCAGTTGGAGTACCTTAATGCCATCATCTGTGTTATGGAAGGTTAAAAAACACTTGGGGGTGTGCTGTTACAGTAAAATAATCAACGACAGTGTGGTCTGAGTTACTGTTCCTACAATAACAGTTGTTGTTTTTTTAATTTCTTGTACACCATGGCAATTTTACAATAATGACTATCACTGTTATTTATTAGATAACAACACATACCTGTACATTGTTTTGCCATAACATACTCAGTGTTTTCCTTTGCCCCCCCCCAAAAAAAAAAATAAAAAAATAAAAAAACTTACTGATGATTCCAATCTGCTCACATTGGAGACTCGTTCACCTGATGTTCACCATGTCAATGATTATACATCATTGAACACCTTTTGTTAAATAACATGGAGTTTTGTATTGTTTTGAGCTGTTACTATAGAAATGACAATATGTCAGAGCAGAGCATTTTTTTAGGATTTTCACTAGGAGACCAACTGGTCTGGGCAATACAATCATAGGCCCCAGAGTCCATGCGGCTGCACCGCTGCGGCATATTCTGTGATGAAAATTGCCGCATTACGAATCCTCGTTTCAGCCAGCATAATATCAACATAGTTAATGCAGTGCCAAGTTACCATAACTTCATCATAAGTATGGTAAAATACTAAAATTACACTGAGTTTAAGTTATTGTTTTATCAGCTTTCATAATATTATGTATTTTAAGAAACAGTGAAAAATAAGAAATAAGAAAATCTTCAATTTTATTGCTCAATGTGAAACATAGTATCAAATAACTGTATATTTAGTCTATAATTTGGAAATTGGAACAGTCTTGAAACCCAACTTCAATATTTCTTAAACATTCCAATCCAAAGAAAACAGTCTTATGAATTTGGACCAGCAATTCAAGCATCTCCCATAATCCCATTGCAGTTTTACCTTTCAGCATCAATCTAACATAACTTGGTTTAAAATTTGGTCTCTCATGCCCCTTTTCCACCAAAGCAGTTCCAGGGCTGGTTCGGGGCCAGTGCTTAGTTTGGAACCGGGTTTTCTCTTTCCACTGACAAAGAACTGGCTCTGGGGCCAGAAAAACCGGTTCCAGGCTAGCACCAACTCTTTGCTGGGCCAGAGGAAAGAACCGCTTACGTCATCGGGGGGGGGGGGGGGGGGGGGGGGGCGGAGTTGTTAAGACCAACAACGATAACAAGACCGCGAAAGATCGCCATTTTTAAGCGACGAGAAGCAGCAGCTGTACAAACGCGAAGTCATCCATTATTATTATTATTGTTGTTGTTGTTGTTGCTGCTGCTGCTGCTTCTTCCGTGTTGTTTTTGCTTCGATATTCGCGCCAAGGTTTATGCAAATGTAGCGACGTAACTGACGTATACAGCGACGTAATGACGTGTCTTCCCCTAGCACCGCGAGCTATGGAAAAGCAAACTGGTTCTCAGCTGGCTCGCAAGTTGAACCAGTTGTGAACCAGCACCAGCACTGGCCCCGAACCAGCCCTGGAACTGATTTGGTGGAAAAGGGGTACCAGTGAAGCTGGTTTGGCATTGACTAGGAGACCAAATCTGGCCACTGGGAGACCATTTGGTCTCCCAGTAACTACTGTATGTTAAAAAATGCTCTGTGTCAGAGCGAGTGCTTTAATATAAACCTGGGATTTGAATTAGAGCCAGAACTACTGTCAGACCAATCCGATTAGATAAATCAATATCATTATTTAGCATTTATACAAATCTACATCAAGCATTCTAAGAAACTGGACATATACACTAACTGTAGACCTTGATAAGTATCTCCATCTGCGAAACCAATCAAATGCTATTCTGATATAAAAAATAAAGAAATGGAGCTCTAAGTACAGTATTCTTATAAGTGTAAACTTCTGACACCAAAATAGAAAGCTCCATCTGGCCACCTCGCATGTCCATGAAATATCCTCAGGCCTCTCAGTATCTATTAAAACATTTCCATGTGTTGTGTGCATTCATACAAATTAACAATAGCAAAAGCACGTCTCTCCGCATGCTAAAAAGCCAATCCGTGCATTTGAGTCGGAATTAAAAGGCGAGGCTCTATCTGGGCTTGAAGCGCCATCGAGTTTAATAACATTCTCACACATGCAAATCAATGCACTGAATTAGAGGGATGTTATGCTGCCTTGTCAGAGTGTAAGTGCGCTAATTCATCGAGGGGTTCCAGAAAGCACACATTTTAATGACAATTTCAGCACCTTGTTTGGTGAGGAAAATGAGCTGTCCAGCTGCAGTAAAATAATTAAAGTGCTCCCCCTCCCACCGAAATACAAACGAATACAGATTTAATTTGCACAAACATTGCTTTCTATGAATGCTCAACCTCACCGTGATCATCTTGTCCTGAATATTAACTTCAATTTGTACACTGTCTTGCAAAAGTATTCATCCCTCTGTGTGTGTGTCCTGTTTTGTCACATTACAAACTGGAATTAAAATGGATTTTGGGGGGGCTTGGCACCATTTCATTTACACAACATGCCGACAACTTTAAAGATACAAATTGTTGTTTTACTGTGACACAAACAATAAGATGAAAAAACGGAAATCTGTGGACATAGGTATTCACCCCCCCGAAAGTCAATACTTTGTAGAGCCACCTTGTACTGCGATGACAGCTGTAAGTCTCTTGGGGTATGTCTCTATTAGCTTAGCACATCAAGCCACTAGGATTTTTGCCCATTCCTCAAGGCAAAACTGCTCCAACTCCTTCAAGTTAGATGGGTTGCGTTGGTGTACAGCAATCTTCAAGTTATGCCACAGATTCTCAATTGGATTGAGGTCTGGGTGTTGACCCGGCCATTCCAAGACAAAATGTTTCCCTTTAAACCACTCCAGTGTAGCTTTAACAGTATGCTTAGGGTCATTGTCCTGCTGTAACGTGAACCTTCGTCCTAGTCTCAACCCTCTGGCCGACTCAAACAGGTTTTCCTCCAGAATTGCCCTGTATTTAGTGCCATCCATCTTTCCTTCAGTCCTGACCAGCTTTCCTGTCCCTGCAGATGAAAAATATCCCCACAGCATGATGCTGCCACCACCATGCTTCATTGTAGGGATGGTGTTCTCAGGGTGTTGGGTTTGTGCCACACATGGCGTTTCCCATGATGGCCAAAAAGATCAATTTTAGTCTCATCTGACCAGAGAATCTTCTTCCATGTGTTTGGGGAATCTGCCACATGCTGTTGGGCAAACTCCAAACGTGTTTTTTTAAGTAATGACTTTTTTCTGGCCACTCTTCCATAAAGCCCCACTCTGTGGAGTGTATGGGTTAAAGTGGTCCTATGGACAGATACTCCCATCTCCACTGTGGATGTTTGCAACTACTTCAGTGTTATCTTTGATGTCTTTGTTGCATCTCTGATTAATGCCCTCCTTGCCCGGTCTGTGAGTTTTGGTGGGTGGCCTTCTCTTGTCAGGTTTGTAGTGGTGCCATATTCTTTCCATTTTGCCATAATGGATTTAATGGTGCTCTGTGTGATATTCAAAGTTTGGGATATGTTTTATAACCCAACCCTGATCTATACTTCTCCATAACTTTGACCTATTCTGAGGCTCCTTGGTTCTCATGTTGCTTGCTTAGTAGTGTTGCAGAGTCAGGGTCCTTCCAGAACAGGTTGATTTATACAGACATCATGTGACAGATCATGTGACACTTTGATTGCACACAGGTGGATCTTAATCAATTAATTATGTGACTTATGAAGTGAATTGGTTGGACCGGCTCTTATTTAGGGGTTTCATATGAAAGGGGGTGAATACCTATGCACACTCCAGATTTCTGGGTTTTTTTTCCATCTTAATTTTTGTTTGTGTCAGAATAAAACAACAGCTTGCACCTTTAAAGTGGTAGGCATGTTGTGTAAATGAAATGGTGCAAACTTGAAAACGGTTGATGGTAGACAGATATTTACCATTATCAACTTACAGAAAGCGCCATATGGGCTTTCATTTGGCACCATGACCTTTGACCTTGAATGACTCTGAAATGTCAAACTCAAGGTCATGTCTTTTCATAAGACTATAACCTGACAGCTGATGATTGAGAAATATTACCATTATCAACATATGGGTATAAAATAAGTGCTGCCGGGCGAGGTTTGTTTTGCTTGCCAACACTTGTTTTTACGTCATTTCTGGTCAACAACATTTCTTTACATGTGCCGAAGACTTTTGCACCGTACTGTACATCAGTGTTATGTATCTAGCTCTATAAGAACACTGTCCAAATAATCTCAAAAATGTGTCTAAAACTAGACTAAGATCTTGTTTTGCAGACATTCAACAACCTTAAAGGAACAGTCCACCGTACTTCCATAATGAAATATGCTCTTATCTGAATTGAGACGAGCTGCTCCGTACCTCTCCGAGCTTTGCGCGACCTCCCAGTCAGTCAGACGCGCTGTCACTCCTGTTAGCAATGTAGCTAGGCTCAGCATGGCCAATGGTATTTTTTGGGGCTGTAGTTAGATGCGACCAAACTCTTCCGCGTTTTTCCTGTTTACATAGGTTTATATGACCAGTGATATGAAACAAGTTCAGTTACACAAATTGAAACGTAGCGATTTTCTATGCTATGGAAAGTGCGCACTATAATGACAGGCGTACTAACACCTTCTGCGAGCTTTGACAGCGCATTGATACCTTCACCTCTCGGAGCTCCGTATCAATGCGCTGTCGAAGCGCGCAGAAGGTGTTAGTACTCCTGTCATTATAGTGCGGACTTTCCATAGCATAGAAAATTGCTACGTTTCAATTTGTGTAACTGAACTTGTTTCATATCACTGGTCATATAAACCTATGTAAACAGGAAAAATGCGGAAGAGTTTCGTCGCATCTAACTACAGCCCCAAAAAATACCATTGGCCATGCTGAGCCTAGCTACATTGCTAACAGGAGTGACAGCACGTCTGACTGCGTCTGACTGACTGGGAGGTCGCGCAAAGCTCGGAGAGGTACGGAGCAGCTCGTCTCAATTCAGATAAGAGCATATTTCATTATGGAAGTACGGTGGACTGTTCCTTTAAATGTAACTGTAAAGGGATAAAAAAAATATGGTGTCTTGTTCTCTAATTAAAAAATAAACAATACTGTATAATTGTTGCTATATTGCTGTGGTGTTTTATGACAAGCAGCACCTTGTTGACATTGAAGGAATGGCGAGAGCCCTCACCTTCATGTTCCTTAATCCCACTCTTATTTCACATCCCTTCACCATCCTCACCGCATGACACTGAGTCTCCAACAAACTTCATCAACTTCGTCTCGCTCTGATTTCCAGCCCACATCTCTCTGTCACAAACTGTCGTTTCCTGTTCTCCATAAAACCACCTGTCAAACAGACTGGATTATGCAGAACGACAGACAACGTGCCCTCGACTTCAAAAACACAACCTGCTTTTGGTGTCCTTCTCATTCTTTGCCATGGATGTCTTTCGCCATTCAGCGGTAATTAAAAGACAATGTGAAAATATTTTTTTGGCACACGCAGGAAGTGTCCTTGCAATAAATAGGGATCGGCTGTTGCATCGCTTTTGAAGTGGATCTGTTGTGACAGAACAAAGAAAGTCGGACGACTTTTTTTTTTTAGTTGAAATAAATTCTCCATTTTCGTGAGAGGTTACTGATAGATGAAGACAGAGGAGACATGAGCAGTGGTTGTAAGGTGTGCATTACAGAAGATAAATAGCAATCAGAGACTACTTAGGAAACTAATTAGAAAGGAAAACAATGATAAAGTGTCGTTTTGGTTTTGCTTTTACTGTTCTTTGTGCTCTGACTAAGTCAACGTTGGGTGTTGGCTGGCTGCCAGTCGAGGAGGGAGAAAGAGTGTGTGGAGGTGTCCGATTTGTACCTGTATGGACCTACAGACTGCTGACAGGTGCTCTCTGTGGACTTGTGAATAATCGAGTGTGTGTCACAACATCCAGCGAGCTTCTCGTCCAGCGGAGACTAATTACTCAGCGTGACAACACGTCTACCACTTGGTGCCCTTTGCTCCGCCCTCTCTCTCTCTCTCTCTCTCTCTCGCTGTCACATGGATGGCAGACAGCTTAAGCTGCAGATATACCAAGGCGGTTAAGAAGGCTGGTTCGAAGACAGGCCTGTTTGCCTGCTTTCTTTCCTTTTCTTGATCTTGTTCATCTTTCAATGTTAACTTCAGATGAAACGTAATTCAGTGATGCTTCTTTGAGTTGCAGCCGATTGCAACATGCTCCTACTGACACTGTTCATGCTTACAGACTGATTCATCATCTTTATTTGGATGTACAGAGTCCTAACTCTAAGCCTGGGAGATAATCAATCGTTAATGGTTTGTAATTGCAGCCAGCGAGGTAGAACTCGGTCAATTAAGCACTTATTCCCAGTCTTGCCCAGATACCACAAGAGCCAAGCCAAGACAAATGAGTGGAGGTAAATATAGAGGAGACGAGGGATTGGTGGAAACTATGAGATTGTAGACCTGGTCTTGAGACACTATGTGGATGGTTTCTTTTCATGCTCTGTGTAATGTTATCATTGTTTTCAATTCAGCACATTCTAGTGCCATAATCAATATCTAGCTCGATATGCAGTGCATTCATACAGATCTCTTATTTATAACATATATTTATAAGTGAAATACGAGTTTCACTGTGCAGGAAAAAAAAGAAAGAAAAAAACATTTTTACTAAGTTGCTCTGTTGTGAAATATTCCAACATGGCGCCATTAGTGAGCAGTAAGAGGGCGTTGCTAAATCAGGTGTATGACCTACTGCAGATCTCTAGACACATGGGCTGGTTGTATTTGAGAGCTTGTTCAAACTCAAACACTCACCCAAAACAGCTGCCAATCAGCACAGGAATTATCTTAGATTTGTTTCTAATAGACCCCGAATCCCAAGGTTGCCACTTGTTATGATGATTAAGCGGGAAAACTAAGCATCACTATCAGGATTGACATTTGAGCTGGGTGTTAATTTAGCAATTATATGCCTGAATAGGCCTTACGACAGAAAAGTGAGATAAACACCAGATGTCTGGACAGATGAAGAACCCTGGGAATGGAGTTCTGAACATCCATGGAAATGCAGAAACGATTCAAGCATGTAGACATTTACTCTCTCTCTCTCATCAATGCCATAGTAAAAACAAGTGGATTCTTGAATGGTGGTGGTGGTGGTGGTGGTGGTGGTGGTGGGGGGGGGGGGTAATTGAGAAACTATAACCATCTGTTGGGGGGGGGGGGAGGTAACAATCTGTCCCCCAGTGTAACAAAGCTGTCCCCAGGCTAACAAAGCTGTCCCCCAGTGTAACAGAGCTGTCCCCCAGTGTAACAGAGCTGTCCGCCAGGTTAACAAAGCTGTCCCCAAGATAACAAAGCTGTCTGCCAGGTTAGCAAAGCTGTCCCCCAGTGTAACAGAGCTATCCCCCAGGGTAACAGAGCTGTCCCCCAGGTTAACAAAGCTGTCCCCCAGGGTAACAGAGCTGTCCCCCAGTGTAACAGAGCTGTCCGCCAGGATAACAAAGCTGTCCCCAAGATAACAAAGCTGTCTGCCAGGTTAGCAAAGCTGTCCCCCAGTGTAACAGAGCTATCCCCCAGGGTAACAGAGCTGTCCCCCAGGTTAACAAAGCTGTCCCCCAGTGTAACAGAGCTGACCCCCAGGTTAATAAAGCTGTCCCCCCCGTGTAACAGAGCTGACCCCCAGGTTAATAAAGCTGTCCCCCAGTGTAACAGAGCTGATCCCCAGGTTAATAAAGCTGTCCCCCCGGTTAACAAAGCTGTCCCCCAGTGTAACAGAGCTGATCCCCAGGTTAACAAATCTGTCCCCCAGTGTAACAAAGCTGTCCCCAGGCTAACAAAGCTGTCCCCCAGTGTAACAGAGCTGACCCCCAGGTTAACAAAGCTGTCCCCAAGATAGCAAAGCTGTCTGCCAGGTTAGCAAAGCTGTCCCCCAGTGTAACAGAGCTATCCCCCAGGGTAACAGAGCTGTCCCCCAGGTTAACAAAGCTGTCCCCCAGGGTAACAGAGCTGTCCCCCAGGTTAACAAAGCTGTCCCCCAGTGTAACAGAGCTGACCCCCAGGTTAATAAAACTGTCCCCCCCGTGTAACAGAGCTGACCCCCAGGTTAATAAAGCTGTCCCCCAGTGTAACAGAGCTGATCCCCAGGTTAATAAAGCTGTCCCCCAGGTTAACAAAGCTGTCCCCCAGTGTAACAGAGCTGATCCCCAGGTTAACAAATCTGTCCCCCAGTGTAACAAAGCTGTCCCCAGGCTAACAAAGCTGTCCCCCAGTGTAACAGAGCTGACCCCCAGGTTAACAAAGCTGTCCCCAAGATAGCAAAGCTGTCTGCCAGGTTAACAAAGCTGTCCCCAGGCTAACAAAGCTGTCCCCCAGTGTAACAAAGCTGTCCCCCAGTGTAACAAAGCTGTCCCCCAGTGTAACAGAGCTATCCCCCAGTCTAACAGAGCTGACCCCCAGGTTAACAAAGCTGTCCCCAAGATAGCAAAGCTGTCCCCCAGTGTAACAGAGCTGATCCCCAGGTTAACAAATCTGTCCCCCAGTGTAACAAAGCTGTCCCCAGGCTAACAAAGCTGTCCCCCAGTGTAACAGAGCTGACCCCCAGGTTAACAAAGCTGTCCCCAGGCTAACAAAGCTGTCCCCCAGTGTAACAGAGCTGACCCCCAGGTTAACAAAGCTGTCCCCAAGATAGCAAAGCTGTCTGCCAGGTTAACAAAGCTGTCCCCCAGTGTAACAGAGCTATCCCCCAGTGTAACAGAGATACCGTATCCCCCAGGGTAACAGAGCTGACCCCCAGGTTAACAAAGCTGTCCCCCAGTGTAACAGAGCTATCCCCCAGGGTAACAGAGCTGACCCCCAGGTTAATAAAGCTGTCCCCCCCGTGTAACAGAGCTGACCCCCAGGTTTATAAAGCTGTCCCCCCAGTTAACAAAGCTGTCCCCCAGTGTAACAGAGCTGACCCCCAGGTTAACAAAGCTGTCCCCAAGATAGCAAAGCTGTCTGCCAGGTTAACAAAGCTGTCCCCCAGTGTAACAGAGCTATCCCCCAGGGTAACATAGCTGACCCCCAGGTTAACAAAGCTGTCCCCCAGTGTAACAGAGCTATCCCCCAGTGTAACAGAGCTATTCCCCAGGGTAACAGAGCTGACCCCCAGGTTAATAAAGCTGTCCCCCCTGTGTAACAGAGCTGGCCCCCCATTTAACAAAGCTGTCCCCCAGTGTAACAAAGCTGCCCCCCAGGTTAACAAAGCTGTCCCCCAGTGAGCTGATCCCCAGGTTAAAAAACCTATCCCCCAGTGTAACAAAGCTGTCCCCAGGCTAACAAAGCTGTCCCCCAGTGTAACAGAGCTATCCCCCAGTGTAACAGAGCTATCCCCCAGTGTAACAGAGCTGTCCCCCAGATAGCAAAGCTGTCCCCCAGTGTAACAGAGCTGTCCCCCAGTGTAACAGAGCTGATTCCCAGGTTAATAAAGCTGTCCCCCAGTGTAACAGAGCTGTCCCCCAGGGTAACAGAGCTGTCCCCCAGTGTAACAGAGCTGACCCACAGTGTAACAGAGCTGCTGATGAACAAAAGTGAACAGAAAAATGAAAAAAAAAAAACTACAGTAGGTGTACACTCATGCATGAAATATGATAATTTTATTGATGATATAATCATTCTCATTATGATTTTATGTTAAATCTGCTGGGATGTATCCTGCACATAAAGCGAAGCATGCTGTAACAGTGAAAGACAACATTTAAAGTAAAGGTAAAGAAAAAAAGGTAATAAAGTTGAAAGACATTTTCAACACAATTGATGGGCACTTAAAATATTAATCAAACTTAAAACAAAATTTAAAAAGACCGACCTGTGTGAGCCCAATATAACTAACTTGACATTGAAATATAAGTATTAAAATACTTTTAAAAAACTGGACCCCAATCGTGAAATCACCCAGTACACCAACACACACACACACACACACACACACACACACACACACACACACACACACACTAAAGTCCTGCCCTGGTATTATTTCACAATGAACAAGTATTTCAACGCAAAGCCACACAAGCACAGCTCGACAGACAAAGCAGTTACACTGAGCACATTAGAAATGTGTTTCATCCATCTGTGAGCACGAGTCAGAAAGGTCAGCTGTCTGCACACACAATAGTTCACTCTGTGCTACTTGCATATACCACTGCTCATCAATATGAAGGAGACTGACATTTCTAAATTAAACATCACAGGCAAACAACTCACTGCTGCGTTTATACCTGGGGGTGCAAAACCACCCGACACACTCTCCGGTTGACTGGTTAGCTAAGTAATGTTTAAAACTCCTACACAAGTGTAATGTCTGAGTCACTTCCTGGATATCCCATACAGGGACATGTGTAATCCTAGCAATACACAGCTCGTCGATTTAATTTCACAGTGGAGGTTAGCACTGTCACCTCACAGAAAGAAAGTTCTGGGTTCAAGCCTCACATCTGACTGGGGGGCTTTCTGTGTGGAGTTTGGATGTTCTCCCTGTTCCTGTGTGGGTTTCCTTTGGGTGCTCCCATTTCCTCCAACAATCCAAATACATGCACATGAGGTCAACTCTATCCATCCATTATCCGTAACCGCTTATCCTGTGCAGGGTCGCAGGCAAGCTGGAGCCTATCCCAGCTGACTATGGGCAAGAGGCAAGGTCCACCCTGGACATGTCGCCAGATCATCACAGGGCTGACACATAGAGACAAACAACCATTCACACTCACGGGCAATTTAGAGCCACCAATTCCTCATGTCTCCATGAGGAAACCCATGCAGACACGGGGAGAACATGCAAACTCCACACAGAAAGGCCCCTGTCGGCCACTGGGCTCAAACCCAGATCCTTCTTGCTGTGAGGCAACAGTGCTAACCACTACACCACCGTACCACCCACATTAGGTCAACTGGCTACTCTAAATTGCCCACAGGTGTGAACGTGAGTGTGAATGGTTGTTCATCTCTGTGTTACCCCTATGATAGACTGGCGACCTGCCCAAGGTGGATCCCACCTCTTGCGCAATGTCAGCTGGGATTGGTTCCAGTTTCCCCTGTGACCATGACCTATAAAAGTTATAGATGCCGGATGGATGGATGGATGGATGGATGGATGCAAAAGCATGTCCATCTTCTTAAAACTGGAGACATGACTATAGTTTAAAGTGTAACTTTAATCTGGACGGTGCTATAATCTTAAAAATATATCATATATACTGTATATATATAAATATGTATATTTCCAAACATGTTTAAGTCATATATACACATAAAATTGTGGTCACACAAGTCAATCTCCTCAAGATATTAAAATATTTAAATTTTACGTTACATATTTATGTTCCCTTCTACAGTCCTTATTTTCTATCCCTGATTTTTTTTTTTTTTCAAACCCCATATCGAACAGTTCTACAAAATAAATTTATGGGCAGCTTTAAGGCGTGAACTACATACAGGCCATTTTAATAATCTGAATGGCGAGCCTAGAAAATCTGACCTACCTTTTGGACTTAATTTGCCAACTTTTCCAACTCAAATAGACTTTTTTGCATGTTCCTGCCACGTATTTACATCAAGGCCATGTTTTATTCACTACGTTTCACAATATATTAACTCATGCTCTCAAGTTACAACTTGATCCATGAACATGAGATACATAATTTGTGGTCTTGAAATATTAACTCATGGCCTCAATGTATTGAGCTGTGGCCAAAATTTATTAAAACATTAGCCGCCAGGTCACATCAATGGCTCCATACTGTAGATTTTAAAGTGTATGGGAAAATGAAAAGAGACAAGATAGACTGAATTCATCAAAAACTATCCAAGGATAAATCATAAACTAATGTTGATCATCATTTCACTTGAACTAAAAAGATAAAAACCAAAAGCAGCCAAACACATCTTCATCAGCAAATTAATCATTTAACACCAAGGAATTGCTGCAGACATCAAATGCAACAATATGAAACACTCAAGCTGAAAAAGATTATGGACGCTCAGCCCAAGTGAATTCTGAGCACGAGATGACTTTATACAGAATATCAGATCATGTTTTCAGATTGATCAGCACAGCAGTGTGTTTCAGGAGCCGGTTTAGATTGGTATTAATAAGATGTTCATCTTCGTAAGAAAACGACTTTGGTTCTTTTAGAGCTGTAGAGCAGATAATATGGAATAGGAGATCATGTTTTCAAGTGTATTCATATGGCAAGATCACTTTGTTCATTTGACCTACATATACTCTTCAGACAATCAATCAAAGTACTCAATGATTCGACAGCTTCTTTTGCAAAACACAGAGAACCAAATTAAACAGATATAGATAGACAGAGAGTGTCTGACTATCTATTAACTAATGCTGCTTGGGTTTCATCAGATAGGAAAAACGTGGGGGTTTTTTTGGTTGGTTGGTTTGTTTTTTTAAATCATCAAATTCTCTTTTTCGAAAGAGGCACAGACACGATATCAGATGGAATACAATACTCAAAGTCCAAAAAACACAAACAGGGTCAAAACCAGAAAAGCGATACAAAATACACAACTTGGTACAGAGTTTATACTTGAAAGTCTGTGTGTTACTCAGAGTCCTTCTATGTATGCGCTGTGATTGCACTGTAATCAGGAACAGGTGCATGGTAATTAGTTCTAATGGTGCTGCAAATGTGCGCAAATGTGAAAGATGTAACCCAACATCTGTTTGACATATCAAGTTTAATATTCAATCGTAACTATATAGTAATGATGTAGAGTGAAAGCGCTGGTTCACTGCTGTCCACCAGGCACCCAGCAGAGTCACACCATAATGCATGTCGTGGTGTTGTTTCTGGTGCATGATATGTGGTGTCAAAGAAAGGAATAAATATGTATTCTGTGGCAGCGGGGGCATGGTCAAGCGCCGGTCTGTGACCGGAGGGCGGAGTCAGGGAAGGTAAGTGGCAGAATCACTACACCTGATGTCAATTAACCTGTGTTTGTGTGTCTTCCCAGTGACCGCGCCCTATATAAAGAGAGAGAGAGCAGAGGAAGTGAGCTCTCTCCCCAACCAGACGACTTGTGTGTGTGTGTGTGCGCGTGCGTGCGTGCATGGCTGGGAGAGTGAAGCTTGCATCTGAAAAGAGCAAAAATAAGCAAGTTATTTAACATTATTCTGGCCTGCCGTCTTTCTGTGCTCCTCCCCCTCCTACGAACTGCCACATATTCATAACTGCGATATGTATCTCATTGTTGGTACCATTGTTACAAGACAATGCAATGATTTATTGACATGAAATACAGTGGTGCTTGAAAGTTTGTGAACCCTTTAGAATTTTCTATATTTCTGCATAAATATGACCTAAAACATCATCAGATTTTCACACAAGGACTAAAAGTTGATAAAGAGAACCCAGTTAAAGAAATGAGACAAAATATTATACTTGGTCATTTATTTATTGAGGAAAATGATCCAATATTACATATCTGTGAGTGGCAAAAGTATGTGAACCTTTGCTTTCAGTATCTGGCGTGACCCCCTTGTGCAGCAATAACTGCAACTAAACGTTTGCGGTAACTGTTGATCAGTCCTGCACACCGGCTTGGAGGAATTTTAGCCCGTTCCTCTGTACAGAACAGCTTCAACTCTGGGAGGTTGGTGGGTTTCCTCACATGAACTGCTCACTTCAGGTCCTACCCCAACATTTCCATTGGATTAAGGTCAGGACTTTGACTTGGCCATTCCAAAACATTAACTTTATCCCTCTTTAACCATTCTTTGGTAGAACAACTTGTGTGCTTAGGGTTGTTGTCTTGCTGCATGATCCACCTTCTCTTGAGATTCACTTCATGGACAGATGTCATGACATTTTCCTTTAGAATTCGCTGGTATAATTCAGAATTCATTGTTCCATCAATGATGGCAAGCCATCCTGGCCCAGATGCAGTAAAACAGGCCCAAACCGTGATACTGCCACCACCATGTTTCACAGATGGGATAAGGTTCTGATGCTAGAATGCAGTGCTTTCCTTTCTCCAAACATAACGCTTCTCATTTAAACCAAAAAGTTCTATTTCGGTCTCATCCGTCCACAAAACATTTTTCCAATAACCTTCTGGCTTGTCCACGTGATCTTTTGCAAACTGCAGACGAGCAGCAATGTTCTTTTTGGAGAGCAGTGGCTTTCCCCTTGCAACCCTGCCATGCACACCATTGTTGTTCAGTGTTCTCCTGATGGTGGACTCATGAACCTTAACATTAGTCAATGTGAGAGAGGCCTTCAGTTGCTTAGAAGTTACCCTGGGGTCTTTTGTGACCTCGCCAACTATTACACGCCTTGCTCTTGGAGTGATCTTTGCTGGTCGACCACTCCTGGGGAGGGTAACAATGGTCTTGTATTTCCTCCATTTGTACACAATCTGTCTGACTGTAGAGTTGTGGAGTCCAAACTCTTTAGAGATGGTTTTGTAACCTTTTCCAGCCTGATGAGCATCAACAACGCTTTTTCTGAGGTCCTCAGAAATCTCCTTTGTTCGTGCCATGATACACTTCCACAAACATGTGTTGTGAAGATCAGACTTTGATAGATCCCTGTTCTTTAAATAAAACAGGGTGCCCACTCACACCTGATTGTCATTCCATTGATTGAAAACACCTGACTCTAATTTCACCTTTAAATTTACTGCTAATCCTAGAGGTTCACATACTTTTGCCACTCACAGATATGTAATATTGGATCATTTTCCTCAATAAATAAATGACCAAGTAGAATATTTTTTGTCTCATTTGTTTAACTGGGTTCTCTTTATCTACTTTTAGGACTTGTGTGAAAATCTGATGTTGTTTTAGGTCATATTTATGCAGAAATAGAGAAAATTCTAAAGGGTTCATAAACTTTCAAGCACCACTGTACATGACATGACACAATTTGATGCTTCATATGCTATATTATGATACAGACGGGCTACTTTTCCATGGGACAAAAACATGTATTTTATTGATGGCGTGCAATATTGTTATCATATCGCTTATCCTCCATGTATTATGCCACTCTCCCCAATGGAGAATGAGTGTGCACTAGTGTTATAATATTGTCTTGTTATAATCAAGACAACATGACATCACATGTCAGAGCTCATGCGAAGATCCAATGATAAAACTTTTCTGCTGCGCGTGCGTAGAATCATTTCTTTGTCGGCCAGGAAAGAGAGAAGACAACGAGGCTAATCCAGTGCTAGGTTTAAGCACTAAATAAATAAACTGAAAACTGAAACTGAAGACATGCTGAACACCCAGAAGGCTACCAAAACTTCATTAGATATTCTTCACGCATATTTAAAGTGAAAAGCATACCAACGGACATTGAAAAACTGGAAAAGAGACATGTCAGAGATGTAAAACTTCCGCGCTAACAACTGACTGTGACAATTTGTAAACAAACATGGCTGCTAGGTTTGCTTCATTAAAAGTGGAAGATTCTGAGAGAATTTTGGCTGCCAGGTCACTCTATTGTGTGTAGTTGTCGATGTTGATTTTTAAAGTAGCTAAGTAAATTACACAGGGAAAATAATCTCATCTCATCTCATCATCTGTAGCCACTTTATCCTGTTCTACAGGGTCGCAGGCAAGCTGGAGCCTATCCCAGCTGACTATGGGCGAAAGGCGGGGTACACCCTGGACAAGTCGCCAGGTCATCACAGGGCTGACACATAGACACAGACAACCATCCACACTCACATTCACACCTACGGTCAATTTAGAGTCACCAGTTAACCTAACCTGCATGTCTTTGGACTGTGGGGGAAACCGGAGCACCCGGAGGAAACCCACGCGGACACGGGGAGAACATGCAAACTCCGCACAGAAAGGCCCTCGCCGGCCACAGGGCTCGAACCCGGACCTTCTTGCTGTGAGGCGACAGCGCTAACCACTACACCACCGTGCCGCCAGGGAAAATAATAACAATAATAATATTCAGCCTGACTGCGCTAGCGTTGGTCTGTGCCAGCAGTGGCCTTTGCAAACATGACATCGGCTAAAAGGTAACTGGACTGCTCAGGGATGAGAATGAAAAATATTTTTTTTTAAAAGTCTGAAAAAAGCCGGGGGGTTTGGGGGCTGCAGGCACCCAGCGGGGCCCAGGGGCAGAGCCATGTTGGGGGCCCAGGGGGCCAAGCCCCTGGGAGCTAATGATTTTTGGCTTTTTTTTTTTTTTTTTTACCCCAAAACCATTAATTTTATCAGCAAAAAGTTGCAATTTATTTGGAAATAAATTCCCCTTCTTGGTGGACTACCAGGTGAAAATGATTAATATGGTACAAGAGACTTGTTTTTAATCAATTCACATTTGATGATTTAAAAAAAAATCAATGCACCTTTTAATATAAACAAGAGCTCTACAGTATTATATTTCTGCATTTTTGCTATTCATGTCTTTGTTAACATGTGGATATCAATGTAAATGAATGAATATACTGTATAATTTTTTTAAATATATAAAATACCTTACCAAATGGAGACTGGGCTGCTTTCTCTGAAGTTCTTTTCATAATAGTGATAAGGTTACAATACTTTTCCGTGTTTCTCTACAGTTTATATACAAAATTAAAGTTTATATCAAACATTCATAAGCATTATATTACAATATATCAATAAAATACCTGAGCATTATTCACACGATCAGCTACTGATATAAGAGGCTTTACAGTGTTAGTGTGGCCATCTGTGCTTTTCACCCATGGCTGATGTATATGAGCTGCACTGCTACTATCACTAGTCTGAAGTGATGCTGGTAACTGGTAGTTTGTCCTCAGAAGTTTCAGTTTGTCTAAAATGATATCATCAGTATCAGATGAAATGTATGTTCTTTGTTGATATATTCTAATCCTTTAAAATGAAGTGCAAACCACAAAAAAGTTCTATCATATCATTCTCTTAAGCTTTCTTCTGATGTTATCATGGTAGCAGGAGGCCTTGCATATTAAGCAGGCAACATTCAACATCACTTATCACTTCCCTTTCAACTGTTGTGTGTACTAACTAGGTTTTATCTGGACAGGATGTTGTGTAATGTAATACATATACCATCTGGTCAATTTGAAGATCAAGATGGTGATTTTGAATTAAAGAACAGGCATGTACAATTGGCATTACATATTGGAATTTTTTTTTTTTAATCAAAAACTATAAGTTCATCTCGGCCTAAAAAATTTGGGCAGACGCTCCCACGCGGCACATGCCAGCAATTCCCCCCGTCCCCCTATGAAATGAGCAATAAGTAGGAGAGTTATACATGGCATCATACCTAAAATGTTATCAGAAATATAGATATGATACTATGATTCTCCCCAACATGCAGTACATTAGATAAGCTAACCCCATTTATAAAAGATACACTTGTATATGACATGTGTAAGTATATATATATATATATATATATATATATATATATATATATATACACACACACACACAGTGGTGCTTGAAAGTTTGTGAACCCTTTAGAATTTTCTATATTTCTGCATAAATATGACCTAAAACATCATCAGATTTTCACACAAGTCCTAAAAGTCGATAAAGAGAACCCAGTTAATGAGACAAAAAATATTATACTTGGTCATTTATTTATTGAGGAAAATGATCCAATATTACATATCTGTCAGTGGCAAAAGTATGTGAACCTTTGCTTTCAGTATCTGGTGTGACCCCCTTGTGCAGCGATAACTGCAACTAAACGTTTGCGGTAACTGTTGATCAGTCCTGCACACCGGCTTGGAGGAATTTTAGCCCGTTCCTCCGTACAGAACAGCTTCAACTCTGGGATGTTGGTGGGTTTCCTCACATGAACTGCTCGCTTCAGGTCCTTCCACAACATTTCCATTGGATTAAGGTCAGGACTTTGACTTGGCCATTCCAAAACATTAACTTTATTCTTCTTTAACCATTCTTTGGTAGAACGACTTATGTGCTTAGGGTCGTCGTCTTGCTGCATGACCCACCTTCTCTTGAGATTCAGTTCATGGACAGATGTCCTGACATTTTCCTTTGGAATTCGCTGGTATAATTCAGAATTCATTGTTCCATCACTGATGGCAAGCCATCCTGGCCCAGATGCAGCAAAACAGGCCCAAACCGTGATACTACCACCACCATGTTTCACAGATGGGATAAGGTTCTTATGCTGGAATGCAGTCTTGTCCTTTCTCCAAACATAACGCTTCTCATTTAAACCAGAAGTTCTATTTTGGTCTCATCCGTCCTCAAAACATTCTTCCAATAGCCTTCTGGCTTGTCCACGTGATCTTTAGCAAACTGCAGATGAGCAGCAATGTTCTTTTTGGAGAGCAGTGGCTTTCTCCTTGCAACCCTGCCATGCACACCATTGTTGTTCAGTGTTCTCCTGATGGTGGACTCATGAACATTAACATTAGCCAATGTGAGAGAGGCCTTCAGTTGCTTAGAAGTTACCCTGGGGTCCTTTGTGACCTCGCCGACTATTACACACCTTGCTCTTGGAGTGATCTTTGTTGGTCGACCACTCCTGGGGAGGGTAACAATGGTCTTGAATTTCCTCCATTTGTACACAATCTGTCTGACTGTGGATTGGTGGAACCCAAACTCTTTAGAGATGGTTTTGTAACCTTTTCCAGCCTGATGAGCATCAACAATGCTTTTTCTGAGGTCCTCAGAAACCTCCTTTGTGGAAGTGCCATGATACACTTCCACAAACATGTGTTGTGAAGATCAGACTTTGATAGATCCCTGTTCTTTAAATAAAACAGGGTGCCCACTCACACCTGATTGTCATCCCATTGATTGAAAACACCTGACTCTAATTTCACCTTCAAATTAACTGCTAATCCTAGAGGTTCACATACTTTTGCCACTGTCAGATATGTAATATTGGATCATTTTCCTCAATAAATAAATGACCAAGTATAATATTTTTGTCTCATTTGTTTAACTGGGTTCTCTTTATCGACTTTTAAGACCTGTGTGAAAATCTGATGATGTTTTCGGTCATATTTATGCAGAAATATAGAAAATTCTAAAGGATTCACAAACTTTCAAGCACCACTGTACACACCATGGCACTGATTCGTGCGATATACATTATAAATAATATAATGAATAATTGAACAGGCAAACTAATTTTCGACCTACCTTTGTGTTTTTTGGTGTACATGTGAAGTTCGATAGTCCTTGCCCCTCCGCTAGCGTAGTTTATCATGTCAGAACACAATGAGCAAAGTACTTTTCCTGGGATGTCTATTTTCCGTATGTGATCACCGAGCTTCGTTGTGATAATCTGCTTGTCGATTTCGACATTCAGTGTTCTTTCTAACCAAGCCCATCGAAAACAGTTCTTTATTCCTGCACCTTTATCAATCTCCCTTGCTCGATCCTCTTCTTTCTTATCTAGGACTTTTGCCATTGTCGATATGCTAAAATATCCCGCCTGAATATGTGTCTTTCCGATGTTACCAATGCGTATCGTCAAACAGTGTGTACGGTCGGTGAACAGCGATTGCAAGCCACGTGTGGAGAGTATGCGTACTTGTGTTTATACACTGCACGCGATGGGATTTCCCGAAAATTCTACCCCAAATAAGTCGAACACTGTCGCAAAAGTGAATGTTAATTACGACATGTTGAAAGACTCGAGTGTGTTAACCCGGAGCCCACCAAGAATCAAGACGTTTTAAGGGGATCACAGATCGTTAACCATACCCCCCCGCGAAAATTTCTCAAAGGATTTACATCGATCTCAAAAACAATAATTTTGGTCTGAAAAAGTAGGAAATCCGCCGATGGGCGGAAAATTCTCATCCCTGACTGCTGCACTAACAACACCAAGTCGCGGGTGAGCTCGTGTTGGCCTTCGCTAACACTACTGCTGAATGTTACACCGCCTAGAAGGCAATTGGACTGCCACGCAAACAGCACCAAGTTGCAGGTAAGCTCACGTTGGCCTTCGAGAATGCTGATATGAAGAGTGTGTGTATATAATAATAATAATAATAATAATATTGGTTGGCTTTTTTCATGGTATATCAGATATATTCCATTCAGCTACTCGTCTTTGACTCGTTCAATATCATGCGAGCTGAATGGAATATATGTGATATACCATGAAAAAAGCCAGCCAATATTATTTAAAAACAACCCCGATTCCCAAAAAGTTGTGACAAAGAACAAATTGTAAATAAAAACGGAATGCAATGATGATGTGGAAGTTTCAAAATTCCATATTTTATTCAGAATAGAACATAGATGACATATCAAATGTTTAAACTGAGAAAATGCAACATTTAAAGAGAAAAACTAGGTGATTTTAAATTTCATGACAACAACACATCTCAAAAAAGTTGGGACAAGGCCATGTTTACCACTGTGAGACATCCCCTTTTCTCTTTACAACAGTCTGTAAACGTCTGGGGACTGAGGAGACAAGTTGCTCAAGTTTAGGGATAGGAATGTTAACCCATTCTTGTCTAATGTAGGATTCTAGTTGCTCGACTGTCTTCGGTCTTTTTTGTCGTATCTTCCGTTTTATGATGCGCCAAATTTTTTCTATGGGTGAAAGATCTGGACTGCAGGCTGGCCAGTTCAGTACCCGGACCCTTCTTCTACGCAGCCATGATGCTGTAATTGATGCAGTATGTGGTTTGGCATTGTCATGTTGGAAAATGCAAGGTCTTCCCTGAAAGAGACGTCGTCTGGATGGGAGCATATGTTGCTCTAGAACCTGGATATACCTTTCAGCATTGATGGTGTCTTTCCAGATGTGTAAGCTGCCCATGCCACACGCACTAATGCAACCCCATACCATCAGAGATGCAGGCTTCTGAACTGAGCGCCGATAACAACTTGGGTCGTCCTTCTCCTCTTTAGTCCGAATGACACGGCGTCCCTGATTTCCATAAAGAACTTCAAATTTTGATTCGTCTGACCACAGAACAGTTTTCCACTTTGCCACAGTCCATTTTAAATGAGCCTTGGCCCAGAGAAGACGTCTGAGCTTTTGGATCATGTTTAGATACGGCTTCTTCTTTGAACTATAGAGTTTTAGCTGGCAACAGCGGATGACACGGTGAATTGTGTTCACAGATAATGTTCTCTGGAAATATTCCTGAGCCCATTTTGTGATTTCCAATACAGAAGCATGCCTGTATGTGATGCAGTGCCGTCTAAGGGCTCGAAGATCACGGGCACCCAGTATGGTTTTCCGGCCTTGACCCTTACGCACAGAGATTCTTCCAGATTCTCTGAATCTTTTGATGATATTATGCACTGTAGATGATGATATGTTCAAACTCTTTGCAATTTTACACTGTTGAACTCCTTTCTGATATTGCTCCACTATTTGTCGGCGCAGAATTAGGGGGATTGGTGATCCTCTTCCCATCTTTACTTCTGAGAGCCGCTGCCACTCCAAGATGCTCTTTTTATACCCAGTCATGTTAATGACCTATTGCTAATTGACCTAATGAGTTGCAATTTGGTCCTCCAGCTGTTCCTTTTTTGTACCTTTAACTTTTCCAGCCTCTTATTGCCCCTGTCCCAACTTTTTTGAGATGTGTTGCTGTCATGAAATTTCAAATGAGCCAATATTTGGCATGAAATTTCAAAATGTCTCACTTTCGACATTTGATATGTTGTCTATGTTCTATTGTGAATACAATATCAGTTTTTGATATTTGTAAATTATTGCATTCCATTTTTATTTACAATTTGTACTTTGTCCCAACTTTTTTGGAATTAGGGTTGTATTATTATTCTATTCAGGTTATTATTATTTCATCCGGATGACAGGTAATGAGTTTATGCCATCATGTGTTGTCCGTTGTCTGTCCGGCATCATCCACATTTCATGAAAATCACTTCTCTTCTCTCAGTTCTTCACCAATTTTTATTCTTTGTGGCAGGAAGGTCGGTCTGCCTGGGGTGCATATACTGTAGCTTCTACCCAAATTTGCATAATTGCAATTGATAATGAAGATATGGAGTAATTAATCAATCCCTAATGAGCAGTTTCCACACAAATCGCTTCTTTTCCCTCAATTCTTCACTGATTTTGATTCTTTCTGGCATGAAGGTAGGGGAGCCTAGGGTATATAAAACTTCTACCCAGATTTGCTTCATTACAATTATTAATGACGTTATAGAATAATTAAGCCTTAATGAGCAGTTCAACAACAACAAAAAAATCGCTTCTTCTCAGTCAATTCTTTGTCGTTTTGGATTCTTTCTGGCAAATAGGTCGCTATTCTTTGGGTGTATATAGCTTCTATACTGTATATGTATCACTTGTATATAGTGTATATAGCTTGCAATATTTATTGCGCAAGGTGGCCCACTTTAGATCGTTCCTTCTAGACTAGACGGGGACCGAGTGACCTACACCATCACTGACGGCCTTGTTATTCTATTCAACTCCACTTTTTAGGCAATGCCGAATATATATATATATATATATATATATATATATATATATATATATATATATATATATATATATAAATAAAACCTTTTAATGCCTAATTGCTTCACAGTGATGGTTACATGTATAACACTGACGCTTAATCAGAGCTTTTAACCAGGGCTTTGAACCGGTTCAAGGAACGAAAACGAAAACCTGGAACTTTTTCTATTTCACATGGAACAGAAACGAAACCAGAAACTTTATTATTTTTTATGTTCCGGAACAGAAACGCTTATTAAAAATAATGGTAACCGGTTAATACCGGTTTTTATTTCATTCCTCAAAGTTTCCGTAGCCTACAAATAAAAAAAGTCATTCTTCTCCTGCACAAGTTTCTATGACCCGCTGGGATTCACTTCCTGTGTGACGTTCGCTGACTGAATGGAGAGCGCGGGAGGGTGGACTACTATCACGTCTCCACATCTTAAATAAGAGGTAAATATTGCAGTCTATCGTTATTCAAAAACGTCAATTTCAAACACGATATCAATATATTTGTCCACGTTAATGAGAGGCTCGCGGACATTAAATGACGTTAACCTCTGTTAGCCTATCAATGCATAGGGCCTGACTAGCCTTTGGTAACACACTAAACGAATTATCTTTCATTTTTGGCACTTTTTCTGTTTGTGTAGATGGGAAGACATACTGAGAATCCAAATCGCCAACATTTGAAATAATAATTGTTTTGAATTATTTCTTGTCTTATTTAATGAAGGTTGTAATAGAATTAGCCTACATTTGGCTTAAGCTGGATGAGACAGAGACATAATTTTATAGCCATTTGTTAAACAGCTGACAGGGAACATAATTAACCGTTCCGGGAACGAAATTTTTTTGTTCTAACCGGTTCGGGAACGTCTATTTAATGGTGGAACCCAAAACTGGAAACGTTAAAATTCCGTTTCTGTTCGGAACGAACCAATAGGAAAAAAATTCTGGTTCAAAGCCCTGCATTTAACACAACATTATAAAATAATGTAAGAGAACATAACATATAAATAGATGGCATTAGATATATGTTATAATATAAGAAGGTTCATGTGAAGCATGTCACGGAGTACAGTAATGTTGACAGGTGTTAACGACAATGTCTTGATGAAACAGTTTAGCAGATAATCTGCTAATTGGGCTGGAACACAACTACTTTGAAAGAACAGACTATCATTTATGTTCTCTCTCTCGCTCTACACACACACGCACACACACATGATACAATCGTCCAACATTACCATCTTATCTCACATTTATGCCAGTTCACTGTATTGTATTGGACTGTACATTGTAAAAAAAATCCCGTTGTTTTTACGGAAAAAAACTGGCAGCTGGAGTCACCAGAAAAAATCCGTAAAATATACAGCAAAACGGTAATTGCTTTTACAGCACAGCATGTACATTTTACAGTTTAAAGTAGCAAATATAACAGAAGTCCAGTGTTTTATATGCTGGATTTAACTGTAAAATGTACAACCTGTACCGTAAAAGCAATTACCGTTTTGCTGTATATTTTACGGATTTTTTCTGGTGACTCCAGCTGCCAGTTTTTTTCCGTAAGAACAACGGGATTTTTGTATGCTGGTTTCAATGATCTACTAGACAGATATTTTTTTGGGGGGGGGCTTTTTTCACCTTTATTGAATAGGACAATGTAGAGACAGGAAATGAGCTAGAGAGAGACTGGGAAATGACCTTGGGTCAGAATCGAACCCGGGTCCCCAGATTCACGGTATGGCGCCTTAGTCGACTGAGCCACGACAGTGGCCGTTTTTGTATTTTTTTTAACAGGGCAATTATGTAATTTTAACTATCACATTCTGTTTTAGTATTACAGTTTGTCTGTGTTTAAACTACAACAATTTGTAAATTCTACAAAAAAATATGATCAATTCAACATATTCTTACTGTTAAATTAACAGTGGTATTTGGTGAGGAGTTTTACAGTATATTGATGTAAATTACACACTGCTTCATTGTTTTTGTATTTACAGTTTTTTTATGTCATGATTTTACATAAATTCCCTGTTAATTCTACGGACATTTTTTACAGTGTACTGCATGTCTTATTGTGCGCAACCAAAACCAAAAATCCAGTTTCCAAACAACATACCTTTATAATAAGACTCATATTTGCGTACACATCCTGGACATTAATCAGATATTATTGTGCTACATATTGATGCTGTCTAATAAAGACCTGTCCACACATTTTTATAAAACCCGAGGTCGTTTTTTCGCCAACAGTTCTCTTTAAGAGGTTCTTCTTAGAAAAAAGTGCAACTTGACAGAGCTAATGAGGCAACATGGTGGTTGTTTTCTAATACATCAAGTCCACAAATGAAAAGAATGTATTGAGGTCACCAAGAATGTCACGTACTGTAATGTACGCTCAATGGCCACTTTATTAGGAACTCCCATCCACCTGCTCTTTTATGCAGCTCTCTAATCAGCCGATCCTTCGACAGCAGCCCAATGCATCAAATCACGCAGATACAAATCAAGAGCGTCAGTTAATTAAAGGGGAACTGAAGTCATTTTTAAACTTGCTTTATTTCTTAATTAACGTGCTATTCAATTACGTTTTCAGTTTTATTAACCTTATATCGTGACTTGTATTGGCATATTATATTACACTTATCGGCCTTTTCGGTTTCTAGCCATGTTGAATGTCTTTCGTATTGTCCAAGGCAGGCGTCGCTTATCCGCGCGATCTTCACGAGACTTGTGTGAGACTTCAAACGTGAAGTATCAGCGCCGCCATTTTGAAAACTGCGGCCAGATCACCATATCATTCCAATTTAGATTAATTTCGAGATTTCCCAGCTTCATCAGTGATGGAGATTATTCCATACGACTTCAAACCAACGTGGAGCAGAGAAGAGCTGGAAAGTTGACAGGATAAGGACGAGTCCGTCGCGCTGGTATTTACCGTAAAATACCAAATAATAGCCGAGTTCCAATTAACCGCCGAGTTCCCTTTAACGGCCGGGTGTACGCATGTGTTGTGACAAATAAAGGCCGGTTCCGAATACTCGCCGGGGTCTAAAAAAAAAAAAGCGTCCGAACGTTCTATCTAGAATCTTGAGGCCCAGCACTTTTCTGGTTTTCTGGTGTTTAAACGATTTTGCATTGCATAGTTTTCTACCGAAACAATATGAATGAATGAATGAATGAATGAATGAATGAATGAATGCAAAATGAAATTATTTCTATAATACGGTTTACAACATTTTGTTACGTGATAATAAACATGCCATTTCAATGTTATAATCTTGGTCTACCGTAATATTTCTTGAGGAATGCAACTCCGTAACTTTTGACAGATGTCTTAGCCACCCCTTTGGGTATACCCAACGAAAGCCAGCGTGTGTGGTGACATTGCGGACTGCGGGTTTCCAAGGTTGGACTGCTGCTTCTGTTAAACGACCTAAATTGCCGAATGCATGCGTCAAAGCACACACTGAGTTTTATTAAAGACCTTATACCATTTCACTTGCCCTTACCCATTCGGATCTGGAAGACGCTTTACAAAAAAGGTGAGAGCATTCTAACATGCATTTCAGTCTGCTCGCGGCCAATCTAATCCAAGGGGCCTTTTCAACAAGTAATCTGTCGTGCAAGTTGGGCAGAAGCACGCGTCAGGCAGGCAACATGTAGGCCTACAAGTCAGTAACCTATTCAACTAACTTTCATCAGAACTTTAAGTTTTCTACGGGGTCGAGCCACCGTACCAACTCACTCGGGGAATAGGCTCATATCGGCCAAATAGGGAGACGTCTTGGAGAGAAACGTGATGCAAGATGACAGTATGTAGCCACTGCAGGTCACTTATTTTTCAGCATAAGAAAAAACCCTTTGGTTTGACACTTCGCACCCTAATTATGTTGCTTCAACGTCGCGCCCTCCATGCAATTTCAGATTGACAGACATTGCGAAGCGCAAAGGGTGGAGGCTGCATGGGTGAGGGTGATAGCAAGTGACCATAACTTTGCAGAGTAATTAAATCACAGTGCTGCGCACAGACAATGGTGTGGTTTCTTGATTATTTTGTAAAGCATGCGCTTAACTAGTCATTAACAGGAAAAGGTGTGTGATTTATCCTTTATCCACCCCGACTGTGCCATGCGAAGATGCATTCTGCGTCTTCAAAATTCCCCGAAGTCGGCACCATGCTATCTGTAATCTAACTCTAAACAAACTGTAAGTTATACTGGTTAAAAGTAGGCCTATCTGAGAATGATTTTTTTCCCCGTTTTGAGGTAGATTTTGGGGAAGGTGTTTGTGAAGAAGGAATTAATCGCCTGTTCCAAATAGCCGCCTAGTCTCTAATACGCGCCGGGTCTCTTACGTGATTGAGACAAATAATCGCCCGGGCTATTATTTGGTATTTTACGGTACGTCATTATTGTTTCACAATTAAAACATGCCAAATCAGGCGACTGGTGGGTTTTGAAAATAATAAATACATGCGTGTATTTTTGTGATAAATACATATTATACCGAGCGCATTTCCCATATAATCCTCACTAAGGTTTTGGAGAGCACTACGAAATGGCGTCCCCACGATATAGTGCCCTATATAGTGAGTAGGAAGCGATTTTGGACACAGGGAAAACTTCCGGCTTGATTACATCAGCATTCGAAGGCAGATGTCGGTCACTTTGATTTCCGTCGTACGTTTTACTTCCGTCCTACAACGTCTCGCACAGGTCTCAGCGAATCTCGTTTACGGCCATTGCTTTGACATATGGACTGATATATTACATACGGTATTATTTCAAACGCTCATAATTTGCTATAGGAGTGACAAAATACATCTCAAAAATACATCCCTATATTTTGTAAAATGAGATAAATAATCTCATCTCATTATCTGTAGCCGCTTTATCCTGTTCTACAGGGTCGCAGGCAAGCTGGAGCCTATCCCAGCTGACTACGGGCGAGAGGCAGGGTACACCCCTGGACAAGTCGCCAGGTCATCACAGGGCTGACACATAGACACAGACAACCATTCACACTCACATTCACACCTACGGTCAATTTAGAGTCACCAGTTAACCTAACCTGCATGTCTTTGGACTGTGGGGGAAACCGGAGCACCCGGAGGAAACCCACGCGGACACGGGGAGAACATGCAAACTCCACACAGAAAGGCCCTCGCTGGCCACGGGGCTCGAACCCGGACCTTCTTGCTGTGAGGCGACAGTGCTAACCACTACACCACCGTGCCGCCCTTGAGATAAATAAAATTTTGAAAATAAAAAAAAATTGCCTTCAGTTCTCCTTTAATGTTCACAATGTTCAAACATCAGAATGGGAAAAATTGTGATCTCAGAGTGTGACTTTCACTGTGGCATGGGTGTTGGTTTGAGCATTTCAGAAACGGCAGATCTCCTGGGGTTTTCACACACACAACAATCTCTAGAGTTTACACAGAATGGTGTGAAAAACAAAAAACATCGAGTGAGTGAGTGAGCGAGTGAGTGAGTGAGCGACAGTTCTGTGGGTTGAAACAAACACCTTGTTGATAAGAGAGCTCAGAGGAAAATAACCAGATTGGTTCAAGCTTTTTTTGCCAGGAAGGATATAGTAACTTGGAGCAACTCTTGACAACCACGCCGAGCAGAAAAGCATCTCAGCATGCAACAGCAGAACACCACACTGGGTTCCAGTCCTGCAGCCAAGAACAGGAGTCTAAAGGTGATGATACACGGGGCAACTTTTTGGGCAATGTTGCCGAGCAATGTTGCTGGCAACGGGCAACTAGGTGAGACACAGGGCAACTTTTCAGGGCAACTAACAATGGGCAACAACAGTTAGCAACGGCAGTTTACAGTTAGCTAAAAAAAATCGATGTCTTAATTTTTGCTGTGACCATTTAATCAAGCTGTCTGTTGTTTTTTAGAGCTATGGTGAGGTAAATTCCTCCATATAGAATATTAAAATAACAACTTACCGGCGTAAAAACAGATGAGGAGTCTCTCCATCTCTTCACTCCACTGACACTGAGCGGCCGCCATATTTGTTTGAAATTTCTGATCCGAACCTCACCGGAGGTCACATGACTCGATACTCGCGTTCTGATTGGCTTATCTCAAAAAGTTGCCAGAGATTATCAAAACCATTCAGAAAGAAACAATGTTGCCCAATCTTAATAGAAAAGAGTCAAAACGCAATTGCCCAGCAACATTGCTCGGCAACATTGCCCAAAAAGTTGCCCCGTGTATCATCACCATTAGAATCAACAACAAGTTCCTGTTAAAATGGCCCGTGAGTGTATGTCATGCCCATGAATTATAATGTTCATTCTCATGGCCATGGTGCTGTAATCTATTTTAAGTTATACAGCACGGTAAGTATTAACAAGCTCACGCTGTTTCCTTTTTTCCCCCCTACTCTCATGAGTTAAAGTAATACAACACCACGGTTTGAACAAGCATCTCATCATGCCCAATTACCGCATTACTTCCATTACAGCCCTCGCAAAATGATATGCTTTCTGCAACCCTTAGTTTCAATTAGCGAGAAGGATTAATTAATCGATGGACCAATAATGGAGTTGGAGCATGCTGGAGAGAAGCGAAGGCATTTCACCCACACAAGGAGGAGACTCATGATGCCAGCGCTGCACTGCTCGTCCCTGACCGATAATAGCGAGTAATTGCCCCAGCAGGTTTCAGGTACGTGTGTGTGTGTGTGTGTGTGTGCTTGGACAGTTCTCTCCCAGTGTGGGTGGCAGAATGGTGTCAGGCTCATTCACTGATGAGCTACTTATGTCCTCCAAGCTCACCTTTCTCCAAGGGGGATGTTTTAATGCATGGTGTTCTATCTTTGCCATCATTCTCAGGGAAAAAGAAAAAAAACACAACACAAATATGGCCACATTTTCCCGAAGCCTTGAGACCTACGAATGAAGTTCTGCTCCTTTTCCATCAGAAATATGTTGCATAAAATAATACTTTATTTACAGGGTAGCTCTATAGGGTCTTCATAACACATTTATGAGCACTGCATAAATATTTATAGACTGTGTGAAGACATATGGGAAGATCAAATCTCGAAATTTCAGTGTCGAGTAATTTCAGTGATGCTTTATGTGAATGAAACTACATAGGGCCTTCATAACAGATTAATAAACACTGCACACACACACACACACACACACACACACACACACATATATATATATATATATATATATATATATATATATATATATATATATATGAAAAGAAAAATAAAGGGGCATGAAGCATGAAATTCCCAGATTTCACAATGAAATCATTTTGTGGTACCTTCATAGTGTCTTTATAAGACATACGTAAGCATTTCATGAGTACTTTATGTTAGTGAAGCGTGCCTACATAGCTCACTTTCATCATAAGCACTGCATAAAAATACAAGGTGTTTCAAAAAACGTGATATTAGTTGAGATGTAAATATCCCAGAAACTACATAGTCTAGGCAAATGAAACTGAACAGGCTTAATGTTGAGCAATATAAGATTTATTCCTCAAAATTTGAACAAGAAATTCAAAGGTATGTGGATTCCATGAACGATTTCGCAAATTTTCGACTTGTTCGACTGTGTTTGAGCGTACTCTAACACACAAAGCACCTTTTCTTCTCCAGTGAATGCCATTTCTATACGTAAAAAGATAAAAACAAAAAACATGCTGTAAAGTTTGAGGTCAATTGAACGAGGATTGGCAAAGTTATTAGATTGCGAAATGATGTACGGTACAATTTTTTGAAACACCCTGTATATATTCTATAAAACATACCGGTAACTACATCTGACTTTTTTTTTTTTTCAATGGACCTACATAGGGCCTTTATAACATTCATAAGTATTGCATAAGAAATAAGAAAGACAGGACCTTTAAATTTCACTGACATTTCAGTCGAAAGTGATTTTAAGGTCCCTAAATAGGGCCTTTATTACACATTCATAAACATAATAAAGTACCTAGATAAGGCCTTTATAACACAGTCATAGCAGTGCATAAATACCTTTTATATAAATAAAGGAACCTCAAATTCCCAAACTTCAGTGTAATTACTTCGATATACCTACGAAAACATTCATAAACATTTTATGAATGTTTATATGTAAATAAACAAAGGAATTTCAAATTCCCAAATTTCAGTCGTAGGTTATTTTGGTGAGCCTCCATAGGATCACTTTCATAAGCACCATATAGATATTTAGATGAATATATACATTGTTGAGCAATTTATATCATTGTTTTAATCTCACAAGAGATACAGTACTGTGCAAAAGTCTTCATCACCCTATTTTTTTCAAAAAAATTTCAATTTTATGATTTATACATTATTGAGTCAGTACAAAAACATTTTAGAGTTCCAAACATTCTTTTTTTTTCAGCACAAAATTAAATGTTACAGGAAAAAAAAAATGTTTGTATCTGAGCAGCATATTCCATAAGAGCCCACTTTTCAGATTTAAAAAAAGAAAACATAATGAAGGCTGCTGGGTTTTGGTGCAAAATGAAGACGCGAGTGTGACGGTCAAAGTGTCCAGAAGAACTGTGGCTGGTTCTGGAAGATGCTCAGTAAAACCTACAGCTCATTTCCGCATAAAACTGCACTCACTGGACCTGAGACTACTATTTTTTTTTAAGTAAAGAGAATTTCGTCTCACACCAAATATCGACTTTGTTGAATTTATTATGGCTTCCTGCTTATACTATTTTTTTTAAAGTTGAAACATTTTATTTTATTATATGTTAGCTGTTTTTGGTCTTTAGCATTTCTTTACATGTACCTAAGACTTTTGCACAGGACTGTTTCTCAATATATCTCATCTCTCATCTCATTATCTGTAGCCGCTTTATCCTGTTCTACAGGGTCGCAGGCAAGCTGGAGCCTATCCCAGCTGACTACGGGCGAAAGGCGGGGTACACCCTGGACAAGTCGCCAGGTCATCACAGGGCTGACACATAGACACAGACAACCATTCACACTCACATTCACACCTACGCTCAATTTAGAGTCACCAGTTAACCTAACCTGCATGTCTTTGGACTGTGGGGGAAACCGGAGCACCCAGAGGAAACCCACACAGACACGGGGAGAACATGCAAACTCCACACAGAAAGGCCCTCGCCAGCCACGGGGCTCGAACCCGGACCTTCTTGCTGTGAGGCGACAGCGCTAACCACTACACCACCGTGCCGCCCCTATCTCAATATATATATTTTACTAAAAGGATACTTATATTCATGGAAGTTCACAGTAGAAAGTTCACAAAGTCCTCCGATAACAGAATTCATTCATTCATTCATTCATTATCTCTAGCCGCTTTATCCTTCTACAGGGTCACAGGCAAGCTGGAGCCTATCCCAGCTGACTACGGGCGAAAGGCGGGGTACACCCTGGACAAGTCGCCAGGTCATCACAGGGCTGACACATAGACACAGACAACCATTCACACTCACATTCACACCTACGGTCAATTTAGAGTCACCAGTTAACCTAACCTGCATGTCTTTGGACTGTGGGGGAAACCGGAGCACCCGGAGGAAACCCACGCGGACACGGGGAGAACATGCAAACTCCACACAGAAAGGCCCTCGCCGGCCCCGGGGCTCGAACCCAGGACCTTCTTGCTGTGAGGCGACAGCGCTAACCACTACACCACCGTGCCGCCCCGATAACAGAATTATCAATGCAAATTTGATTACCTCTTTAGTTTCAGGGATTAAAACAGTGAAGGTTGGCTGACATATGGGCTTCAGATATATAAGTGGAGTGATGGACATGATGGTTCCTAATGGTTTTGAATGAAACTGGAGAACCACTTCTGTTGAAGAGCTCCTATAAGAGGTAGATCTCAAATCCACACTCAAAAGGTAAGATGGACACTTCATAAAAGATTTCAGTAATATTGGCTGGCATCGGGTGGGATGTCAGATATATTCCATTTTGAACGAGTCGAAGATGAGTAGCTGAATGGAATATATTTGATATACCATGAAAAAAGCCAGCCAATATTATTATTATACGGTACATACACATTCCTTTTAGATGTTCAACACGTCTTTCTCTTTCAAAATTATCGTAAAATCTTCCAGACTTAACGAAGCAACCCTGGCAGCCATGTTTGTTTACAAATTGTCACAGTTGCTCACTCGTGCAGAAGTTTTACATCTCTGACGTGTGGCGTCATGTTGTCTTGACAACCTTGCAATATCATAAACCATATTCAACGCTCATTCTCCATTGGATAGAGTGATGTAATACACATAGGATACGCCAGCATTTCTCAACCAATGGGCCGCGAAACGCCATCTAGCGGACCGCAATTTTTTTTCTAAGTTGAAGCTAATTTTTACTCATAGTAGGGTACATTTGGTGAGTTGCATCCAATATCACATCCACCTCATTCAGCTATGGTCACGCTATAGCTCGTGATGCTTTACGACGGGTTATCGATGAAAATGAGGCGTTTTGGTGGCGATATACACGTGAGCTAAAAGTTGTGGTCACACAGCAGGTGAACACTTGACTGTCACGCCTTTGTGCGCTTGAGTCTGGCGCATCTCGAGCGGCTGTGTTCACTCATGGAGAGCATTGTGCACGCTCTTGGGACCCAGTCGTTATGGGAAACACCTGATACTGATTTGCGTGCAATCAGTACATGCAGATACGGATGCTATTTTCACAGAGGCTTTGCGAAGTATTATCACTATCACTGTCAAGGTTTGTTTCTAGCCATATTAATAATGCTCTTTAAATACTCTGCTTTGCTTTTGTTTTTATAAATATCACGCATGCTAATGAATACTCTTCCTGCACTTCGATCCGTCTCCCGCTGTCTATCTTGTAGTGTCCTGATCCCCAGATCTTTAACCCAGCCATGTATTAAAAAGTTGTAGGCCTCCATGCTCTTCCAGGTTTCATCTGTGTGTCCGTGCAGAATGATGTCTGCAGCACCAGGTAGTTTGAGATGTCGGGGAACTCAATGGATGGATAATTTTCCAAATCATTAGAAAAATCCTTCTTTGTTAACGTGTAAGGATCTAATCCCATTGAGTGGCTTCTTTTTCCATGTCTTGGTTTTAATAACTTGCTTGTTTTCTGTACACAAACATGGCAATAAGTTCTTGTGTTAATGGACCAGACTCCACTTTTGGATCATTAATCCCTTTGGACTGAGAATGCCCTGCATGCATGGGTTTATGTCAGCTTCTGGCACATCCAGACAATTTTAAATACAATACCTACAATTAAAAACAGCTTGTTTTTATTGTATTTATTTCATTCCTGGGCTCCCATCTGTAACAAGGAGTGATGTTGCATCCCATTAATACACTTTACAGTAGGTTATTATGTCCTAACAGAATAAATGGGGATATTTTTTTTAATGGGCCCTGACTCGTTACAAGTATGAATAGGTGGGCCTTAAAGTAGAAAATGTTGAGAACCCCTGGGATAAGCGATATGCTAACAATACTGTATGCTATCAAACCAAATGAATGAAACCCACTAGAAGGGAATAGAATACGTGTTTATTCCATGGAAAAAGTGACCTGTATGTATAATAATTAAATAATATTGGTTGGCGTTGAGTGGTATATCAGATCTATTCCATTCAGTTAGCATGATACTGAACAAGTCGAAGACAAGTAGCTGAATGGAATATATCTGATACCACAAAAAAACAGGCATTATTATTATTATTATTATTATTATTATTATTATTATTATTATACATACACATTCAATGGAACAATTATACTTAAGAACAGGGGGGTTACTTACAGTACCAATATTGAATGCTGATTCTGATCAAATGTAATGCAATGTTCTGTCAATCCAATGTACAAAGTCAAAGTTCTAACAATAAAAATGGTACAAGTCCAAAAAGCCTGAACAACAACCCAACTGATATACAACCCTGATTCCAAAAAAGTTGGGACAAAGTACAAATTGTAAATAAAAATGGAATGCAATAATTTACAAATCTCAAAAACTGATATTGTATTCACAATAGAACATAGACAACATATCAAATGTCGAAAGTGAGACATTTTGAAATTTCATGCCAAATATTGGCTCATTTGAAATTTCATGACAGCAACACATCTCAAAAAAGTTGGGACAGGGGCAATAAGAGGCTGGAAAAGTTAAAGGTACAAAAAAGGAACAGCTGGAGGACCAAATTGCAGCTCATTAGGTCAATTGGCAATAGGTCATTAACATGACTGGGCATAAAAAGAGCATCTTGGAGTGGCAGCGGCTCTCAGAAGTAAAGATGGGAAGAGGATCACCAATCCCCCTAATTCTGCGCCGACAAATAGTGGAGCAATATCAGAAAGGAGTTCGACAGTGTAAAATTGCAAAGAGTTTGAACATATCATCATCTACAGTGCATAATATCATCAAAAGATTCAGAGAATCTGGAAGAATCTCTGTGCGTAAGGGTCAAGGCCGGAAAACCATACTGGGTGCCCGTGATCTTCGGGCCCTTAGACGGCACTGCATCACATACAGGCATGCTTCTGTATTGGAAATCACAAAATGGGCTCAGGAATATTTCCAGAGAACATTATCTGTGAGCACAATTCACCGTGCCATCCGCCGTTGCCAGCTAAAACTCTATAGTTCAAAGAAGAAGCCGTATCTAAACATGATCCAGAAGCACAGACGTCTTCTCTGGGCCAAGGCTCATTTAAAATGGACTGTGGCAAAGTGGAAAACTGTTCTGTGGTCAGACGAATCAAAATGTGAAGTTTTTTATGGAAATCAGGCACGCCGTGTCATTCAGACTAAAGAGGAGAAGGACGACCCAAGTTGTTATCGGTGCTCAGTTCAGAAGCCTGTATCACTGATGGTATGGGGTGGCATTAGTGCGTGTGGCATGGGCAGCTTACACATCTGGAAAGACACCATCAATGCTGAAAGGTATATCCAGGTTCTAGGGCAACATATGCTCCCATCCAGACGACGTCTCTTTCAGGGAAGACCTTGCATTTTCCAACATGACAATGCCAAACCACATACTGCATCAATTATAGCATCATGGCTGCGTAGAAGAAGGGTCCGGGTACTGAACTGGCCAGCCTGCAGTCCAGATCTTTCACCCATAGAAAACATTTGGCGCATCATAAAACGGAAGATACGACAAAAAAGACCTAAGACAGTTGAGCAACTAGAATCCCACATTAGACAAGAATGGGTTAACATTCCTATCCCTAAACTTGAGCAACTTGTCTCCTCAGTCCCCAGACGTTTACAGACTGTTGTAAAGAGAAAAGGGGATGTCTCACAGTGGGAAACATGGCCTTGCCCCAACTTTTTTGGAATCAGGGGTGTACAAGCTATATCTAGGTAGACAGTTCAAGCTCAAAGTTACTTTTGGTCGTAGTTAATTGTTACATTGCAGTTATTCAAAACAAAAAGGGCTTTGCTGAGTGAAGTCCACGAGTGAAGTCCTCTTATAAAAGTCTCCGTCACTTTTCCTCACTTCCAAGTAGAACTTTGACAATGTTTCCACTATTGCTCTCTTTTCCAGTTTTTCTCTGTCCATTGGTCTGTTATTCTCTTATATATCTACGTGAAGAATATCTAATGACGTTTTGGTAGCCTTTCAGATGTTCAGCGCATCTTTAGTTTCTATTTTATGACTTCTACGTTATCGAGCACTGATTTAGCCTTGTCTTCTCTCTCTCCTGGCTGACAAAGAAATGATTGTGTGCATGCGCAGCAGAAAAGTTGTCACTGGATCTTTGCATGAGCTCCGATGTGTGACGTCGTGCTGTCTTGACAACGTGCAATGTTATAACAATATTGCACCCTCATTCTCCATTGGGAAGAGTACCTAAGACTTTTGCACAGGACTGTATCTCAATATATCTCATCTCATCTCTCATCTCATCTCATTATCTGTAGCCGCTTTATCCTGTTCTACAGGGTCGCAGGCAAGCTGGAGCCTATCCCAGCTGACTACGGGCGAGAGGCGGGGTACACCCTGGACAAGTCGCCAGGTCATCACAGGGCTGACACATAGACACAGACAACCATTCACACTCACACTTACGGTCAATTTAGAGTCACCAGTTAACCTAACCTGCATGTCTTTGGACTGTGGGGGAAACCGGAGCACCCGGAGGAAACCCACGCGGACACGGGTTGAACATGCAAACTCCGCACAGAAAGGCTCTCGCCAGCCACGGGGCTCGAACCCGGACCTTCTTGCTGTGAGGTGACAGCGCTAACCACTATACCACCGTGCCGCCTACATAATAGTGATCAAAATATAATTCATTTGTGTCATTTTATGTCATGTTCAAACTTTAATGTCATCTCAGAGTTACAGAAATCCTCCATAAAACATTTATGCAATGCTTTTGAATGTGCTACGAAGGCCGAATGTAGGTTCTTCTTTATATAAAACGTTACCATCGTTCCAAGAGTGGAGCTCCACTGTTCTGGCTGGGGATAGAGCATCTTTAATATATCTTTAATACTAAATGATCAATGTAGAAACACTGTACATCTAGAACAGCTTTGAATTCACAGTCCCTGTTCACTGGAACTGTCTTCTTTCCCTTTCCGTGTTTTCTCCTCATCCACCGTTATCCTCCCCTCTCATTACTCCAACTGCAGGCGGGTACGCTCACTATGACTGGCTCACGCCACTGTAACCTGCATCAATAATTCTCTTCCATCACTATCAAAAACATGAATATTTCTCCATGCAGCATGCAAGCTTCAAAAGATGTTCTGTATATTAAGTATAAAGCAAACATACTGATGATCACGAGCTGTTCATTCGACACCATGTCATGAAAACATGGAACATTTTATTAATTAGTCCACTGATGTATTAACCAGTCGAAATCATTTCCTCTCATGAATAACGCCTCCATTGTAACCGGGTCGTACTCGATTTATTATTTTTGTTCTGATAAATGAAAAAAAATCTGAATATATTCAAGGCATCTACTGAAACATTCACACATATCATCCTCTCCATGGCCACAGGTTCGCCCCAACTCAGGCATGTGATCTGTACGAGCTCTTCCTTTGGGTTTCATGTTGTCATGGCATCATTATGGAAAAATAAATAAAAAAAGGTGTAGATACCCAGATTTAGCACAGCCTCAGCCACACACTCCTACGCACTATAACACGACTTCTGAATCAGGTGGCTTTATCACCTACCACGGCCAAAAATGTTAAAATCTAAAATATTTTAAACTGTGACTCCTTTAAACTCAAATCAACCCAAACAAGATGGTTTTGGCTCACGGAGTCTGGAGAAATGGTCTATTTTTCCAACAAGTTTATGGTATTTTAGTTCACCGTGACAAACCAAAGCTTGTTATTTTGCTCTATATCTTTATATTTAAAGTGCCATTCCACCATTGGATGTATTCTTTGGCATAAAATACAATATATTTTGACAACATATATAAACGGTATCACTAGATAGAGAAATCTTTTAGCTTCAAAATGATATATCAAACATAATTTTTTGACAACGACAAGTATATTAATTTTGCGACCAAAGTCACCTACCCTTTTAATTTCCGTGCGTGATGTCATCGGCAGGTTCTCCTTCTTGTGTACCACGTGACGTGTGACGTGGCACATATTATCAGCAATGGCGGATAGAACGCGATAAAAATAATACCAATAAATCTAGCTAATACCAATAAATCTAGCTAACTGAAAGATTAACTCAAAATTTTTCGTAATTTTTTTGGCCCCCATATATGAGGAGAAATGACTCTCTCACTTTGGGGGTTTCCTGGTCTAAAAATAGACCGACACGTGGTACACAAGAAGGGGAACCTGCCGATGACATCACGTTTCACTACCGCGCGGAAATTAAAAGGGTAGGTGACTTTGGTCGCAAAATTAATATACTTGTCGTTGTCAAAAAATTATGTTTGATATATCATTCTGAAGCTAAAAGATTTCTCTGTCTAGTCATGTTGTCATAAAATATATTGTATTTTATGCCAAAGAATACATCCAATGGTGGAATGGCACTTTAAGATAATGAAGCTGAATATTTTGATCTCTTGAAAATATTGTAAAATATATGATTTTATTCAGATAAAGTGGTGGACAAATGAGGAACCTGGACACTGGGGTGAGCAGATTTTGTATCCGGGCTCGAGGTTTATGTTTTTTGGAGTTGCCTGGCAGACAAAGTAGATCATCAACCAAAGAATGACAGAAATAAAATTAAAAAAAAAATCTACTTCTTATTGACTCATTTGGTTTGTTAACGTCGCCATATAACTCAATCCAGCACAATACACATAGTATACTCACCAGCCACATTATTAGGAACACCCATCCATCCATCCATCCATCCATCCATCCATCCATCCATCCACTTGCTGTTTTATGCAGTTCTCTAACCAGCAGCACAGTGCATCAAATCATACAGATACAAATCAAGAGCTTCATTTAATGTTCACAATGTTCAAGCATCAGAATGGGAAAAAATTGTGATCTCAAAGTGTAACTTTCTTTCACTGTGGCCTGGGTGTTGGTTTGAGCCAGATGGACTGGTTGATTTGAGTATTTCAGAAATGGCTGATCTCCTGGGGTTTTCACACACAAACAACAGTCTCTAGAGTCTACACAGACAGAATGGTGTGAAAAAAAGAAAAGAAAAAAAAACGCTGAGTGAGTGAGCGACAGTTTTGTGGGTGAAAACAAACGCCTTGTTGATAGAGGTCAGAAGAAAATGACCAGATTGGTTCGAGCTTTTTGCCAGGAAGGATATATTAACTCATATAATCACTCTTTACAACCGTGGTGAGCAGAAAAGCATCTCAGCATGCAAGAGCAAAACAACATATTGGGTTCCAGTCTTTGCAGCCAAGAACAGGAGTCTTACCCGGTGTCCATAATCACTCACTCGTTCACTACTCCCTACTCACTATATAGGGAATTACTCTATAGAGGACTATATAGTAAGCTGTAAAAAAACGCTTTCAGACACTACTCTGTCGCGCCGTTATTTACGTCATTACTGTTGCACAGTTAAAACGTGCCAGATCAGTCATGTATTTTTGTGATAAATACTGTACATGTTACACCGAGCGTATTTCCCACGTTAATAAATACAAAGTACCTGCATCTTTCAGTTCTTTGAAAGAAGAACTGAAGGCAATTATTTATTATCAAAGTTCTATTTACAACCCTGATTCCAAAAAAGTTGGGACAAAGTACAAATTGTAAATAAAAATGGAATACAATAATTTACAAATCTCAAAAACTGATATTGTATTCACAATAGAACATAGACAACATATCAAATGTCGAAAGTGAGACATTTTGAAATTTCATGCCAAATATTGGCTCATTTGAAATTTCATGACAGCAACACATCTCCAAAAAGTTGGGACAGGGGCAATAAGAGGCTGGAAAAGTTAAAGGTACAAAAAAGGAACAGCTGGAGGACCAAATTGCAACTCATTAGGTCAATTGGCAATAGGTCATTAACATGACTGGGTATAAAAAGAGCATCTTGGAGTGGCAGCGGCTCTCAGAAGTAAAGATGGGAAGAGGATCACCAATCCCCCTAATTCTGCGCCGACAAATAGTGGAGCAATATCAGAAAGGAGTTCGACAGTGTAAAATTGCAAAGAGTTTGAACATATCATCATCTACAGTGCATAATATCATCAAAAGATTCAGAGAATCTAGAAGAATCTCTGTGTGTAAGGGTCAAGGCCGGAAAACCATACTGGGTGCCCGTGATCTTCGGGCCCTTAGACGGCACTGCATCACATACAGGCATGCTTCTGTATTGGAAATCACAAAATGGACTCAGGAATATTTCCAGAGAACATTATCTGTGAGCACAATTCACCGTGCCATCCGCCGTTGCCAGCTAAAACTCTATAGTTCAAAGAAGCCACTGTATCTAAACATGATCCAGAAGTGCAGACGTCTTCTCTGGGCCAAGGCTCATTTAAAATGGACTGTGGCAAAGTGGAAAACTGTTCTGTGGTCAGACAAATCAAAATTTGAAGTTCTTAATGGAAATCAGGGACGCCGTGTCATTCGGACTAAAGAGGAGAAGGACGACCCGAGTTGTTATCAGCGCTCAGTTCAGAAGCCTGCATCTCTGATGGTATGGGGTTGCATTAGTGCGTGTGGCATGGGCAGCTTACACATCTGGAAAGACACCATCAATACTGAAAGGTATATCCAGGTTCTAGAGCAACATATGCTCCCATCCAGACGACGTCTCTTTCAGGGAAGACCTTGCATTTTCCAACATGACAATGCCAAAACACATACTGCATCAATTACAGCATCATGGCTGCGTAGAAGAAGGGTCCGGGTACTGAACTGGCCAGCCTGCAGTCCAGATCTTTCACTCATAGAAAACATTTGGCGCATCATAAAACGGAAGATACGACAAAAAAGACCTAAGACAGTTGAGCAACTAGAATCCTACATTAGACAAGAATGGGTTAACATTCCTATCCCTAAACTTGAGCAACTTGTCTCCTCAGTCCCCAGACGTTTACAGACTGTTGTAAAGAGAAAAGGGGATGTCTCACAGTGGTAAACATGGCCTTGTCCCAACTTTTTTGAGATGTGTTGTTGTCATGAAATTTAAAATCACCTAATTTTTCTCTTTAAATGATACATTTTCTCAGTTTAAACATTTGATATGTCATCTACGTTCTATTCTGAATTGAATATGGAATTTTGAAACTTCCACATCATTGCATTCCGTTTTTATTTACAATTTGTACTTTTTCCCAACTTTTTTGGAATCGGGGTTGTATCTCATTTTATTAAATATAGGAATGCATTTTTGAGAGCTATTTTGTCACTGCTACAGTATAGCAAGTTACGAGTGTTTGAAATATGCTCTGTAATATATCAGTCCATATGTCAAAGCAATGGCCGTAAACGAGATTCGTTGAGACCTGTGCGAGACATCGTAGGATGGAAGTAAAACGTACAGCAGAAATCAAAATGACCAACATCTGCCAACGCTGTCAAAAGACGCACACGCCCTCTTTCGAATGCTGATGTAAATCAAGCCGGAAGTTTTGATAGCAATCAGGAAAGTTTGAAAAAAGTAGGCAGTAATCATCATTTAAACTCGTTTTCGTGCAATATTTCATTTGGAAAAGTTTTCAAAATGGCAGCACTGACACCTGGCTGACACTTCACGTTTCGAAGTCTCGCACAAGTCTCGTGAAGATCGCGCGGATAAGCGACGCCTGCCGTGGACCATCTCACCTCTCATCTCATTATCTGTAGCCGCTTTATCCTGTTCTACAGGGTCGCAGGCAAGCTGGAGCCTATCCCAGCTGACTACAGGCGAAAGGCGGGGTACACCCTGGACAAGTCGCCAGGTCATCACAGGGCTGACACATAGACACAGACAACCATTCACACTCACATTCACACCTACGCTCAATTTAGAGTCACCAGTTAACCTAACCTGCATGTCTTTGGACTGTGGGGGAAACCGGAGCACCCGGAGGAAACCCACGCGGACACGGGGAGAACATGCAAACTCCGCACAGAAAGGCCCTCGCCGGCCACGGGGCTCGAAAGCCAGACCTTCTTGCTGTGAGGCTACTAAAACCGAAAACATAACTGAATAACACATTAATAATGACTTCAGTTCTCCTTTAAATCAAGGCTGAATAATTTCTTCTTTGCAGCTGCCTTTTATTAAATCAAATTTGAGGCTTTTGATTTGATTTCTTTCAGCGTAACTGCAATGCATGATGGGAGATATATATATATATATATATATATATATATATATATATATATATATATATATATATAGCTTGATTAGTGACCATCGGTTGTACACTACTTTTCATGATGCATTGTGGGATACTTCGAGTGCACTATTTAGAGTATAATAATTCTCACTATACATTCGGACAGCACTACAAAATGGCGCCCTCACTACTGTATATCGTCCACTATATAGTGAGTGATTTCGGACACAGGGTTAGAATCAAGAACAAGTTCCTATTAAAGTGGCCGGCGAGTGTACATCACTTTGTAATTTAACATATCGAGAGAAAATAAAAATGACTCTAATAACAAATGATGTGAGGACAGAAAATTCTGCCCAGGGACTCGGCATAAACAAGATGCCCTACATGATCATGTGTCTGTTTCCTCAACAGTCTGTATTAACTCGCTGTCTAGCTTGCTGTATGTTATTAGTCTATGTCACTTTTTTTAGTTGAAATGTGGGACTGGGCAGCATTTATGAGCTTTAAGTTGCCTGATAGGATAGTTTGGCTACCAGATGTATTATTTGTTCATGTCCGAGATGAATAAAAAGCAAAAGAATTGCATCATGTCGATTTTATCTTGGGGAATTTTATCCACGTAAATTTGTGAACCTTGGAAACCTTGGACGCATGAGCCAGTGGGGGACTGTGGTATAGTCTATCTGGAAAAAAAAAGAAGAAGAAAAATGAACTGCCAACTAATAAGTAGAGATTATGTCAGATTTTGACCTCATGCCTCTAATTACTCATGTGAACCATCAGTGCAGAATGATAGGAACAAAGAAAAGTATCAAGTGAGCAACACAGCTCCTTCAGCTTTGCCAGAAAAAATAAAATAAAAAAAAATTTAAAAAATACCCCCCCCCACACACACACACAAAGACGTTTCAGTGAGGGTACGGACCTACGCTTCAAAACCTGTGCAGAGACGACTTTGAATGTGCTACAGTATGAAGTCCGAATGTAGGTTCTCATTCATATAAAATGCCATCATTTCAGGAGTGAGGCTCTGCTGTTCTGGCTGGGGACAGAGTGTTTCTAAGATATCTTTAAAACTAAATGTATCACGGGTGCAGTCACTTACAGACGCAGTTGCAGGGGAGAGCGGGTGCGTCAAACTGTTGCGTCGTAAACTGGCAGCCAAATCCGAATTTTGAGACGAGAAGCAGTGTCAGGGTTGGGAAAGAGGTTGGTCGATTTGCAAACAGTGTGTTAGAGGAATATCAAAGGTTCTGAGTCCGAATATAAACAAAAACAGGGTCAAAGTCACTAGAATAATAATAATCATAATAATAAGTGAAATTTATATAGCACCTCTCTTATACCAAAGGTCGCTTTACAATTATAATGAAAGGGGGGAGTCCCCCAAATAAAGGCCAGGATGTCATTCCAATGGTGTAGAAGCCACAATCCCACCAAAAGGCGCACAAAAACACGTCTCACACCGCCTGCACAGCTACCGCGACGCCACCAAGCAACACCACCCAGAACACTGTGCCAAGCACAAAAGCACTGCCGCACAGAGCGCTGGACAACCCCGATGTCAAAATGAGCAACAAGCTCACTGCAGTCCATAGCGAGGAGCACAGGCATCGCTCACAGCGAACCAAGGCCTGAAAGGAACCAACGAACAAAAACGGGTCCGGAGCTACACCACAACCGGTGGACAAAACACTCAAACAAAAAACAAACATCAAACCACACAAACACAAAAAAGAAAAACAAAAGGGAAAATAAAATAAAAGAAAAAGCTCCGGTGTGAAGCAACAGCCAGAATGCATACTGTACGGCGTACTCTCAACACATGAGACCAAGCAGCTTGGTATGATCAGGTACTGGTACCCAGAACAATACTTCGCACTTAAGGTTAGTTACTGTGGTCCTCAAGTAGTGTAGATTGATGAGGTGTAATATGGAACAGGTGTGGTGGTGATTAGGATTTGGGAGAGGGACGGCACTGTGGTGCTTGGGAATTGTAGTCCGTGGCGGCCATGTTCGGCGGCTGCCACGAACTCTGATTGCTGGTGCTCTTCGTGATAAATGATCGATGCAGAAATACAACCCCGATTCCAAAAAAGTTGGGACAAAGTACAAATTGTAAATAAAAACGGAATGCAATAATTTATAAATCTCAAAAACTGATATTGTATTCACAATAGAACATAGACAACATATCAAATGTCGAAAGTGAGACATTTTGAAATTTCATGCCAAATATTGGCTCATTTGAAATTTCATGACAGCAACACATCTCAAAAAAGTTGGGACAGGGGCAATAAGAAGCTGGAAAAGTTAAAGGTACAAAAAAGGAACAGCTGGAGAACCAAATTTCAACTCATTAGGTCAATTGGCAATAGGTCATTAACACGACTGGGTATAAAAAGAGCATCTTGGAGTGGCAGCGGCTCTCAGAAGTAAAGATGGGAAGAGGATCACCAATCCCCCTAATTCTGCGCCGACAAATAGTGGAGCAATATCAGAAAGGAGTTCGACAGTGTAAAATTGCAAAGAGTTTGAACATATCATCATCTACAGTGCATAATATCATCAAAAGATTCAGAGAATCTGGAAGAATCTCTGTGCGTAAGGGTCAAGGCCGGAAAACCATACCGAGTGCCTGTGATCTTTGGGCCCTTAGACAGCACTGCATCACATACAGGCATGCTTCTGTATTGGAAATCACAAAATGGGCTCAGGAATATTTCCAGAGAACATTATCTGTGAACACAATTCACCGTGCCATCCGCCGTTGCCAGCTAAAACTCTATAGTTCAAAGAAGAATGCGTATCTAAACACGATCCAGAAGTGCAGACGTCTTCTCTGGGCCAAGGCTCATTTAAAATGGACTGTGGCAAAGTGGAAAACTGTTCTGTGGTCAGACGAATCAAAATTTGAAGTTCTTTATGGAAATCAGGGACGCTGTGTCATTCGGACTAAAGAGGAGAAGGATGACCCGAGTTGTTATCAGCGCTCAGTTCAGAAGCCTGCATCTCTGATGGTATGGGGTTGCATTAGTGCGTGTGGCATGGGCAGCTCACACATCTGGAAAGACACCATCAATGCTGAAAGGTATATCCAGGTTCTAGAGCAACATATGCTCCCATCCAGACGACATCTCTTTCAGGGAAGACCTTGCATTTTCCAACATGGCAATGCCAAACCACATACTGCATCAATTACAGCATCATGGCTGCGTAGAAGAAGGGTCCGGGTACTGAACTGGCCAGCCTGCAGTCCAGATCTTTCACCCATAGAAAACATTTGGCGCATCATAAAACGGAAGATACGACAAAAAAGCCCTAAGACAGTTGAACAACTAGAATCCTACATTAGACAAGAATGGGTTAACATTCCTATCCCTAAACTTGAGCAACTGGTCTCCTCAGTCCCCAGACGTTTACAGACTGTTGTAAAGAGAAAAGGGGATGTCTCACAGTGGTAAACATGGCCTTGTCCCAACTTTTTTGAGATGTGTTGTTGTCATGAAATTTAAAATCACCTAATTTTTCTCTTTAAATGATACATTTTCTCAGTTTAAACATTTGATATGTCATCTATGTTCTATTCTGAATAAAATATGGAATTTTGAAACTTCCACATCATTGCATTCCGTTTTTATTTACAATCTGCACTTTGTCCCAACTTTTTTGGAATCGGGGTTGTACAGTACATCTCCAGTCCCTTCCGCGATTACTGACACCCCTTTTAAAGATTCATAAAAAGGATTAGAAAAAATCTACCTTTTGGTGAAGTAGCAAAAGGAAGTTGTACAAAGTACTAAATGCAAGGGTGCCAATAATATCCCCACAAGTGTTTTTGTTGAACATGATGATTTCTTGATGAGGGACGTATTTTTCTCTGAATAAATGTATTTCAATTAAAGGTTGGATATTTCTCATTTTTTCAGTGCGAATTGATGCAACTTCACCAAAAGGTGGATTTATTTTTTCCTAACCCCTTTTCCGAATCTTTGCAAAGGGTGCTGATAAATAGCCGTGAATTTCAGGAACTGACTTCTTTCACTTTTCTCGTTTTGTTCATTATAACGTAAGCTACTCATTCCTCAATCCTACCGCCTGACAAATTGCACACGTCGGCGAAGATAATCCCGCTGATGGGAGGAGAGGTTTTGCGAGGAAGATTAATTATTGTGCACATATGACGATATGTGAATCAGAAACACACAGATTATGTGGAAACACTGAGGAAACTGAGAAAAAAGTCCAGAGCAAAGTCATCATATCGCTCTCACGCCAGCACAATACATAAAATACATCACCGTTTAATGCATCATATAGAGAAAGTAAAGATGACCCAAATAACATACGACGCAAAAGTCTCGTGTGGGTAATACGGCTCCTTCAGCTTTCCCAGAAGAAAAAAGAAACAAAAGCAGCCCCAGTGATGCTAGGCCCAAGGTATTGACCTACGTTTCAAAACCTTTGTGGAGACTGCTAAATCGTTTCATCCTCTCATCCACTCTCCTTTTCTACTCAGGGTCATCATAAGCAGTAGAATGAACCTCCAAGCTTTAAATCACAGACACAAAAGAAAAAAGGACATCCCTCCCCACCCCTTCATGGCCTGTCACTAATTCTTTAAATGTGCTCGGCAGCGTGCTCTGCTGATTAATTCAGCCTACTTGCGATAACCTGAGATCTGATAGCGGTTAATTAGCATGCAAATTCATGGGGGTTTATTGGGGAAAGGATTGCGTGCCGTCACCTGCTCAATATACTTGCCAGTCAGAGCGCTCCCTGATTCCCCTCTCCCATCACATCCTCAACGAGCCTTCACGACAATCAATTTACACCGTCAGTCAGTGTTCCAGAGAGGCGTCAGACTTTCCTGCTAATCCAGGAAGACTATGTTCTTAACATCTCAGATGCATTTGCATCATGTATGTTATGAAAATGATGCTTGTTTCATTGAGCCACGTCAGCCCATGATGGGAAGTGGGTGATGGAAAAACTGCATCCTTTGCCTTTCCAAATTATAATTCTTGAAAATTCAACAAATTCCAGAGAACGCATGGAAGGAACTAAAATGGTGGCAAAACACCTGGGACTTGGTGATAAAAATGGGATGCACACAAATAATCTTACTTCAGATGGCTTTGGAGAAAGACAGGTAACCCCATGTCATGTTTCCCCCTTTTCTAAGAACCCAATAGCTAGGGTCATTCTGGATTGACCTCATACCCTAGCACAACTTCAACTGTGGGAGCTTGACTGGCAGTGGTCATGGCCCACAATAAAAGAACCTAATGTACAGGTGGCATCCTGGGTCAGCAGGCTGGTACTGACAGGCACCACACTGGCAATCAAGGCATGTCTGGGCAGCTGTTAGAACCTGTTAGAGCTGGATAAAGTGGAAACTGGACATTGATGCTCTCAAAATCACAGTGCTAACATCCATCCATCCATCCATCACCCATAACCGCTTATCCTGTGCAGGGTTGCGGGCAAGCTGGAGCCTATCCCAGCTGACTATGGGCGAGACGCGGGGTACACCCTGGACAAGTCGCCAGATCATTGCAGGGCTCACACTTAAAGACAAACAACCATTCACACTCGCATTCATGGTCAATTTAGAGACACCAGAGTCTTTGAACTGTGGGGGAAACCCACACAGACACGGGGAGAACATGTAAACGCCACACAGAAAGGTCCCCATCGGCCACTGGGCTCAAACCCAGAACTTTCTTGCTGTAAGGTGACAGTGCTAACCACTACACCACCGTGCCACCCCTTAAGAAAAAAATTAAAAGCAGTCTACAAATGAAGCAACAGTAAAAGAATGCAGCAGCAGTATGAGTATCAACGTTGGCGTGGTAGTGTAGTGCAGGTTTAAAGTCCTTATTATGTGTATGTGTTCCCTGTTAGTTCAGTGGAAGAGGCATGATGGAGGCCACAGCTCTGGGGGGAAAAAGCTATTCTCCAGTCTGTTGGTTTTTATTTTAATTGTCCCGTACCTTTTGTCAGATGGCAGCGGGTCAAACAGAAAGCACCCATGATGTGTGGTGTCTTTGTGAACGTTGATGGCTTTTTTCTAAGCCTGTTGGTGTGGCTGTTGTCGAGTCCAGGGAGCGCCATCCTGACAATCCGCTAAGCCACCTTCACCATACGAGACAGGTCATGTCGCTCTGCGGCTCTGTAACTGGCATACCACACTGTGGCCCTGTTTGTCTGTGAAGGTTTTCAGTCATCCAGGTCATCGTAAACTGTAGGTGCTAAAGAAGGCGACGACTGGACTTGCTTGAAATCCTTGAAGACGTTTCATCTCTTATCCGAAAGGCTTCTGTTGCCCTGTTTGTCAGGATGGTTTCGATGGTGCTACAATAAAAGTTCAGTACCAGTTTCTGTAGGAGTTGGGTCTTTTTAAGCTTCCTGAAAAAGAAGATGGGCCTTTGTTGGGCCTTAGTTATCAGCAGTGAGGTGTCGGTTATTATCAGGCTGCATAATCTTTTTGTTTTTCCTCGCTATAATCGTGTTGTTTGGACAGCAGAGGCTGCAATAATGTAAAATAGTCGGAATGCATGTGACTTCATCGTAGTCATCATGAGAAAATCAAATCGTGAACCCAATATCATGAATCGAATCGACTCACGACTTAGGTGAATCGTTCCATGCCTATTGGACACCATAATTTAAAATTATCCTGGAGTTTACAATAAAATCTTTAAACCTTCACAATTTTTTTTACTTTGCTAAACCTCAGACCTGGCCCTGTTCTGCCTAGCGCTAGGTGCGATAAGGCCTCACTGCTTATGAGATACTAATTACAGGTTGTCTACAGAAGAATGGAGCTGCCATTAGATTACTGGGCCAAAGGAAGATAATGACTGGAGCACCTTGGTGAATTACTTGAAAGGCCAGTGAAGATTGCGAGTCTATCCAGTTCTCCTGCCAAAGAGGTTTAAATACTTAATCTTATTTAATTACACCATTACAGAAGGAAAAGTTGACTGGCAGTAATGTCGCTGATAGACCATTCACAGAGAATCGTTTTAAATAATACGCCTTCATTATCTCTTTAAATAATACAACCTCACATGTAACTTTTCTCGGTGATTTATTTTAGAAGTCCTAGGCAGGGTCAGAATTAAAGTCTGTGACATCTGACCTGCAGTGAACTCTATTCTTTGAGACTTCAGCATCAGTCAGAAGTGCTGTGTTAAGCAGAACTGGAAGTTGAGATGTCAAAAGTAGTGTTATTGCCTCATCCCTTCACTCCCTCTGAATTACCTCTCATTTCCACAGAAAATGTCTTTTTTCCTGGAAAGTCCAACCACATTTTTTTTTTTGCCCTCATTATTGCCCAGTCTGAGCTATTAAGCAGATTTTGGAGCAGGGTTTGGGTCGAATTTCCATCCTTCTGATAAAATTTTATGCCAGTGTAAGTAAGTGAGAGTATATAAAACATTTTTTGGACCTGAATGTGTACAACCCCGATTCCAAAAAAGTTGGGACAAAGTACAAATTGTAAATAAAAACGGAATGCAATGATGTGGAAGTTTCAAAATTCCATATTTTATTCAGAACAGAACATAGATGACATATCAAATGTTTAAACTGAGAACATGTATCATTTAAAGAGAAAAATTAGGTGATTTTAAATTTCATGGCAACAACACATCTTAAAAAAGTTGGGACAAGGCCATGTTTACCACTGTGAGACATCCCCTTTTCTCTTTACAACAGTCTGTAAACGTCTGGGGACCGAGGAGACAAGTTGCTCAAGTTTAGGGATAGGAATGTTAACCCATTCTTGTCTAATGTAGGATTCTAGTTGCTCAACTGTCTTAGGTCTTTTTTGTCGTATCTTCCGTTTTATGATGCGCCAAATGTTTTCTATGGGTGAAAGATCTGGACTGCAGGCTGGCCAGTTCAGTACCCGGACCCTTCTTCTACGCAGCCATGATGCTGTAATTGATGCAGTATGTGGTTTGGCATTGCCATGTTGGAAAATGCAAGGTCTTCCCTGAAAGAGACGTCGTCTGGATGGGAGCATATGTTGCTTTAGAACCTGGATATACCTTTCAGCATTGATGGTGTCTTTCCAGATGTGTAAGCTGCCCATGCCACACGCACTAATGCAACCCCATACCATCAGAGATGCAGGCTTCTGAACTGAGCGCTGATAACAACTTGGGTCGTCCTTCTCCTCTTTAGTCCAAATGACGCAGCGTCCCTGATTTCCATAAAGAACTTCAAATTTTGATTCGTCTGACCACAGATCAGTTTTCCACTTTGCCACAGTCCATTTTAAATGAGCCTTGGCCCAGAGAAGACGTCTGCGCTTCTGGATCATGTTTAGATACGTCGTCTTCTTTGAACTATAGAGTTTTAGCTGGCAACGGTGGATGGCACGGTGAATTGTGTTCACAGATAATGTTCTCTGGAAATATTCCTGAGCCCATTTTGTGATTTCCAATACAGAAGCATGCCTGTATGTGATACAGTGCCGTCTAAGGGCCCGAAGATCACAGGCACCCAGTCTGGTTTTCCGGCCTTGACCCTTACGCACAGAGATTCTTCCAGATTCTCTGAATCTTTTGATGATATTATGCACTGTAGATGATGATATGTTCAAACTCTTTGCAATTTTACACTGTCGAACTCCTTTCTGATATTGCTCCACTATTTGTCGGCGCAGAATTAGGGGGATTGGTGATCCTCTTCCCATCTTTACTTCTGAGAGCCGCTGCCACTCCGAGATGCTCTTTTTATACCCAGTCATGTTAATGACCTATTGCCAATTGACCTAATGAGTTGCAATTTGGTCCTCCAGCTGTTCCTTTTTTGTACCTTTAACTTTTCCAGCCTCTTATTGCCCCTGTCCCAACTTTTTTGAGATGTGTTGCTGTCATGAAATTTCAAATGAGCCAATATTTGGCATGAAATTTCAAAATGTCTCACTTTCGACATTTGATATGTTGTCTATGTTCTATTGTGAATACAATATCAGTTTTTGAGATTTGTAAATTATTGCATTCCGTTTTTATTTACAATTTGTACTTTGTCCCAACTTTTTTGGAATCGGGGTTGTACATAATCTGGTAGTATGCCCAAAGTCTGAATAGCTCCCACCCTTCCACCAATGGCCAACGAGAAGAGAGAGAGAAAAAAAAAGACCACTTCCCACACTGCGAAAGCCTTGAATCAGTCAGATGAGTGTTTGGTTTTGATCTGTCTATCCCGAAGAAATTGACAACGCATGATCGAGGAATGTAGACCTCTGTTGCCTAAGAGATTCTGCCTCATGGATCAATCCAGGAGCAAACAGTCACCGACACAGCTGCTCAGAGATGTTTCTCAGTTTACTGTAGGACAAACATGAGTATATCCACATCCAAGAGTGTGTTATAGCGATATGATTGGATGATGATGACTTAATTGACGAAGCTATGTATAATGTAAACAGGCAATGAAGCATTACATCATTGGTTAAGACGACACTACTGTACGAAAGGGCTGCGAGCTGGCCTAGTGGTTAGCGTGTCCGCCTCTTGACCAGGAGATCGTGAGTTCTACTCGCGGTCGGGTCATACCAAAGACCATCATAAAAATGGTACCTGCTACCGTCTGGCAAGGCACGCTGCAATACAGATGCGAGTGGGGAAGTCAAACTCTTGCAGTTACCAGAGGACCCGCCCCCCACTGTAACCCGAGCTGTATAGACAAGAGGCCAAGGGCTATCAAAATGGAGATTGGTGCCGCACCCATACGCCTTAAAGTGTTGGTTAGTACTGGGACAGGAGACTGCCTGGGAAGACCAGATCCTGGTGTGAGAGGGACGTTGACTTGACAGTATGAAAGAAGATAGACATAATATCCCATTATATCACCCGTCAGGATCATAGTCTTATGAAAAGAAGAAAGACATTACTGGTCAACATCAGCTTCATTAAGCAGAGAGCAGAATATGCAAGCGAAGATAAATCTTAAGGATTTAACTAAGTAGCAATCAGGATGGCCTGTACCAGTTCAAACAGATGTTTCTCTCAATGAGTACAACCGCTAACTGAAACTTCACATTGCTAATTCGGTAACTCATCTCATCTCATCGTCTCTAGCCACTTTATCCTGTTCTACAGGGTCGCAGGCAAGCTGGAGCCTATCCCAGCTGACTACGGGCGAAAGGCGGAGTACACCCTGGACAAGTCGCCAGGTCATCACAGGGCTGACACATAGACACAGACAACCATTCACACTCACATTCACACCTACGGTCAATTTAGAGTCACCAGTAAACCTAACCTGCATGTCTTTGGACTGTGGGGGAAACCGGAGCACCCGGAGGAAACCCATGCGGACAACATGCAAACTCTGCACAGAAAGGCCCTCGCTGGCCACGAGGCTCGAACCCGGACCTTCTTGCTGTGAGGCAACAGCGCTAACCACGACACCACCGTGCCACCCTAATTCGGTAACTAACCTACTAATTGCAACATTATTTGTGTTTACTTAAAATATTTCACTAAACAGTATAGTCCTAAATACTTCAATACAGTCAAGTGATCTGCTAAGGATATGAACAAGACTAAGAAAACTAATTCACAGGATACACAAGATACTGTATTTAGGCCCTGATTTACCAATATCTCAAACAAAGAGAGCTAATTTGGTGGTGCAGTCGAATAACAACTTGCAAGTTGGAGTTTTGCAGGTGTATTAGGTACTCTATTGGCCCTTTTCCACTACCCTTTTTCAGCTCACTTCAGCTCGCTTCAGCTCACTTCAGCCCGACACGGCTCGCGTTTCGACTACCTTAGAGCAGCACGACTCAGCTCGCTTCAGCCCTGCTTAGCACCCAAAACTCGCACGGTTTTGGAGTGGGGCTGAAGCGAGCCAAACCAAGCCGAGTGGGGCTAGGGGTGTGAGCAGACACTCCCCTGTGCACTGATTGGTGAGGAGGAGTGTCCTCACATGCCCACACATGCCCCGTGAGCACGCTGGGATCTGTAAACACCGTAAACCCGGAAGAAGAATTACTACGAATTACGAGAATTTCTGAAGCCTTATGCGCCTCGCCTCATCTATACACTCTTGCCAGTATCTGTTGGCGTTGTCGGTGACAACAAGCCACAGCACCAAGACCAGCAACACTAACGACTCCATGTTTATTGTTTACTATCCGGGTCGTGAGACTACCGCTTAAAAGATCACTGATGTCACTGTTTGCGACGCCTAACGACATCACGTGACGTCCACCCACTTTCACTAACTCCACCCAATGTGTCCACCCACTTCCAGCCAGCACGGTTCAGCGCGGTTGTAGTCGAAATGCAACTCCAACAGCCCCACTCAGCTCGACTCAGCCCAACTCAGCACCGCATGGCTCAGCCCAACTCAGCCGCGTTAGTAGTGGAAAAGTGGCATATGAGTATATGTGAGTCACCAGTTAACCTAACCTGCATGTCTTTGGACTGTGGGGGAAACCGGAGCACCCGGAGGAAACCCACGCGGACATGGGGAGAACATGCAAACTCCACACAGAAAGGCCCTCGCCGGCCCCGGGGCTCGAACCCAGGACCTTCTTGCTGTGAGGCGACAGCGCTAACCACTACACCACCGTGCCGCCCCATGCTAATGATTAACATGCTATTTGTTAAAACTCTAACACTTTAAGGCTAATATGCTGACAGCTATCACGCTAACATGCTAATGGCTAGTATGTTAACTTTTAGCATGCTAACATGCTGAGGGTGACATGCTAACAGCTAACATGCTAACAGTTAGCATGCTAACATGCTCAGGTGAACTCGCTAACAGCAAACATGCGAATTCTGCATGCTACCATGCTAATCCTAACATGTTAACAGCTGTCATGATAACCATGCTAATGGTGAACATGCTAACAACTCGCAAGCTAACAACAGGCATGATATTGTAATGGGTAACATGCTAACAGCTAGCATGGTAACACGTGAATGCTTATATGCTAATTGCTATCGTGTGCGCGTGTAAGTATTCCTAATAGAGTGGCCATTGAGTTGAAGTTGATTTGCTGCCAAAGTCTCAAATGAGCAGATCTTTACCAAATGCATCATCACCTATGGGGGAAGGGAGGAATGACTCAGTCAAGCTTCCATTGATTAGCGGCAAAACGGAGAAAAAATGGACGGATGAAAGGCAAGACAAAGACGAGTGCGGGTCAGAACCGATATCATGTGTGTGATGGTGATTTGGCCCGAGGTGCCGTATGAAGTTTGGTGGATGTGTGGTGAAGTGTTAGTGAGCAAAACTCCATTCATTTGAATGGGGCCAAAAATCAATGCAAGCCTATGGAGGAAAACGGGATGAGCAAAAAGAAAGGAAAAATATGAGTGTGGGTCAGAACCGATCACATGTACAGTATGTGTCAGGGGAGTTGGCCTGAAGTATCACATGAGGTTTGGTGCATCTGTGATGGAGCGTGTCCGAGTAGGACGATTCGATTCATGAGCCCTATTCATTCTCTATGGGAAAAAAACAAAAGAAAAACGATAAGAACAAGAGAACGGGCGCGTTGATCCAAAAGCTGTATAGAAGCACACTACACCACTTCGGGCCAGACGTCTCAGAGTTGGAACGGTGTCTCTATCTCGAACGCCCTAGGAGGATTAATGGATCCAAAAAAAACGTGTCGGAATAAGGCAGAACAAGTAAACTTAAGAAGAACAATACTGTAGTGTGGGGCGGCACGGTGGTGTAGTGGTTAGCGCTGTCGCCTCACAGCAAGAAGGTCTGGGTTCGAGCCCCGTGGCTGGCGAGGGCCTTTCTGTGCGGAGTTTGCATGTTCTCCCCGTGTCCGCATGGGTTTCCTCCGGGTGCTCCGGTTTCCCCCACAGTCCAAAGACATGCAGCTTAGGTTAACTGGTGACTCTAAATTGACCGTAGGTGTGAATGTGAGTGTGAATGGTTGTCTGTGTCTATTGCCGCTTTTCCACTACCAACGCGGCTGAGTTGGGCTGAGCCATGCGGTGCTGAGTTGGGCTGAGTCGAGCTGAGTGGGGCTGTTGGAGTTGCATTTCGACTACAACCGCGCTGAACCGTGCTGGCTAGAAGTGGGTGGACACATTGGGTGGAGTTAGTGAAAGTGGGTGGACGTCGCGTGATGTCGTTAGGCGGCACAAACAGTGACATCAGTGAGCTTTTAAGCGGTAGTCTCACGACCCGGATAGTAAACAATAAACATGGAGGACATGGAGTCGTTAGTGTTGCTGGTCTTGGTGCTGTGGCTTGTTGTCACCGACAACGCCAACAGATACTGGCAAGAGCGTATAGATGAGGCGAGGCGCATAAGGCTTCAGAAATTCTCGTAATTCGTAGTAATTCTTCTTCCGGGTTTACAGTGATTACAGATCCCAGCGTGCTCGCGGGGCGTGTGGGCATGTGAGGACACTCCTCCTCACCAATCAGTGCACAGGGGAGTGTCTCCTCACGCCCCTAGCCCCACTCGGCTCGGTTTGGCTCGCTTCAGCCCCACTCCAAAACCGTGCGAGTTTTGGGGGCTAAGCAGGGCTGAAGCGAGCTGAGTCGTGCTGTTCTGAGGTAGTCGAAACACGAGCCATGTCGGGCTGAAGTGAGCTGAAGCGAGCTGAAGTGAGCTGAAAAAGGGTAGTGGAAAAGGGCCATATGTGTCAGCCCTGTGATGACCTGGTGACTTGTCCAGGGTGTACCCCGCCTTTCACCCGTAGTCAGCTGGGATAGGCTCCAGCTTGCCTGCGACCCTGTACAATAGGATAAAGCGGCTAGAGATAATGAGATGAGATGAGATGAGATGAGATGAATACTGTAGTGTGCTTGCCTCCGGCTGCTGTGTGCTTGAGCAAGCACACTAAATACCAAAGAAGAAGAAGAAAAAAGAAATGTTTGTATTGTCTAAACAGCTTCGAGATTCTCTGAACTGTAATATTAGCAGGATACAGGATACATGATATGTCCACATGTAACATTTAACACCAGGTTAAATACAGATACAGTATGTTTATTAGCTCCTAAATATCTGTCAACTTTGTAGATGTATATACTCTTCATTTTGGTATCTCAAAATTCTCAAAATCCCTGACTCCAAATGCAGCTGCAGTTGGGAAGCAAACCATGTGATATTCTTCCACAGCAACCGTTCCAGTCATTTCCATATGACTTGAACTTGTGAAACAACAACACCGCATTGAATAAAAAACTATGCCATCCTGAGTCCCTGTAGAAATTAAAAACCAGAGAAGCCTCGCACCAGCCTCAACTGAATACCACACACAGGCATCCGGCATGATACATTTATGATAAAAATGCAGCTCCGTCCTGACGGAGAAGAAGGAAAACCACAAGAGGAAAAGAAGGCTGTGATTTCACAGAATTTTTAGGATTGAATAATGACAGTACAGCTGGTACTATAGGGAACAGGGAACAACAGACATGAGGCACGTTCTCACCCGGGCTTGTCTGCTGGCATTTGCATGTAGCTGAAGGAAATGAAAGTTTAAATGCTTAGCTGGCATCATTTCCTGTCCCCATGGCTGTCTATCACTCCCAAGACCTTACTATTTATAATATATGTAAATACAGTCAATTTTGTATTGTGTGTGTGTGTGTGTGTGTGTGTGTGTGTGTGTGTGTGTGCGTGTGTGTATTGGGGGGGGCAGGAGGGCAGTTTGACAAAATTGAATTACGTGAGCATTTACAATCCATTTAAAGCTAGACTGCCTTTCAGATTTTTCAAGTGTAGGTCGTAAAAAGAATTTTCCCTCACGCCTAATTATTTTTGTTAAGTGGACTGAAAGCTACTGAATTCAAATCAGACTTACAAGTCTATTAGTCTTTAAAAAAAAAAAAAAAACAGAACAATTAATGAATATCTCCACGTGGCCCTAAATTCTCTGCTATTTTTTCCTGCTTCACCATGGCTCAATTCAAGATACTACGTCATGTATCACGTGATGGGCTTTCCCCGTTCACGCAAGGCATTGTGGGATACAAATTTGAAACAGGAGAGTAAAATGGAGGACATGAGTGTGCGAATGAAACGTGAACGACCGACTACGGTAACGGAAAGAAAGCGAGAAGAAAAGACGTGATGTTATATACGAAGGAAAGGAAACGCAGGACCGAACTAATAAATATCGGCGGTCAGCGAGCACCTCGGTGTGATCAGCTGTTCGTTTAGCGACAGAATGATGGAACTGTCAGTGCACGCTCAAAGGTAAACCTGCGCCTGCGCACACACACGGACTTCCTCTATCTGCTTGACTGTGCAAAGCGAGCGATTTCATGGATATTATTTGCTTTAATCCCCTCAAATTAAATGAAATAACTTCCCAGCCACAGAATGGGATGATATTTTGTGAGCTATTACAGAAATAAAAATATTCTTTTTTTTTTTAATATTGGCTGGCGATTGGTATAATTGGCCGGCGAGCGGGTCCATATCCTAAGGTATGGACCCCAGTAACGGACCCCGGTTATGGACCTCTGGCGACTCGCTCGTTCACAACAACAACAAACATAGTAGCAATTTTTGTCAACATTTATTTTCGCATTTCTCAGGAGAATAGCATTAATTTTACATCATGGATAGCGATAAAGACAGTGTTTACAGCGAAAGCAAGTTTTACTACAGTACCTTGAGGAAGAAGAATAAAAAGAAACATTTCAGGAGAAAGCTAAAGACCTGTAACTGTTGCTAACAGCGAGCAAAAAAATGGCTGAAACCTGAATGACTCAATTTTGCATAAATAGGGCACTACATAGGTGGCAAAATGTAGTTTTTTTTTCCTGCCATGGAAGTGCACTTGTATACCGAGGAGGAAGCCATTTGCATTACAGCCGTAAATGAGGATTCAAAATAGCATTAATTTTACAGCATGGATAGTGATAATGACAGTGTTCACAGCAAAAGCAAGTTTTACTACCCTGAGGAAGAAGAAATAAAAGAAAAAACATTTTGTATAAATAGGGGACTACATAGGCGGCAAAAGGTAGTTTTTTTTCTGCCATGGAAGTGCACTTGTATACTGAGGAGGAAGCCATTTGCATTACAGCCGTGACTGAGGATTCAAAATGGTGGCTCGGCTCAGTTTTCCCTTTCGGGCGCCCTTGTTTTCTGTTAGAATTTGGTAAATAAAAAAAATAAATATATTATTTACCAGCTTAAGGTCGGTCTGTATGGTGAAATACCGTGACCTCGGTCTTGAATACTGACCTCGGCCCTCTGGGCCGAGGTCAGTATTCAAGGCCGAGGTCACGGTATTTCACCTTACGGACCTCCCAGCTGGTAAATAACATATATATGCACATCACAATGAGCAAATTTCAGAGGGAACTAAATTTCACTGATTTGATGAAATCGAAAGGCCGTCTAGCTTTAAACATTCAAAAGAACATCAAACTTTTCTTGAAGTTCAATCCATCTAAGATGGAATGAAAATACATAAAACGTAGAAGAATGTGGAATGGCATTCGAAAGTATTATTTAATATACGCAGACCTCGATTTTGTACCTCACTGTCACGTTAAGTCGAGAATTTAAAAAAAAAAAAAAAGACATTCAAATTTCAAAGAGTACATATTTTTAATGAATGGTTCATTCAGGTCTGTGTTGAAGCTCAGTCAAGTTCACCTTGAGGCATGGTGGTGTAGTAGTTATCACTGTCACCTCACAGCAAGAAGGGTCTGGGTTCGAGCCCAGTGGCTGACAGGAGTCTTACTGTGTGAAGTTTGCATGTTCTCCCTGTATCCGCATGGGTTTCCTCCAGGTGCTCCGGTTTCCCCCACAGTCCAAAGACATGTGGTTAGGTTCACATGGAACGGCCTTGGACTGAAGTGCCCTTGAGCAAGACACCTAAACCCCAACTGCTCCCCAGGCGCCTACTGCTCTGAGTTAGCCTGGCAAGCCAGACTAAATGTGAATATTTAGTCTGGCCTCGATCCGTAGACATTTCCGAAGCGGGTAGGAGGAACAAACCGCTGTCTTTCAAACTGTCTCTGTGCGTATAGGCCAACGCTCTGACCAATCAGCGCAACAGTGACTGTGACGTAGTCAGAGCGACAGAAAGCAATGGGGGAGGCCTTGAAATTAAATAATTTTTCAAAATGCGTATTAATTAATAAACAGGTTCTAGATATTAAGAAGTTTGGAGATAATGACCACAAGTTTGGAGTCTGTACCACATACACATTTTTTTCCAAGTGTTTGCTTAAACTGTTTTTGAGAGTTTTTATTTAGTGGTGTTTGGTGAAATAATTTCCCTTAAATTTAAAATAACGGGAAAATAAGAAACAATCAAAAAGTAATGTTTCAAAGCTGTTTATTAATTCTTCGTACTGCACAAACTAGCCCCATCCTTTTGGCTACGAGCGGAGCCAGCTGGTAGATCAGACTTTTGCCATAGACGGTCGGCAAAACAGCGAAAACGTCCTTCTTGAAAAGAAATGAGCAGAGAGCCTCTTCCTGCTCATGTTTCAACGAAAACTCCAAGTCTAATTCTTCTAAAACTGATTCCAAAGCGGAGTCAAACGCGCGCTGTTCACTAGCAGTAGCCATCTTTCCTGTTGCGCTTTCTCCAGCGTCGTGCAGCTTTGTCGTCACTCCTGCAAAAGACCGCCCAAAGAATCCAAACAAAAACCTTGCGTTGTGATTGGCGGGCACGATTTGATGCCCGGGGTGTTTTTGTTTATATGGTGCGAGGCTAGACCCATTCGCTAGGCAAAAAATATTTTTGGCCGCTAGGCGGTTGGGTCTAGTTTACTAGGCTAGCTCTGAGTATGTGTGTGTGTGTGTGTGTGTTCACTGCTTCAGATGGGTTAAACGTAGAGAGGAATTTCACAAGTGTACGTGTGATGAATAAAGTTCTTCTTCTTACATTTCTACACCAATCCAGTTGTCAAATGGTCAAATAAATGAACCACTGTCCACACGAACACACACACAGAGTCTGGTTAGCTGGACAATCTCCCATCAGCTGTCTATGCACTCTGGCCCAGTTTGCATTTGGAAACATTCTCAGCTGGAGTTCACTGGAAAACTGGAGCGGTATTTCGATGACCTTCGCTCAATTAATTAATTAATTAATTAATTATTTCAGAAGCTGTTTAGAGGCTTACAGGAAACATTCTTTTTTGGAAACACAATCAAGCGGTTGACTGACCCACATGATCGAGCTGTGTGAACAAGAAATACTTTGAAAGAGGACGAGAGAAGGGAAAACGAACCGGCAGTTTCCCAGAGATTGATATTCAAAATGACACGCTGTCCATACGGTAATCAATAATCTACAGCAAAGCAAAGTCATTCCACTTCTCAGGTTGGACGGGTGAGAAATCTGCAGTCAAAACAAGTTCATAGAAGACTGCAGTTTTGTGTTCTTTACTAAATCAGGACGGCTATGAAACCGGAGAAGGACGAATGCCAAGGCTGTCATGAGTACTGATCGTCACTGCATTCCAGAGCAAAACAGTCAATAACGCTTTATTTTGCAGGACAGGTAAATACCAAGGAGTAAATAAATAAATAAATAAGTAAATGTGTGGCTGGTAAATAAGTAAATATGATGTGCTTCAGAGTTACCATCTACTTCCACATATTCGGTTTCAAGGAAGACTTTTCTTTATATTGAACACGGTTGATGCGTTTAAGGGTTCAGGTTTGTTGGTTGCTGTTGTTTTGTTTTTTGTTATTCCTGTTAGACATTAGCATCTGTCTCACATATAAGCCATTGTTCTTGCGAGCACACTTACAGCGGTGTTTCATCAACCCCAGTGGAGCAATGTTCCAGCGATGTGGAATGTCTTATGAATGAAAAATCCGATGTAGAAATAGTGGAGCATTTTACTGCAAACGGGGCGGCACGGTGGTGTAGTGGTTAGCGCTGTCGCCTCACAGCAAGAAGGTCCGGGTTCGAGCCCCGTGGCCGGCGAGGGCCTTTCTGTGCGGAGTTTGCATGTTCTCCCCGTGTCCGCGTGGGTTTCCTCCAGGTGCTCCGGTTTCCCCCACAGTCCAAAGACATGCAGGTTAGGTTAACTGGTGACTCTAAATTGAGCGTAGGTGTGAATGTGAGTGTGAATGGTTGTCTGTGTCTATGTGTCAGCCCTGTGATGACCTGGCGACTTGTCCAGGGTGTACCCCGCCTTTCGCCCGTAGTTAGCTGGGATAGGCTCCAGCTGGGATAGGCTCCAGCTTGCCTGCGACCCTGCAGAACAAGATAAAGCGGCTAGAGATAATGAGATGAGAGATTTTACTGCAAACATATTTCCAGAATGCGATGCGGCTTTTATGATGCAGTTCTGCTAACTGAGCAAGTTACGGCACAGATTCGATCAGGCTTGTCGTACTCGAGTCCGACTTGTACCCTAATTTTAAGGACTCGTGACTTGACTTGGACTTGAGCACTGATGACTCGGACTCATGCATTAACTGCATTTGGACTCGTAAATTGGAGACGAGGACTCGGATTTTTTCTTTATTTTTTGTAACATGCCATAATAATTTGCCATATTTATATTTGTATCTACATACATTTTTGTACTAATTTCGTGCAAGAGTGTCACACCTGTGCACCTTGGCACGCGCATCGGATAGACTCTCGGGCATGCTCCAGACAGTGTGCACACCAAGCGGACTCTTGTGCACACGCCGTAAACTACTCACACCTGCACAGGATTAAGGCGCAATCAGTGCACCGATATAAAAACTGTGAAAACACACTTACTTTGCGAAGTATTGAATTGCGTTGCTGACACATTACCAAGCCTTATTTCCTTGTTTGGGTTCCTGATCCCTGATTTCCTGTTTCTCGTTTTTGATCCTGCCGAGTCTACGATAGCCTGTTTGTGCCTCGCTCGACCTATTGCTTGTTTCACCATTTTACAATTTTGCCTGCCGTTCTGGATTGTTTACCGTTTTCACTTGTATTAATAAACACACCGTCTGCACTTACATCCATCTCCCAACCATCTCTAACAGAATACTTCACACTCCCTGACAAACAGAATGCACATTCACCTGTTCGCACGTCATGTTCAGGAACAAACTCGTGTTAACGGCGCTAAAACAGCCGCCGTCAAATGGTGTGATTGGAGTCTTGTTCTCGGACTTGACTCAAAAATTTCTGTAATGACTTGGACTTGACTCAGGGGCGGCACGGTGGTGTAGTGGTTAGCGCTGTTGCCTCACAGCAAGAAGGTCCTGGGTTCGAGCCCAGCGGCCGGCGAGGGCCTTTCTGTGTGGAGTTTGCATGTTCTCCCCGTGTCCGCGTGGGTTTCCTCCGGGTGCTCCGGTTTCCCCCACAGTCCAAAGACATGCAGGTTAGGTTAACTGGTGACTCTAAATTGACCGTAGGTGTGAATGTGAGTGTGAATGGTTGTCTGTGTCTCTGTCTTAGCCCTGTGATGACCTGGCGACTTGTCCAGGGTGTACCCCGCCTTTCGCCCGTAGTCAGCTGGGATAGGCTCCAGCTTGCCTGCGACCCTGTAGGACAGGCTAAAGATAATGGATGGATGGACTTGACTCAGACTTGGACACTGGGGACGCGAGACTGGACTCGGACTCGAGGTTTAGTGACTTGACTACAACACTGAATTCTACTATTTAGCGTCCGACGAGATGATGACCAATGACGACGGTGTGTTGACTGTGGTATTAGCAGGAAGGTTGAACTATTTGAAGATGAAGAGGTGAAAGTGCTGGACAGACTAAAGGACTAAAGCGTCGCTGCATCACTCTCTTTAGGCAGACATGAAACAAGTCCGAAATCCAACAGGCATGTAAAAAGCGCTAATCAAGTTCAAAATAGACAAATGAAAGAAGGTTAAACTCAACAACTTAATGCAAAATACAATTTGGATGCCACTGAAGACCGCATTTGAAGTATAAAGGATTAATGTGCAATTTGTTTACGACGGATTTGTCCTTCAATACCACTCTGCTCCCAAAGAATACAAATTGGAAAATAGAGAATTATTAAACATTGGAGCTGAACGTGTGAAGAAGAAAAATTTCACCATGCGGAAAAAAAAATAACTGTAGTCTGCTTCATGCACCTTTCCTTAGGCCATGCAATATGAAATGTAAATTCCTACTGTATGGGCGATGAAGCCCATGCATTTGCGTGACTTAACTGCTAAACCTTTAACACTGAGTGGGCATGAACCACATTTCGCAGTTCACGCAGATGTACACAGTAACAACACAGTCTTTTAGCTAGGTTAAAAGCCTCACCTGTAACAGGAACTCGAGCAAAACCTTTTTCATTTGGCTTCGTTCCTGATTGACAGACTCGTGGTTGAGTAGTACCTGGAGTCGCGAAGCACTTAAGGCATCATTTACAAAGAAATAAGTCCAACGTCACTGATTTTTCATCTTTATCGAAGCTATTAGCAAAGGGCCTCCAGTCCTACCTTGAGAAAAGGGCTGAAATTTCTCGCCCGCTGATAAAAACGTTAACTAGGTGAGTGTCAGGGAGATGGATTGTACACTGTCGGCGAAGGGAGGAACATGAGGAGACAATGATATTTCTCATTACATTGCCCTCTCCCCCTTCATGTTCTCTAATAACGCTGCCACAAAGGGAAGAAGAGACCGGAGATAAATCATGCTCTGCAAAACAACCGGGTGGATCCACAGAACACGTTCACTCCCAGCTCTGTATCGCCGTAGCTTGCGGCCAAAGTCATTGATAAAGATCTAATGAACACAGCTATCAATTGGCGTCAGGGTTGAGCAAGAAAGCAAGAGGAGCTCCATTTCACTGTCGCGAGAGCTGGACGTATAAATGGAGACTTCTGGGTAACTGAGGCGAGGTTGAAGAGGATTTATTGATCGGATAGACAGATAGAGAAATGAGAGGACGTAATCTGAGAACAAAATATGCAGAATTAATTCAACAAGCCCGCAGAGACTCGTTCCGGACACCCTGACCTGGTGTAGGAAATGAGAGATATAATCAAAGCCAATTGTTCCAAGCTGATGCAGGCAGAAAAAAATCTGTTGGCATTTTTCACATCCACTGTGGTGTGGTGTCCATCATGATTTATCAGTGAGCCTGAGGTTGGCGCCAACTCCAATTAACAAGCCGAAACTGGTGAGCTTGCAATAACACTGGATCATCACTTGAAAATTGGTTATGACTTTGGCTGTCTTTCTGTAATCTGTTCATCGCATCCTGGGTACACCCAACATGATTTAGGAAGTAAAGCAAGAACAGTAGGATCAGATTGGGAAAAGAAAAACGATACGAATGGGATTAGGAATTCGACTCACACAATATCACTAAACCCTTCACTGAACTTGGAAATGTTGCTTTGAAACTGGCAAAACTCATCGTCAAATTGATCAAACTTCTGACTGTAAGGATCTGAGTCTTTTTGTTTTCTTTGTTGCTTAACAAAGGGTGGCACAGTGGTGTAATGGTTAGCACTGTTGCCTCACAGCAAGAAGGTTCTGGGTTCAAGCCCAGTGGTAGTTTCTGTGTGGAGTTTGCATGTTCTCCCCGTGTCTGTGTGGGTTTAATGTTAATGGTGCTAAAACAGCCACCGTCAAATGGTGCAGTTGGGGTCTTGTTCTTGGATGAATAGTGGACTCGACTCAAAAATTTTTTTTAACTACTTGGACTTGAACACTGGGGACTCAAGACTGGACTTGGACTCGAGGTTTAGTGACTTGACCACAACGCTGGATTCTCCTATTTAGCGTCCTACGAGATGACGATGGTGTGTTGAGTGCAGTATTAGCGGGAAGGTTGAACTGTTTGTGCAGAGACTCATCGTATCTGCCATGGCCTGAAGGTTGGGCTGAAGTGCCCTTGAGCAAGGCACCTAACCCCCAACTGCTACCTGGGTGCTGGAACATAGCTCTGGGCAGAGTGGGAAATAAGGCCTGACATCGACTGGTAATTTCCACATTCATCCATCTGTATTTCAAAAGCATCAAACCAGATGGCATGTGAAAAAAAATTGTAAAGATATGGATCTAATCGACTTTGAATTTTCTTCCAAATGTTACACTGCACGAATACATTATGTCGTAACGGGGGCCCCTGCAGGCCTGACTTTAAAAAAAAAATTACAGGCACCTCCCTCTCCCCAAGCCCTTTCGAACCAGCCCAGGCTCGACCTGATCCGACGTCAGGAGCGAGCATGGATCACGGAAAGCTTTAGCACGAGCCCTAGCTCCAGCTGCTCACACACACACATGGGGATTTAAAAATTCATAACTTGGCCACCGAAGATCCGAGCCCCGCCAAAATGTACAGGCACCACCCTCTCCCCAAGTGACGCACTAAATAAGACAGTAATAACACATTCGGTATTCACTGTTGTTTTTATTGCATGATGCAGTTGAACTCGTGTTTTAGGGTTGACAGGATCTGATTGATCCAGTCAGTTGATTAAGAGTTCAGTTTACATGAAACTTTGCACTACAGCATTATGTTAAGTCCCAAACTGCCAATCAATGTTTTTGTTGTTATTATTATGTGCATTTTTTTTAAAATTCATAATAAAAATGACAGTCGTAGTAGTGGAGTTTTTATTTTCTTCTCTTTTCTAAGTTCTGGTCCCAGAGATTTGAGTTCGAATGCCAAATGATGTTCCCGTGTCTAGTTTTGAGTCGTTTTAAAAGTCGTTTTGTTACAAAGTTACTTGGAATCTCAAACTCAAAATTTTAACTCTACAACCCCTGGCAAAAAGTATGGAATCACCAGTCTTGGATGAGCACTCATTCACACGTTTTATTCTGTAGAACAAACTCAGATCACAAACATGATACAATAATAAAGTCATTCCAAAGTGCACCTTCTTGGCCTTCAGAAACACTAAAAGAAATGAAGAAAAAGCATTGTGGAAGTCAGTAAATGTTACTTTTATAGACCAAGCACAGGGAAAAAAATATGGAATCATTCAATTCTGAGGAAAAAAATATGGAATCATGAAAAACAGACAAACAAAAGAACATTCAAAACACATCACTAGTACTTAGTTGCACCACCTCTGGCTTTTATAATGGCTTGCAGTCTCTTAGGCATGGACTTGATGAGTGACAAACAGTATTCTTCATCAATCTGGTGCCAACTCTCTTTGATCGCAGTTGCCAGATCAGCTTTGCAGGCCGGAGCCTTGTTGTGGACCATTTTTTTCAATTTCCACCACAAGTTTTCTATTGGGTTGAGATCTGGACTATTTGCAGGCCATGACATTGACTGGATGTGTCTTTCACCAAGGAATGCTTTCACAGTTTTTGCTCTATGGCACGATGCATTGTCATCTTGGAAAATTATTTCATCATCCCCAAACATCTTTTCAATTGAAGGGATAAGAAAACTGTCCAAAATGTCAATGTAAACCTGTGCATTTATTGAAGAAGTAACCACAGCCATCTCCCCAGTGCCTTTGCCTGACATGCAGCCCCATATCATCAAGAATTGTGGAAATTTGGATGTTTTCTTCAGGCAGTCCTCTTCATAAATCTCACTGGAACGGCACCAAACAAAAGTTCCAGCATCAGCACCTTGTCCAATGCAGATTCGTGATTCATCACTGAAGATAACTTTCATCCAGTCATCCACAGTCCATGATTGCTTCTCCTTAGCCCATTGTAGTCTTGTTCTTTTCTGTTTAGGTGTCAATGATGGTTTTCTTTTAGCTTTCCTACATGAAAATCCCATTTCCTTTAGGCGATTTCTCACGGTTCGGTCACATACTTGTACATTGACTCCAGCTTCCTCCCATTTATGCTTCATTTGTTTTGTTGTACTTTTTCGGTTTTCAAGACATATGGCCTTAAGTTTTTTGTCTTGACGCTTTGATGTCTTCCTTGGTCTACCAGTACGCTTGGCTTTAAAAACCTTCCCATGCTGTTTGTACTTGGTCCATATCTTAGGCTACATCCACACGACAACGGCAACGAGATGTTATTTAAAAATATATCGCGTCCAAATGGGCAACGATCAGTAAAATATCAGGTCCATATGGCAACGCAACGCTTGCTGAAAACGATGCAATACACATGCCACACCTCTAGGGGCGCTGTAAGACGGTCCCTTCGGAGACACCAGAACAATAGAAGAAGTAAGGACGCATGCACATAAACTATTATGCGCGAGACTTCATATTAGCCACAAAGTCAGGAAAATCTGTTCGTAAAATTACATTATAATGACCAAATACAATGAAAAGTATTTTTCCAGTCTCACCTGTGAAAGGTAATCCCATGTGACCTCATTTGGACGGCAAACCTGTTGGTACAGTTAAACGCAGCTAATCTTTATTCTCCGCTTTGACCTATCCAATATGGCGGCGAGGATGACGTATGATTCTATGCGGAAGGCGGCGTCTTTAATGGTCCGGAATAAATTGAATGCTACATGTTGATGGATTAATTTGCTCTTCTACGCCCTTTTTGAGGAATGTATTGTAGGACTTAAATCAACATCTGAAGAGGTGAGATCGCTCCTTTTTTTCCCTATTTTTGCTGGCGGGATTGACTCTGCCCTAAGGGCAGAGTCTCAGGGGCAGAGTCTCTCTCTCTCTCTCTCTCTCTCTCTTTGCACCATTACACAATAAATATTCACAGTGAAAATATTTTGTAAGTGCGTTTCATGAACCAAGTTATAGGATTTGTTGACAACTCGCATCGAGTTCGTTACACTTCTACCCGGCGTGAAGCACTCACAGTCATGTGGTTGTGACGTCATCGTAAACAAATCCGTTCTACTCATCCAGACGACTTCACAACGGCAACGTTGCCAGATCTTTCCACTCTGGAACCCGTTCTCAAAAAGATTGCGTTTTGGGCACCCAAAATGCCGGTGCCGTGTGGACGCCAGGCCTAAACGATAAGCAATTGTATCGGAGTCACCTGAATCCGTTGCCTTGTGGACAGGGCCTTAGATACAGCTGACTGTGAACAGCCCACATCTTTGGCAACCATGCGTGAAGAGTTACCTTCTTTAAGAAGTTTGACAATCCTCTCTTTTGTTTCAAGAGACATCTCTCTTGGAGCCATGATTCTTGCCAATCCACTTGGTCCAGCAGCCCTCCAAGGTGTGATAACTGCACTGTTTCTAACTGCAGACTAACGAGCAGATCTAATCTGAGGCAGGTGTCAATTTAGGGAAAGGAAATTGACTGGGTGAGTCCTTATTTTCTACCTGAAAATTGAGTGATTCCATATTTTTTTCCTCAGAATTGAGTGATTCCATATTTTTTCCCTGTGCTTGGTCTATAAAAGTAACATTTGCTGACTATCACAATGTATTTTCTTCGTTTATTTTAGTGTTTCTGAAGGCCAAGAAGGTGCACTTTGGAATGACTTTATTATTGTATCATGTTTGTGATCTCAGTTTGTTCTACAGAATAAAACGTCTGAATGAGTGCTCATCCAAGACTGGAGATTCCATACTTTTTGCCAGGGGTTGTATTATGTAAGAATAGTTCTATTGTTAATTACTACATTTCTTAGAGACTTATTATAAACATAGTATAAAAAATAATCATTGTTGACATAATGTTTCATGAGTGTTATTATAGTACCTGTAGGAGGACCAGTACGCTGTAACCAACTGGAACATCCTCTCCGCTCCATACTTTGTTCTAGACATGGAACTGACCTGTGTGCGCTACCGTACTGTTTTACTTTAAGCAAGTTTTTTTCTTGAATCTTCTGACATTTTCTTGTAAATTAGATTCAATTTGTAGTGCAATTTGGCCTTCGAAGATCACAAAAATGCATCTGGAAATAGCTGAGAAACCATCTCCAGGCATCGAAACCCCTTCAGCTTACGGGGCCCTAAGGTGGGCCCCGGACCCCTGGCTGCAATGTCATTTGGACAGGCTGAAATTTGGACAGACAGACATCATTTCAGACTTGTCTGTCCTGTGACAGTAAAGAAAGGCTTCTTCTTGTACCTAGTTGTATGCCTGATTTAAAATATAAAAGGGTCAGTTTGGATGGAGGGATGCAGAGATAGATAGATAGATAGATAGATAGATAGATAGATAGATAGATAGATAGATAGATAGATAGATAGATAGATAGATAGATAGATAGATAGAGTGGTGCTTGAAAGTTTATGACCCCTTTAGAATTTTCTATATTTCTGCATAAATAGGACCTAAAACATCATCAGATTTTCACACAAGTCCTAAAAGTAGATAAAGAGAATCCAGTTAAACAAATGAGACAAAAATATTATACTTGGTCATTTATTTATTGAGGAAAAGGATCCAATGTTACATATCTGTGAGTGGCAAAAGTATGTGAACCTCTAGGATTAGCAGTTAATTTGAAGGTGAAATTAGAGTCAGGTGTTTTCAATCAATGGGATGACAATCAGGTGTGAGTGGGCACCCTGTTTTAGTTAAAGAACAGGGATCTATCAAAGTCTGATCTTCACAACACATGTTTGTGGAAGTGTATCATGGCACGAACAAAGGAGGTTTCTGAGGACCTCAGAAAAAGCGTTGTTGATGCTCATCAGGCTGGAAAAGGTTACAAAACCATCTCTAAAGAGTTTGGACTCCACCAATCCACAGTCAGACAGATTGTGTACAAATGGAGGAAATTCAAGACCATTGTTACCCTCCCCAGGAGTGGTCGACCAACAAAGATCAAGGTGCAAGGTGTGTAATAGTCGGCGAGGTCACAAAGGACCCCAGGGTAACTTCTAAGCAATTGAAGGCCTCTCTCACATTGGCTAATGCTAATGTTCATGAGTCCACCATCAGGAGAACACTGAACAACAATGGTGTGCATGGCAGGGTTGCAAGGAGAAAGCCACTGCTCTCCAAAAAGAACATTGCTACTCGTCTGCAGTTTGCTAAAGATCACGTGGACAAACCAGAAGGCTATTGGAAAAATGTTTTGTGGACGGATGAGACCAAAATAGAACTTTTTGGTTTAAATGAGAAGCGTTATATTTGGAGAAAGGAAAACACTGCATTCCAGCATAAGAACCTTATCCCATCTGTGAAACATGGTGGTGGTAGTATCATGGTTTGGGCCTGTTTTGCTGCATCTGGGCCAGGACGGCTTGCCATCATTGATGGAACAATGAATTCTGAATTATACCAGCGAATTCTAAAGGAAAATGTCAGGACATCTGTCCATGAACTGAATCTCAAGAGAAGGTGGGTCATGCAGCAAGACAACGACCCTAAGCGCACAAGTCGTTCTACCAAAGAATGGTTAAAGAAGAATAAAGTTAATGTTTTGGAATGGCCAAGTCAAAGTCCTGACCTTAATCCAATCGAAATGTTGTGGAAGGACCTGAAGTGAGCAGTTCATGTGAGGAAACCCACCAACATCCCAGAGTTGAAGCTGTTCTGTACGGAGGAACGGGCTAAAATTCCTCCAAGCCGGTGTGCAGGACTGATCAACAGATACCGGAAACATTTACTTGCAGTTATTGCTGCACAAGGGGGTCACATCAGATACTGAAAGCAAAGGTTCGCATACTTTTGTAATATTGGATCATTTTCCTCAATAAATAAATGACCAAGTATAATATTTTTGTCTCATTTGTTTAACTGGGTTCTCTTTATCTACTTTTAGGACTTGTGTGAAAATCTGATGATGTTTGAGGTCATATTTATGCAGAAATATAGAAAATTCTAAAGGGTTCACAAACTTTCAAGCACTACTGTAGATAGATAGATAGTGCGCATTTGTAATTCATTCATTCTGTAAAAATGATAAAGCATGAACATGGCTGTTTGAATAAGTAATGGCAAATTTTTCGCAGGACTTCTTTGTTCTTTATTAATGTTTTTTTTTCCCCCAGTTAAGCTTACTGAACACACCGGTTAGCTCATTAGTTCATGTAAATCAAAATTGATTACCCCTCTCGTCGGGCTATTACTGCACAGATCATTTTGCCGTGGTCTATGTAAGTATTAACATCTTGTTCAAGTCACATGGAAGGACACCTAACGCAATATATCTCCTCATTTTTCTCCGTTTATAACCAATAAAGTGATTTTAAATGAGTTGTGTTTTATTGCTCAGAGGTAGTAATGAGAGGTGCTCTTGAAAACAATTTGAAGGGCTCAGTAACGCCACCCCTTTCTTTGATTATCAGTATCCTGTCTGAAAACGAGCGTTTCCTTTGAAACACATCAGCGGCCATATTGGCGAATAGCCAGTTAGTGCATTAGGGACAAGAAGCCAGGACTTGGAGCAATAAGAGACAAATACAAAGCGTTAATTGCTGACATTGTTCCTACACATGAACGCTCGAGTTGCTGAAGGATTTTCGCAGCTCCAGTGTCATCCTTTTTATTGCACACTCTCCCTGACTTACAGCATTAAATTACCATCGAAGGAAAAACAGCACTCTTTCCTATTCTCTTAGTCATCTTGCAGAGTTGGAATGAAAAGCATGAAAAGCAAAATTTGTCCTCTTCTCTGCACGATTCAAAGAACGAGACGGAAGGAAAGAAAAAGCGCCACAAAACAAGCGCGGTAAACAATGACAGCTGCTTCTTCGTCAAGGTGACACAGAGAAGAAAATTGGAAATGCCATCTTCTACATCAGAGCAGGCGAGAGCACAAACACTACCGCTAAAGCCAGTATATTTCAGAGAGACACTGTCAGGCGCTTCATGACCACACTGTGCCGAATGTCACATCGTCGAAGTGAAGTGACAAAGAAAATGGCACACGCGCAACCACCGCCTAATGCTTTGAGGATAAACAGCCTCAGAGTGACGGCTGGATCGGCTGCAGTGGAGATGAGGCCTGCGATTGGAAGGGTTGGACCGGCTGTTCCTTTCTGGGGGAGAAGGACAGATGAGGGAGAAAGTGTGAGCGTGCATGTGCGTGAGGGAGACAAAGAGAAACGGTGGTAGAGCTAGAGGTGAGAGAGGCGAAGAGAGAGACAAAGAGATGGAGAAAGGTTCACTGACAGCCACAGACAAAGGGAGAGAATGAAAGCGTAAACATAGAACAGCAGATCAGAGAGGAAGAAAAGGGGAACAGGACAGACAGAAAGAAAGTCAAGACAAGAAAATGGTATGAATGAGAAAATGCAAGGTGAATTTGTTTTTTTGTTTTTTTTTCACATTACCTCCATTTTTCATTTCTGTCATTTTTATACACCGCCAGCAGCAGCTCATGACCCCAGACTCCTTAATAATGGTATTGTTGGGTTTCAGTCACGTGACTTTTCTTAGCGGTTTTACCGGAAGTGAAATAGCTGGTGGTCTAAACGGCTGCCGTAGTGCAAACAACTAGCGATAAGTTATCAGAGTACACTCGTAATCTAGAAGCCACTGCTTGCTTTAGATCTATGTTCCCTCTAAGCTGCGCGCCTGCGCAATCGCGCAGTGCTCCCACGCTGTCCGCGCAGAGCAACCCTATGCCAGCGCAGAGAATTCTGAATGGGTTAGCTTGTTAGCTTTACCTGCTTTCCTGGCACTCCTAATTTTTTTTAGAGTCAATATTAAAAAACTGATGGCCAGACACAATTATAGACAATAATACACAATAAAAATATTTTTCATTATTTTGTGTGTTATTACTATTACCGTATTTTCCGGACTATACGTCGCTCCGGAGTTTAAGTCGCATCAGCCAAAAAATGCATTATGAAGACGAAAAAAACATATATACGTCGCACCGGACTATAAGTCGCACTTTTTTGAAGGGTTATTCTATCCATAGAATCTGTGATTGTATCTGATAAGCAGCGCGTGGTTACTGCGCGACTGCATTGTTTATTTAATAAACGAACAGCTGAGCAGTGATAACGCGTCCTTTGCCCTGTAAGTAGCCTAGTCTGATTATTTTAAATATCTACTACTATCTTTAATACTATCACTATCGTTATTACTAATAGCCTATATTATTATTATAACTAATATTAGTAGCCTATTACTGATGCATTAATCAGTTTGCTTTTAGAATATTTTTACCGGTAGGGCTTATTATCGCCCCATGGCTCTTTCATCTGTGTTATTAAAGCTGTAGTCATCATCGAGGAGTGTCATTCTTCATTTTTGTCGAATTTTATTTCATTAAATCAGAGGTCAAGTAGGCTATAGGTATATCATCTCCAAAGACAACCGTCTAGTGAAAAAAAACAACAACCGCTTTTAAATCCCCTACTTAAATCCTTAAAAAGAGTAATTTAACTCATGTCTTGTGTGATCTGATCTCCAATGGTGAAATAAACCGGTTGTGATATGAGTACAGTCTGTTATTTTAGAAGATAAATTTAATATATAATTTTATATAGCCTAATAAAAATAATATTTTATAACATATCACGACATATTACTGTCTGTAACTGTTCGTCACTAAAGCGTTTTCTAAGATCATAATGTCTGATATTATTTTTTTTTTTTTTTACACACACAATAAGCGCGTGTGCGTAAAGTTATAGTAAACCACCCCCCACCTTTTTTTTTTTTTTTGAGTCGCCGGACCCACCCACGTCCTGCGTTCCGGGACCTCCCACTTCACAAATTAAGCACTGCCTAAAATCACTACATAACTTATTTAAATAACTATAGGCCTATCATTAATAATAAAACACAGGTCAATCAAGTTTATCAAGCTGGCGATTTCACTCATTATCTAGCCACTTTATCCTTCTACAGGGTCGCAGGCAAGCTGGAGCCTATCCCAGCTGACTACGGGCGAAAGGCGGGGTACACCCTGGACAAGTCGCCAGGTCATCACAGGGCTGACACATAGACACAGACAACCATTCACACTCACATTCACACCTACGCTCAATTTAGAGTCACCAGTTAACCTAACCTGCATGTCTTTGGACTGTGGGGGAAACCGGAGCACCCGGAGGAAACCCACGCGGACACGGGGAGAACATGCAAACTCCACACAGAAAGGCCCTCGCCGGCCCCGGGGCTCGAACCCAGGACCTTCTTGCTGTGAGGCGACAGCACTAACCACTACACCACCGTGCCGCCGCGATTTCACTCCAAATCAGCAAATCCATTGAATTCCTCATCCTCGGTGTCGCTTCTGAACAACTCTGCCAACTCCAGCGGCAGACGAAGCGCCGTTTCCTCTTCTTCTGCGTGGCTGTCATCAGACTCGGCATCAGCTCCAGTTATTCCGCGGTGAAAAAAAACAAAAAACATATATACGTCGCACCGGAGTATAAGTCGCATGGCCAGCCGAACCATGAAAAAAAGTGCGACTTATAGTCCGAAAAATACGGTAGTAAAATAAAATGTTTATGTGACGTTTTAGCTTACGTATGGCACGTCCACCGGAACTGTTATGTGCCATCATGTTATGATTCTGTTGCTAGTGCTTGCCGTTTGAGTTCGGAGTGTGAAGCTGAGGTAAATGCAGCAATGGCGAAACGACCGGGTACGTCCACGCATCAAGCGAGAATAAAAAAGAAATGTGAAGCTTTTAAACTGGAATGGCTGTCGGAGTATGTGCGCACGGACGGACAGGATGTAAAACTTGGGGACATTTTTTTCGTTTTCGAGTGAGAAAGGGCTGCTCTGCAAGACGTGCTGCGAAGCCAAAGTTTAGTAAAAAGGTAGCAAAATAGGAAGGTATTATTGCTATTGGAGTGATATTTGCCTCAACACACAAAAGTGATGGGTAATGGGTTTGCTGTATGGTACTGTACAGCACGGCAGGTGTTCTGATAAACTGTCCTACACGTCAATGCGTCCTACAAAGCCCCACTGCGCATGCGCAGAGCACAAAACGTCATTTCTTGGCATTTGAACAGATTTTTGTCCTACATCAGCTGTGCTATAAACGGTGCAGATTAACGGCGTGCATTCAATCTTTACTACTTAGTCTAACATAATGCTAATTACATTAGATTAAGTTTTAGTTGGTTTACATTATACTGCAACTTGTGGCTATTGCAATATAAAATATTCAGAGTGATGTGTGGCATATTTGTAAGTAAAACAACAAATCAGTAGACAAGATATACAGTGTCTTGTCTACTGATTTGTTGTTTTACTTACAAATATGCCACACATCACTCTGAATAGTTTATATTGCAATAGCCACAAGTTGCAGTATAATGTAAACCAACTAAAAACGCAGATTATGGTGGGTGGCTAGACTAACTGTGTAGCCTAAGAAATAATAAGGCAGCTAGCAGTGTAGTTTTGGTGGTGTGGGGGGCCCCCAAATCAAATTCTGCTTAGGGCCCCTTAAAGGCTTGGGCCGGCCCTGCTGTACAGATACGGTATGGTAAGATTATTATACAGTTGGCCCGCGTGTATGTCTGAAGTTGCTCACAATGGTACAAGGCAGGTGCTCAGGGACTTGGCACATATGCTCAGGCACATGAAAAATTAGAGGGAACATTGCTTTAGATATATTCAGAAGATTGCTATGTGCAATGGAATCGACCCCTACAGTCTGGGAAAGAAGGATTTGTCATCCAATCTCGAAAACTACCCTTCAGTCGAGTTCCCCGATATCTCGAACTATCTGGTGTTGCAGACGTCCTTCTACACCGCAAAACAGATGAAAGTGTGGAAGAGTACGGAAGCTTACAACTTTTTTTGCATGTGGCTGAGTAAACGACCTCGCTATCAAGTCGCTACCGAACGAATCCTGTATTGTTTTAGCCCGTGTAAGTATGTTTTTTTAAGCTTTTCATTTGAGTCTTTACAATGAAGTGTAAACAAACAACACTTTGCTTGATTCTCACTTGTGTTGGCTCTTATCTCTCAGCTAAATCATTCACAAAGATCACAAGACGGAGAAGTGATCACGGCGCATTGTAACTGTACGGCTGGGGAAGAATTTTGTCGCGACCTTCATGCATATGGACTTTGTGAGGAGTAAACAAAGAAACAGCTGGGGACTTTAGCGCTTTGTGACAACACATAGCAAGAAAAGTACTTGGAAGACACTAGCTGAGAGGGAGATACAAACCTTTCACCAAGTGATCACTGCAAACTCGAGCATGCTTCGACTCGGCTCCCTTCGATTTCAGCGAGAGGTTCAAAAGCCGCCTTTCTCGACGTCTTTTTGTGAAATCCTGTGCTCGTTCACCCTTTTTTATTAGTTCACGGGGAACCCTTAAGAAACTTTTATCAGTTTCACGGTTTGATTGATTCGAACAACCTAAAACAACGCCAGCGTAAGGCATTTTTCATGCGAGCGATGCACCTTCTCCGTACTAATGCTTTGTCAGCTGAGCTTTGGTAGACCACCAGCTAAAGTTTTGAATAACTAATGAGGCGGATGTGACGTCACGTGAAACCCAGCAATAGCCTCAAACACGCATCAAGAGAAGATGAGCTCTTTTCTCATTAATTTTCAGAATAAACCCATAATAGTCATTTGAGATTCAACAACATACAGTCATCCAGTGTACAGTCGAGCAGCTTGTTCTAAGATTTGTTCCACTATCTTTGACACAGCAGATGTATACACCACTTCTTGTCATAACTGTGACAGGATATGAGGCAGAAAAGCTAATATCATTTACTATGGTTGCCAGATTTCAGCAAAATTTCCAGGTAAAAAAGATGGTCACTGTGGTGCGCACGCATTTCTAATTTACAGACACGTTCCACTCTGTAATCTCCCTTTCCTGCTTCCAGTCTGTGAAATGCTTCTGTACATCATAGACACACAGTCTGCACTTACAGTTTGACATTGATTGTGTAAATATAATAGATTTCATCTCATCTCATTATCTCTAGCCGCTTTATCCTGTTCTACAGGGTCGCAGGCAAGCTGGAGCCTATCCCAGCTGACTACGGGCGAAAGGCGGGGTACACCCTGGACAAGTCGCCAGGTCATCACAGGGCTGACACATAGACACAGACAACCATTCACACTCACATTCACACCTACGCTCAATTTAGAGTCACCAGTTAACCTAACCTGCATGTCTTTGGACTGTGGGGGAAACCGGAGCACCCGGAGGAAACCCACGCGGACACGGGGAGAACATGCAAACTCCGCACAGAAAGGCCCTCGCCGGCCACGGGGCTCGAACCCGGACCTTCTTGCTGTGAGGCAACAGCGCTAACCATTACACCACCGTGCCGCCTAATAGATTTCATGATTTTTTTTTTTGCTGTACAACAAGCTCTTGGCAGGCATCTGCTCGCATTTATTGCAGTTCCCAGTAATAACCACTAGGGGCAACATAACTTCAAAAAAAATCAACGGAACATCGGATTTTATTCTCTCCACATTAACTGGATATGAGCATCCATGCGCTCTGATGGGCTACTCTACTACTAGGATACCAGCTGATATCCTGTGAGTGGAGAAAAACAAAATGGCGGCGCGTTTTGCTGAACCATCCGAAGATGAAATAAAAACTCTCCTCGAAAACAAAACCCCAAAAATAATTTAAAAAAGCAGCAAAATATAGAATGAAAGTATTTGATGGTAAGAACATATCTTTAAAAAAAAAAAATTTTTCAAGAATTATTATGATTACAGGCGGCACGGTGGTGTAGTGGTTAGCGCTGTCGCCTCACAGCAAGAAGGTCCGGGTTCGAGCCCCGTGGCCGGTGAGGGCCTTTCTGTGCGGAGTTTGCATGTTCTCCGCGTGGGTTTCCTCCGGGTGCTCCGGTTTCCCCCACAGTCCAAAGACATGCAGGTTAGGTTAACTGGTGACTCTAAATTGACCGTAGGTGTGAATGTGAATGGTTGTCTGTGTCTATGTGTCAGCCCTGTGATGACCTGGCGACTTGTCCAGGGTGTACCCCGCCTTTCGCCCGTAGTCAGCTGGGATAGGCTCCAGCTTGCCTGCGACCCTGTAGAACAGGATAAAGCGGCTAGAGATACGGTAATGAGATGAGATATTATGATTATAGCATTTTTCACAAATTGCTCCTGTCATTTCGTCAGTTTGTTTACATTCTTGGCGGAAATGATTCTGTCGGACATTTTGTATAAAGTTTTTGTTTATCGGATTTGCAAAAAATAAAAATAAAAATGCTCTGTTTCTCAAAATCCAGTGAATGTGGACAGAATTAAACAGTTATTCCATTTAATCTGGAGGTGCTACGCGCCTCGTCAGCTATCATCTCATGTACAACTCAATTTGGTGGAATAACTGTTAAATATACTCACTGGCCACTTTATTAGGAATACCCTTCCACCCACCTGCTGTTTGATGCAGTTCTGTAATCAGCCGATCCCTCGACAGCAGCACAGTGCATCAAATCATACAGATACAAATCAAGAGCTTCAGTTAATTAATGTTCACACTGTTCAAACATCCGAATGGGAAAAACTGTGATCTCAAAGTGTGACTTTCTTTGACTGTGGCATGGGTGTTGGTTTCAGCCAGATGCACTGCTTTGAGTATTTCAGAAACTGCTGAGGTTTCTCCTGGGGGTTTTCACACACAACAGTCTCTAGAGTTTACACAGACAGCATAGTGTGAAAAACAAAAAACACTGAGCAAGTTTGATTGGTTCAAGCTGCCAGGAAGGATATAGCAATTCATTTAATCACTCTTTACAACCGTGGTGAGCAGAAAAGCATCTCAGCACGCAACAGCAGAAGAACACGTTGGGTTCCAGTCCTGCAGCCAAGAACAGGAACCTTAGAATTAAGAACAAGCTCCTATTAAAGTCGCTAGTGAGTGTTTGGTGCCCGTATGGACGAGCCAAAACTGGCATACGCTCTTAAAACAGCATTCCTCAGGAGGTCTTTAGATAGATATGGGTTCTTAGCAGTGTTGGGCAAGTTACTTCAAAACTGTTTTGCATTATTTATTAGTTGTTACTGTCATTTTAAAGTAATTAGTTACATTACAATATTACTGTATTTAAAATGTAAGGCATTACACTACTATTGCATTACTTTTAAGTTACTTTCACCAAAATAACTGGAAGTATGGATTTGGCAATCTAAATGTAGCTCAAGACGCTCAATTAGCTCATCACACATCCAGTGGAAGGTGATGTGGTACCGTATCTGACCAAGCTAGGCTTATGGTTAAAAACACTCGAATAGAATAGCCACAGTGACGGCTCATGGCACAGTACAAGGAACAATCATCGCAAGAACAGACAAAAGGTGAAAGTCTGGCAAATTGTGATAGAAATACTGTAACTTTAGGCCTATTCATATTAACATTAATCGAACTGTATTGTAATGTCTAAAGATATGACAGGATACAAAATTAGCATTTCTATGCCTTTATTGTTTTCAAGTTTACAGCATTAAAGGAACAGTCCACCGTACTTCCATAATGAAATATGTTCTTTTCTGAATTGAGATGAGCTGATCCGTGCCTCTCCGAGCTTTGCGCGACCTCCCAGTCAGTCAGACACGCTGTCACTCCTGTTTACTCCTGTTAGCAATGTAGCTAGGCTCAGCATGGCCAATGGTATTTTTTGGGGCTGTAGTTAGATGCGACCAAACTCTTCCGCATTTTTCCTGTTTACATAGGTTTATATGACCAGTGATATGAAACAAGTTCAGTTACACAAATTGAAACGTGGCGATTTTCTATGCTATGGAAAGTCCGCACTATAATGACAGGCGTACTAACACCTTCTGCGTGCTTCGGCAGCACATTGATACCTTCACTCCTGTTTTCCCCCTCTCCCCCGCCCCCCTGACTAGACTGTGTTCCAAGGAGTGCAGGCTACTTGTCTTGGTGGTCACGTTGGTTGTATTGACGGAAGTTGGGGGGGGGGGGGCGGGGAGAGAAAAAAAAAACAGGAGTGCAGGTATCAATGCGCTGTCGAAGCGCGCAGAAGGTGTTAATACGCCTGTCATTATAGTGCGGACTTTCCATAGCATAGAAAATCGCTACGTTTCAATTTGTGTAACTGAACTTTGTTTCATGTCACTGGTCATATAAACCTATGTAAACAGGAAAAACGTGGAAGAGTTTGGTCGCATCTAACTACAGCCCCAAAAAATACCATTGGCCATGCTGAGCCTAGCTACATTGCTAACAGGAGTGACAGCGCGTCTGACTGACTGGGAGGTCGCACAAAGCTCGGAGAGGTACGGATCAGCTCGTCTCAATTCAGATAAGAGCATATTTCATTATGGAAGTACGGTGGACTGTTCCTTTAAGCATAGTTTATGCTTCATAAAAAAAAAAAAAGATTAGCCATAAGGGATATGACTCCATTTCAGAAATTTAACAAAATGAACATATTATGGCAAATCGTAGCCTACAATAAAACTGGCCTGAAAAAAAAAAAAAAACAAGCCTTTTAAATCACAGCTAGACAATGACTTAGGGCTGCGTACCTAAACGTAACATCAGGTACAGGTACCGGTACAGAGGTTTAGGTACAGGTCCGGACCTGTACCTGAACAATTTGACAAATTCTTCTGAACTTCTTCAATAATGACAGAAACATTAATAAACTGTTGACAACTTGTCAGTATCTTTATTCAAAGAAAACTGAACATAACTCGGTTTCCTACCTCACTTCTCAGTCACCCTATAGTTAACTTGGGACAAAAAGTCATAAGTTGTCTCACAGCGAGAAGTGACTACACTAGAGTACTACAGACTACGCACAGTCCGCGGCCTTTAACTTACGCGGCAAAATTACACAAAGCAACAAAGGCTGCCAATGCCAGCAAAGGAAAAATGGCTGACCTGCTTTTGAGTCTTTTTGACCAATCAGAACGCTGGATCAGCCAAGCTCTCGCAATGTCTCGTGAGACTGTGGCGAGAGGATCTCAAATCAAACATGGCTCTGATTTCAAGTTTCAGCGCGGCATTTTACGTCTTTGTGGTAGGATTTACGCATCTTCAGTCACAAAATAAGCATATACTTGGTGTAAATTTATATCGGTACAGTACCGGTACTTCATGATCCGGTATTTTGGACCTGTACCGAATCGATTTTCACGGTACAGTACTGGTACACAGTACCGGTACGCAGCCCAACAATGACTATTAGCTATATGAGGCTACCCAGTCACATTTCGAAAAACAGAATTAGAAATAACAAAATCAAAGTGCTTTTAATGATATTGAAGTGCTTAGGCATATTAGCCCTCGAAGGAAAGGCAGCTCAATCACTTTAGTCTGACTTCCGACCAGAAAAAAAAAAAAAACTGTTATACAGGACAAAAATGTAAACAAACTGTCAGCATATCTTCAACCTAGCAAGTCTCCTAACCTCTTGAGGCTGAAGGAGCATCTCAGAGCAGGAGAAGGTTAATTTTGGCTGCTTTGTGATTTTATCGCCACTCTCATCCTCCGCTTGCTTCCTTGCTAACTTCATGTTACTATGGCACCTCTGGAAATGTTTAGTTAAATTACTGGTGCTATTTCGGGAAGTGGACAGTTCTTTAGGTTTAGCACACAAAGTGCATTTGACTATGATGTTCTTCACATCCTTATTTTTCACAAACTTAAAGTAATGGGCGTGTGCCCATCTGGAGAATGTAGAATAGAATAGAATAGAATAGAATAGAATAGAATAGAATAGAAAGCCTTTATTGTCATTATACAAGTACAATGAGATTTAAAGCTTCACCAAAAAGTGCACACATAAATACTAAAATAAACATAGGAAAATATGTAAAATAAAACTAATATAAAACTCATCTCATCTCATTATCTGTAGCCGCTTTATCCTGTTCTACAGGGTCGCAGGCAAGCTGGAGCCTATCCCAGCTGACTACGGGCGAAAGGCGGGGTACACCCTGGACAAGTCGCCAGGTCATCACAGGGCTGACACATAGACACAGACAACCATTCACACTCACACCTACGGTCAATTTAGAGTCACCAGTTAACCTAACCTGCATGTCTTTGGACTGTGGGGGAAACCGGAGCACCCGGAGGAAACCCACGTGGACACAGGGAGAACATGCAAACTCCACACAGAAAGGCCCTCGCCGGCCACGGGGCTCGAACCCAGGACCTTCTTGCTGTGAGGCGACAGCGCTAACCACTACACCACCGTGCCGCCCTAATATAAAACTACTACTAAAAAAACCTACTGACAACTATACATAAACTTGTGCAAGTCCGACGTTAGATCAGCTGCAGGTTCACTCATCTCTCTCTCTCTCTCTCTCTCTCTCTCTTCTGTCTGACTAGCCTAAAGGAAAAGGAAGTGAAACATTTTGCGTGGACGTTTCACCTCTGCTGATCTCGCGTGATTTTGGCGAATTTGTATGAAGGAAAAAAAAAACACCACTTCATTCCAGGTTAAAAATGCATTGTAACGCGCGTTACTGACATTTGTACCGAGTAAAATATTACCAATTTTTTTCTGTAATGCCTTACATTACGGCGTTACTGCAAAAAGCTATGCATTACAGTAATTCGTTACTTTTGTAACGCGTTACTCCCAACACTGGTTCTTAGCTTCCTAAGGAAGTTGTATTTCTAAAAAGAAAACCATCTGTTACAGGTTCATGACCACAAGCACAAAGCAAAGAACAATTCAGGGGTTCGAGATTAAACTTTATTTGAAAGGTAAACCCTTATAGGGTTAGTGACAAGGTTGTTTGTTTGTTTGTTTGTTTTTTGACTAAACTGGGCTAAAGTGGGCGGCACGGTGGTGTAGTGGTTAGCGCTGTCGCCTCACAGCAAGAAGGTCCGGGTTCGAACCCCGTGACCGGCGAGGGCCTTTCTGTGCGGAGTTTGCATGTTCTCCCCGTGTCCGCGTGGGTTTCCTCCGGGTGCTCCGGTTTCCCCCACAGTCCAAAGACATGCAGGTTAGGTTAACTGGTGACTCTAAATTGACCGTAGGTGTGAATGTGAGCGTGAATGGTTGTCTGTGTCTATGGTGGGGTTTACATTAGACCGTATCAGCGGATCATCAGATTAACGTTTTTAAAACGATTAATGTGCACACAGCAACACCAATACACGATTCGCGTGCACACAGCAACACCAATACAGGGATACGCTCGGCTCCGCAGGCATCCTGCGCTCCAAATCACTCCGCCCTGAACAGCGAGTGCCCTCTGGAGGGTGCGCACTCCGGCCCTGCGCAGCTCACAGAGCGTGCGAGTATAGCGCACGAGCAGTGATTCGGGACTGAGCCGCTGTGTGTGTGATCCCAGCGCATATCACTTACCACTTGCAAGTGGAAGGATGGCAAGCCTAAAGACAATCATAACTACACAATGGGCAGTATTTGCATCAGTATTTTCATACTTTTATACTCTTTAATGAAAGGTGATACAAGGCGGAAGTCCGCGCCATTTTTCAGCAGTCGCGTCATATGACCAACGCCAGCGAATCAGGAAGGTGGATGTCACAGTGACGTTGTCCAATGACGACGCCAGCTAGAGCTCAGCACAGCGTATCCGCGTATTCTCAATGTTTACACAGCACCGGACCAGACATGATCTAGATTGAATACGTGGACCCTGGCGGATTCCCGTTTCCCGGCGTTTCCAGGCATTTTAATGTAAACGGACAGTGCATCCGCGAAGAAAACGAGACAGATACGGTCTAATGTAAACTTGGCCTGAGTGTCAGCCCTGTGATGACCTGGCGACTTGTCCAGGGTGTACCCCGCCTTTCGCCCGTAGTCAGCTGGGATAGGCTCCAGCTTGCCTGCGACCCTGTAGAACAGGATAAAGCGGCTAGAGATAATGAGATGGGCTAAAGTGGAAGTGAAGACATCGTGTATGATGTATGATGGACAGAATTATTTCTATTGGGTATTGATTTGGTCACAGGTAACCCGAACTGAGCCAGCAATTTTTAGCCATGCATGGCTTTTGAGAAACGAAACAAAAAATAAAAAGCTGGTACATTCATCGACACAGAGGACGTTTCTGAATGCTACTTCACCTAAATGCCACTCAGCAGGCCTTCGCATAAAATGGTCAAACCCGCTGCTCCTGCACTACACCTCCGCACATCAATTACTACACATGCGAAAAAAGAAAGCTGGAAACGAGAGAACGGCAGCTTCCTCTGGTCCTCTGGTCATCCTCAAGGGCACCAGCGAGCTGAACACTTCCATTGCTTAAAGGTGCAAATACACAGCGTTTAACACCATAACATGCTGCACAAAGGCCTTCAGCGATTATTTACAGATGCGTAAAATGATTTCTTGACTGCTCTCACAGAACGAGTGTATTTATTTTATTCTGTTGTCCCCACCCGAAGCACTTTGCAGTATTAATAAACACAGGCTGCTTTCTATTCAAACTCGTCATTAGAATATCCTGTAGTGGCTGTTATTTATTTATTCGCTCTGGCAGCGATGATTGCACATTTAAAATGTCACAGTCCGACAAATCGGGGGAAAAAAAAACAAAAGAAGCAAGCAGAATATAAACTGGGATAAGGACAGAACTGTAAAATCCCTGAAGGTATTTTTGTGTGGGTTTGTCATTGTGATCTATTTGCAAATATCTGGGCAGGAGATTGCAATAAGAAGTGAAAAGTGGTGTTGTGGCTACCTGCTGTATTTACACCTAGCCTGAGGACGCACAGCGCACAGGACCATCGCGGAGGTTTATGAGTGTCCTCTTGCTTGCATGACCCAGATTAGTATTTATGAGAATAGCGCAGGAAACGTGGCAGCAGTTTATCATGGAAGGATCCAGAGCAACAATGTGAAGCCCCAGGCTGGCTGGACGAAGCCCGGGTTTGGACAGATTCGAAATGAATTCATGGCCATAAGACATGGGCTGAAGTTGTGATAAAGATGTTGTTAAAAAAATGCAGTACATAATGATCGCACACGTTCTTTTAGTTTTCACAAAAAAAGGTCTCATACGTACAGCGTCTTGTTAAATGGATTTTGGGGGGTTAGCAGCATTTCATTTACACAACATGCCTTCAACTTTAAGGGTGTATTCAGACCAGGATAGTTCGATAGTTCACTTGCTTTAGTCCGAACCAAATGTTTTTTTTATTTTTTCATTTTGGTGCGGTTCACTTTCACACTGTACATTTTAGTAAGCGGACCAAAATCTGTCAACAAAGCCGCGCGCCCTGAGGTCGTTCAGCTATTGGTCAGAGACGACATGCGCACAAAGCGTTAAGTTCAAAAGTAGTCATGGAAGCTTTCCGTGCTGTTATTCTTTTTAATGTCATCAAAGCTATATGTTTTTTCCAGTTTTTACTGTTTTCACAATCGTGCGATTACTATGCTGTTGTACAAGTAATTTATCAACGACGACGACAAAGGGCAAGGCGGCTACGGAGGATAGCGCTGATGAGCGCACATCATGTTGTGACAGTTCTGGCTCTTCACGCAAGATGGAGGAGGTATGTGTCGGGATATTCGCCTTATCCATCGTAATAGATGAATTTCTTTTTTGCGACACTAGTACCGCCACTTTTTGAAAGAATGTCCCTGATTTGAATGTAGGTCTGACGGAGTTTCTTCACTTTTAGCCGACATTGTTCTGGGGAGCGTGTGAACCCCTTCTCCTTCATTTTCTCACTGAATACAGCAAACACGTCGGCATTTTTGTGTGTTCTCTCCAAAAGCTCAGATATGTGGACATCTGCCCATATATCCACAAGGGTACGCGTTTCTTCCTCGGCCCACGTTTGCCCCTACTCATTTTTTGTACTCCGTAGTCTAGCCTACCACTGGTCTGAATGACTGAACGACTGTTGTAAGGTTCCCTTGACAACCGAAACAGTGTTTGCACTTTGCGGTGGAGTGTCAAGACTCTGTTTCCCATAATGCTTGACAAACGACGGAAGCTCCCGAGGTACAAAAAAGCAAAACTGTCAGATTAGGTCCGGTCTGCTTTCACACCTCCAAAAGGTCCGCACCAGGGTTCCTTTGGTCCGGACCGAGTCCGACCTTGCAGCTCGGTCTCGGTCCGCTTGTTTGGTCCGGACCAGAGTTCGGTGGTTTGTATTCAGACCAACCCAAAAGGTCCGGACCAAGGGAAATTTGGTTCATTTGGTCGTTTGGTCCGGACCAAACAACGTAGGTGTGAATACGCCCTAAAAGTGCAAAGAGTTCTTTAAATGTGACGCAAACAATAATTAAGATGAAAAAAACAGAAATCTGGAGTGTGCATAGGTATTCACCCCCCAAAGTCAATACTTCATAGAGCCACTTTTTACTGCAATTACAGCTGCAAGTCTCTTGGGGTATGTCTCTATTAGCTTAGCACATCGAGCCACTGTGATTTTTGCCCATTCTCAAGGCAAAACTGCCCCAACTCCTTCAAGTTAGATGGGTTGCGTTGGTGGTCAGCAATCTTCAAGTTATGCCACAGATTCTCAATTATATTGCGGTCTGGGCTTTGACGAGGCCATTCCAAGGCTTCCCTTTAAACCACTCCAGTGTAGCTTTAGCAGTATGTTTAGGGTCATTGTCCTGCTGGAACACAAACCTTCGTCCCAGTATCAAACCTCTGGCCAACTCAAACAGGTTTTCCTCCAGAACTGCCCTGTATTTAGTGCCATCCATCTTTCCTGCAGTTCTGACCAGCTTTCCTGTCCCTACAGATGAAAAATATCCCCACAGCATGATGCTGCCGCCACCATGCTTCACTGTAGGGATGGTGTTCTCAGGGTGTTGGGTTTGTGCCACACATGGCATTTCCCATGATGGCCAAAAAGATCAATTTTAGTCTCATCTGACCAGAGAATCTTCTTCCATGTGTTTGGGGAGTCTGCCACATGCTGTTGGGCAAACTCCAAACGTGTTTTTTTAAGCAATGACTTTTTTCTGGCCACTCTTCCATAAAGCCCCACTCTGCGGAGTGTATGGGTTAAAGTGGTCCTATGGACAGATACTCCCATCTCCACTGTGGATCTTTGTAGGTCCTTCAGTGTTCTTTTTGGTGTCTTTGTTGCATCTCTGATTAATGCCCTCCTTGCCCGGTCTGTGAGTTTTGGTGGGCGGCCTTCTCTTGTCAGGTTTGTAGTGGTGCCATGTTCTTTCCATTTTGCTATAATGGATTTAATGGTGCTCCCTGGGATATTAAAAGTTTAGGATATTTTTTATAACCCAACCCTGATCTATACTTCTCCACAGCTTTGTCTCTGACCTGTTTGGAGGCTCCTTGGTTCTCATGTTGCTTGCTGAGTCGTGTTGCAGAGTCAGAGTCCTTCCAGAACAGGTTGATTTATACAGACACCATGTGACAGATCATGTGACACTTTGATTGCACACAGGTGGATCTTAATCAACTAATTATGTGATTTATGAAGTGAATTGGTTGGACGGCTCTTATTTAGGGGTTTCATATGGAAGGGGGGGCGGCACGGTGGTGTAGTGGTTAGTGCTGTCGCCTCACAGCAAGAAGGTCCTGGGTTCGAGCCCCAGGGCCGGCGAGGGCCTTTCTGTGTGGAGTTTGCATGTTCTCCCCGTGTCCGCGTGGGTTTCCTCCGGGTGCTCCGGTTTCCCCCACAGTCCAAAGACATGCAGGTTAGGTTAACTGGTGACTCTAAATTGACCGTAGGTGTGAATGTGAGTGTGAATGGTTGTCTGTGTCTATGTGTCGGCCCTGTGATGACCTGGCGACTTGTCCAGGGTGTACTCCGCCTTTCGCCCGTAGTCAGCTGGGATAGGCTCCAGCTTGCCTGCGACCCTGTAGAAGGATGAAGCGGCTAGAGATAATGAGATGAGATGAGATGAGATGAGATATGGAAGGGGGTGAATACCTATGCACACTCCAGATTTCTGTTTTTTCATTTTAATTATTGTTTGTCACAAAAAATACAACAATTTGCACCTTTAAAGTGGTAGGCATGCTGTGTAAATCAAATGGTGCTAAACACCCAAAAATCCATTTTAATTCCAGCTTGTAATGCAGCAAAACAGGACAAACACCAAGGGGGATGAAGACTTTGGCAAGACACTGTATCATTAATGTGAGAAATGATCATTTTGCTCTTAAATTTTTTAGACAGATGCTATAAAAGGAAATATAGCTCAGACAAAGTAAATATTCATAACGCAGATGTTAATATTTTTAAGAAACGTAATTTCGACCCGTCCCAGGTGTTATATGCTATTTTACAGAAAAGGAAAGAAACATCATATAACCATGAGGAAAATTAGCATCTATCACCGTCAAATAAATTCCAATATATTTAAGAATTCTTATGCAGACAAATTTTTACGTATCAACTATAAACAAGATATTTTTTGTATTTATTTTTTCATACTTAGTCAATATTTTAATGTTTTTAGCTGTTTAATGTTTGTAATTTCATTTCATTTATTTATTTATAAGGACAACACACATGAATTTCTGTAAATGTGCCAGTGTTCGCCAGCAGGCTAATTTTCAACTGGAGTCCTTTGGCAAGATGTTTTGAGAACCATTAAGTGACCAGTTGTTCCTTAAAGCCAAAAAGTGGAAATAAAAATGTAAATTAAAAAAAAAAACACGAAACAGAACACCAGGACACTGCAGGACACGATAAAGAGACAGCAACAGCACTAAGATGAGATAATGTGTCTTTGTCTTAAGAAATAAAGATTATTATTATTATTGTTGTTGTTATAAATCCCATGGAGGGGTTTTTTTTTTTTAGAATTTCCAAATACGCAAAGCATGTAATATCCATGAGAACATTAATGCTCCAATAATTCACTTAAAAATGCACATTTTTATGAATAATTTATCTTCCATCTATAATTCCCTGAATGGGGTTATACTTTCAAAGTCAGCTTATAAACCAATATCATAATATCTTTAAAAAGAACAGGAGAACTTATTTACTTCTTCTCATCATCTTCTGGAAATCAGGATGATGCAACTTCCTGTTCAACATGTAACTTATGGAATTAAATATCAAATACAAATCCAGAAAATAAAAATACAAACACCAAACGTGACCAGGAGAGATTTTTAATTCAGACTATCTTTCAGATAGCTATCCAGATAAAGTCAGTCGGCTTGATCATAACCAACAGCTTTGTCAGATAGCGAGTTAACGTTAACAGGCAGTGAGCGATGGTACGACACGATTAGCTCTGTGTTGCGTTCTGGTCTCACAGGAAATATACAGTTACACCATGGTATCAATTATCCAGAGCAATTTAAGATTGCGAGGTAAAATACAAAATGAATTTTTTTATGCTCATTAAACAGTGGCAGTCATACTGACGTGCCTTTTTATTATTTTTAGACATTTTGGTAATTCTAATAATGACCAGGAGGCATTTTGTTACATCATCGCTAAAGGATTACAAACTGTATAGTAGCAGAGTGAATTGTGTCAGTACACCAATGTTCTTCCTATTTCTTAGACCTTTTACATATAAATAACTATAAAATCGCAGGTGCCTCTCTGCTGATTTACTTCCTAAGTAGGGTATTTAAAAATAAATTCAACTCATTATTTAAATGTGTGTACAATCATATTTCAGCTAATTATTTGAGCCAGAG